>NC_090436.1:556447902-557051748 GCF_031143425.1 Pleurodeles waltl
ATGACTCTAAAAGTGATGTACTTATCACCATGTGTGCTTCACACATGTAGTGTGTTGACAAGTACTAAATGGTTGTGCTAGGTGTTTCCAAAATGTGTGTTAAACAACCAGTTACCCTTAAAAGTGTAATTGTAACCTTGTCATTTGATTATTGCATCCATAATAGTCAATGCCCATCAGAAGGAAGGGTATTGGAGAGCCATCGCCCAGAAGGTGCAGACCCTGGGGGTCTATCGCTGATGGAGCATCCACTGTCTCAAAAGGTAGGAAGACCTGAGGTGCAGGTCCTGGAATATCATGGAGGCCCAAATGAGGCTGTCCTCCAAACATGGCCAGGGTGCAACCCAGACCCTGCCCCCCAGATGGCCTGCACACTGGCGGTGGCCTACCCCAAGCTTGATGGGCACATAAGGGCGGCACTACAGCTATAAGGGTCCTGGGCAGATTTCTACCTGTTACATCGCCAGGTTGATGTGTTAGAGTCAGCCATCTCCCCATGAATATTGGAGATGGCCTGTGTGTGATACACAAGATGCGTTATCATTAGTGTAGGTATGGTAGTTGGTACATGCTGATGTGCTTTGCCTATTGTTCTAGTGACCAGGGAAACAACAGAGTACAGTTCACTACCAATATACTCTATTGGGCAGATACATGGCTGAGTACAGTGGTCAATCATCTCATGTTTTTTTTTCATGTTGTGGGTGTCACTTGTACCCAACAGTCTACTTGTCTTCAGTGTGTCAGCCCCAGCATCAAACAACATGAGGTAGCAGATCACTTTCAGCCATGTGTCTGCTAAAGAGAGTATATTGGCATCTGTACCCAAAAGGCCACCTAATTTAACTGTATCAACAGTGCTGATGGGTCACTATTGTCTGTCATGTGGTGGTGGCCATCATGCATGTGACACAGTTTACATTGTCCTTTGTGTGCAGTCACAGAGCACTACTTGCTAAGTAGGGAATTGTTAGCCTGACAGCCTTAGGGTGGTCATCCTCCAACTTTTTGCCTTCCTCCCTCCACCTTTCTGACACTGTTTTTCTGGTTTTAGGACTCTGCACACTTTACCACTGCTAACCAGTGCTAAAGTGCATATGCTCTCTCCCTTAAACATGGTAACATTGGTTCATCCCCAACTGGCATATTTTATTTACTTATAAGTCCCTAGTAAAGTGCACTACATGTACCCAGGGCTTGTACGTTAAATGCTACTAGTGGGCCTGCAGAACTGATTGTGCCACCCACCCAAGTAGCCCCTTAACTATGTCTCAGGCCTGCCATTGCAGGGCCTGTTTGTGCAGTTTCACTGCCACTTCGACTTGGCATTTAAAGTTCTTGCCAAGCCTTAAACCCTCCTTTTTCTACATATAGGTCACCCCTAATGTGAGTCCTAGGTAACTCATAGGGCAGGGTGCAATGTAGGTAAAAGGCAGGACATGTACCTATCTGTTGTATATGTCTTGGTAGGGAAAAACCTCTAAATTTGTTTTCCACTATTGTGAGGCCTGCTCTTTTCATAAACTAGCATTAGGACTGCCCTCATCTACTTTTTGGGCAGTAGATTCTGATCTGAAAGGTGTAACCAGGTCATATTTATATTACTATTTTAGAAATGCCACTTTCAGAAAGTGGGCATTTCTCTGCACTTAAAAAACATCTGTGCCTTGCAGCCTGTCTCCAATCAACATCTGGGCTGGGCTGGGCTGGTTGACAGCTGCCTTGTGCATTTCGTCCAGAAAACCACAAACACAGGACACTCAGTCACACCTGCACTCATCCCCATATTGAGTGGGTCTTCCTGGGCTGGAAGGGTGGTGGGCCTCACAGTTACATTACAAAGGCCAGTGGCCTTCCCTCTCACAATGGACTGCCAAACCCCCTACTGGGACCCTGGCAGACAGGATTGCCCTAAAAGGGTAACTTGTGCACTTCAAAACCACTCTTTGAAGTCTTCCCCATTTCAAAGGCATTTTAGGTATATAAACTGGGTCTCTGACCCCACCAACTCAGATAGTTTTGGACCTACACCTGCACCCTGTAAAGAGGAACTGCCTGGCTGCCTGAAGGACTCATCTGGACTGCTTTGCTGAGAAGGACTGCTGCCCTGCTGCCCTGCTCGCCGCTGACTATACTGACTATACTGAGAAGGACTCTGCCTTCCCCAAACGTGCTCTCCAAGGCTTGGATTGAGTTTGCCTCCTGTTTTCTAAAGTCTCAGGGCCAAAAAGACTTTGGTGGTCATTACAACCCTGGCGGACGGTGTTAAAGCGGCGGTAAGACCGGCAACAGGCCAGCAGTAAAAAAATTGCAATAACAACCGTGGTGGAAACCGCCAACATAGACAGCCACTTTAACACTCCGACTGCCACAGCAGTACAGGCAAACAGCTTGGCGGTCACCGCCAACAGACAGGCAGAAGACAAAGTACCGCCCACAGTATCACAACCTACCAATCCGCCACCTTTTCCGGGGCGGATTCACGCGGATAAAAACACGGCGGAAACAGGATTCCGAAGGGAAAAACGCTCACCTCTACACACCCCACGAGGAACCAGGACACCATGGAGCCGGATCTCCAAATTCTCCCTGCGATAGTCTTCCTGCTCCTCTACCAGGAGCACGAACGCCGGCGGCGAAGACCACGGTGAGTAGTGCACCTACGACACAGGAGAGGGGGGAGGGAAAAAACAGGGACACACACACGCAACACCCCCACCCCCACCCTCACCCACTACAACACACACACTAATACATATTTACACATGATAGTTACACCCCCAACCCCCCCAGAAGAATGCAAAGACTAAAGAAAATGAGTGTAACCATTGTAATATATTAAAATCAAGTAGGCAAAAATATATATATATATAAACCATAAACAGAATGTACACCAAGCTCATGAGTCCAGGTAGTGCTCCAATGAAGTCCGTGGAACACTGGGCCCACACGGTATGGGCGAGGCCCACACAAGATCCCTGACCATGACGGAGAGAACACTGCAGGGGCATCAGAGAGCAAGAAAACAGGCACCTCAGGGGGAGGGAAAGGGGGGGCACCTCAGCCGGTTGAGTGCACAACGCCAAATCCACGAGAGGGCCACATGCCCACTGTTCAATCCTGGGGAGTGCAGAGCTACAGTCTCACAAGTCTCTACAGTGGGTGGGTTGCCCACTGTTCAATCCTGGGGAGTGCAAAGCCACAGTCTCTCAAGTCTATACAGTGGGTGGGTTGCCCACTGTTCAATCCTGGGGAGTGAAAAGCCACAGTCTCACAAGTCTCTACAGTGGGTGGGTTGCCCACTGTTCAATCCTGGGGAGTGCAAAGCCACAGTCTCTCAAGTCTATACAGTGGGTGGGTTGCCCACTGTTCAATCCTGGGGAGTGCAAAGCCACAGTCTCTCAAGTCTATACAGTGGGTGGGTTGCCCACTGTTCAATCCTGGGGAGTGCAAAGCCACAGTCTCTCAAGTCTATACAGTGGGTGGGTTGCCCACTGTTCAATCCTGGGGAGTGCAAAGCCACAGTCTCTCAAGTGGATGACAGTCTCTACTGGTTCAGGAGGGGGCATGGTGCCCAGAGTGCTTCATCCTGCTAAGGACAGAGGTAGTGGATGTATCTGTCCACTGGTTCTGGAGGGGGCATGGTGCCCAGAGTGCTTCATCCTGATCGTGACGGACTCAGTAGCGTCAGTGCCCTTGGCGCTCATGGGCCAGCGGTGCTTGAGCCGGCGGTGCCCTGTTCAGCGGTGCTTGGAGCGGCGGGGCCCTGTTCAGCGGTGCTTGAGGCGGCGGGCTCCTTTTTTAGTGACTCAGCTTCTGGCGGTCCTCTCTGTCCCAGCGGGGCTTGTGCTGGCGGTCCTCTCTGTCCCAACGGGGCTTGTGCTGGCGGTTCTCTCTAGCCCAGCGGGGCTTGTGCTGGCGGCCCTCTCTAACCCAGCGGGGCTTGTGCTGGCGGTCCTCTCTGTCCCAGTGGGGCTTGTGCTGGGGGTCCTCTTGTGCTGGCAGTCCTCTCTGTCCCAGCGGGGCTTGTGCTGGCTGTCCTCTCTGTCCCAGCGGGGCTTGTGCTGGCGGTCCTCTCTAGCCTAGCGGGGCTTGTGCTGGCGGTCCTCTCTAGCCTACCGGGGCTTGTGCTGGCGGTCCTCTCTGTCCCAGCGCGGCTTGTGTTGGCGGTCCTCTCTAACCCAGCGGGGAAGTGCTGGCGGTCCTCTCTAGCCCAGCGGGGCTTGTGCTGGCGGTCCTCTCTGTCCCAGCGGGGCTTGTGCTGGCGGTCCTCTCTAGCCCAGCGGGGATGATGGCGGTGGCCTCCTGGCCAGCGGGGATGTTGGCGGTGGCCTCCTGGGCAGCGGGGATGTGGGGATGATGGCGGTGGCCTCCTGGGCAGCGGGGATGATGGCGGTCTCCTCTGCCGTGCTGCTCTTCCCAGACTTTCCTGGTTTCTTGTGGCCTTTCCCCACCTTGGAAGGTGTCGCAGCTGACTCCACACTCCCACCGGGACCCCTGGGAGTGGCTTTGGTGGCTGGAGTCTTCCCCCTCTCCCGCCGGGCACTGGCCAACTTTTGATGCTTCACAGGTGGGGGACTGTCCGTGCAGTGGCTCCGTGCCACACTGGCTGCCCTGGTGGCCGGTGCACTCCAGATTCCGGTGACTACAGGCACCACTGATCCCGGAGATGTTGTGGCTGAGGTGCTAGTTCTGGACCTAGGATACGGATGGGGTGGGGGAGGTGTGGGAAAGAGGTCAAGGTTGGACAGGAAAGGTTTTTTGGAGACACTGGGACGGGTAGCTGCAGGGGGTTTGGGAGTGGAGGAAGAGGTTGTTGTTGTAGGAGGTGTTCGTTTGCTGACTTTGGGTTAAGGTGCATGGGCTGGAGGCTGTCGTGAGGTGGATGGCTGTTGGGTGGGTGTGTGCCTGCGTTTGTGTATCTTGGGAGGTGGTGTCACAGACACACTGGGAGAGGACACAGGGGACGTGTGGATGGTAGTGGGGGTGATGACTGCACGTGAGCGGGGTGTGATGGTGGGTGTGCTGGTGATGGCAGTAGTGGCTGTAGATGTAGTGCATGCAGGTGTGAGTGTAGACAAGACTGGGAGGGAGGAGGGAGACGAGGAGGAGGGGGACACAGTGGAGGCAGTGGATGTTGGAGTGTCTGCATGTGTGTGATGTTTGCGTGAGTGCCTGTGGGATGTGTGGTGCTTATGTTTGCCAGAGCTTCCCTTGTGTGTTGACGTGTGTGCATGCTGGTCTGTTGGTGTGCTTGGGATAGGCTGGGATACAGGGGATTGGGTCTGGGTGGAGGTAGTTGGAGGGGGGAGGCTAGAGATGGGGACAATGGCTGCCATCAGTGCTGAGGCCAGAGTCTGAAAAGCTCGCTGAAGGGCCACCTGACCAGAATGAATGCCCTCCAGGAATGCATTGGTTTGTTGCAACTGCCTTTCTACACCCTGGATGGCATTCAAAATGGTAGACTGCCCAACAGTGAGGGACCTGAGGAGGTCAATGGCCCCCTCACTGAGGGCAGCAGGGGTGACAGGGGCAGGGCCTGAGGTGCCTGGGGCGAAGGTGATGCCCACCCTCCAGGGTGAGCGGGCACGGGGCATAGGCTGAGGAGCTGCTGGGAGGGCGGTGCTGGTAGGGGGGTGGCGGCTGTACCTGTAGATGGGGGGGGCACAGATTTTGCCGCCACCACAAGGGAGCTCCCATCAGAAGACGAGTCCGTGTCGCTGGTCTCAGCTCCTGTCCCCGCCTTGGAGCTCCCCTCGCCCTCTGTCCCACTGGTGAAGTCCGAGTCCATAGTGTGGCCATCCATGGCCATGTGGGATGCAGCCCCCTCGTGCTCCGGTGTCACTGCTCCTCCACCTGATGATGCTAATGCACACAAGAACAGGGAGACCACAAAAAGGGGGGGGGGACGACAGAAGAAAGACATGTTGAGTGCATGCATTACCACTACCGTTGGCGGACACGACAGACACAGAGGCCCCCTGCACTACGCCACGCTCTTGGGCTCCACTGTTCAATCCATGGGAAATGGCCTACTAGTCTATGGATGACATCTGCACACATGGATGACACAGGGGCATGACTAGGTGTACTTGGCACTCTACAGAGGTAGGGTGGGGTGCCACATGGCCTGCCTTACGGAGGGACCTTGCCTACGAAACTCGCCCTGGCCTAGGGAAACCCACAGCCCACCTCCCCCACCCAGACACCTCCACTGCGCGCTAAATCAGCAGGATGAGAGTGTACTCACCCCCTTGTGGCTGCTGTGATGCCCTCAAGCGCCCATCCAACTCCGGGTATGCCTCCGCCAGGATCCTGAACATCAGGGGAGTCATGGTGCGACGGGCAACCCTCCCACGTTGGGAGGCCATCCCCAGCTGAGCCTCCGCCGTCTTCTTGCTCCAGCGGCGAATGTCCTCCCATCTTTTCCAGCAGTGGGTGCTCCGTCTGTGGTAGACCCCCAGGGTCCGGACGTCCTTGGCGACGGCACGTCAAATATCTTTTTTCTGGTGGGCGCTGACCTACATGAATTGTACAGGGGGAAAGGAAAAGTTATTACCAACTGCACCGTCACAGTCATTGGCCCCCATCCCTACCCTTGCCATGTGGCACATGCACTCACCGTCGTTTCATGCATGCCGCAATCTCCCCCCCTTCTTACATCCACCCCAATCCACACAGGCATAGCCCATACAGCATGGTCCCAATGTACTTACCTGTTTGTCTGGAGGACCGTAGAGTAACGTGTACTGGGGGAGGACCCCGTCCACGAGTTTCTCCAACTCCTCCGATGTGAAGGCGGGGCCCTTTCTCCGGACACTCGAGCCATTGTCTCTTCCAGACCGAGGTCACAGCAGCACTTGCAGTGTAGGTCCTGTCCTGTCGAAGATCAGGTATCAAGTGATTGAACAGATAGAAAATGGCGGTCACGTCTGCGGCGGTGCGTACCGTCACCGCCGGCGTACATCGTCATTGGTTCCTGGGACCCATAGGGTCCAATGTTAACCAATGCACCATTGCGCTGCGGTCTTCGACCGCCTACCGCGACAGTGTACAACGCCAGCGCAGTTACCTCACATCCCATTGTCCCACTTTAGAGGTCAGGCAGCTGCCATTTCAGGGGCCCACATGGCTTAACTTTTAACTGCGTCACACATACCTAGGCCTAGACTCAACATACATACAGGCCACATTTTGGATTATGATTCGTGTTCTGTGTAAGCTGTGGGTACGTACTTCTGAGTTGGTTGACTCTGTGCTCGCTGTTGTCCTTCATAGGCACCGTCTGCTGGGACATGTGAGGAGATGGCGGCATCCTCCGGTGTACCGACCGTTGGTGGACCTGTCGACAATGGAGGAAAGCCGTGATCATCACCTACAAGTTTGACCATGCCACAATCCAGGAACTGTGTACCCAGCTGGAGCCAGACCTGATGTCAGCTATCTGCCATCCCACAGGAATCCCCCCTCAAGTGCAGGTGCTGTCAGTGCTCCATTTCCTGACAAGTGGGTAATTTCAAACAACAGTGGCCATAGCATCAGGGATGTCCCAGCCTATGTTTTCCAACGTGTTGTCCAGAGTGTTGTCTGCCCTGCTGAAACACATGCGGAGCTACATCGTTTTCCCTCAGGTGGAGGATTTGCCTACAGTGAAAGGTGATTTCCTTGCCCTGGGACATATCCCGAACATCATAGGTGCCATTGATGGGACCCATGTGGCTTTTGTCCCCCCGCAGGAGTGAACAGGTGTACAGAAACCGGAAGAGTTACCATTCCATTAATGTACAGATGGTATGTTTGGCAGACCAGTACATCTCCCATGTTAATGCCAAGTTCCCTGGCTCAGTGCATGACGCCTACATCCTGAGGAATAGCAGCATCCCTTATGTGATGGGTCAACTCCAGAGGCACCGTGTGTGGCTATTAGGTGAGCACCTGGAAGCAAGACAGTGGGAATGGTTGTCTGGGTCTGGTGATATCCCTACAGGTTAGTGTGTGTCTAACAGTTGTCCCTCGCCATTTGCAGGTGACTCTGGTTACCCCAACCTGTCATGGCTACTGACCCCAGTGAGGAATCCCAGGAGAAGGGCAGAGGAACGCTACAATGAGGCCCATGGGCGTACACAGCAGATAATCGAGCAGACCTTCGGCCTCCTGAAGGACAGGTTCAGGTGCCTTCATATGACAGGTGGATCCCTATTCTACTCACCAAAGAATGTGTTCCAGATCATCGTGGCCTGCTGTATGCTTCACAACTTTGCTTTGCGACGATAGTTGCCTTTTCTGCAGGAGGATGGTCCAGATGGCGGTGTTGTTACAGCTGTGGAGCCTGTGGACAGTGAAGACGAGGAAGTAGAAGAAGATGACATGGACAACAGGGACTCAGTGATCGAGCAATATTTCCAGTGAAACACAGGTAAGAATACAAACCTGCCTACTACATGTACTTTAACATTACTACCTCTCTACTGTCTGTCGTTTTCACCCAGTGTATGGTCACTGAGTTGTCACTTTCCCTTACGATTTCACAGATGTGGGTCCCACAGTGTGACATCTGCTTTGATTCCTCATGGACTACAGCTGTCTGACATAGGTATGTTGACATTACAAATGAAGGAGCTTTTTGACACTGTAATTGCTAATACACTATTCCGAAATCACAGACTGACTCCAGATTGTTTTGTGCTTTAAGGGTGTTTATTTAAGTGCTCAATATTGGAGGGGGTAGCAAAATGGTGAGGGGTGATGGCGGAGAAATGTCCATGGCAGAGTCCAGTCTATTAGTCTCACAGGTGCATTGCCCAAATGGGCATAGGAACTGGAGCTGGGGCAGTTTAAGGATGGACAGGGTGACAAAGTGGGACAGAAGGATAACATTCAGGGTGGTCTCATTTCTTTGCGGGGGTCTTGGCATCGTTCTCTGTCTTTGTCCTGGATCTCAGGGACCGTTTGCGAGGTGGTTCTTCCTCTGCAGGGGGTGGAGTGCTGGTGTGGGTGTCCTGTGGCGGTGCCTCCTGTCCACGAGCGCCGGCGGAGGTGGTGGGCAGTTCATCGTCTAGGCTAGTGTCAGGGGCCCCTTGTAGTGCCACAGTGTCCCTCCTGGTGTTGAGTACTTCCTTCAGCACCCCTACGATGGTGCCCAGGGTGGAATTGATGGCTCTGAGTTCCTCCCTGAAGCCCAAATACTGTTCCTCCTGCAGTCGCTGGGTCTCCTGAAACTTGGCCAGTACCGTTGCCATCGTCTCCTGGGAGTGGTGGTAGGTTCCCATGATGTTGGAGAGGGCCTCGTGGAGAGTGGGTTCCCTTGGCCTGTCCTCCCCCTGTCGCACAGCAGCCCTCTCTGTTCCTCTGTGTTCCTGGGCCTCCGTCCCCTGGACCGTGTGCCCACTGCCACTGCCCCCAGGTCCCTGTTGTTGTTGGGGTGGTGGGTTATCCTGGGTTCCCTGTAGTGGTGGACACACTGCTGATTGACGTGTCCTGGGGACGGAGGTATGGGCCCGCTGGGTGGGTGCTGTCCTGGTGTTTCCAGAGGGGGGAAGCTCTGTAGTGGCCTGTGACTGGGTGATGGGAACCGACTGTCCCGAGGTCCCCGATGGGCCGGGCTGGTCATCTAGATCCAGTTGGACAGAGGTGCTGTCATCACTGTGGGCCTCTTCTGTTGGTGGTGTGGACATGTGTGGACCCTCCTGTCTGGTGACGTTGGGTAGTGGTCCTACAGGGGTATAAAAGGATGTTTATTACATCTGTTTGTGGCATGGTGTGCAATGGGTGGGTGACCGTGTACCCCAGTGCTTGCATTCCTGTGTGGGACCTTGTGTGATGATGGTTTAGGGGGGTGTATGGGTATGTGCAGTGGACATGCTTTAGTGATGGGTGTCCATGCTTTGTTGTTGCATGCAGGGCTTGGTGTTGGGATGTGTGGTTTGTGATGTTGGGACATTTGTGAGGAGTTAGAGTGATGGGGGTGAGGGTGAGGGTGGGGGTATGTGATGGCATGCAGGTAGAGTGGGGGATGTAATAGTTAAGATTTGACTTACCAGAGTCCATTCCTCCAGCCTTTCCTGCGAGGCCCTCAGGATGCAGAATCACCAAGACTTGCTCCTCCCATGTTGTTAGTTGTTAGGGAGGAGGTGGGGGTCCGCCGCCAGTCCGCTGTACCGCAAGGTGGTGTCTTGAGACCACGGAACGCACCTTCCCCCGTAGGTCGTTCCACCTCTTCCTGATGTCATCCCGATTTCTTGGGTGCTGTCCCACTGCGTTGACCCTGTCCACTATTCTTCGCCATAGCTCCATCTTCCTTGCAATGGAGGTGTGCTGCACCTGTGCTCCGAATAGCTGTGGCTCTACCCGGACGATTTCCTCCATCATGACCCTGAGCTCGTCTTCCATGAACCTGGGGTGTCTTTGCCGTGCCATGGGGTGTTGTGGGTGATGTGTGGGGTGATAAGTGTGCTGATATGTAGTGGGGTGTTGTGTGAGGTGCGTGGAAGTTATGTGGGTGATGGTGTTGTGTGCCTGTGTATGCTAGTATTGTTGATGGTGGTGTCTTTCTCTGTGCTTCTTTCTCAATTGTGGTCGTAGGGGTTTGTGGGTGATGTGGGTGTGTGTTTTATATTGTATTGGGTGTGTGGGAGTGGTGTGTGTATGTGTATCAGGTGTGTGTATTTCGAATTGTCCAATGTGGTAGTGTTTTGTAAGAGTGTGTGTATTTTGAGCGTGGCGGTGTGTACCACCAATGGAATACCTCGGTTGAAAGACCGCCGCGTGGATTCGTGTTGTGATAGTGTGGGAGTATTTCTGTTGGTGTGACGGTGGAGATTTTGTTTTCGCCAGTTTATCACTGACCTTTGGTGTGGCGGACTTTTGTGGGTGTCTGAATATTGGCGGGTCATAATAGCTGTGGCGGAATTCCGCGGCGGTGTGATGGCGGTCTTCTGCACGGCAGTAAGCGGCTTTTACCGCCAATGTTGTAATGACCGCCTTTATCTCTTCAGGAAACTCCTTGTGAGTCGGAAATCAATGCACCGCCTACCAGAATCAATGCAAATCCTTCATTGCAACTGAGAAATCACCGCTTTTCCAACTGGAACAACGCAGCCCCGACTTCCCGAATGGAAATTCGATGCAGTGCCTGCCTTGCAATGGAAAATTTGATGCATTGCCTACCGGATTGACGCAGTACTGTGTCTACTTCCAGGGCGTCAAGGGTTTTCCTCGCATTGTCTCTAGGCATCAAGCGATCCCCGCATCTCAGTGAGGAGCCAAGCCTGCGTGCTGAAAATCGACACAAACCCCTTGCAGCATGGAAAGAAACAACGCATAATCTGTGCTTGCCTGGAAAATCCGATGCACACCTTATTTTTCCATGCATCTCCTCCTCTGCGGTCTCCGGGCATTGTTACTTTTTATGCAAACCAGGTACTGTGCGTAACAAAGAGACAGCTGTTTTCAAGGATTAGGACTCTTAGGACCAGGATAATACCTTCTAACAGTGATATTTCAACTTGTGCTTATTGGATCTTTGTTGTTTCAACCTGATTTTATTCAAATAAATATTATCTATTTTTCTAAACCTGTGCAGTGTATTTTTGTGGTGTTTTCACTGTGTTACTGTATGATTTATTGCACAAATACTTTACATATTGACTTCTAGGTTAAGCCTGACTGCTCAGTGCCAAGCTACCAGAGGGTAGACAGGAGATAATTTGGATTGTGTGTGACATACCCTGACTAGGATTGTGGTCCCTACTTGGACAAGGGTGTATACCTCTGCCAACTAGAGACCCCATTTCTAACAGGAATGTACAGTTATAAGATTTGGCTATCATCACTGTAAGCATCGGTATTTGTGCCTACATGTTAGCATGTGTACATTGGACTTTTGTTATATCATTTGCACTACTGTTTCATACATGGTCTGCCTGCCTTCATGGGATGATGTCTGATTTCATCACATATGTTTGCATGCCAAAACCTCTTGGAAAACAGTTTTATATGATGGGTTTACCGTAAATGTGGTACAACAGAGAGGAGTGTGTCAGCATTGTTTGTTGGGTCACACATACCATAAACAGGTACTCCATGTCATTTATCATGAATAATTGCAGAAGCAATGAAGGACATGACATATTGATGTACAGTAAGTAGACACAATGGGATTTACATGCCATTGATGTTCAATCATTTGGCTAAGTGCTTTGCACATGTTAATTTGTGAAGGTTCATTACCTGACTGTTGACATGCATCAGGAGGTGACATGTAGAAATATTGGAATCATATGTGAGTGTGTACACTCAGTAATCCAATTGAATCTGTGTTTGCATGACAAAAAGGTACAGTGATGTGCCTTCTCATTGAGAAACATGTTAAAGATCCTCTTCAGATAATGGAGATTCCCTGAGCCACAACAACATTTAATGGGCTATTGCTTTTTAGTTATACAATGCTAGAAGGGTGTTCTCCGTAGTACCAATTGAGACAAGTGATTTCCCTAGGCCTAGCTGATTCATTGTGCTTTAGATATTTGTAGAGAAGTGTCTCCACCACCTCCCAAAGCCAGCCCAGGGCCAGCCCATCTAAATTCAAAGTAGGGTGTGTGGGCCCTCTCCTAGAGCCATTAATGGCCTGGGGGATTGCCACCCTCCAGGGCTGGTGCCCTATCTCTCGAGGTGCCCACCCTTGGGAGATAGCAGTTTGCTTTCACTTGGCAGATATTCTGACAGCTCCTGCCAAGTGAGTGTAAGTCCTCTCTCAGAGGACAGGAAAACTGCTCCCTCTTGCTGGAAGCAGACTTTTCATATTTTATAGATGAAAGGATTGCTCCCACATGTAGGGAGCAGCATTTTTAGCTGCCCCCCAATGTGCTAGAGCAATTGCGTTAGGACCTTGGCCCCACCACATGGATGTTAGTGGTATGCAACTTCTTCCCGCCTTTAGCCAAGATGATGCTTGCTAAAAAGCCCTGGGAGCACGTTCCCTGCTGATCTTGGAGATACGTTCTTGGAGCAGAGCAATATAAGCACATCTTCACAAGGAACCACTTACTACATTAAATTAAGAGGAAGTACTCTTGTTTGGTGGAGATTCAACTGTTTGTAGTCTAGTTGTCTACTCCACACCAGGATTCATGTTAGCAGTATGACAACGTTCGTGAAATCACATTATCATGACTCAATCTTGTGCCCTATGCACAGTGGGCATTACTCGCTGGCCTCACATCATTCCTTTTACTGTGTAGCCTTTCTGTCTCAAAGCTCCATTAATCTTCCTCTCCTGTTAGGTCTGAACCATTGACCCTCCTGTGTGTGTGTTGCTATACATGTTTCATCCACTTTGCTAATGCAGATATTATGTGCCCTTTTAGCAGTATGCACTTGGGTTCTGTTGTAGATATTGTTGTCAATTACTGTTTTGCAGCTGCTGCCTGTTAAGCATGCCTGTTTATATCTATAAGGTGACTCTTCAAAGGTTCCTTTGGAAGCCTCCATGTGGGACACTTGCACTTCTGGAACACTCTTGGCTTCCTGTATACAGGGAGTGCAGAATTATTAGGCAAGTTGTATTTTTGAGGATTAATTTTATTATTGAACAACAACCATGTTCTCAATGAACCCAAAAAACTCATTAATATCAAAGCTGAATATTTTTGGAAGTAGTTTTTAGTTTGTTTTTAGTTTTAGCTATGTTAGGGGGATATCTGTGTGTGCAGGTGACTATTACTGTGCATAATTATTAGGCAACTTAACAAAAAAAAAATATATACCCATTTCAATTATTTATTATTACCAGTGAAACCAATATAACATCTCAACATTCACAAATATACATTTCTGACATTCAAAAACAAAACAAAAACAAATCAGTGACCAATATAGCCACCTTTCTTTGCAAGGACACTCAAAAGCCTGCCATCCATGGATGCTGTCAGTGTTTTGATCTGTTCACCATCAACATTGCGTGCAGCAGCAACCACAGCCTCCCAGACACTGTTCAGAGAGGTGTACTGTTTTCCCTCCTTGTAAATCTCACATTTGATGATGGACCACAGGTTCTCAAGGGGTTCAGATCAGGTGAACAAGGAGGCCATGTCATTAGATTTCCTTCTTTTATACCCTTTCTTGCCAGCCACGCTGTGGAGTACTTGGACGCGTGTGATGGAGCATTGTCCTGCATGAAAATCATGTTTTTCTTGAAGGATGCAGACTTCTTCCTGTACCACTGCTTGAAGAAGGTGTCTTCCAGGAACTGGCAGTAGGACTGGGAGTTGAGCTTGACTCCATCCTCAACCCGAAAAGGCCCCACAAGCTCATCTTTGATGATACCAGCCCAAACCAGTACTCCACCTCCACCTTGCTGGCGTCTGAATCGGACTGGAGCTCTCTGCCCTTTACCAATCCAGCCACGGGCCCATCCATCTGGCCCATCAAGACTCACTCTCATTTCATCAGTCCATAAAACCTTAGAAAAATCTGTCTTGAGATATTTCTTGGCCCAGTCTTGACGTTTCAGCTTGTGTGTCTTGTTCAGTGGTGGTCGTCTTTCAGCCTTTCTTACCTTGGCCATGTCTCTGAGTATTGCACACCTTGTGCTTTTGGGCACTCCAGTGATGTTGCAGCTCTGAAATATGGCCAAACTGGTGGCAAGTGGCATCGTGGCAGCTGCATGCTTGACTTTTCTCAGTTCATGGGCAGTTATTTTGCGCCTTGGTTTTTCCACACGCTTCTTGCGACCCTGTTGACTATTTTGAATGAAACGCTTGATTGTTCGATGATCACGCTTCAGAAGCTTTGCAATTTTAAGAGTGCTGCATCCCTCTGCAAGATATCTCACTATTTTTGACTTTTCTGACCCTGTCAAGTCCTTCTTTTGACCCATTTTGCCAAAGGAAAGGAAGTTGCCTAATAATTATGCACACCTGATATAGGGTGTTGATGTCATTAGACCACACCCCTTCTCATTACAGAGATGCACATCACCTAATATGCTTAATTGGTAGTAGGCTTTCGAGCCTATACAGCTTGGAGTAAGACAACATGCATAAAGAGGATGATGTGGTCAAAATACTCATTTGCCTAATAATTCTGCACTCCCTGTAAATAGCTCCTCTGAATTTGCATCGGGCTTAGTCTGGTACCTGTATCCGGACCTGCATGAGTCTCTGTCAGGTCCTGCACAAGCAACTTCCGTGCAGTCACCTCCTGTGTCACCCAGATCTCCAAGATCTGTTTAGCACAAAACTCCTTTCTGCACAATCTGCCAAGTCTTCCAGAAACCACAGGTGTTCCAGTCTTTCACGTCCTTTCCAATGACTCTGAGATCCCGACTCCCAAGAAGCATCAGGGTCTCTCCTCCATAAGCTATAATTCTACCTTATCTCTAACTTCTACTAACGACCCACCTGCTGCCTCTGTACCCCTGTATAGTACTTCTGTGGTTAAGTATTTGTTCCCAGGTTAGTGAACACTAGTCTTAGTAGTTATTGCAGGCCTACCTATCATGTCCTTGCTTCTACCTATAGACAATGTCATCAAGTCTTGGTTTTCCAAACTCTTTGCCCATGAATTTAAGACTATTTCTTGAATCATCCTGTACCTCTAATGTTCAACTTAGTGTTACTGAGTTTTTTGGCATTCGTTAGAAGTGTTTATGACTCCAACCTTGAACTGACTATTATAGTGTTTTCTAGTATATCTTGGGATTGCCCACGACTCCAACCTGTGTTTCAGCCGTAATCATGTCTCTAGATTGTTTTGGGAGTGTCTCCTAATTTCAATCCATGTTTCTTATCAACCTTGGAAATAGCAATGATTCCAGTCTTGTGTCTTGATGTAACCTTGTTTCTTACATTGTTGTGCTTTCAAGTGTCAGTCAAAGTACAGAGTATAATCCTGAGAGTGCGAATACCTCCAACCTTGTATCAAGAACAATTCAGTTTCATCTGAATGTACATTGTTGAGTCCTGACCTATGTGCAGAGCACAACCTTGGGAAAGCTGGAATCCCAACCTTGCAACCCTTGAGTATTGAGTTATGAATTTAAAACTTCCTTGGTGCGACTTTCAATCTCTTCCCAGTTCAGAGACTCAGTTTTTGGGTTAAATCAAAAGATTGTGGAAGTAAGAATGAAGAGTAAACGTTGTCTTTATTTTCGTAATGTCAAACAATCTATTTCTGAGCTTCCTGCCAAAACTGTGAAAATCCAGAGAGTTAGTGCTTTGACTTTTGACACCGTCCCTAACAGATTTGAGTGTCCAGTTGATTTAGAGACTAGTCAGTCAGACCCTCCTTGGGACCTGGCGCTCCCTCATACGATTATTACCTCACATAAGATACCACAACACAAAATGTTGCCAGTAACCTTGATTGTTTCACCCCAAAAGAAACTGAGGCTATCCATGCTTGTATATTCCGGGGCTATGGGAAGTTTCTAGATTTGAACTTCCCCGTCCAGTGCGAGTCACCATGGTCATTAAAGGTAAACAAGTTAGAACAGTATATGGTGCTGAACTTTTGTCTGAGTTTGTTGTATTCCGAACTACACCAGTGTTATTGATTTATGAGAAAGGGCCCACACAGACTTTTAACTTTTATCTTATAAGCATACCCACCATTGGAGCTATTTTAAAAATTCCTTGGCTCCAGTTACACAATCCTGTTGCTAACTGGGCCCTACAACTTGTCAAGTTTGAATCAGAGTATTAGCAACACAAAAGGATGATGGATGGAGTGCTGACAAGGCAAACACTCACCCCCAGTCACAGATCTGGGTTTAATTCATCGTTCTTTTGCTCATCATGCCACCCCAGTTTGGACCCAGCCATATGCAAATCAGTCTTGACCCTGTTCCTCATGGGAACAGTCCAGCCCGAACTGCCAGGCAATGTCCTCCCTGGACCGGAAACAGGCATCCTGGGACCGGTTTCGGGGTTTCACCCCTCATCAGCCAGGCTAGCTTGATTCCAGTGGCACAGTGAGCACAGGACCCACGTCTGGGCATACCCTTCCCACTTAGGGCAACTTTAGCAACACAAAAGGATGATGGATGGAGTGCTGACAATGCAAACACTCACCCCCAGTCACAGATCTGGGTTTAATCCATCATTCTTTTGCTCATCATGCCACCCCAGTTTGGACCCAGCCATATGCAAATCAGTCTTGACCCTGTTCCTCATGGGAACAGTCCAGCCCGAACTGCCAGGCCAGGTCCTCCCTGGACCGGAAACAAGCATCCTGGGACCGGTTTCGGGGTTTCACTGGAAATGCTTTGAAGGGCACAGATGGTGCCCTCCTTATAAACCAGTCTACACCGGTTCAGGGACCCCTCCTCCCCTGCTCTGGCAGGAAACTGGACAAAGGAAAGGGGAGTGACCACCCCCCTGTCCATCACAACCCAGGGGTGGTGCCCAGAGCTCCTCCAGTGTGTCCCAGACTTCAACCATCTTGCTTTGCAAGGTGAGGGGGCACTCTGGAGGACTCTGAGGGCCAGTGCCAGCAGGTGACATCAGAGACCCCTCCTGATAGGTCCATACCTGATAAGGTAGCCAATCCCCCTCTCAGGGCTATTTAGGGTCTCTCCTGTGGGTTCTTTGCAGATTCTGCTTGCAAGTTTCCTTCAGGAATCCTCTGCAACAACTTCAGACTCTTCTGACCTCAGATCAACCGCAGCCTGCTCCAAGAAACGCTGTAACTGCAACAAAGTGTCTACAAGAGACACTTTTCTTCAGCAACCTGAGCTCCAAGTCAACAACTGCAACAGTTTCCATGGTGTGCACGCTCTGGGGACTCCCTGTCTTCATCCTGCACCAGAAGGACCGAAGAAAAGTCCCGTGGAGTGAGGGAGTCACTCCCCTGCTCCAAGCAGGCAACTTCTAAAACAATGACCTGTACCCTGGGACTCCTCTCACAGCAACGAGCATGCTCCTAAGGACACAGAGGTTGGACATCATCAACAAAGATTGTCCTGAGGTCCTGCTGACGCAATTTGGAGGAGGTACGACCTTGCCTTCCCCGAGAACGACAGTCCCCCTGTGTACTGCATCTTCTTTGCCTCCTGAGGCCTCTGTGCACTCTTTGCTAAATTCCTTTGTGCACAGCCTGGCCTACGGCCACACCCCTCTAACCTGTGATGCAGAACTCGCTGAGTTGTTCTCCAGCGGCGTGGGACCTTCTTTTGTTGTGCTGCATCAACTGCATTTTGCACCTCCTTTGAACCCAGATCCTGTGACTCCTGGGGGTGCTGTTTGGTATCCTGGGGGCTCTCTAAAGTGCTGAGAGGCCCCTCTTCCTCCTCTCACAGAGTTGAGGCCCCCAGGTCCCTCCTGGGTCTATCCAGCACCATTTTGATGCAAAATGCACTTTTGGCGTAGCCAAGGCTTGTTGGTGACTTCCAACACGAAATCTCATCTGCAACGTTCTTCATGCAGTGGGATATCTTTTGCATCATGCAGGAACCCACTGGCATCTTCCTAGGGTGTAATTCTGCAGTCTTCGACTGACTGTGGACTCTTCTTTGCCACCCTCTTCTGGGGTGGCAGGGGCTCCTGTCCTTCCTGGAACTTCTTTTGACTTCTGGACTTGGTCCCCTTCCTTTGCAGGTCTTCAGGTCCAATAATCCATCAGTTGTTCTTTGCAGACTTAATCCCAAAAACGAGTTGTAGTGTGTCCTAATGAAAATTGCAATACTTTACTCCTGCTTTTCTGGGTTCTGGGGTGGGGTAATTTACTTACCTTTACTCTATTCTTACTCTCCCAGCGATTCTGCACACACTACACTTATCTAGGGGGGATTCGTGATTCACATTCCACTTTCTTAGTATATGGTTTGTGTTGCCCCTAGACCCACTTTCTCCTATTGCCTTCTATAGCATTTCCTATTGTTTGCATTGTCCTATGACTATTTACTTGTTTATTTTGGTGTCTAGTGTATATATAGTGTATAATAGTTACCTCGAGAAGGAGTATTGTCTCTAAGATATTTTTGGTACTGTGTTACCCAAATAAATACCTTTATTTTTGGTAACACTGAGTATTGTCTTTATTTGTGTATAAGGACTGTGTAACTTTAAGTGGTATTTCATGAGCTTTGCATGTCTCCTAGTTCAGCCTAAGCTGCCCTGCTATAACTACCTCTATCAGCCTAAGCTGCTAGAACACTACTACATTTCACTTATAAGGGATAACTGGACCTGGTATAAGGTACCCAAGGTACCCACTACAACCAGACCAGCCTCCTACATGTACCCACTTGCCAGGCTCAAACATTCCCTTTTTGTAAATGTAAGGCACCCCTAAGGTAGGCCATAGGTAGCACCATGGGGAGGGTGCACTGTATGTTATAGGTAGGACGTTTACTGATGTGTTTTACATGTCCTGACAATGAAATACTACCAAATGCAGTTGTCATTGTTGGAAGGCCTATCTCTTCCAACATGGGGACTGGCTTTAAATATCTTTTAAGTGCAGTTTCCCAGTGGGAGCCGATAGAGGTAGAGTTTGTGGTCTCTGAATTCACAATTTAAAAATACACGTTTTGGTAAAGTTGTTTTTTAGACAGTCAGTTTGAAAATGCCTCTTTTAGAAAGTTGGCATTTTCTTACTTAAACCATTCTGTGCCTCTGCCTGCCTGTGCAATCCAGGGTCAGACTGACAGTTGGGCTATTTGTGAATTCCCTCTAGACAGTGACACAAAGGGAGCTGGGGTGTAGCCTGCATATCCTGATGAGGCTCCTGGGCTAGAGTGGGAGGGAGGAGCTGATCCTTACACCTGCAAGGGCTGTGCCTATCCTTACACAATGCAGTCTCCAATTCCCTGGTATGTGTCTGGGCCAGGCCCGGGCAATGCAGGATCTTGTGAACAACAGATACATTTTTTAAAGTTTGCCTACTTCAAAGGCAGAAAGGGGTATAAGTAGTGGATCCAAAACTGCAGACGTTTAGATTACTTCTGGATCAAGAGGAACTTCTGCCAAGGAGAAGAGCTGAAGAGCTGGAGGTGAAGTTCTGCCTCTTTGCTTGTGAGTGTGCTTTGCTGGGTTGGCCTGCAGTTGCTGCCTGAGAGAGGACAAAGACTGGACTTTGCTGTGTCTTCCTGCTTGTGAAGTTTCTTCAAGGGCTTGAACTGAGCTTGCCCCCTGTTCTGAAGTCTCAGGGCCATCAAAGACTTCCTCTGCCAGCACCTGGATTCTCTTACTGAGACTCCTGCCCTGCCAAGTGGTTCCTGATCCAGTCCTTGGGCCGTTGGAAGTAGAAGCTGGTGAAACCAAGGTTGAAATCCACACACAGTAGCTGTGCAGGAGAAAAATCGACGCACCACCTGCATCGCGGCTGGAAAATCAACACAACACCCGCTGACAGCTGTCAAAATTGACGCATTACCGACACAACGCAGCTCTTCACCACCGTGCACCAGAATTTTCTCACACATGGTCACTGGACATCACAATCATTGTGAACCTGCGTGGATCTGAGGCTGCCCGAAATTGACAGAATTGCTCTTCAGCGGGAGAGAAAAATTACACATCACCCACCTAACCGGAGAAGAAACGACGACCGGCCTCACTTGCGAGTAAGGAATTGATGCATCGCTGACTTTTCATATGCACATTCACCTGTGCAGCTTTATTTGTGATTCATTCAAACCAAGTACTTTGTGTAAAAATAACACATCCATTGTTTTCTATGGAGTAAAACTCTTTTTAATTAAAAAATTCATAACTTTGCTTGTGTATGTTGGATTTTTGTCATTTTGGTCTTGTTTGGCTTAAATAAATATTGGCTATTATTCTAAACTGGTGTTTTGTGCCTTTTGTAGTGTTTTCACTGTATTAGTGTGTGTGTTGGTTCAAATACTTAGATAAGCTTGCCTGCTTGTGTCAAGCTATCAGGGGGTGAGCAGGGGTTATCCTAGGTGTGTATTTCTGCATCCTTTTTGTTCTTGTTTCCCTTAGGATCTCTCTGCTTTTTTGGAACTCTTGTGCCTTCATTGAACTTCACCCACAAGCATGTCTAAATCTGCACCAGTTCCTACAAAAGTTATGTTTGAGTTGGAGAAATTGGTGTATACAGTGACTTAGCTTAAACAATTTTGCAAATAACTTTCCTGCCCAATCAAAAGCTCTGCTAGGAAGGAGGAACTGGCAAAGGGACTGAGGGCCTAGTTGGTAGCTAAGGAGGCTAGGGGGCACAAAGAGGATGAGAATGCGGATGAGGAGGTGCAGAGCATACATGATTTTGTGTTGGATAACCCTGACTTGCCTGGGGGGAGGGCCTTCAGGGCAGGCAATAATGGTTCTTCCAAATGTCTGACCCCTGAGGAGTTGCAGGACAGACAAGCAGAGAGGATGCACCAATTTGAGTTAGAGAAGCTTAAAATGGAAATGGAAGCGAAAAGATTAGCTATGGAGGAGAAAAAGATGCTGTTTGGCCCATGAGTTAAGTTTGAGGGAACTGGACCAAATGAGCCAGTTCAGCAGATATGGTGGCAGGAATACCACAGTATACACACACATCCCAAATGACCTAGTGATGGATTACAAAAGGGAGGATGACATATACCTGTGGATCAAGTGGGACGAGTCATCTCTGCACATGAACCTGGTCCCAGAGGTACACTGGAGGGCGAGTCTGTGGAAACACTTTGAGGTAGAGGGGTGTGACACCTTGACATCCTTAGGGAATCCTCAGGAACTCACCTATTCTACCATGAAGGATGCCCTACTCACCAGATATGGTCTCACCCCTGAGCAGTACAAAGAGAAGTTTAGGACCTATAAGAAAAAGGAATCCCAAACTAGCTTGGCATGTGTAGATTTGTTCTGCAGGTCACTGGATGGTTGGGTGAAAGGCAGTAAGGTAACAACCTATGAGGGGCTGTACAATTTGATTGCATGACAGCAGTTGTATAGTCTTTGTTTTCCAGAGCTGTGCCAGCACCTAATTGACAGCCAATTGTCTGTCCCCAGGAAGCTTGCTCAGGAAGCGGACCAGGGTCCAAAAGAAGTACTCCGCCAAGGGTAGGCAGGGTCCCCATCAGAAGAAGTGGTGGGGTACAGGTAAGGGTAAACAGACAGAGTGCTCTAAAGAGCCTCAACCTAGTTCCCAGTGTAAGGATTCCCAGTCCCCTGGTGAGAAGAAGCCATGGATCTCTACAGGGAAGCTTGCAGAGAGAGGTCCCCGAAGGTGCTATAGATGTGATACGAAGAGTCACAAGAGGGAGGATCCCAAATGTCCCAAGAGGACACACGCACCCACTGGTGCCCAGTCATAGGGTTTGGCCAGTGTAGAGCTTGGGGAGGAGTTGGTTTCAGGAGAAGGCTGGGAACCAGCTGAGATGATCCTTGTCTCACTAGGGGACAGTAAAATGGTCCAGAGGACCCTAGTGCCTGAGAACACTAAAAAGTACAGGCAGTGGGTGACCATCAATGAACAGAGGGTGGAGGCTCTAAGAGACACAGGAGCCAGTGTGACTACTGTGAGGTGTACACTGGTGTCTGAAGAGCAAGTAATTTCCCATGTTCTTCAACCAGAAGTTGCAGTAGACAACTCAGAACCTCTGTGTAAGGTGGCATAGGTTCCCTTCAAGTAGGAGGGCTCTCAGGTTCCTTGAGGGTAGCTGTGATTCAACCATGCCTGTTGATTGCCTGTTAGACAGTGACATGTAGGATTCTCCTTGGAGTGAGGTGGAATGCCAGTCACACCTGGAGATATTGAGTCTGCCTGGTGGGGCATGTGTGACTACCCGGTCTATGGCAGCCCATCAGGGTGATCAGGAGGCCCTGGAGCCATAAAGGGTGGACCAGGTGCCTGTCAGGAAAAGGAAGGGCATGGGAAACCCTTCAGCAGTTTCCACGGTCTGTTTTTAAGGAGGCTGAGCCTGAGGGGGACGCTCCAGAGTCTACAGGAGAACAACTGGCTGAACTGGGCGAGCTGCCCAAGCTGACCCATTGGCAGCAGGAAGGGGGTCCCACCAGGGAAGAATTCTGTGAGGCACGGAAGTCATGCCATACTCTTGCCGGTCTGTGGCAGTAGGCTGCAGACAGTCATCTGGCAGAGAGCCTGGATCACAGTGGCTATATTGGGAGGATGGCCTCCTGTATAGTAAGCCTAAGGTTGCTGAGCCTGGGGCAGCACCCCAGTACTTCAGAACTTTCCTACCGAGTCTGGCTCATGATGTGAGCAGGACATTTGGGGCAGGACAAGACCTTTGAGAGGTTTGTCACTCACTTTCACTGGCCTCAAATGCGCAGGCACTCTGACGCACATTGCAGTTCTTGCTAAACTTGTCAGGTACGTAGCAAAAGTGGGGGGAAGTGCAAGGCCCCACTACAACCTTTACCTTTCATGAGCACCCCTTTCGAGCTGGTGAGCATTGACATTGTGGGGCCTCTGAATCCCAAAACAGCCATGGGCAACAGGTTTATCCTGGTCTTAGTGGACCATGCCACCCGGTACCCAGAAGCCATCACTCTGAGGTCAATTACAGCTCCTGTGTAGAGCAAGGCATTGATGGGGATTTTTACCCACATGCAGTTCCCCAAGGAGGTGGAATCTGACAGGGATACCAACTTCATATCTACCTATATGAAGTCTCTGTGGAAGGAATGTGGGATAACTTACAAGTTCACCACTCCTCACCATCCCCAAGAAAATAAGTTGGATGAAAGGTTCAACCTCACTCTGAAAGGCATGATTATGGGGCTGTCTGAACCCCTGAGGCATAAGTGGGAAGTCCTCTTACCATGCGTTCTCTCCGCTTACAGGGAGGCAACACAGAAAGGACTTGGTTTTAGCCCCTTTAAACTGTTGTATGGCCACCCTGTGAGGGGACCTCTCAGTCTGGGAAAGGAGGACTTGGAGAAGACTTCCAGTAAGCCGCCCCAGGACCTGTTTAGCCAAGTCCTGGCCTCTAGACACCAGACAACGCACTTCAGAAAATTCCTCAGTCAAACCTGGAATCCAGGACATTAAATGGTGGTATGACCAGAATGCCACTCTGGTCGTGTTTCATCCGGGCCAGAAAGTGGGGGCCCTGGCCCCAATGGAGCCTCGTGCTATCCAAGACAAGTGAACTGGGCCTTTTGAGGTGGTGGAGCACAAGAGTAATGCCACCTATCTGGTCAGTTTGCAGACTCCCAGGAATCGGTTGAGGGTCCTGCATGTGAACCGCCTCAAACCTTATTTTGAGAGGACTGAACTAACTATGTTCTTGGCAACAAATGATGGGGTGGAGGAGGAGAGTGAGCCTCTTCCTGACCTTCTGTCTGTTTAGGAGAAAAATGGGCCTGTGGAGGGTGTAAACCTCTCTCGACCCCGGAGCAACAGAAGCACTGTCCCTTATTGCTCGGACAGTATGCCTTCTTGTTTTTCTTAGCCCCAGGTGTCACTCATCTGTGTACCCATGATGTGGACACTAGGGACACTCCACCTGTGAAACATAGGGTTTACAGTGTGACTGACAAGGTCAGGGCCAGCACCAAGGATGAGGTTTCCAAGATGTTGGTATTAGGGGTAATGGAGTTATTCAGCACTCCTTTGGCCAGCCCAGTGATCTTACACCCAAAGGCCGCTGCCCCCAGTGCCACCTGAGAACTGAGGATCTGTGTGGACTACCGTGGACTCAACCCTGTCACTAAGAATGACGTGCACCCCATCCCCAGAGCTGATGAGCTCATAGATCAGTTGGGAGCTGCCAGGTTTCTCAGCATGTTTGACTTAACTTCTGGGTACTGGCAGATTGCCTTAACTGATGGGGCAAAGGAGAGGTCAGCCCTTTCCACCCCAGAAGGTCATTACCAGTTCCAGGTTAGGATGAAAAATGCCCCACCACCTTTCAGAGGTTGGTCAATCAGGTGTTGGCTGGGCTGGAGGATTTCAGTGCAGCCTACTTGGATGACATCGCAGTGTTCAGCTCCAGCTGTGTGGAACACCTGCAACACCTCTGTGAAGTGTTGAAGGCTCTGTAGAAGGCAAGCCTGATGGTTAAGGCCAGTAAGTGCCAAATAGGGCAGGATTCTGTGGTTTACCTGGAACACAAGGGAGAGAAGGGCCAGGTGGCACCCCTGCAACCAAAGATTGACACTATTCTGGCGTAGGAACCGTCCTAGACCCAGACAGAGGTGAGAGCCTTTCTAGGTCTCACCTGTTACTACAGGAAGTTTGTCAAGGAATATGGCACCATTGTGGCCCCCTTGACAGAGCTGACCTCCAAAAAGCTGCCCAAGAAAGTCAACTGGACTGAGGCTTGCCAGGCCACTTTTGATGCCCTGAAGGCAGCCAAGTGCACGGCACCCATGCTGAAGGCACCCAACTTCTTTAAGGAATTTGTGATGCAGACTGACTCTTCAGAGCATGGTGTGGGCGCAGTTCTAGCACAGTTTAATGATGAGGATCTAGACCAGCCTATAGCCTTCATTAGTAGGATCTTACTTTCCCAGAAATGGAGGTGGAATGCAATTGAGCAAGAAGCTTTTGCTGTGGTCTGGGCACCTAAGAAGTTGAGGCCCAACTTGTTTGGGACTCACTTCTTGGTTCAGACAGACCACAGGCCCCCTCAGATGGCTAACGCAGATGAGGGGGGGAGAACCCAAAACTGTTGAGGTGGTCCATCTCCCTACAGGCAATGGAATTCATGGTGGGACATCGCACTGATACAGAACATGCCAATGCTGATGGTCTGTCCTGATTCTTCCACCTTAGTGATGAGAACTCCCATGAGGTTGGGTAGTTCTCCCCACTTTCAGCTTAGGGGAGTACGCATTAGACCTGGTATTCTTGGCGTAGGCTCCCCTGTCTTTTTGCCTCTGCTTCCTATGTTGTGACTGTGTGCTGCACTTTGTTTTTCCTAGCTTTTGGTACTCCGGGCAATTTACAACTGCTGACCAGTGTTATATAGCATAAGAGTTGCCCAGAGCCTGCATTGCAAATGCTTCTTGTGGGCCTGCAGCACTGATTGTGCCACCCACATGAGAAGCCCTGTAAACATGGCTCAGACCTGCCACTGCAGTGTCTGTGTGTGCAGTTTTAAACTGCCAATTTTACCTGGCAAGTGTACCCACAGGGCCAAACCCCTATGATCACCCAATCTTGCACCATTCACGGCCCTCTCTCCATGCGCATCGGAGATAACCCACAAGATCTGGCCTGCAGCCAGACCCTGCCCCACGCTGCGCATATCCCTTTGTCTGTGCATGGTGAGAAGCGGCCGTGGCCTCTCATGGTGTCAGAATAGGCATGAGAGGGTGTATCTGGGGGTGAGAGTGGCTGTGAGAGTGTCTGTCTAGGTGTGAGAGTAAGTACATCAGTGTTTTAGTGGGTGCGTCAGTGTGTGTGCAGGTCTCTGAGTGACTGCATGAGGATGTCAGTGGGTCTGTGGGTGTGTAAGAGTCTGAGTGGGTCTGTGAGTGGGTGTGTAACTCTGAGTGGGTCTGTGAGTGGCTATGTGAGGGTCTGACTGGGGCTGGGACTGAGTGCATGAGGGTGTGAGTGTATCTGTCAAAAGGTGTGTGAGTATCTGAGTGGGTCTATAAGTGAGTGAGTAAGTGTCTGAGTGGGTATGTGAGTGAGAGAATGATTGTCAGAGAGATCGAGAGAGAGAGAGAAAGAGAATGAGAGTGAGAGAGAAAGAAAGTTTTTTAGGCTTCGATATGTGATATACTTAGAATGCAATGTTTCAGGACAAATTGAAAAGAAAAATCTATTTGTCATATAAAAAGATTAAGATCACCTTTCAGTATGAACCTTAAACCACAGTAATTAAACAAAAAAGGAGTGAAAAGAGTTGAGCTGGACTTGAACATTCAATGCACAGTGTGAAGGTATGTGATCTTCACACTGAGCTATTTTTTTTTAATTATTATTATTTTTTTAGCCCTCTATGGGCTATCTGGGACCCCCGCGGTCTCTACAAGTTTTTTTTTTTTAAATATTTTATAATGTGCCCTTACTATCTGGAACCATGGGAGAAGCCTTAAGGCCTTCCCCGTGGTCCTATTCCTTCAGCAACTAAGAAGCTACTTTAAGCAGCAGCTCCGTGGTTGCTGAAGCAAACCTTTTATCTCTGTTCCAGGGAACAGAGATGAAAGCTCCACTTTCCAACAGCGGGTCCTGCTTGACATATATATATATATATATATATATTTTCCTTCTTGCATCTCCTCACAGAGTCGGTGTGCAAGGCAATTACAGCTTCTGTGAGAGGTGGAAATGGCACACACAGATTGAGAAAGTTAGAATCCAGGTACATACTTTAGCTGGACAGTAAGGTTCCTAAAGGTTTGAACACAGAATAGGAGATGTTCATTCATTTGACTGACTGGGCTTACACTAGGTCTTTTTGTGGTTGAAAGATAAAGAGAGGAGTTGAACTCCTGTCAAGGAGGGATATTTGAGTCGCTAAAGATGGGCATCTGATTTGTAAATATAATTTGTATCTCCTATGACTGGTATCAAATGTTGGTCTTATATAAATGATATATCTTGTGTTTTGTTTATACAGGGTGTGGCATTCGTTCTGAGAGAGTGGGCCAACTACATCTATGGTGTACTGGGTGCCCATGTGGCAGGACTTGCTTTTTCTTCTTTGCTTCACTTGAGTCCCGGGTGCTACAAAATGCAAAAGAGCTGAGGTATCTTTTTATTATTTTCGATTTTTTCTTCTTTTTTTGTTTTTCTTTGAAATTCTCCTTTTCATTAAGTTTCAGTAGTTGGGAAAACAGGTAGTTCGAGTACGGCAACTATAGAAAAGATACTAGACTGTATTAACTGTAGGTTAGGAATATGTGTGATTTTAGAGTTTCTCCACTGTAGCATACTTTTGAGGAAAGTAGTTGCAGTACAGTACAAAAAAGAGTGAATACTTATAATTGTTATTGTAAAGTTTAGGTTAAACCTATGTAGTCTCATACTCCATGTGTATAAATATGTACATGCATGACACAGCCGGGGACTGTAAATACTGCAGCTGCCATGCAATGATGAGTGCATATTGTATTACCCATTGGGGCAGTATGTTTGAATTACCCATACTGATGAACTGATTGGGAGGGTGTAGGTGGCAATGCCTGAATATACTTTATTATCACTTGGCCCACTTCAGCATAATTTCATGATTATATATGTCTACAATGAGGATAATAATGATAAACATATACAGTAAGTAAAATGGATTATGTCATGCTGCTGGTACTTTATATCCCAATGTAGCCGACACATTTTGAAAGGGGTAATGATGATCCTTGGGTAATCATTGCTTGCGAATGAAGTATTATTTTATTGGTATCTTAGCAGCAGTATTGCCCAAAAGTTCTGGAATTAATAAGTGCAGTATCGAAAATATTTGACTGAGTT
The DNA here is from genome assembly GCF_031143425.1 of Pleurodeles waltl. Classification (NCBI taxonomy): domain Eukaryota; kingdom Metazoa; phylum Chordata; class Amphibia; order Caudata; family Salamandridae; genus Pleurodeles; species Pleurodeles waltl. Next base: position 556,476,244 of record NC_090436.1, read on the forward strand.
CCGGCTGGATACATATTTGCATATTGAAAAATATGAAAATGCACTGAGAAAAATGTACCCATGAGCCTCACTATGTGTTCACTTTGCATTGTACTGTGGTGGCAATTATTGTTTTTGTTATAGTCAATTCCAAACAAGATATCGAGTTTGTAGAAATTAGCATTGAAAAGATTTTTTGAGGTCTGAGTCTTCGCACATGTTATTTTGACTGTGTTTGTGACATTGATGAATTGAAATTAAGCAATTCAAATATGGCTGACAGTTTCACAGGAAATGCCCTTGCCCATTTTCTATGACTTCACATTTGTTAACGTATTGTTTTTTTTAAATAATGCATGTAACACAACTAATGCACCTGTGATCAAGTTGGTCCTGCCAATGAAATATGTTGGGTTAAGCCTTTTCTGTAAGATGGCATTGGATGAAATTGACTTATGAGCATCATTTGAGTCTAGGAACATTTTTGTTCACATTGAAGTTCACGCTTCACCGCTTGACCGTTAGGATTCTGTTAATATTTGGATTGTTGTATGTGTTTCTAGTTTATGTATTTTTTCTTGCTTATATTATTAGGTATTAGTTATATGTATTTTTGGCATGATTTTCTAATTCTTGTCATGATGTAATATAATTTTTTTATTCAACATGTGCATATTTTGTTATTTTTATTATTGTAATTATTTAAAAAGTAGTGTATTAATGCTTATTATGTAAATGTAATATTTTGGTGATGTAATTTTTGTTGCTATTGTATGAGGTGATATTTGTGCGTTATCATATGTTTATGTAAAGGTAACAATATTTTAGTTTCCAATATTTGTGTTTTCGATATAAGTAAAAATCTCATTTTTTAACAATATTTGTGGTTTTATTAGTTACGTATAAAAAGGCAATATTTGTGCTAACATTATTTATTTTCCAATAGTTTTGTGTTTCCATATTTTGTGCATCAGTATTATGTCAGTGATCCGATTGGCTGCTGACTACATGGAGGTTTCACTTCACCACTTCTACTCATACTACATGTATGTATCATTGAGTCATGCACAGACATGTTAGTGCCCCTCGTACCTTCCTCACTTTCTGGTGTTGTTATTTCTGACTTTAGGCGTGAAGTTTGGCACAGTTTACCTCAAAAATGTTACATACTTTTTCTAAGCTCCTATTTCATCAAACTATTCTGTCTAATTAATTGAGCTGGAATGTAATGATCTGCAGCACATAGATGTAGTGCTAGTGGCTAGTTGTCCCACAGACTCAGTCAATTTTTTAATAGAAATATCAGACTTGGGCTGCTTTGGTCTCTATTTGTTCCCCTCTTCCATTAAGGTTTGGCAGAGTGCTTGTCCAACATATGCCATGTCTGAAAAACTTATTTTCAAAGACTGAAAACCAGTGTGATTTATTTTTTTGCAAATCAGTAACCCTATGTGACAAATCACATATTGGTCTATGCTGTTTCTTTTGGACAATTAACATAGCACTCTTCAGTTTGCGGTTATGTTGTACTGAGGGCCATGCATCCTCCTGTGTATTTGGTTAATGTAGTTGAGGCATAGACCTAATCGCTATTTGTGGTTCAAAATACCAGGTTTTAATTGTTTTCTATGGTGCTTCAAAGGCTGCTGAATATTTTTTGTTTTGTTCCAACAACTGGTTGCATTAAACTATTCAGGTAGATCAAACTCTTTTAGTTTTCAGTGGTAACTTTTCTAGAATTATAGGCAATTTTTGTTCGTACGAAAGAAATTCTTGCATTCTTAGTGTAGGTTCATTTTGAAACTGCACATCCACTGCATTTAATGATGATGACCATTGAATCCACCCAGGGCTGTGTGCAATGCTTGAGCATTTGGAATGCTAGCATTGGTGGAAGCCTCAAGGTTAGGTACAGAAAAAAAAAAAAATTATTTCCCCTGCACCAAAGGAGGTTACTCTTTTAAAATAGATGTTTGTATATCGACAAGACTGCTTTCAATGGATAGAAAACATGATTATGCATTTGAGTATAAGTGTGATTTGTGTAAAGATGATTATTGCTGCAAATAACCATGTCGGTGAAACTCTTATCTCAAAGAGTTTATTCTTAAAACACCTCATCCATCGCCCTTTACCTCGCTCCAAACCTACGGTCTCTCGAATCCTCCCGGCCCCAGATTATATCTCCCTAGTCATAGCTCGCAATGTCAACATTCTACACCCAAGACACCATACATCTCTCTATCATATTCAACAAACTTAAATGATAAAATATATATTTTTTTAAACATACAAACCTTAAATAACATACTAGCAGAGAATATAAACATTGAGAATATTACACTCTCACCAGGATAATGCTATAGCCATAACAATATGATACAAATCATGCTTTTTAGTTTAAAACATAATCTTTGAAATGACCAGGACTAACTCTCTTCCTTCTACTTCTTCTTGCTTCATCACTTGCTCCTTTCTCATAATCATCATTACAACGGTTAGATCCAGAGATTGATTCACTTCCAACATTATCATTATCACCCGACATCACCACATTTTCCTCCAAAACGTCTTTTAAATGAACAACTCTTTTCATGTTCCAAATCCTTCCATCGGACGTTTTGACCGCATTCCTGAACATCTTGGTAACCTTTAAAGGTCTAGTGTATTTAGACCCATCAGCACAAACCACTGGAGATTTTACCTTCTCTACATCCCCCCTTTAATATTCATCTTGCACACTTTCTTTCTTGCATCAAATTCTTGTTTTCTTTTAATCATTAGTTTTTGCTCTCTTCTCCTCCAATCTGTTTTAAACAAATTGTAATTATCCTTCATCCAATCCATCCATTTCAAACTGAGATTTACCAGTGGTTGCAAGTGGAGAAAACCAATAAGCAGTGATTCTCCTCAGAAGTTCCTTTCTCCAATTATGCCATTCACCCTTGCCAGTTGGATGCTTTCCTTGATATACCTGTTAAACCTTTCTAACGCACCATTAGTTTCTGGATGATAAACTGCTGATCTTTTGTGAATGACGCCACAATCATCCAGAAATTTCCCAAATTCCTTAGAACAAAATTGAGGTCCAATATCAGATAAAATCCATTTCAGAAAACCTTCTTTCCTAAAAATGTTTTCTAGAAAATTTATCACACTGAAAGAAGATATGTCACTTACATTTTTAACTTCAACCCATCTGAAATACAAATCCAATAACACAATCAAATATGGTGCTGAATGTTAATTTTGCAAAGGACCAACTATATCAATTGCCACCTCATCCCAAGGTTTGTACGGTAATTTTCTACAACACATACGTACATTCCAAATCTTCAATACTTTGTCACTTCGAACACATTGTACACACTCTCTAACCCTACGTTCAACCTCCAAATCCATCTCTGGCCACCAAAAATTGGCTCTTAAATTGTCCTTTGTTTTCACAATTCCAAGATGACCTTCTTGTGCTTGACTCACAATCCTTTTCCTCAATACATTCGGTGGAATCAATCTTGTACCCCTCAATAACATAGATTTATCCACAGCTAATTCATCCTTTATCAGACCCTAAACCTTTTCCAAATCTCCCACTTTCCAAAGCTTCATAAACTCTGCACAGCTCTATATCTTCTTTCAATGCATCCTTCCACTCATGCTCAGTTATAGCTCCACAAGTAATTTCACACACATCACCAAAAATCTCACAAACATTTTCCTATAACACCACTTTACCCTCTTGTTCTTCTTCTGACATATTACCATCAACTAATCTTGACAGACAATCTGCGCTTACATTCAATGCCCCTGGTAAGTATTCTACCTTGAACTTGAACTCTTGTAACCCAATGATCCACTTTATTATTCCTGCAGAGAAGCAATTTGAACCCTTGCTGACAAAAACCTCAACAAGTGGTTTATGATCCGACAGTACTACAAAATCTGTGCCTCAAACAAAGTGTTTACATTTTTTAAGAACCCAAAAAATGGCTAAAGACTCTCTTTCAATTACTGAGTAATTTTCTCAGCTCCACTCAAAGATTGAGTTGCACAAGCAATCATCAATTTCTTTCCTTTATCTTCCTGCATTAGAACTGCCCCCAAACCTTTCGCGCTTGCATCAGTGACAATAAATGTTTGTCTGCCAGGTTTAAAGGCCCGTAAAGAAGGTGCACCCTCTAATTCTTCTTTTATTCTCACAAACTCTTCCTCACACACCGAATTCCACTTAAATTCTCTTTCTTTTTTAAAAGAGCTCTCATGTTAACTGACTTTTCTGCTAAATTCTTTATGTACCTCCCATAATATTCAACCATGCCCAAAAAATAAATAATCTCCCCTTTTTTTGAAGAGAGTACAACTTTTTAATCATTATAACCAGATCACGTTTAGGTTTCACACCGTCACCTGAAATTAAATGTCCTAAATATTCGACTTCAGTTAATCCAAAATGACATTTTCTCCTTTTTAGTGTAAGTCCTGCCTGATTTAAACATTCCAACACCAATCTCACATGTTCAAAATATTCCTCCGTAGTACCTACGAAAATCAACACATCATCCTGATAACACTTCTCACCTTTCAAGTCTTTAAATATTCTGTTCATAGTGCGCTGAAATACCGAAGCCACAGAAACCAGCCCAAAAGGCATTTTCTTGAACTTATATGCATCAAAAGGTGTAATAAAAGCTGTCAGTTCTTGTGAACTCTCTTCCAACTCCACCTGGCGACATGCTGATGCTAAGTCTAAAGTGGAAAAATACTTTGCCCCACCTAACATGGACAAGATTTCTTCAATATTTGGAAGAGGAAATTTGTCCACAACTATCTCTTTGTTTAAGGCCCTAAGTTCCACACATAACCTTATTTCACCATCACCCTTCTTTGCCACCACTATGGGAGCCAACCATTCTGTTGCTTCAACCTCTTCTATTAAACCCAATTTCTCTAATCTCTTAAGCTCTGTCCCCACCGGTTCCTGTAAAGCTAAAGGAAATCTCCTCATCTTTGCCACCACAGGAATAGCATCTTTCTTCAATCTTTTTTTTTTATAAATAATTTTTTATTGATTTTTGCAAAAGAAAGAAAAACCATGATACAAACGTAATAACACGATGCCAACGGGCATCCAACAATGGTCGAACCTGTGATCCCAGATAGCACTAATAATAGAGATAACATAGTATTCAGGAGCCTAGTGCGGCCTCCCATTTCCCCCATATCCTATTATATTTATTCGGACATCCTCTAGCCTCATATACAAGTTTTTCACTCTGCGCACACCAATCCACTCCCTGTCTCCATTTAGCCATTGATGGGGCATTCTTGGCCTTCCAGTTTGCCACTATATCCCTCTTAGCCACTAAGCACGCCACCCCAAGGAAAATTCGATCTGGTCTCCTTAGCTCGATGTCACCCATGATCCCAAGGAGGAGGGGTAGAGGCTCTCTCTCTATATTCTCCTGCAACACCTCAGAAATCTCCCCAGGACCGCTCCCCAATAGGCTACTATGGCCGGGCAGGTCCACACCATGTGGAAGAAGTCAGCTGTAAGGTTTCTGCAGCGGGGGCACTCCGCGTTGGGGCGGAGGCCCGCTCTGTGTAGTTTGTCGGGTGTGAGGTATGCTGTGTGCAAAAAGTAAGTTTGTATCAGTCTGAAACGGGAGGCGATCGCCAGGGCCCGTGGGGCCATTAGCGCCTCACCCCATTCCATCTCTTCCATGGGGCCCACCCACCCCTCCCATCTCTGGCGAAGTACCCCCAGGGAGCCCGAGGTGCCGGAGACCAGGGTGCGATATATCTGGGAAACACCTCCCCTACCTAGGCTCCCCATCAATGCCTTGGCCTCCATGAGGCTGCATTCAGGTATGTTTTCTCCCTCTCGGATGTGTACTGATAAGGCATGTCGGAGCTGGAGGTATCTGTGGAACTGTGTCTTGTTTAATGAAAAGTTTTTCTGGAGATCTTCAAAGGACCGTATGTGTGACCCGTTCCAGACATCGCCTAGTGTGGAGATGCCTATGTTGTCCCAGTTCCGAAACCCCTCCAGGCCCGCCACCTCCACCAATTGCCTCCCATGCCACAGTGGGGTCTGTTGGGTAAGTCGTCCCCACCACCCCGTCGCCTTTTGAGCCGTCCGCCATCCCTGTAGAACCACCCTGGTCACATTTGGGACGTCTCGAGAGATCGGACCTCCATAGAGGGTGTCCAAAATCCGTGGGTAACCCATCGTTTGGAGCTCCAGTCGGTACACCGGGTCTGTCCACCCACCCCCCATCCAGTCATTAATCACAAGTACTTGTGTCGCGAGGTGGTAGGAGTGGATATTGGACATGCCCAAACCTCCATCATATACATCCCTCTGGCAGGTTTTGAGCGCTAACCGTGGGCGGGCTCCGCTCCATATAAATTGGCGCACCAATGAGTCCATTTCCCCAAACCATTTCCTAGGGATGGGATGGGGAAAATGTTGCAGGAGGTAGAGGAGCCTAGGAAGGATCATCATCTTGTAGAGCGCGATTCTACCGAGCAGGTTAAGGGGGAGTGTCCTCCAGTGTAGGAGATCACTTCTGATTTTTCTGGTTAACGGTGTAATGTTAAGTTCCCATGTCAACTCAGGGAGAAGTGAAATATATATTCCCAGGTATTTGAAACTATTTCTTCGTACTGGAGTATTTCGCTGCCAGTCCACACAATCCCCGGAGCGGTGTAGGGGGACCAGTAGGGACTTGGCGGGGTTCAGGATCAGCCCCGAGGCTTCCGCGAAGAGGCCCAGGATCTCTAGCACGCGGGGGCCACTTTTAGCCGGGTTGGATAGATATAGGAGGACATCGTCCGCATATAGCGCCACACGGTCTTCTGCACAGGCAGGCCAGGACCAGCCCTATCTTTCTTCAATCTTATCCTATGTTTGTAACCTTTAAGACATCCCAAACCTTCAGAGAAAACATCTGGAACTTCACATGCCAAATCCCTCTCATAATCATCTATTTTCTGCACCTGAACTTGTGGTTGAGTATTAGGATTTAGTATCACACCCAATAACTTTTGATGTGTCAACTCAGAAGATTGTCACCCCGGTTGGATACATAAATGTTCCCTACAAGATGCCTTCCTTTCAACTCCAGATGACCTTCAAAGTACCCTAACATCTTTTTAGGTTGTCCACCATAACTTCCAGGACATGCATCCATCTTCTTTAACTTTTTGTCTTTTGTAGCCATTGTATCAAAATTCTGTTTTGAAATTATAGTCAACTGTGAACATGAATCTAAATGCATCAAAACACTAACACCATCTACAATAACAACCTCACTAGGATGCTCACTGCAATTTACTTGTGCCTCTACTTGAAAAACAATTTCCTGTGAAACCTCTTCAACCTCCCTCATAGAATTACTATTATAATTCTTCTTTTTACTGCGACAACATTTATAAAAATGTCCTTTTTTCCCACAGCCATTGCAAACCACATTCAATGCTGGACAATTACTTGCATTCGCTTTATGACCACTCTTACCACATCTAAAACATTCTCCTTTAAATTTCAGCACCTCTTCTTTTCTCTTCTCGCTACCAACCTCCTTGTTTCTCACTTCACACACAACCGCCTCAACCTTTGTACTATCACCATGTACCATTTTTTTTACTTCACTCAACTCCATGACACATTTCAACATGTGTTCCACCCTTTTTGCTACAATAATGCCCTCCTCCAAAGGCGGTTCATCTTTCAACCACAACTCTTCGCTAATCGTATCACTGCTGCACTTCTACACAAATTGATCTCTAATCCTCTCATCCACCAATGTACCAAATGTACATGAAGCTGACAATTTCCTCAAACTAGTTATATACTCCTCCACAGACTCATTCTTTCCTTCCTCTCTCTTACCAAAATATTATCTTTCCATAATTGCACTCACCCTTGGTAAGTAGTGTTTGTCTAATTTCATTACACATATCTCATATTCATTTAAATTCCTAGTCTCTTCACTACCCAGATCTGGTAAGTTCTCTAATACCTCTTGCCCTTCACCACCCAGGCAATGCATCAGCAATGCATGTTTCCTTTCAGCACTTAGAGTTGGTCCACAAACCCTTGCATAGTGAATAAACATCTTCTTCCATTTAGTCCACGGATAAATTGGTTCTCCAGGACTACTTAGAAAAAATGGTGGAGGTGTTACATTCTGCATAGTTGCTCGATTTCTTATAAACCAGCTTCTAACTAAAATATACAACATTACCCAACTAGAGATTCATCAGTACATCACAAATACATATAATACAATTGTTTTCCAAAACAAAATCTTCAGAGGTGTGCCCCTCACCATGTATTCCAGGCAAAGTACTTATTTCAGTGCTCAGTGGTGTGCCTGTCACCTAATTTCCTTGTAATTCACGTTAACAGGCAAGACTGGTGTGCCTGTCACTGTATTACACTCTGTGCTCCGTCTTAAATTGAAATTCCTACTCCTTAAAAACTCCAAAACTTATTTTGTAAAATTACTGTACATACTTGTTTTTCCAGATGTCTCCATTTTACAAAATGTGCTTCACTGCACCAATAGTCACACCCTTCTTTGACATTAACACTATACTAGTGTCAGAATAACGATATACACCTGTTTGTTTTATTATTATTTTTTTAACGTCCCCCACAAAAAAAATACCACTTCCCAAGAACAAGCTTCAACGATGTCCTTGTCTTTCACTGCAGAACAATGTCGTAAAAGCCTGCCCCTTTAAATTTGTAAAAAACAAACAAAAACAAAGACACACCCCTTCAAACGGAAGCGCTCTCACATAGTCAGGAACAGTGAATCACTACTATGAAAACCAATAATATCACCGATCTGCCTCCATCGAGCTCACACGTCTCTACAGCGATCCTGCTGCATCACTGCTCCACCTCCATCGAGCGCACATGTCTCAACAGTGATCCTGCTGCATACGCAATCTTGCCTCAAACACCGTCAAACAGCAAACACTGGACGCCATCAGGCTCCTCCACACCTCCGAGGAAATCTTTGTGAACCGGTGCGGTCCAGTAACCATAGACGCGGTCAACAGAGAAACCAGCCTGCCGTCACCAGACTCCTAGACGCCTCTGTGAGTACCGTCGTCAATATAACTTCTTTGAAAACAACCAGGACTCGTAACGATGTTGAGGTTACTATTCCCACACTTGTTGCCAATGCAAAGTTGATTATTGCTGCAAATAACCATGCAGGTGAAACTCTTACCTCCAAAAGAGTTTATTCTTAAAACGCCTCATCCATCGCCCTTCACCTCGCTCCAACCGTCGGTCTCTCGAATCCTCCCGGCCCCAGATTCTATCTCCCTGGTCATAGCTCGTGATGTCAACATTCTACACCCAAGACACCACAATTTGCAAGCTAAGGGAACTGTCTGCCCCTCATTGTAGATGATATACCTACATCCTGAGGTGTACAACTCTCAAAGTTAGTTTTTTTATTCCTGGTTTGTAAATATTTAATTTGAAGCATGTCTGCTTAGAAAGCATGCAAAATTCTTGTGTGTTCTTCCATCCAATGCTTTGGAGAAAATGTGGGAGTTGTCTAGTTGTACAATGGTTTCACACGCTCAGCATAATGTGGCAAGTAAGCTCTTCCAAAATTCAGGAATCCCAAAAGGGGCTGCAATTTTCTGAGCATATTTGAGGGTTGCAAAGTTGCTCATTTCTGAAGTCAATCAGGCACTAGTCATGTTTCTTTGGTGGATAGCCAGGAAGACTATGTTCAGGTAGACTGTTTCAGATTGTTTTGAAGTTTATTTTGTAAACCAAGTGAGGCCAACACGGCCACTATCTGATCCATTTGAACTAAGTGTTAAATCATAACCTATAATGCAAACATCAATTTAGAACAGAGCTTCAGGATTGGGTTGTGAGATTTCTTTAATGCAGGTGAGAATAGACCTGCACTGTTCTTATACACCATGTGGAGCCTTTAAAAAATACTGAGCACCAAACCTGGTAAAGGCAGCTAGATATCCCCTTTTATACGCTATATTTTGACTGAAAAGTTTATTAGTAATATCTAGGAATGTTTTATATGTTTCACGTACCAGCTTTGTGATGAGACCTATAATGTGCACATTTTGTATGCTGTATGTACACGATGTGTGAGTTTAAATTTCTAACCTTAAAATTATCTGATATGTCCGGTCCAGTTTTAATAAGGGAATTCAGGCGTAGTCATTGCCAAGTTGCAAGATGCTATTATACCTTACTATCATAACTGTGTCAAAATTGATTTTATGTGAAAAGGAAGTATTTAGGGATGAAAAGAAATTCGGTTGCAAACCAATAATATTTTACTCACTGTACAAACCTTTATGTAGTTTGCAAAAAAATGTTTTGCAACCAGATTTTGGTCACAAAACATTAATACATTCCATCGCAAACCACTATTTTATACTTATTCACAAACCCAAATTGGGATTTGGCAGCATATTACCAAATTACAATTTAGGTTTTGTACAAACAAAAAAGCCATTTTGCTGTCACAAAGGGTCCAACTTTGCAAATCTGACACTTTGTGACAGCAAAAAGCCTTAGTACACCTGGCACTTCGGCTTTTTAAAGATGTCTTGTAACTTTCCGCTCCATTAATTAGATCAAAACCACTGAGTTTTCTGTAATTACAACCAGCAAGACTGAGAAACTACAACAAAGAGCAGACCTATAATTTCAAACTTGATATATTTGTAGCACTCTGTCCGGCATCTTTGTGCATTGCAAAACAAGTAAAGGAGCTGCGAAGTCAGTGTTTGTAAAGATGCTTGAGAACTCACAAACTCGCCACCATGGAATTGTCCATATAAGCCTTTATTATGAAAATGGAAGCAGATACAATTTGAATCACTTTGATCACGTTTACTTTAGTGCAGCCAGCCTATCTAGCTTTACACTTTTTTTCAGGCAGGATTCGCAGATGAATTCTGTATCTGTCTGTGGCTGTGCGTGGATCCGTTAGTCATAATTCGGTTATCCTGAGCCAGAAAATGCAATCTCCTTACATGTTTATAGTGTACGTCTAGCTGAACATTTTACAGACAGTAATTAGTATTTATGCAAAGAGCATGCTGCTTGAACAAATTGCTCTATTCACAGTGTTTTTGGCAGTCGAGACTAGGTTTCAAGCGGCATTATTCCAAACTAGAAAAATTAAAGTGCAGTTCTTTTAAAATGATCGTAAATTGTTTTTTTTTTATTTGAGCGAACATAAATTCGTCCTATTTAGACGCAGTGGAGGGGTAAGTAGAGGAGTTTCGATTTGTGTTAAATAATGGATGCTTACAAATATATTTAGAAATTAATACTCCCGACAAACCAATATTGGCATCTGTTGACTGCTTTTGGAGTGTTCGGGCCTCAGGAGGCTTATTGCACTGAATACGTTTTCAAGTGGGTACTAGACACAAGTACCATGTAATTCAGAAAGGCATTTATGAGTGCAGTACTATGGTAGTACGAATTCACATAACTTTCTGAATTGGCTCCATGTTTTGGAATACAGACGAGTATGAAAAATGTTTTTCAGTGCTGCCAAAAGAGTTATCATTATAAAAGAAAGTCACCAAAACATGAATTTAGGACTAGCTGAACGATTATGGGAATAATTTCCAAAGTCATTTAGGAGTAGTAAAGTAATATGAGAGGAGTACTACTTCAAATATTCACAGTTCCCTTTTGGAATCGGTACCACCTGTATTGAAAGGTTAATATAATTTGTGAAGGCGCGTCATTCTTTACAGAAAGCCATGCTGAGCTCAGGCAGTAACATGTTGTTAACCCCTTTGCTGCCAAGCCTTTTCCCCCTCAGGTGCCAAGCCTTTTTTTTGGCTGTTTAGGGCAGTTTGCGCTTAGGCCCTCATAACTTTTTGTCAACATAAGCTACCCACACCAAATTAGCGCTCTTTTTTTTCAACATCCTAGGGATTCTAGAGGTACCCAGACTTTGTGGGGTCCCCTGAAGGAGAACAAGAAATTAGCCGAAGTACAGTGAATAATTCGTTTAAAAAAAAAAAAAAATGGGGAAAAGGGCTGCAGATGAAGGCGTGTGCTTTTTTCCCCTGAAAACGGCATCAGCAAAGGGTTTGCGGTGCTAAAATCACCATCTTCCCAGCTTTCAGGAACAGGCAGACTTGAATCAGAAAACCCAATTTTTCAACACAATCTTGAAATTTTACTAGGACATACCCCATTTTTACTATTTTTTGTGCTTTCAGCCTCCTTCCAGTTAGTGACAGAAATGGGTGTGAAACCAGTGCTAGTTCCCAGAAAGCTAAACATTTCTGAAAGGAAGACAAAATTCTGAATTCAGCAAGGGGTAATTTGTGTAGATCCTACAAGGTTTTCCTACAGAAAATAACAGCTGAAATAAAACAAATATTGAAATTGAGGTAAATAAACAGCCATTTGTCTCCATGTTTTACTCTGTAACTTTTTCCTGCGGTGTCAGATTTTTTAAAGCAATATACCGTTACGTCTGCTGGACTGTTCTGGTTGAGGGGATATATTGGGCTTGTAGGTTCATCAAGAACCTTAGGTAACCAGAGCCAATAAATGAGCTGCACCTTGCAATGGGTTTCATTCTATACCGGTTATACAGCAATTCATTTGCAGAAATATCAAGAGTGAAAAATAGATATCAATAAAACCTTTGTATTTCCAAAATGGGCACAAGATAAGGTGTTGAGAAGCAGTGGTTATTTGCATATCTCTGAATTCCGGGGTGCCCATACTAGCATGTGAATTACAGGGCATTTCTCAAATAGACGTCTTTTTTACACACTGTCTTACACTTGGAAGGAAAAAATGTAGAGAGAGACAAGGGGCAATAACACTTGTTTTGCTATTCTGTGTTCCCCCAAGTCTCCCGATACAAATTGCACCTCATTTGTGTGGGTAGGCCTAATGTTTGCGACAGCAAATGCAACACGGACACGTCACATTTTTACATTGAAATCTGACGTGTTTTTTGCAAAGTAACTAGCTGTAGATTTTGACCTCTAGCTCATCCGGAACCTAGGAAAACCTACCAAACCTGTGCATTTTGTAAAACTAGACACCCAGGGGGTGACTTGTGGGGCTCTCACAGGGTTCTGTTACTCAGAACCCTTTGCAAACCTCCACATTTGGCCAAAAAAACACTTTTTCCTCACATTTCAGTGACAGAAAGTTCTGGAATCTGAGAGGAGCCACAAATTTTCTTCCACCCAGCGTTCCCCCAATTCTCCCGATAAAAATGGTACCTCACTTGTGTGGGTAGGCCTGGTGCCCGTGGAAGGAAATGCCCCAAATCAGTATCTGGAAACATCAAAATGATCAAAGACAAAACTACCTGTTTTTGCGTTGCGGGCACCTGCGTTTTTGGTCCTGGGCTCAGCAGCCATACAGGGAAACCTACCAAACCCGGACATTTCTGAAAATTAGACACCCAAGGGAATCCAGGGAGATGTGACTTGCGTGGGTCATACAGTGTTTTTTTACCCAGAATCCTCAGCAAACCTCAAATTTAGCTAAAAAGAAATCACATTTTCCCCACATTTCTGAATGGGATCACCGCGCCGGGACAAATTCCCTGCCAACCAACGTTCGCCTCAGTCTCCCGGTAAAAATTATACCTAACTTGTGTAGGTGGGCCAAGTGCCTGTTACAGGGAAGAGCCAAAAACATGTTGAAATTGAGGGGAACCAAAGCGGGTCCAAAAGGGCAGTTTGAAAAAAAAAAATTTTAGGCTGACAAGTGGGGCAGACTTTTTATCGGTATAGATGAGACAATGCTGGGTGGTAGGAATTTTGTGGATTCCTGCAGATTCCGAAAGGTTCCATCACAAAAATGTGGAATAAATGTGTGATTTCCAGCAAAGTTGGATGTTTGCAGGGCATTGTGGGTAAGAACATTGTGCGGGGTGCATGTGAAGCACACCATCCTGGACTCACCCAGATGTTTAGTTTTCAGATGTGTCTAGGTCTTGTGGATTTTTCTGCATGGCAGCGTCCCAAAGTCCAAAAAGTGCAGCCCTCACCATTCCAAGTGGGACAATTTCTAGAGTTAGCCAAGCTCTCATGGCCCAAATGTAAAACAAAACCCCAAAATAATCAAATGTCCTCTTGCTTGCTATGGAAGGGGGCAAGATATGGCCAACAGTAATGTGCCCCCATGGGGAGCTACCCTTGCTCAAGGGCCTGCCCCCCCAAACAAAACACACACATACACACACACCAATCCCTGGTGCCTAGTGGTTTCTGCCCACTTTGGGGGCAGATCAGCCTAATACAAATAGGCCGAACTGCCCCCAAGGGGGGCAAAAATGGCCTAAAATAAATTTGCCCCCCAGGGGAACGACCCTTGCCTAAGGAGTCGCTCCCCTTGTGTGAAATTGACGCAAAAAAGTAAAAATCCCTGGTGTCTAGTGGTTTCTACCCCCCTTGGGGGCAGATTGGCCTAATAAAAATAGGCCCATCTGCCCCCGGGGGCAGAAATGGCCTAAATACAATTTGCCCCCCAGGGGAGTGACCCTTTGATAAGGAGTGCCTCCCCATATATGTAAAAATAAAGTAAACAAAAAAATATATATATCCCTAGTGTCTAGGGGTTTTTGCCTCCATGGGGGCAGATCGGCCTAATTATAATAGGCCAATCTGCCCCCAGGGGGGCAAAAAAGGCCTAAAAAGATTTTGCCCCCCTGGGGAGCGGCCCTTGCCCAAGGGGCTGCTCCTCTTATTCAATAATATATTTAAAAAAAATCCCTGCTGACTAGTGGTTTATAGGCCGATCTGCCCCCAATGTGGGCCGAAATGGCTTCAAAGTAATTTTACCCCCCGGAGAGCAACCCTTGCCTAAGGGGTTGCTCCCCACATATAAAAAAAATAACATAAAAAAAAAAACATTAGCCCTGGTGCCTAGCGGTTTCTGCCCCCCCCGGTGCAGATTGGCCTAATTATAATAGCCCCCACCCTGGGGCAGATCAGCCTAATTATAATAGGCCGATCTGCCTCCAGGGGGGCAGAACTGGCCTCAAAATACTTCACCCCCCGGGGAACGCCCCTTGCCCAAGGTGCTGCTCACCTTATTCAATGACACAAAAAAAACCTCCCTGGTGTCTAGTGGGCATTTCTGCTGCCTGACTGGGCAGCAGAAATGCTGAGAGAGACATGAAAGGAAAGGCCTTTCCTCTCCTTTCATGCCTCTCTCACCCCCTCCACGTGATCGGAGGAGAAATGCTTTTGCATTTCTTCTCCGATATGCATGGAGGGGTAGGCCTCTGATGAGGTCAGCCTGCGATCGCGTTTTGACATCATCAGACGCCACAAGGTGGTCAGTGAGGGCGGGATTGGAAGGAGAAGTGATTCCCCTTTCATCCCTGCCCTGGTGGCGCAGAGGCGAGGCTCATGGGGGAAGCGCAAGCGCTCCCCCCATGAGCCAGTCCAAAGACGTAACGGTTATGTCCTTGGCAACTCAGCACCTCAGCGCCGCAGCCAAGGACGTAACCATTACGTCCTTGGCTGTGAACGGGTTAATAATGACAGGTACTGTTAAATATCTTGAGCCTGATTCATAAAGGTAAACTTACACTTTTGTGTAAATTTACCAGTGTTTGCTCTTCACAAAGGAATTTTTGAGTAGTATCTTTACGAATGCTCAGTCTCTGTACATAAAAAGGTAGGTCTTTTGTAAGTAGCGTTAGGTGGACAAAAAACCTTAAGTAGGTTCCTTGATTTTCATACAATAACAGACTTATGTTCAAAAAGCAATACACCTTCTGGAAGACTGGGTATTTCACCATCGCCTCCTCCTCATCCATCTAGGTCAAGTCACACTCATGTTGAATGATTTCTGCTGTGCATTTTCACTTCCAGTCTACCAATGCTTAATTTTAGCTGGTGTTGACCACCAGTGCTCATTTTTGGGTACTGGCACTTATTTTTCCTCATTAGACCTTTCATGAGAGCAACAGAGTGAAAAAAACATAAACGGGAAAGGAAGAGGAGTGAAAAATGGAAACAACATCTTAAAAGAAGAAAGCAGGAACCCGTGAGAGTGGGATAAAGGGACAGGGAGTGTCTGGTAGTGAGTTAGAGAGGCATGCGGGAGGTTGAAGACTGCACAGGCTTGGTAATCAGCATACTAACATATAATAGCACCAGCCGTGGGCTTCTGAGCACAATTTTTTACACCAGCACTTATTCTTTTACAAATGAAGCACTGCTTCTACTCACCTTTTGCTCTCACCAGGCTCCCCCTCCGTACTGTACTCGCTTTCTGGTCATTAATCTTCCCTATGATGTTTTGCCAAAATCTGACTGCCTCTCTCTTCCACCCTAAATACTTCCTTTTCACTCTGTACCTTACCTAATGTAGGGCCACATGTACAAAAATTAGGAATACTAATTTCCAAATTGCGATTGTTACAGAATCACAATTTGGAAATCGCAATTCCTAATGTACTAAATAATTGGCTTTAAATAGTGATTCCTTGTGGGGCCGCAAACTGACCAACCTCATGAATTTTAATTCGGCTGATCACAGTTTGTGACTCACTAGGAATCATAGCAATCACAGGAATGGTGGCCTGTTGGGATGAGCAGAGCACTGTGTCTGTGATCGCTTTTTAATAAAGCAAACCTTTTTCTTTCAAATTCAGCCAGTTTTCCTTAAAGAAAAATGGGATGCATTTCAAAAGAAAAATTTAATTTTAGTTTATTTTTTTATATTCTCAAAGAAGAAGGGGTGCTTCCCTGGGAGCCTTTCTATTTGAGAATGGTTACCACTTATTTTCAGTAGTCCATAAAAAAAATAATGTTTTGTGATCATAATTCAGTTTCAAAACATTAATACAAACCATTGCAAGTCAGTATTTGAAGGGATGCCCTAAACATACCTCTTCCAATTATGAAATCCCAAGCCCAAATTGTGATTCGTTAACAATTTACAAATTCATAATTTTGGTTTTCTGTATTTAAAAACACTTTTTTGCATTCTCAAACTGCTCAATTCTACCAATCAGGCTGTTTGCAACGTTCAAAAAGGCTTTGTACATATTGCTCATATTTCTTAGTTCGCATGACCCTTGCTCTATCTGCAACACACCTTCAGATAGTGCTGGCATCACTGTTTCTGATGCTCATCTACCTTAAGCCTCCTGTTATTTTCCTTTAAAGATGAGCTTTTACAACTATCTTACATATGCATATATTTATCGTTTTTTTTTTATTTTCTCTGATGCGTTTTTTGCCCTGTGGATTTTATTGTTTTACCTGTAGTGGGGTCCTCTATTTGTAAAGAGCTGTAACTCCTTTTGGTCTGCTCATGTTGCAAAAAAATACAAATAAATGTATGCGGATGTACATGACTAAATCATGAAGACGTGGTTAGAGAAAAGAGTAAGACATATTATGCCAAGTCAAAAAAGTAGTGCAAGAGATTTGAGACCTTTTATTTATTTATTTTTGTACTACGGAAGTATAAAAACAAATCATCAGTAAATTACAGAATCCAAGTAGAAAGTATCTCAGGCCCTGCGAGCCAAGCTCACAGACCTTGAAAACAGGAGCCGGAGAGACAATGTCCGTTTCTTTGACATATCAGAACGTAAGGAAGGCACCGATATCAAAGCTTTTCTTAAATGTTTGCTCCAGGAGCTTACCGGACTGACCTTCTCACCACCGCTCGAGTTCCAAAGAGTGCACAGGATGGGGCCTCCCCACTCAGCATCCTCTGGGCGGCCCTGCCTGGTCATCGCGTGCTTCCTCCACCATGAGCAGGCTCGGCAATTTCTCTCGACAGCTCGGACTCAAGGTCCATTCTTGCTGGAGGATCACAAGGTCAGAGTGGCAGCGGATTTCGGCAGGACAACGAATAAGAAGGGAAAGGTGTTCATGGCCGTCAGGCCACAACTCCAGAAACTGGACATCAAATTTGGCGTATTTGAACCAGTTTGTATGTGGATCACACACAACGGCAAATCGAGGGACTTCATGGAACCTACGGACCTTAGCTTGTTCTTGGATGACCTCGTTCCGCGCCCCATGGACGGCACCCTGGTGTCTTGTGCCCGGACGCTCCTGCCGGAGGAGACACCTCCTTGGCCTCTCCTGCCTTCTCCCAACCTCATACTGTTTCACAGAAAAGAGGCAGGATCTATGACGCCCGCCTAAATCGCAGGATGGACGCAATCATGCTCTGCAAGCAGTGATTGCACATACCCTGACTAGGGCAGAGACAAGTCCCGTTCTCCTTTGAAGCCATCAACTACTGACCACACCTAATGCTACCATATCACCTTCATGGACCATTTATAAGCAGAGCATAACAGAGGGGCCCTCCGCATCGGACAGCTAAGTGTTTTGGCTGCAGGCCTTCCCTGTCTCTCCTTTGTTGTTGTGGGAGGGCGGGTCGGGGGGATTCATGTGCCGATACTCTGGTGTTTCAGTGTTACAGTTTTGTTTTAGTGTTGCTACTAGGGTTCACTACGTTTATGCACAGGTTTATCCCTGAGTGGACCCCAAGGGACATATATTACGTGTGGAAACCTTGGTCTGACAAGGTCTCCTGACCGGAGATATGCCCGCATGCCCAATCCACTTGATTTCCTGGATTTTTACCACCTCCGTGTACTCCTGGTCCAACCGGGTTATTTGAATTCCGCTACACATGGTTGACGCTCTGTGTTTGGCCATATACCCTCTCTGTCTTTTGGACCTCATTCTTTATCATAATAAGCGCTCCATCCTGTCCTCCTCCCCCCACTCTCGTCCGTAGACTTGGCGCCAACTGCTACTTCTTCCTAGTGGTTTATAGACAGCCCTTATGGTCCACGTACCTCTCCTTGCCCTTCGCCTCTCCGCCCTCGCTTGCGCGTGGACCATGCCAGCACTGATTCACAGTTTAACAGAGCTATTCGAGGTAAGGAATTTCCCTACCTGTCACAGATACCCATCTGTGCTTCTTTTTCTCTCCTTTCCCTACTTCCAGGGACACAACGTTTGGGCCCCTTTTCTCTCAGCTATATCTACGGCTCTGTCCCCTCTCTCTTTCTATATATTGACTTATTCTCTGTATTCCAACATTAGCATTTGTTCTCCCTTTCCATTTCTTTTCTATACCCTCTACTTCCTACTGGCTTGACCCTCTTCTACTTTTCGGCTTGGGACCCCCCATGGCTTCTCCCTCCCTCTCCCTTGACTGCCCTTTACCACCGTATTCATACTCAGAGTCCCATTCCACCCCCTACAGTCCCTCCATTTAGAATACTCCTCATTAGGAGACAGCTGAACCACTGCCATTTCTTAAAGGATTCCACAGCTCCGCTGAAGGTCCTTTCCTGGAACGTTCATGGCATGACACACTACATTAAATGACAAAAAGTTCTATCTTATCTACGATCCAAAAAGTCAGACATTGCTCTATTGCAGGAAACCCACTTATCCTCATCAGAATCGGAGAAGCTGCGTAGGGATTGGGTGGGAAAGGTGCTCCACAGTGGGGCGCGCCAGTGCTAGATGGAATGCAGGGCACAGGACGGAGATGCGGAGTGGCGATTCTCATTCACCGGTCCTTGCAGTTTAGGCGTCTTAAGACATGGTGTGACCCAGAGGGACGCTATGTCCTTGCTAAGTTAGTATTGGGCCCCTCCACAGTATGCGTGTGATCTATTTACGCTCATTCGGGCTCCAAACGTTCCTTTTTCCTCTCTCTTAACAGACTATTGATGGCAATCGGAGCTTCTCAATATCTTCTGGGTGGGGACTGGAGCCTAGCACCAGATGCTATCCTAGATAGATCGAGTGGCAGTGATGCGGGCAACAACGCGAACAGGTCTCTTCTGGGGGACGTCCTCACAGGCCATGGTTTGCTGGATCACTGGCATCTCTCACACCCCATCGACCGTGATTACACTTTTATCTCCCCAGTTCATGGGACCCAATCCAGACTGGACTACTTCCTAGATTCGCATCAGATCTTCCAAGCTATTAGAGAGTCTGAGATACTTCCAGCAGCCTTGTCGGATCCCTCTCTGGTTTTATTGTCTCTAAGGCTCGTGCAAGTTTCTCCTGTTCGTAAACCACGGCACCTCAACACCTCCCGTTCCCGCACCCCGAAAGGGAAAGAGCAGCTTAGATCTCATGTCACAGATTACCTCCATAATAACAAGGGCTCGGTCTCCTCACCCCAGCTGCTTTGGGCTGCGGCTAAAGCTGCGATCAGAGGACAACTAATGAGAGATGCTGCCCTTACCAGTGGCCAAAGGCGTGAACAGCAGAAAGCCCTGGAAGATTGTATTATACAAAATACATATAACTATACGCGGGCCCCTTCCACATCCCTCCGTCACGTTTAGAACACTCTAAAATGGAACTTAACAACCTTTATACATCATGCTCAGAATATGCCCTACAAAGACTAAAAGGCTGACATTATGAACATGGTGAGAAAGCAGGCCGCCTGTTAGCCGCCCAACTCCGCCAACGAGAGGCAACGTTGGCCATCCCGGCCCTCTACAATACCCACGGTTGACTTTTTACGCATCCCCAGGAAATTGCTAATGAGTTTGGTTACTTCTACCAGACTCTCTATGCCCCTGAGGTGGAGGAAGATCGGGTCAAGCTGTCCACCTTTCTGGAGAAAGGCAAACTTACCACAGGAGGAGGGTAGGGCTCTTCTAGAAGGAGACATCAGCAGAGAAGAGATCAGACAGGCTATTGCTAGCCTACCATATCATAAAGCACTCGGTGAGGACGGGCGGGGGAGGATATGCTGGAAACTTTGTATGAGGCCTTTTGCGGGGCCACCCAAACTGGCTCTCTTCACCCACTATCCAATAGAGCCTCTATAATAGTACTGCCCAAACCAGGTAAGGACCCCCTTAAGTGTGGCAGTTACCGTCCCATATCCCTCAACGGCGATGTTAAAATCCTGGCAGGGATACTTGCGGCACGTCTCAAGAAGGTTATACCTTCTCTGGTCCATCAGACACAGGTTGGCTTTGTGCCCGGTCGCTCTTCCAGGAATCACCTCCACACACTCCTCCATGCTATATGGGTGACACAGTACTCACGGGAGGAAGCTCTAGTCCTCTCTCTAGTTGCCGAGAAGGCATTCGCCCGCATAGAGTGGTGGTACCTCTTTGAAACACTAAAGCACTTTGGCCTCGGAACTAGCTTTAATAATATGGTACGCCTACTATATGACTCTCTGACCGCACAGGTCAACTGCAGTGGGTTCCTCTCTGACACATTTCCGGTGCAGAGGGGGACCCGCCAGGGCTGCTCCCTGTCGCCCTTGTTGTTTCTTTTGACTGTTGAACCCCTGGCGGCCATGATACACGGCTCCAATGCCATCTCCGGGATACCCATCCCTGGTGAGGGTTCTGCTATTTATCTGTATGCCGATGATATTCTACTTACCCTCACCGACTTATCCATCTCCTTACCGGCTCTTCGTGCCATACTCTTCGAGTTTGAGCTCATTTCAGGATATAGAATCAACTGGGTTAAAAGTGAGGCATTACCGTTGTCTCCTGAAACAGTGAGCGCATCAGTCCGGGATCTCTCGGTAAAATGGAAATGGTCGTACCTTCAATATCTTGGCATATATATCAATAGTGGGCTGGAGAAAATGATAACAGATAATCTGGACCCGCTATTAACCAGTGTGAAACATGACTTTGACAAGTGGAGGCACCTAGGCCTTTCCATGTGGGGTAGAGCTCAGGCGGTACGGATGGTAACTCTGCCACGCTTCCTATATGTCCTGGGTATGCTACCTTTACAGATTCCTCTGTCTACTCTCTGAGAGATAGACCATCGCATTTGAGCCTTTGTGTGGGGATCAATGCGTCCTGGGCTACCCAGGGCAGCATTACTTGCCAGACGTGAGTACGGAAGACTGGGCCTTCCCTCTGTGGAACACTATATGTAGGAAAGTACCATCTTGCCTGGCATGTTACCCCCATTTTTCACTGTATATTTGTTGTTTTAGTTGTATGTGTCACTGGGACCCTGGTAACCCAGGGCCCCAGTGCTCATAAGTGTGCCTGAATGTTTTACCTGTGTAGTGACTAACTGTCTCACTGAGGCTCTGCTAATCAGAACCTCAGTGGTTATGCTCTCTCATTTCTTTCCAAATTGTCTCTAACAGGCTAGTGACCATTTTTACCAATTTACATTGGCTTACTGGAACACCCTTATAATTCACTAGTATATGGTACTGAGGTACCCAGGGTATTGGGGTTCCAGGAGATCCCTATGGGCTGCAGCATTTCTTTTGCCACCCATAGGGAGCTCTGACAATTCTTACACAGGCCTGCCACTGCAGCCTGAGTGAAATAACGTCCACGTTATTTCACAGCCATTTTACACTGCACTTAAGTAACTTATAAGTCACCTATATGTCTAACCTTTACCTGGTAAAGGTTAGGTGCAAAGTTACTTAGTGTGAGGGCACCCTGACACTAGCCAAGGTGCCCCCACATTGTTCAGAGCCAATTCCCTGAACTTTGTGAGTGCGGGGACACCATTACACGCGTGCACTACATATAGGTCACTACCTATATGTAGCTTCACAATGGTAACTCCGAATATGGCCATGTAACATGTCTATGATCATGGAATTGCCCCCTCTATGCCATCCTGGCATAGTTGGCACAATCCCATGATCCCAGTGGTCTGTAGCACAGACCCTGGTACTGCCAAACTGCCCTTCCTGGGGTTTCACTGCAGCTGCTGCTGCTGCCAACCCCTCAGACAGGCATCTGCCCTCCTGGGGTCCAGCCAGGCCTGGCCCAGGATGGCAGAACAAAGGACTTCCTCTGAGAGAGGGTGTTACACCCTCTCCCTTTGGAAAATGGTGTGAAGGCAGGGGAGGAGTAGCCTCCCTCAGCCTCTGGAAATGCTTTGTTGGGCACAGATGTGCCCAATTCTGCATAAGCCAGTCTACACCGGTTCAGGGGACCCCTTAGCCCTGCTCTGGCGCGAAACTGGACAAAGGAAAGGGGAGTGACCACTCCCCTGACCTGCACCTCCCCTGGGAGGTGTCCAGAGCTCCTCCAGTGTGCTCCAGACCTCTGCCATCTTGGAAACAGAGGTGCTGCTGGCACACTGGACTGCTCTGAGTGGCCAGTGCCACCAGGTGACGTCAGAGACTCCTTCTGATAGGCTCCTTCAGGTGTTAGTAGCCTATCCTCTCTCCTAGGTAGCCAAACCCTCTTTTCTGGCTATTTAGGGTCTCTGTCTCTGGGGAAACTTTAGATAACGAATGCAAGAGCTCATCCGAGTTCCTCTGCATCTCTCTCTTCACCTTCTGCCAAGGAATCGACTGCTGACCGCGCTGGAAGCCTGCAAACCTGCAACATAGTAGCAAAGACGACTACTGCAACTCTGTAACGCTGATCCTGCCGCCTTCTCGACTGTTTTCCTGCTTGTGCATGCTGTGGGGGTAGTCTGCCTCCTCTCTGCACCAGAAGCTCAGAAGAAATCTCCCGTGGGTCGACGGAATCTTCCCCCTGCAACCGCAGGCACCAAAAAGCTGCATTACCGGTCCCTTGGGTCTCCTCTCAGCACGACGAGCGAGGTCCCTCGAATCCAGCGACTCTGTCCAAGTGACCCCCACAGTCCAGTGACTCTTCAGTCCAAGTTTGGTGGAGGTAAGTCCTTGCCTCACCTCGCTGGGCTGCATTGCTGGGAACCGCGACTTTTGCAGCTACTCCGGCCCCTGTGCACTTCTGGCAGAAATCCTTTGTGCACAGCCAAGCCTGGGTCCACGGCACTCTAACCTGCATTGCACGACTTTCTAAGTTGGTCTCCGACGACGTGGGACTCCTTTGTGCGACTTCGGGTGAGCACCGTTTCACGCATCCTTGTAGTGCCTGTTTCTGGCACTTCTCCGGGTGCTACCTGCTTCAGAGAGGGCTCCTTGTCTTGCTCGACGTCCCCTCTCTCTGCTGGTCCAATTTGCGACCTCCTGGTCCCTCCTGGGCCTCAGCAGCGTCCAAAAACGCTAACCGCACGATTTGCAGCTAGCAAGGCTTGTTGGCATTCTTTCGGCGGGAAAACACTTCTGCACGACTCTCCACGGCGAAAGGGATCCGTCCACCAAAGGGGAAGTCTCTAGCCCTTTTCGTTCCTGCAGAAACCTCAGCTTCTTCTGTCCAGTAGAAGCTTCTTTGCACCCACAGCTGGCATTTCCTGGGCATTTGCCCATCTCCGACTTGCTTGTGACTTTTGGACTTGGTCCCCTTGTTCCACAGGTACCCTAGATTGGAAATCCACAGTTGTTGCATTGTTGGTTTGTGTCTTTCCTGCATTATTCCTCTAACACGACTTCTTTGTCCTTAGGGGAACTTTAGTGCACTTTGCACTCACTTTTCAGGGTCTTGGGGAGGGTTATTTTTCTAACTCTCACTATTTTATAATAGTCCCAGCAACCCTCTACAAGGTCACATAGGTTTGGGGTCCATTTGTGGTTCGCATTCCACTTTTGGAGTATATGGTTTGTGTTGCCCCTATCCCTATGTTTCCCCATTGCATCCTATTGTAACTATACATTGTTTGCACTGTTTTCTAAGACTATACTGCATATTTTTGCTATTGTGTATATATATCTTGTGTATATTTCCTATCCTCTCACTGAGGGTACACTCTAAGATACTTTGGCATATTGTCATAAAAATAAAGTACCTTTATTTTTAGTATAACTGTGTATTGTGTTTTCTTATGATATTGTGCATATGACACTAGGTGGTACTGTAGTAGCTTCACACGTCTCCTAGTTCAGCCTAAGCTGCTCTGCTAAGCTACCATTATCTATCAGCCTAAGCTGCTAGACACCCTATACACTAATAAGGGATAACTGGGCCTGGTGCAAGGTGCAAGTACCCCTTGGTACTCACTACAAGCCAGTCCAGCCTCCTACATTGGTTGTGCAGCGGTGGGATAAGTGCTTTGAGACTACTTACCACTCTTGTCATTGTACTTTTCATAAGAGAAAAATATACAAAACAAGGTCAGTGTATATACACATTGCCAAAAAGTTTTGCATTTCCTCTTTTCACTCTTTTCTAAGTGCTGAAAAGTACTTCTAACTTTCTAAAAAGTTCTAAAAAGTTTAAAAAGTTTTTTTCTCTGTCTTTCTAAAAGCTCTGACAAACTTGTTATCTTTACTATCACTTTAACTCTCTCTAAAAATGTCTGGCACAGGCCAAAATGTTGATCTGTCCAAACTTGCATATTATCACCTTAGCTGGAAAGGAGCAAGGAGTCTCTGCATAGAGAGAGGTTTGAGTGTAGGGAAGAATCCTTCCTTAGAACTGTTAATTAACATGCTTAGAGTACAGGATAAGGCCATAAGTGCCCCATCTGTTGAAAAAGTAGCTAATGGTTCTCAATCTGATCCAGGGACTCCCCCAGGAAAAGATTCAGGAAAGAAACTTCCTAGCCTGCCCATTACTAGACAGTCTAGCATAGTTGGTAATGATGATGAGCCACACCATATAAATAGTGTTGTCTCACATCATAGCAAAAGCATTTATTCTCACCATACTGGTAGTGATGTTTCTGTTAGCCAAGCTGTTAGGGTGGCGTCTGTAAGGGACAGGTCTCCTTCTGTCCATTCTCACCATACTTCTGTTTCAAGGCATGTCCCTCCCACCCACCCTGATGACAGATTGTTAGAAAGGGAGCTCAATAGATTGAGAGTGGAACAAACCAGACTGAAGCTCAAGAAGCAACAGCTGGATTTGGATAGACAGACTTTAGAAGTAGAGAAGGAGAGACAGAAACTGGGTTTAGAAACCCATGGTGGCAGCAGCAGTATTCCCCATAGTCATCCTGTAAAAGAGCATGATTTCAGGAATCTGCACAAGATAGTTCCCCCTTACAAGGAGGGGGATGACATTAACAAGTGGTTTGCTGCACTTGAGAGGGCCTGTGTTGTACAGGATGTCCCTCAAAGGCAGTGGGCTGCTATCCTATGGCTATCATTTAGTGGAAAAGGTAGGGATAGGCTCCTTACTGTGAAAGAAAATGATGCTAATAATTTCCAAGTTCTTAAGAATGCACTCCTGGATGGTTATG
Source organism: Pleurodeles waltl (assembly GCF_031143425.1). Lineage (NCBI taxonomy): Eukaryota > Metazoa > Chordata > Amphibia > Caudata > Salamandridae > Pleurodeles > Pleurodeles waltl. Next base: position 556,502,329 of record NC_090436.1, read on the forward strand.
GCTTAACCACTGAACAATACAGGATAAAGTTCAGAGAGACCAAAAAGGAGTCTTCACAAGACTGGGTTGATTTCATTGACCATTCAGTGAAGGCCTTGGAGGGGTGGTTACATGGCAGTAAAGTTACTGATTATGACAGCCTGTATAACTTGATCCTGAGAGAGCATATTCTTAATAATTGTGTGTCTGATTTGTTGCACCAGTACTTGGTGGACTCTGATCTGACCTCTCCCCAAGAATTGGGAAAGAAGGCAGACAAATGGGTCAGAACAAGGGTGAACAGAAAAGTTCATACAGGGGGTGACAAAGATGGCAACAAAAAGAAGGATGGTAAGTCTTCTGACAAGGGTGGGGACAAATCTAAAAATGAGTCTTCATCAGGCCCACAAAAACACTCTGGTGGGGGTGGTGGGCCCAAATCCTCTTTTAATCAGAACAAGGAAAAGAAACCATGGTGCTATTTATGTAAAATAAAAGGCCATTGGACAACAGATCCCAGTTGTCCAAAGAAAGGCACCAAGCCTCCTACCACTACAACCCCTACTGCTACACCTAGTGTCCCTACTAATAGCAGTGGTGGTGGGAGCAAACCTACTAATAGCCAATCCAAGGGAGTAGCTGGGCTCACTATTGGTAACTTAGTTGGGGTTGGCCTTGTTAGGGAGGCCACAGAGGCTGTGTTAGTCTCTGAGGGGGCTATTGATTTAGCCACCTTAGTTGCTTGTCCCCTTAATATGGATAAGTACAAGCAGCTACCCCTAATAAATGGTGTTGAGGTTCAGGCCTACAGGGACACTGGTGCCAGTGTGACTATGGTCATAGAGAAACTGGTCCACCCTGAACAACACCTACTTGGTCACCAGTACCAAGTAACCGATGCTCACAACAACACACTTAGCCACCCCATGGCTGTTGTAAATCTCAACTGGGGGGGGTTACTGGTCCAAAGAAAGTTGTGGTAGCTTCAGATTTACCTGTAGACTGTCTATTAGGGAATGATTTGGAGACATCAGCTTGGTCAGATGTGGAGTTGGAGGCCCATGCAGCAATGCTGGGCATCCCAGGGCATATTTTTGCTTTGACAAGGGCTCAGGCCAAAAAGCAAAAAGGACAGGGAAGCTTGGATCCTGGAACAATGGACCAAGTGCTCCCTAAAGCTAGGGCTAGTAGAAGCAAACCACTTCCTACTATCCCTCCCTCTACAGTGGATTCTACTTCTGAGGAAGAAGAATTCCCTCCCTGTGCAGAACCTACACCAGAGGAGCTGGAAGCAGACACTGCTGAGCTTTTGGGTGAAGGGGGGCCTGCCAGAGAGGAGCTGAGTGTGGCACAGCAAACCTGTCCCACATTAGAGGGTCTCAGACAGCAAGCTGTCAAACAGGCTAATGGGGATGTCAGTGACTCTCACAGAGTTTACTGGGAGGACAACCTCTTGTACACTGAGCATAGGGATCCTAAACCTGGAGCTGCCAGGAGATTAGTGATTCCTCAGGAGTACAGAAAGTTCCTCCTAACCCTGGCACATGACATTCCCCTAGCTGGGCACCTGGGTCAAATGAAAACTTGGGACAGACTGGTTCCATTGTTTCATTGGCCTAGGATGTCTGAGGACACAAAGGAATTTTGTAAGTCCTGTGAAACCTGTCAAGCCAGTGGCAAGACAGGTGGCACCCCAAAGGCACCCCTTATTCCACTGCCTGTGGTTGGGGTTCCCTTTGAAAGGGTAGGGGTTGACATAGTTGGCCCCCTTGACCCTCCTACTGCTTCAGGCAATAGATTTATCTTGGTGGTAGTGGACCATGCCACAAGATATCCTGAAGCTATTCCTTTAAGGACCACTACAGCACCTGCAGTGGCAAAGGCCCTCCTGGGAATATTTTCTAGGGTGGGCTTCCCAAAGGAAGTGGTATCAGACAGGGGAAGCAATTTCATGTCTGCATACTTAAAGGCCATGTGGAAGGAGTGTGGTGTAACGTATAAGTTCACAACACCCTATCATCCACAAACAAATGGACTGGTGGAGAGATTTAATAAAACTCTCAAAGGCATGATTATGGGTCTCCCTGAAAAACTCCGCAGGAGATGGGATATCCTTCTACCATGCTTCCTTTTTGCCTACAGGGAGGTACCCCAGAAAGGAGTGGGCTTTAGCCCCTTTGAACTTCTTTTTGGACACCCTGTTAGGGGTCCACTCACACTTGTAAAGGAGGGTTGGGAACAACCTTTAAAAGCTCCTAAGCAGGATATTGTGGATTATGTACTTGGCCTCAGATCAAGGATGGCTGAGTACATGAAAAAGGCCAGTAAAAACCTTCAGGCCAGCCAAGAGCTCCAGAAGCAATGGCATGATCAGAAGGCTGTTTTGGTTCAGTACCAACCAGGGCAGAAAGTGTGGGTCTTGGAGCCTGTGGCCCCAAGAGCACTCCAAGATAAATGGAGTGGTCCCCACACAATTGTTGAAAAGAAGGGAGAAGTCACCTATTTAGTTGACTTAGGCACTGCCAGGAGTCCCCTTAGGGTGCTCCATGTCAATCGCCTGAAACCCTACTATGACAGGGCTGATCTCACCCTGCTCATGGCAACTGATGAGGGACAGGAAGAAGACAGTGATCCTCTACCTGATCTCTTCTCTTCCACAGAACAAGATGCTCTTGTGGAAGGTGTAGTTTTGGCTGATTGTCTTACTGCTGAGCAGAAAGATAATTGCATAAATCTCCTAGATCAATTCTCTGAACTCTTCTCTACTGTGCCAGGTACCACTTCTTGGTATGAGCACACTATAGATACTGGAGACAGTTTACCTGTCAAAAGTAAGATCTATAGGCAGCCTGACCATGTCAGGGACTGCATAAAGCAAGAGGTCCAGAAAATGTTAGAACTAGGAGTGGTTGAGCACTCTGACAGTCCATGGGCTTCTCCTGTGGTACTGGTACCAAAACCCCATTCCAAAGATGGAAAGAAGGAAATGCGGTTTTGTGTAGACTATAGAGGTCTCAACTTGGTAACCAAAACTGATGCTCACCCTATACCCAGGGCAGATGAGCTCATAGATACACTGGCATCTGCCAAGTATCTAAGCACTTTTGATTTGACTGCAGGGTATTGGCAGATCAAATTATCAGAAGATGCTAAACCTAAGACTGCATTTTCTACCATTGGAGGACATTACAAGTTTACTGTAATGCCTTTTGGTTAGAAAAATGCACCTGCCACTTTTCAGAGGTTGGTGAACACAGTCCTGCAAGGGCTGGAAGCTTTTAGTGCAGCATATTTGGATGATATAGCTGTCTTTAGCTCCAGCTGGGATGATCACCTGGTCCACCTATGGAAAGTTTTGGAGGCCCTGCAAAAGGCAGGCCTCACTATCAAGGCTTCAAAGTGCCAGATAGGGCAGGGTAAGGTGGTTTATCTGGGACACCTTGTTGGTGGGGAACAGATTGCACCACTTCAGGGGAAAATCCAAACAATTATTGATTGGGTTCCCCCTACCACTCAGACTCAGGTGAGAGCCTTCCTAGGCCTCACTGGGTATTACAGGAGGTTCATTAAGAACTATGGCTCCATTGCAGCCCCTCTTAATGACCTCACATCCAAGAAAATGCCTAAAAAGGTATTATGGACAGCAAACTGTCAGAAAGCTTTTGAGGAGCTGAAGCAGGCCATGTGCTCTGCACCTGTCCTGAAAAGCCCTTGTTACTCTAAAAAATTCTATGTCCAAACTGATGCATCTGAATTAGGAGTAGGGGCAGTCCTATCACAACTTAATTCTGAGGGCCAGGATCAACCTGTTGCTTTTATTAGTAGAAGGTTGACCCCTAGAGAAAAGCGTTGGTCTGCCATAGAGAGGGAGGCCTTTGCTGTGGTCTGGGCTCTGAAGAAGTTGAGGCCATACCTGTTTGGCACTCACTTCATTGTTCAGACAGACCACAAACCTCTACTTTGGCTAAAACAAATGAAAGGTGAAAATCCTAAATTGTTGAGGTGGTCCATATCCCTACAGGGAATGGACTATACAGTGGAACATAGACCTGGGAGTAGCCACTCCAATGCAGATGGACTCTCCAGATATTTCCACTTAGACAATGAAGACTCATCAGGTCATGGCTAGTCTTATTGTCCTTCGTTTGGGGGGGGGGGGGGTTGTGTAGGAAAGTACCATCTTGCCTGGCATGTTACCCCCATTTTTCACTGTATATATGTTGTTTTAGTTGTATGTGTCACTGGGACCCTGGTAACCCAGGGCCCCAGTGCTCATAAGTGTGCCTGAATGTGTTACCTGTGTAGTGACTAACTGTCTCACTGAGGCTCTGCTAATCAGAACCTCAGTGGTTATGCTCTCTCATTTCTTTCCAAATTGTCACTAACAGGCTAGTGACCATTTTTACCAATTTACATTGGCTTACTGGAACACCCTTATAATTCCCTAGTATATGGTACTGAGGTACCCAGGGTATTGGGGTTCCAGGAGATCCCTATGGGCTGCAGCATTTCTTTTGCCACCCATAGGGAGCTCTGACAATTCTTACACAGGCCTGCCACTGCAGCCTGAGTGAAATAACATCCACGTTATTTCACAGCCATTTTACACTGCACTTAAGTAACTTATAAGTCACCTATATGTCTAACCTTTACCTGGTAAAGGTTAGGTGCAAAGTTACTTAGTGTGAGGGTACCCTGACACTAGCCAAGGTGCCCCCACATTGTTCAGAGCCAATTCCCTGAACTTTGTGAGTGCGGGGACACCATTACACGCGTGCACTACATATAGGTCACTACCTATATGTAGCTTCACAATGGTAACTCCGAATATGGCCATGTAACATGTCTATGATCATGGAATTGCCCCCTCTATGCCATCCTGGCATAGTTGGCACAATCCCATGATCCCAGTGGTCTGTAGCACAGACCCTGGTACTGCCAAACTGCCCTTCCTGGGGTTTCACTGCAGCTGCTGCTGCTGCCAACCCCTCAGACAGGCATCTGCCCTCCTGGGGTCCAGCCAGGCCTGGCCCAGGATGGCAGAACAAAGGACTTCCTCTGAGAGAGGGTGTTACACCCTCTCCCTTTGGAAAATGGTGTGAAGGCAGGGGAGGAGTAGCCTCCCTCAGCCTCTGGAAATGCTTTGTTGGGCACAGATGTGCCCAATTCTGCATAAGCCAGTCTACACCGGTTCAGGGGACCCCTTAGCCCTGCTCTGGCGCGAAACTGGACAAAGGAAAGGGGAGTGACCACTCCCCTGACCTGCACCTCCCCTGGGAGGTGTCCAGAGCTCCTCCAGTGTGCTCCAGACCTCTGCCATCTTGGAAACAGAGGTGCTGCTGGCACACTGGACTGCTCTGAGTGGCCAGTGCCACCAGGTGACGTCAGAGACTCCTTCTGATAGGCTCCTTCAGGTGTTAGTAGCCTATCCTCTCTCCTAGGTAGCCAAACCCTCTTTTCTGGCTATTTAGGGTCTCTGTCTCTGGGGAAACTTTAGATAACGAATGCAAGAGCTCATCCGAGTTCCTCTGCATCTCTCTCTTCACCTTCTGCCAAGGAATCGACTGCTGACCGCGCTGGAAGCCTGCAAACCTGCAACATAGTAGCAAAGACGACTACTGCAACTCTGTAACGCTGATCCTGCCGCCTTCTCAACTGTTTTCCTGCTTGTGCATGCTGTGGGGGTAGTCTGCCTCCTCTCTGCACCAGAAGCTCAGAAGAAATCTCCCGTGGGTCGACGGAATCTTCCCCCTGCAACCGCAGGCAACAAAAAGCTGCATTACCGGTCCCTTGGGTCTCCTCTCAGCACGACGAGCGAGGTCCCTCGAATCCAGCGACTCTGTCCAAGTGACCCCCACAGTCCAGTGACTCTTCAGTCCAAGTTTGGTGGAGGTAAGTCCTTGCCTCACCTCGCTGGGCTGCATTGCTGGGAACCGCGACTTTTGCAGCTAATCCGGCCCCTGTGCACTTCCGGCGGAAATCCTTTGTGCACAGCCAAGCCTGGGTCCACGGCACTCTAACCTGCATTGCACGACTTTCTAAGTTGGTCTCCGACGACGTGGGACTCCTTTGTGCGACTTCGGGTGAGCACCGTTTCACGCATCCTCGTAGTGCCTGTTTCTGGCACTTCTCCGGGTGCTACCTGCTTCAGAGAGGGCTCCTTGTCTTGCTCGACGTCCCCTCTCTCTGCTGGTCCAATTTGCGATCTCCTGGTCCCTCCTGGGCCTCAGCAGCGTCCAAAAACGCTAACCGCACGATTTGCAGCTAGCAAGGCTTGTTGGCATTCTTTCGGCGGGAAAACACTTCTGCACGACTTTCCACGGCGAGAGGGATCCGTCCACCAAAGGGGAAGTCTCTAGCCCTTTTCGTTCCTGCAGAAACCTCAGCTTCTTCTGTCCAGTAGAAGCTTCTTTGCACCCACAGCTGGCATTTCCTGGGCATTTGCCCATCTCCGACTTGCTTGTGACTTTTGGACTTGGTCCCCTTGTTCCACAGGTACCCTAGATTGGAAATCCACAGTTGTTGCATTGTTGGTTTGTGTCTTTCCTGCATTATTCCTCTAACACGACTTCTTTGTCCTTAGGGGAACTTTAGTGCACTTTGCACTCACTTTTCAGGGTCTTGGGGAGGGTTATTTTTCTAACTCTCACTATTTTCTAATAGTCCCAGCAACCCTCTACAAGGTCACATAGGTTTGGGGTCCATTCGTGGTTCGCATTCCACTTTTGGAGTATATGGTTTGTGTTGCCCCTATCCCTATGTTTCCCCATTGCATCCTATTGTAACTATACATTGTTTGCACTGTTTTCTAAGACTATACTGCATATTTTTGCTATTGTGTATATATATCTTGTGTATATTTCCTATCCTCTCACTGAGGGTACACTCTAGGATACTTTGGCATATTGTCATAAAAATAAAGTACCTTTATTTTTAGTATAACTGTGTATTGTGTTTTCTTATGATATTGTGCATATGACACTAGGTGGTACTGTAGTAGCTTCACACGTCTCCTAGTTCAGCCTAAGCTGCTCTGCTAAGCTACCATTATCTATCAGCCTAAGCTGCTAGACACCCTATACACTAATAAGGGATAACTGGGCCTGGTGCAAGGTGCAAGTACCCCTTGGTACTCACTACAAGCCAGTCCAGCCTCCTACACTATACACTTGTGTTACACCTCTCACAATTAGTCTATCTGCTACCGAAAGCACGGAACCTGCTTCTCTGGGTGGAGGTGGAAAGGACTCTCTCCCACCCCTTATCGGGGTTACAGATACTTTATAATGCAAGATCTGCTCCCTGGCTTTCCACCAACCCCATTATCAGAGCCATGTGCAAGTCCTGGCGACAAGCTCATCGCTTGCTCAATATTGACCCCCAGATCCACGACAGAGCACCGTTGTGGGGCAATGGGGGATTACTCATAGGGAAAAAAATCATCTCCTTGGAGGAGTGGCGTTCAAAGGGCCTTCATCGACTGAATAGGGGCACATTGAAATCCTTCACAGAACTAAGGGAGGAATTTGATCTCCCTAAGTATCATCTATGGTGCTTCGTTCAGCTTAAACATTGCCTGGAGGGACTTGGGAAACCCCCCCTGGAACCTCCCTCAATCCCCAATACTTGACTACTTGGAAACCTAGGGATCCCTTTGTGGCGTAATTTCCAGGCTCCACTCCCAGCTAAACCGTCACCTTGTTTCCCTCCCACTTAATAAGTCAAAATGGCAGGCATGCCTCCAGACTGAATACGAATTGGAGGATTGGGCAGACATGATTGCCGCCAGAGATTGGGGGGCTAGAGAAGCTCGACTAAAATTTTGTCTCTTCAAGACATTGCATGAATGGTACTGGACCCCCCAGAAGCTGCGCTCGGCCGGGTTATTATCCTACACTTCCTGCTGGAGATGCCCTCATGACCGCTGTGATCTGCCCCACATCCTACATGACTGCCCAGCTATACATGCTTTTTGGCAGAAAGTGGGGCGTACCTTCAGGGAGATAATACCACTACCGACCTCTCTCACCCCTTCACTATTATTAATGCACAATACCAGTGAGATAAGTTGCCTATCACAACCACAACAACACCTACTACATACTGCGCTTGTTACGGCCAAGGTATGCATCCTCAGACTCTGGCGCACATCTGTTGTCCCTCTTCATGGGAAATGGATTGCTGCTATGTACCAGGTGGCCACGCATGAGAAGCTCATTTAGGGCCTCCAGGACAAGCTGGACGTCTTCCTACAGACGTGGGCACCCTTCCTATCTGCACCGGAGAGTTAACGGACATATGTGGGCACCGAGATTAACACTAACGGACATTGTTACGCACACCAGGGACTTACACATTCATGCACCAGGCTACTACCCTATCTTTTCACTTGGTACTAGAGACACCCTATCCTGCAATCCCATCTGGGCTAAGCAGTGGTTGGCTATGGATAAGATGTGCTTATCTACTTATCATTCCCATGACCCCCATCCTCTCCAATGCCTCCCCCTTCCCTTGGACTCAGCTACTTTCACACACCTACTGCCCCCAGGACCCACCCCCCCTTATCTTTCCCACTGTATTTCCATCCCCCCCTCGGTCAATGTTACTGTTTCTATTATTACCTTTACACTTTCTTCTTCTCCTTCTCATAGCTCAGAACTAACTCCTGATAAGCAGCACGTCATGTCAGATGTTTGCTATCCTTAGTACTCCAAGTCTAGCACCTAACCTTCCCACCCATTAGTTAGCATGATCTATATCGGCTCAGAAATCTGCTTAGTATGTTAAGACACTCTTAACACCTTAGCACTCTCCAGCGTGTTCTTGAAAGGGCGACCAGCTAAGTTATCCCACCTCCTATCTTCTCCTTCCCCACCCCATCAGCATATTTATAGTTTCTCTTTCCCAGATCTATACATCAGGTTTTCTCTCTTTCTACTCCAATCTCATCTCTTTCCGCGGGTCTCCCTGTTAGTGACCTCCCCCATGCTGCTTCCCTTGCCCCCGCCCGCAGTGGCGGTTGCTGCAGTGGGAGGAGGTAGGGGAAAACTAATAGACAGGGATTTACCCGAAATATTGATCGATTATGAATACTATCACTGGGATACGATTGGAGCCATGAACGTATCCATATACACTTATTAGACTGCTTGTGTTGAGCTACCAGTTGCATTGCATTTTGGAAGTATGTATATGCTGGGTCTTTGTAAGTGACACTTGCCTATTGCATGTTGAACGGGATCTAAGTACTATGTTAATGCTCTTGTTCTTGATTGTTGATTCTACAACCTTTAATAAAGAAATACAACACAAAAAAAGAAAGTATCTCAGTAAATTTGCAGCATAAGTCCAGCAAATGATGCCATGTGTAATGTAACATTTTCAAACAAAATACATCAGTCATTAAGAGTTCAAAATACATATGAATTAATTTGTGCAGCATACTTTTAGATCTCTGAGGCCAAATTTATTAAACTTTGTCACATCCCAACACAGCAAGACAACTTGTAGCGCTGCATCTATTGGAGAGGTAAGGAATGCACAATTTCTATCAAGATATGGTGCATTCCTGCTCTCTTCTTGTGCTAGTGCAATCAGTGCTGCCTAGTGCCAAGCAGGCAGACTTGTGTCATAGTGCAAGGGTGCAGATGGTTTTTGCGCAAGAAGGGACACCTTTTCACCTTGGGTTGATGATGGAGACCCTCACCAACAGCTTAAAAAACTGTCATTCAAAAACAAACGGAGGTTGGGATTAAACCTAGATAATGTATATTGATGGAATATTGATATGCGACAGGAAAATGTTATGGTAGACCAGAAGAGTTTTGAATCATGTGTGTTTAAAGGAAGCAGTGTTTGTCAAGCCTTTGTCATGCAGAAAAGCTTGAGAGAAAACCTGGTAGTCCAGAAAAAATCAAGCCAGGTCCCATTTGTGTGGACCAGCCACTGCTGTGAGTTTAAAGATAAAATAAGAAATTCAAAACATCAAAAGTGAGAGAAGGGCACTACCTTCCTTGCTATGGGAAAGCTGTAGATAGAATATGGCACATTGAGATTTCTTGTATTGCCAGGTAAATTTATACCAACTTTCTTTTATCTTTGTTACAAAGCTCTTACAAGGATTCAATGATACATAGAGGCAAGATGACCATTTCAATAATGTGACATCTGCCTAATAGACCCAAATGCAGCTTGTTCAATTTTTTAAATGTAAAAGGAGAATCCAAAAATAGAGCATCATAGTTGAGGGAGATAACACTTTCTCTATTGAGGAAGATACTGACACCAAGATATCCGACCAATGTGGTATACTGAGCATCTGGAGTTTCTGGAAAGACATTTGCTAAAATCTCTGTCTTGTCAGTATTTAATTTGTATCCTGAGGCTTGTCCAAATTTCATAGATGCATGTTCCTATTGCTTTGTCAGCTGCATGTACTGAAAACTTAACATTCCCAGTTGTGCAACTGTAACAGTGTAATTAAAGCTGATGCTTTAAACACTCAAATAAATGGTTCTAAAGAGACAGCAAATAAAGATGGAGAAAGAAGCAACCCTGCCTTGGCCCACGATTGATATGTATAACTTTGGAGAGGCCTTCCATAAAAGCAACCCTAGCAGTGAGAGAGGACACAGGTCACAGCAGCACATGCAGTGTAGGTGTTGTCCTGTGGAAAGTCAGGAATCAAGTGAGGATTTAGATAGAAAATGGGGGTCACATCCACGGCGGTGTACACTGTCACCACTGCTGCTGGTCCCCATTGGCCACTGTACTCCATAGAGCCCCATATTAGCCTATGAGGAATTGCACAGCGGTGCAAGACCGCCTTCCGCCACAACGCCCAACGTCGGTGGAGTTACCTCACTTCCACCAGATATAGGACAGGCGGTCGCCATTTAATGGTGGTGGACAACATTCAGATAATCCATAACTTCGTCATTGCTGATGATTGCATGTAGATTGCCATTCTCACTGTCCCATCACATTAATGCTCTATGTACACTGAGGTGGTGGTTCCATTGTTCAAAATGTGACAGCCTACTCACTGTTGTGTCCCTTAGATACCTACCACTGTGGATGAATAGGAGGAAGAGACAAGCCCCCGTGTTCAGACCCATTGTGGACCTGGCTACAATGGAGGACAGGCACATTAATACTCACCTATAGACTGGACTCACCTATAGACTCACAATCACAGATCTGTGTGCCCAATTGGAGCCTGATCTGATATCAGCTATCCATCATCCCACTGGGATCCCCCCTCTTGTGCAAGTCCTATCAGTGCTCCATTTCCTGGCAACTGGTTATTTCCGAGTGACAGTGGGCTTGGCAGCAGGAATGTCACTGCCAATGTTCGCAATCTTGCTGGCCAGGGTTCGGTCTACCTTGGTCAAACACATGTGCAGCTACATTGCTTTCCCCCAGGTGGATGATTTGGCCACTGTGAAGTCAGGATTCTATGAATTGGGACATATACCTAATATTATTGGGGATATTGATGGAACAAATATTGTGTTTGTCCCCCCCGCCAGAATGAACAGGTGATCAGGAATTGGAAGAGTTTCCACTCACTCAATGTGCAAATGCCAAACCCCCTGGTGTCCGTTTGGGGCCTTGCCTGGGCAAGGCAGGATCCTGTGGACAGGACCTTCTGAATTTAAGAGGTACCTCTGCCAAGGAGAAGAGCTGAGGAGAAGTGCTGCCCCTGACTGTGACTGTGCTTTGTTTGACTACCCTGCAGTTGCTACTTCTGCCTGTGAAAGGGGACAAAGATTCATTCCTGCTTGAGAAGAATCTCCAAGGGCTTGGACTGAGCTTGTCCCCTGTTCTGAAGTCTCAGGGCCATCAAAGACTTCCTCTGCCAGCATCTGGACTCTATGCTGAGGCTACTGCCCTGCCAAGTGGTTCCCCATCCAGTCCCTGGGCCCTTGAATGATGAAGTTGGCAGAACAAGGACTGAAATCCACGCACAGAACAGAATGCGGGGAAATATTTGACGCACCACCTGCAACAATGCATCACCTGCTTCGTGGCAAAAATCGATGCTCCACCTGCATCGCAGCTGGGAAATTGACACATCATGGCTGGAGAAACGATGCAACACCTGCTTGCAGCTGCTGATAAAGACACAAACCCCACCCAGTGTGGTTTTCTAACACGGTGCGACCGGATTTCTCACGCATCATCGCTGGGCCTTAAAGTCATCATGAACCTGTGCGGCTCTGAGGTGCTCTGTCCAGAAATCAACACATCACTCTCTTTCTAGGGAGAAAAACAATGCATCGCTGACCTGACTGGAGAAGAAAATGACGCACAGCCTCAATTGCGAGTACAGAATCAATGCATTGCTGACTTTTCCGATGCACACTCGCCTGTGCAGCTTTATTTTTTACACAAACCAGGTACTTTGTGTAACATCAACGTTTGCTTTGTTTTCTATGGAGCAAGACTCTTAGGGCCTGATTACAACTTTGGCGGAGGGGGTTAATCCGTCCCAAATGTGACGGATATCCTGCCCGCCGTATTACGAGTCCATTATATCCTATGGAACTCGTAATACGGTGGGCAGGATATCCGTCACATTTGGAACATATTAACCCCCTCTGCCAAAGTTGTAATCAGGCCCTTAATGTTTAAAAATCCATATTTTGACTTGTGTATGTTGGATTTTTGTCATTTTGGTCTTGTTTGATTTAGATAAATATTGCCAATTTTTCTAAACTATTGTGATATCCATTTTGTAGTGCTTCCACTGTGGTACTGTATGTGTTGGTACAAATACTTTGTATATTTCTTCTGAGTTAAGTCTTTTTGCTTGTGCCAAGCTACCAAGGGGGGGAGTGGGGGTTAAACAGGTGTTTTTTTCCCTTGCCCTGACTAGAGTGAGGGACCTTTCTTTGACAGGGGGTAACCTGACTGCCAACCAAAGACCCCATTTCTAACACCTGTACACACCACACACACCTTATGGCATGTTGCCTTCCATCGTCCAACTGTTCTCTTTGTCTTTTTGATCTCCTGGCATCTCCCCTTGAAGAGGGTCACCCCACTGATTCACTACCTCTCTGGTCAAAGATAGTTAATGTTTTATCATGGAACATTAAAGGTCTTCTAGATCATATGAAATTATCTGCCGTTCTGTGGTACATGAAATAATTCTAGCCAGATGTTGTGATGCTTCAGGAGACTCATCGGTTGGCCCTCCACTGTACTTTTCTTCATCACATAAGCTATGACAGAATGTTCCATGAGGGGTTCTCCCCCAAGATTCCTGAGGGGCGGCGACTTTACCACATATAGGATTCCTACTCGCTCCCACCACGATCCTCAGGGGCAATGTTTTGGGATCAAGGGTTGCCTCAAGGATAAACCATAAAACATCATATTGGCTTAAGTCACCCATCTGTGACTCCAATTGACACTAGTGACACTTTGTGATCTCCTGCTGGCCCTTCCCACAGGAATCATATTGATAGAAGATTAATTTAATTCCGTACTTGACCCAACTTGGGACACTTTTAAATGCTCCAGACTGAGCCGTTGTACGGCACCATTGCATGCGAGCATGCACATACGTTTCAGTGGCACACAAAAAAGTGTCTCCCATTGCCAAGATCTGGTTCCCGGCCATGGACATCATCCACCTAGCACAGATGCAGATCTGTACTCAAAGCATATCAGACCATGCACCTCTCTTACTTGAGACAGGCCCCACTGAGGGGCGCACAGTTCAGACCCATGTGTCGTATTAACGTCTGGTATTTAGTGGATCAGGAGTGTGCTGACATCTTGAAAACCAGGATCCAATCTTTCGTCGAAGAAAACCATGGCACAGTGGCATCAGCAGGGACCCTTTGGGTGGCCAGCAAACCCACCCTTAGGGGACTGATCAAGGGGTACATATGAGACAAGGGGAAATGCAAACTGTCATAGGAAGCAAATATGGCAAACTCCTCTATTGGCTGTCCTCAAGGGACAAGACATCCAGTATAACACCAGTGTACCAGTGATCCGCAATGCCCCAACTGCCTGCATGATTGTACCGCAGACGTGGCGCAGGTGTTTGTTGATAACTTGTGGGTGCTATATGCAGCAGCGCCCATGCCTGCAGGGGAATCTGCATCTCCACTACTATGAAACATCTCACTACCATTGATTCCTTCTTCTCCAGCACATGAACTTGACCAACCACTCAGAGTAAATGAGATCAACCAGGCACTGTCTGCTCTGACCCTGGGTAAGGCCCCAGGCCCAGATGAATTTCCAATTCAATTTCCTAAATGCTTACAATCTCTCTTGCTTCCCCAATTGCTGGCTACACTAAAATGGCAGACCCAGGGTCGTTTCCACTGAACTGTTTTTTGTGATCCCTAAGTCAGACCAACCCATAGAGCGCTGCTTCTTCTGCAGGCCTATCTCACTTTATAATGCCAACGGCATTTCCAAAGCTCTTGGCTGTCCATCTCAGTAAAGCCCTACCTTATCTGATCCACGAAGATCAATGTGGGTTCACTTAGTTTACCGTTAATGGGACAAATCCAGAAACCTTTAATGGAGTGAGTACTATTTACTGATTCAGCTCAGTTTGGTGGCTCTAGCTATGTTCTTGAGCAAAACATCCTCTAGGAGTTTGAATGGAAAATGCTCCACTAACCTTTCTCCACTTAAGCAATGTGCACATTATCTTGGATGACCAATCTGAGGTTCATGTATAATTTTTGCCAAAATTGTCAAATGGGGTCAAAATTGTTAGCTATCAGAAAATATTTCACTGGACAAAACGAGTTGCTTTCACTGATAACCTGATATTTTTGACACCTTTTGATGTTCACTCAGTGTGCACCTGTTAATCAAAATTGGTATTTTTGACTTATTTAGAAAATTCTATTATACTTGTCTTAGTAGAGAGGAATTCTGCACTATAGATGCAGACCGCATAGTTTCTCCCAATAATCTAGCTGTAAGACATATCTTTTTTTAGGGGCAGGCAGCTAGGACCATCACAACAGAGAATGTTTAAATTCGGTGCAGTGGAGACATGGATGCCAAACTTGGACAACTCCAGCTCAGAAGCCTTATTGCTGACCATTGTTTGTACAAACTGTAATATTATTAACTTAAGGTGGTTCATGCCTGTCACAGAATCTCAGCTGACGACTCTGTGAACCTACAGATGCTGAGGCAGCTAGATCTGTCATATTCATCATTGCCACTGGCAGTGCTACCAGTAATTTTGGAGAGGAGACCAAGAACGAAGTAAGAACAACTTCAGATAGTCTTACCCTAAAGGGTGACCCTGTTCAAATCCATCTGAACGTCCTAATTTGTGTTTATTTGCATATCTGAAATGACATCTGCATGTGACAGCCACATCACAGCTCTGGCAGGTAAATGTTTCAGGATTTTAAAAACTCTTTAAAAATCCTTTATCTCCTGCCTGAATCCTTTAGAAAAACAGTAGTCTAGGCACTTGTTACTTCCAGGCTGGCTACTGTAATGTCTTGTACCTAGGAATATCAGAATTCTGTCTTATGAGACTTCAGCACATGCAAAATTCTGCAGCTTATGTGCTGCTGAAACTTCCTAGATGGGCCTCTACGGGGTCTGTACTTTCAAAGTTGTGTCGTAGTTTGACTCTTGATCTAGGCAAGACTGCTGGTTTAAGGATGACAGCACTTTTGTTTGTAGGCGACTAGGCCAATCCAGCAACTGTCAGCCCAACCCTCCCAGCTCACAAGCAGTACCTCACCAAAACCCATATAGTAAAAGGTGATTTGTGGCAGCCTTTACGGATGGACTCAAGAGTGTGACATCTGAGGGGAGTCGTGGTTCAACAGAGATTACCCTTTTCTCACATGAGCAACATGTCTGAGTCATACACAGGCAATAAAAGAGATGCAGTAAAGTTTTCAATAGGTTATATTAACAAGACTGAAATCTACTGTAAATTGCATGGGCTGCATTGATTAGGACAATAAACAATGCAAGAAACAGAATGGTAAAAACGAGAGTCATGAATATAAAGAATCCCACTATCTTGCAGTAACATAAGATGTAAAGCAGGTGTGAAATAAACGCTTATACCCTAGCATAACAAACCTAGGGCCTGATTACAACTTTGGAGGAGGTATTAATCCGTCCCAAAAGTGACGGTAAAGTGACGGATATACCACCAGCCGTATTACGAGTCCATTATATCCTATGGAACTCATAATACGGCTGGTGGCATATCCGTCACATTTGGGACGGATTAACACCTCCTCCAAAGTTGTAATCAGGCCCCTAATCCCTAGCCTAAAGAGAGCTGGGTGTGTTAAACCTAATCTGCCAGTACCATGTCCATGAGAAGAGCTCCCAACCCTTGTTACCTTGGAATGAGGTCTCTAGATCAGACACTGTGGTGACACGAAGGCTGGGTCTGCATCAAGGTAACGTGTAGCATAGATAGCGTCGATAGCATAGGGTAGGAATCCCTCTGATTATCTTGTCTGTTTGAGAAGTATTTATACAAATCTTGTAGTACCCCTGACACAGGTATGCGTATGTTTGGGGCGGCAATTATATAATTAATTCCCTGAAAAGGTACATTATGTTACTGTCACAAGTGGGAACGTACATGATGTGAATAAATACGTATCTCATTTATCTTTGATGCTGATAGTGGCAGTGATAATGTGAAATTAAAACATCTTCCTAACTATAAACATGGCAGCCATATTGGAAGAAGTAATTAAATAAATGTGCTAAAACAGAGCAAGCTAAGTAGGTTAAAAGTCACTAGGTGACGAGGGCACAGGCCTGCAGGACAAAGGCTAAACTCCTGATTCCCATTAAAACTGTATGGGATCCACTACAGTTTCATTGGCTACTATTCAAGAAACAACTTTCTTTTAAAGCCCTGTGCTGTTGCTGCAGGCCTTTTACTAACAAGGGTCCTCGCTATTGCACCCCTTTTTCAAACCTTACTATCCTACAAGGAGCCTCAGATCCTCTGGGGCCTTACTTGCTTGTATTCCCTCTATAAAGAGAGTTCACATCGGGGGTAGCTCCTTCAGCTTTTTAACATCTAGGCTGTTGAATTCTCTTCTCCCTCAACTACGACAGGATCAGATGGAATTACTGTTTAGCAAAAACCAAAAAAAATGGTTATTTAGATTGAGCTTATTCCAATACTTCTTAGACCTGCTGTGTTTTTGACCTCTGGGAGTTAGAGTCCCACTGCTGGGACACTTCAATTGAAGTAACTACATGCTATATAAGTCACATTGGTATTATTATTATTATTATTATGATTATTATTATTATTTCAGTCTTTATGTGTTTCTGTGTGAACCTGCCTGTGGGGGTGTTTGGGTTAATGTAGGAAAGTACCATCTTGCCTGGCATGTTACACCAATTTTTCACTGTATGTATGTTTGTTTTTGCCTATGTGTCACTGGGATCCTGCTAGGCAGGACCCCAGTTCTCATAATGTATGCCCTGTGTGTGTTCCCTGTGTGGTGCCTAACTGTATCACTGAGGCTCTACTAACCAGAACCCCAGTGTTTATGCTCACTCTCTGCTTTTAAAATTGTCACTGCAGGCTAGTGACTAATTTTACTAATTCTCATTGGCACACTGGAACACCCTTATAATTCCCTTGTATATGGCACCTAGATACCCAGGGTATTGGGGTTCAGGGGAGATCCCTAGGGGCTGCAGCATTTTTTTTGCCACCCATAGGGAGCTCAGACAATTCTTACACAGGACTGCCACTGCAGCCTGAGTGAAATAACGTCCACGTTATCTCACAGTCTTTTTTCACTGCACATTAGTAACTTATAAGTCACTTAAATGTCTAACCATCACTTGGTGAAGGTTAGGTGCCAAGTTACTTAGTGTGTGGGCACCCTGGCACTAGCTAAGGTGCCCCCACATTGTTCAGGGCAAATTCCCCGGACTTTGTGAGTGCGGGGACACCATTACACGTGTGCACTACACAATACCTATTTGTAGCGTCACCATAGTAACTCCGAACATGGCCATGTAACATGTCTAGGATCATGGAATTGTCACCCCAATACCATTCTGGTATTGGGGGGACAATTCCATGCATCCCCGGGTCTCTAGCACAGAACCCGGGTACTGCCAAACTTGCTTTCCGGGGTCTCCACTGCAGCTGCTGCTGCTGCCAACCCCTCAGGCAGGTTTCTGCCCCAGGGGGCCTGGGCAGCCTGGTCCCAGGAAGGCAGAACAAAGAATTTCCACTGAGAGAGGGTGTTACACCCTCTCCCTTTGGAAATAGGTGTGAAGGGCTGGGGAGGAGTAGCCTCCCCCAGCCTCTGTGAATGCTTTGATGGGCACAGATGGTGCCCATCTCTGCATAAGCCAGTCTACACTGGTTCAGGGATCCCCCAGCCATGCTCTGGCGCGAAACTGGACAAAGGAAAGGGGAGTGACCACTCCCCTGACCAGCACCACCCAGGGGAGGTGCCCAGAGCTCCTCCAGTGTGTCCCAGACCTCTGCCATCTTGGGCTCAGAGGTGTTGGGGCACAATGGACAGCTCTGAGTGGCCAGTGCCAGAAGGTGACGTCAGAGATCCCCTCTGATAGGTGCTTACCTTTCTCAGTAGCTAATCCTCCTTTCTGGGCTATTTGGGTCTCTCCTCTGGGCTATTCCTCAGATAATGAAAGCAAGAGCTCACCAGAGTTCCTCTGCACTTCCCTCTTCGACTTCTGCCAAGGATCGACTGCTGACTGCTCCAGGACGCCTGCAAAACCGCAACAAAGTAGCAAGACAACTACCAGCAACATTGTAGCGCCCCATCCTGCCGGTTTTCTCAACTGTTTCCTGGTGGTGCATGCTCTGAGGGGTGTCTGCCTTCACCCTGCACTGGAAGCCAAGAAGAAATCTCCCGTGGGTCGATGGAATCTTCCCCCTGCTAACGCAGGCACCAAACTTCTGCATCACCGGTCCTCTGGGTCCCTCTCATCCTGACGAGTGTGGTCCCTGGAACACAGGAGCTGGGTCCAAGTGTCTCCCACAGTCCAGTGGCCCTTCTGTTCAAATTTGGTGGAGGTAAGTCCTTGCCTCCCCACGCCAGACAGCAAACCTGTGTACTGCGTGATCTGCAGCTGCACGGGCTTCTGTGCACTTTTCCAAGACTTCCTTTGTACACAGCCTAGCCTGGGTCCCCACCACTCTGTCCTGCATTGCCCAACTCGCTGAGTTGGACTCCGATGTCGTGGGACCCTCCTTTGTGACTCTGAGTTGACCGCTGTCCTCAGTTCTTCTAAGTGCCTGCTCTGGTACTTCTGCAGGTGCTGCCTGCTTCTGTTGGGG
Source organism: Pleurodeles waltl (assembly GCF_031143425.1). Taxonomy (NCBI): domain Eukaryota; kingdom Metazoa; phylum Chordata; class Amphibia; order Caudata; family Salamandridae; genus Pleurodeles; species Pleurodeles waltl. Next base: position 556,521,632 of record NC_090436.1, read on the forward strand.
CTCTCTGAGTTTCTGAGCGCCCCTTCTGTCTCCTTCTCCAAGGGGCGACATCCTGGTCCTTCCTGGGCCCCAGCAGCACCCAAAATCCTCAACCATGACTCTTGCAGCTAGCAAGGCGTGTTAGCAGTATTTCTGCGTGGAAACACTTCTGCATCCTCCAGCACGCCATGGGACATTATCTGACTGAAGGAGAAGTTCCTGGCACCTTCCTTTGTTGCAGAATCTTTGGCTTCTTCCACCCAAAGGCAGCCCTTTTGCACCTTCATCCGGGGTTTAGTGGGCTCCTGCCCCCCCTGGACACTTGCATGACTCTTGAACTTGGTCCCCTTCCTTTACAGGTCCTCAGGTCCAGGAATCCGTCTTCAGTGCTTTGGTAGCAGTTGTGGTTCTTGCAGAATCCCCTATCACGACTATACTGTCTTTCTGGGGTAGTAGGGTAACTTTACTCCTACTTTTCAGGGTCTTGGGGTGGGGTATTTTGGACACCCTTACTGTTTTCTTACAGTCCCAGCATCCCCGCTACAACCTAACATAGGCCTGGGGTCCATTCATGATTCGCATTCCACTTTTGGAGTATATGGTTTGTGTTGCCCCTAGGCCTATTTCTACCTATTGCATCCTATTGTGATTCTACATTGTTTGCACTACTTTTCTTACTGTTACTTACCTGATTTTGGTTTGTGTACCTCCTAAGTGAGGGTATCCTCTGAGATACCTTTGACATATTGTCACTAAAATAAAGTACCTTTATTTTTAGTAACTCTGAGTATTGTGTTTTCTTGTGATATAGTGCTATATGATATAAGTGGTATATAGTAGGAGCTTTTCATGTCTCCTAGTTCAGCCTAAGCTGCTCAGCTATAGCTACCTCTAACAGCCTAAGCTGCTAGAAACACCTCTATTCTACTAATAAGGGATAACTGGACCTGGCACAAGGTGTAAGTACCCAAGGTACCCACTATAAGCCAGGCCAGCCTCCTACAGTTAAGCTTCTGTGTGGTTTCCAATTTGCTGCCTGGGTGTATTTATGAATGTGTGTGAGTGTGGCTATGCCTGTAGAGCTGTGTATTTTAATGTCTGTATGTAGGCACCCATCTGATTCTTCTATATATGTGTTTGTATGTATCCATGAGTGTTGCGTCTTTATTTGTGTGTTATTCTTTATGTGTGCACCTGTATGTAATTGAAAATGCACTGATGTGTGTTTGTGTCGGGGTGTTGAGCCTATGTGTGAATATTTCACTGCATTTGTGTGTCTTTTTATGTTTGAATCTGTATACAAAATGTGATTGATGGAACACTTGAATTAATCTCAGCCACTTGTAATTACTTGGGGGCTGCACCCCAGTTCATTGTTATTTTGCAAATCGTGCCACCTGCATGGTAGGTTATAGGCTTCCAAATCTAACTTTTAAACTGCTTACCTGGATTGTAAGAGGCCTAAATGACCATCATAAAGAGTGCAGTACTGGTATTTATCCCAACGGTTATTTTATTTACATAGCATTTATTCAAGAAATGCACCTTACTCCATAGTCTGTTTGTGCCATGACAAACGGATTAGGAGGATAATGTCATGTAGTGACATTTCGTTAAATTGCAAGGGGGTTATTATTTGGGTGAGAATATGTCTTGGTATGCAAGTAGACAGGACAGTCTCTGATCCAGAAGGGACGTTTATTATAGATGTGGATGCCTTGGAGGACTGACAAATGATATTTGTTAATGTATATGGCCACAACCATGATAACACACAATTGTTCAGGGATGTGCAAAACAAGTAGCTAAGCTTTCATCTGTTACAGTGATTATGGGGTGGTGATTTTAATTATATTCTGAACTCTGCTGCAGATATATCTTGTGGTGTACCAAAAAAAACCTCCACAGCACAATAACAAATAGTAGACATAAGTAGACACAGGAATCAACATAGCTTGATTTTGCATTCTAGCCTGTGGTCCGTGGTTGGTATTCTTTCATTGATTATGTCCTGCTTACTAGGGATGCTAGTTCATGTGTGAAGCCTTGTATACACCTTGCCAGCACATAGTTAGACCAATCTCCGATTTTTGTAGAATTTGAAATGCCTGATTTACACCCATTGAGTTTCACAAAGAGAGTCTCCTCTGAGGTGGTTTTAGATAAGGTATTCAAGGCTGAGATTAAGGTTGCTATAATGGAATATTTTAAGATCCGTAGAGCATTATGAGTCCGATTGGAAGCTTTAAGGGTATACATCAGTGGCATCAGTATTTCTAAGCAAGATGAGGGCCTGATATCTATTCGCACAGTCTGTGCCAAAATGCCAAAACTGTGTTAAAAACTGTTCTTCTATATATCTCTGTATGTTCCTCAAGTTTTGGAACATGGTGATTTTAGCACAACAAACCTTATGGTGACATCAATTTTAGAAAACAAACCAAATGCTTCTTTACAGAGCACGTTTTCCCTAAAACACCCCGAATTGAGGTGTATTCTGGCTATTTTCTTGATTCCCTTCAGGGGAAATGGCAATCCCTAGGAATCCCAAGAATGTTGGGGAAAAAAGTACATAAATTTGGAGTGAATACACAATGTGGAAAAAAGTTATAGAGGCCTAAGCGTTAACTACCCCAAATATAAAAAAAAGGCTTTGGACAGGAGTGAAAAAGCCTCAGCAGTTAAGGTGTTAAAAGAAGTGGATGGTACAGACCCAATGTTAGACCAAGATTTTCTTAATGCAAGCAAGCGCAATACATGTTTCTGTTTTAGGCTACTTTTGCCCTGCACAAGAGGTTTTATATTGCTTGGGAAAATGCAGTGAAAATGCATCATGAACAATGAAAATGCATGATTAATTTACCTGTTCTTTTGGTTGCCCCTCATCTACATGTATGTGCCTTTGGACCGGTGTCATTACATTAATGTGACTGCTACTCTGTCAGCCAATGGATAGTCAGGTAAGTATATTAACTGTAATTGTGATAGGTTATCAGCCTTTAAATAAAGAGGCTTAAGCTCCCAGTGAATCAGTCAAATTAATGTAATTTACTTTCATTACACCAAATTAATTGCAAACCATTTAGTTAATTTTCAGCTTGCCAACATAATGTAACACAAATGTAATTTTGAAATTCAATATTTAGCCGTCAAGGTTCAGTATTGAAAATCGAGGCAAATTATTTTAATGTACCTAAAATTAAAAAGGGATTATTTAATTGTGACATAATTGAACTAATCTTATTACTTTTAAATACAATAATTACAGAAGAAGGATAAATTATTCGATGCAATTGAATTCAGTGTAATATTAGGAAAATAAAATTTCTTCAGTGAAATATTTGTTTTAGTATTTCACTTTTAAGTAATCAATGTTTAAAGTTAAGTAATTATCTAGGGTAAACCATTTTAAATTCTGGGCCCTGCTTTCCAAGATGGGGGTTGACCCGACTATCGTGGACCTTTTAGCTATCCTACATTCTGATACCTCTGCCTCAGTGCATTTTTCACAGGGCGCTTCACACACCCGGTCTTTCCCCACTAGTAGTGCTGTTCGCCAAGAGTGCACTCTTGTTCCATTTCTATTCATTTTGTATGTGAATGGGTTGAAGTCTGCCCTCTCCTCTATCCAGGCTGACTGCCCTAGAGTAGCGAGATCCCTCACAGTTTTGTTATACGCAGATGATGCAGTCCTTATGGTCCCCACGGCCAGGGGGTTGGATTTACTCTTGGTTAATTTTGCTTCATTTATGGATGACCTGGACCTGTCTGTCAACTTTTCAAAATCTTGTATTATTGTTGTTGCTCCGAAGTCGAACAGCACTAGGGGCCAGATGTATGCAGCTTTTTTCTTGTCGCAAACCCGTTTGCAACAAGAAAAAAGCATTTTGGTATGTACAAACCCTATTTTGCAATTTGGTAAGCTATATTCCGAATCGCAAAATAGGTTTGAGACTCACAATTAGGAAGGGGCATTCCCTTCCTAATTGCGAGACACATTGCGATGTATGAATGTTTTGTGACCGTGAACCCGGTCACAAAACATTTGCAGATAGCACCAATTTCAAATTGGTGCTAATCCATTCACAAACAGGAAGGGGCCCCCATGGGGCCTCTTCCCCATTGTTAATGGTAGTGATAATATGTTTTTGTTGCAGGCAGTGGTCCCACAGACTACTGCCTGCTCTGAAAAAATGAAAAGAAAACTTTTCATCTTTGTTTTTGAAAATGCATCCCGTTTTCCTTATAGGAAAACGGGATGCATTTAAAACAAAAAAAAACGGCTTTATTTAAAAGCAGTCACAGACATGGTGGTCTGCTGTCCCCAATGGGGTCACAAATTGCGATGTACCTCATGAATATTAATGAGGTAGGTCATTTGCAACCCCATTGGGAATCACAAACAGTGTGAGGTACATTGTTCCACATATGGTTTTGCAGCTCCCAATTTGCGACTCGCAAATGAGTCACAAATTGCGAGTTGCAAAACTCTGGGTCGTACATCTGGCCCAGGGACTTTTAATGTGGCAGATCAGACCTTGGGTGAAGTCTTGGCCTTTCCCTATTTGGGGGTCCTATTTGCTGCAAAGAACAACTGGAAGCCATTCATTGAGGGTAAAAGATCTGAGTTTCTTAAAACTACAGGGGCTTTTTTAGTTTTGCACATATGCTAGGGTCTTGGTCACCGAGGGTCCTCCTAAAATCTAACAGGCTAAATATGTGTCCTAGTTACAGTATAGAAGTGAGGTCTGGAGGTATGCAAACTTGGCTAAGATCCAAGTTGTGGAGAATCAATTTTTGCGTCAAGTAGCACATGTACCTTATTGCACCCCCACATTTTCAGTGTACGTGGAGCTTGGTCTTGGTCCTGTTATGGACACAGTGGCCCTTAGACCTCTCCTGTGCTGGATCAAGGTTTGGACCAGGGAGGGTCTGAAGCTAAACCGGTTGATTCTTTCTGACTGTCTGGCCCTTGAACTGGCGCATAAAATCACTTGGACAGCATACATAAAGGCAGCTTTTGCCTCCCTTGGGAGATTGGATATTTTTATTGATCAAAATTCGCTGTCCTCTCGTGAATTGAATTGTGCTAAGAGGTTGTTCTTAGATCGGGCTCTGTGTGGAGATTTACCATTTATTGTAGTATCTCCTTTATGGAATCTAGAATGTGATGAGGTAGAGGATGAGGTGTGGAATAGAATGAAGGGAGGTGAAGGATCTGGGAGGAGAAGAAAGAGGAGTTGTTTCTGTATCTGCTGAAGGTGTTGAGACTTCATGTCATAATAAAGATAATTTGAAAGAAGAAAGAAGAAGTCTGTGGAGTTGAACTTAACATTGGCGACGAGGACCTGTGCAGGAGACAGGCTGAAGGACACCTTCACTCCTGGAGTATTGAATATATTGATAATAATCTTCGAGGGAGCTTCGACAAAAGGTACTCAAAGCAAAAATAATCTCTTTTACCGGCGTTACTCTTCAACTTGGAATTTTTTTATTTTTTTTTAACAACCAAATTGTACTTTTTGAACCGTTATAACTGTGCCCGTGTTCCCACGCGCCGATTAATCTGTTGGCATTCATCTCGCGCTGAGGGAAAAATAGCCGTGCGCGCGTTGACACGCGCTGAAAGCAACTGGCTGTGTCTGCCGCGCGTTGCTTGAAAAGTAAATAAACGCGAGGACTGTGCGCGCGTTAACACGTGGTGATTTTTTTTAAAAACAAATTAAACAAATACCGGCGCACATCGCTTGAAGGACTTTTAACACATTTTAGTGCAAAGTCGGATTGTTCCAAGTATAAACAAGCTTACCTGCATCAGAACGGAGTTGAAAAGGGACTAAGGAAAAAAAAAAAAAAAATGATGAAACTGAAGAAAGACTATTTCAGTAATGCAGTGAATGAAAAGAACTGAGGAAGTGAAGATATATTATTATATTTCTTCATTATCAACTATACTTATGTGAATAAATGTATAAATGCTATAAATACATTTATATTGTATTGGAGAAAATAACGAACATTTAGTGCACAAAGAAAGAAAAAAAAAAAAAAAAAAAAAAGGGGGAAATGGGTGATCAAAGTATATTAGCGCCACCCCCATTTCTTCCAACTCCAGGAGATCCATCCATACCTTGGAAGCAGTGGAAGAAAATTTTTAATACCTATATGTTAGCTAGTGGCAATGATCGATATGCCCCTCCTAGACGCCAAGCTATATTGTTGCATCACCTTGGTATTGAAGGTAGAAGGATATATGAAAATTTACCAGAAGTATCGTTAGGAGTGGGAGATGGTCATCCTTCTAACGTCTTTGACATGTCTATGCAGATGTTAGATATACAATTCATTCCAAAAACAAATTTGGTATTGCAACGTCATAAGTTTTTTTCAAGGATACAGCGGAAAGATGAGGACATTGCATCTTATGTGGCGAGTTTAAGGGGCCTAGGGCTATCCTGTGAATTTGATCATCTACTTGATTCTCTAATAAGGGATCAACTTGTGAGGTGTACAAGTGATAAAAGGATACGCGAAAAATTACTAATGAGGGATCCGAACTTGGAAGAGGCAATACAGATTGCTAAAAGAATGGAGCATGCAGCTGTGTGGCTGCAAGAAATGGATGTAAAATCTACACAAGCTGAACAAGGGATTGTAGCAGAAATCAAGAGGAAAGAAGAACCTCGTGGTGCAGTGCGATGGAACAAGTTTGATAAAGATGATGATGGTGTTAAGGAGAATAAAGTTGAGAAACGGAAAACACAAGATTGGAGAGTAATAAAATGTTATCGATGCGACGCTCCGGGGCATATCGCTTCTAGTAAAATGTGCGCTGCTAGGAATGCTATTTGTCGCAATTGTGGAAAAAGGGGGCATTTTGCCAAGGTTTGCAAACTCAAATTGGGTAATAATAACAAGATGGTTCAGGAAGTGCAAGACATATGCGAAGATGTAGAAGATATAATCTTGACAGTTCATGGAGAATTGGTTTTCCACAATTGTGAAGAAGTTTCTCTACAAAAAATCAGAAAGGAGAGCACTGAGGCACTTGATAAACCGCATATCCAAGCTATGTTAGATGATGTTCCGGTTAGGTTACTTGTGGATTCAGGGAGTTTATTCACTCTTATTTCAAAAGAAGTGTTCGAGTCTGGATGGACAAATTCTTTATGCAAAAATCTATCAACACCTGATATAAAAGCAGTGGGATATGCAGGAAGAAGAATAGAGATTATTGGAATGTGCTGCATGATGATTTCATTCAAAGAAAGGATCATTCAGGGAAAGGTGTATATTACAGATTCTGGTACAAATCTTCTTGGTTGGCGCCATCAGAAAGATCTTGGTATAATTTTGAATCCTAACGCAAAGGAACCTGTGTCACTCACTGAGGAGAGTGGTATTGGTGTTGTGACAGAATCTATTGAACATGGTTTAATTGCGAGATATCCAGAGGTTTTCTCTTCTAAATTAGGACTATTAAAGGGATTTGTACATAAGATTATACTGAAAAAAAATGCTACACCTGTTGTGCATAAAGTAAGAAATGTTCCAAACTTAATGAGGGAGCCATTGAAACAAGAATTAGAGAAACTGTTGAAGGAAGATATTATCGAACCGATCGAATCTTCTGAATGGTTGGCCCCGGTTGTCGTTGCACCGAAGGATGATGGCAAGATTCGCTTATGTATCGACCTTAGAGATCTCAACAAGTGTATATGGGTTGACCGACAACCTCTTCCAAACATTACAGAGATGCTGTCAGTGAAGGCGAAGGGAAATACATTTAGTGTTTTGGACATGTCCTCTGCATATCACCAAATAAATTTGCATGTGGAGTCGCGACATGTAACCTCCTTTGTAACACCGCTAGGAGCTTTCAGATATAAGAGGATGCCTTTTGGACTTGCCTCTGCTTCTGCGGTGTTCCAAAGGATAATGGAGCGAATTTTTGGGGACATGAATCGTGTATTATGTTTCCAAGATGACATACTGATCATAGGAGAAGATGAGTCTGATCATGATCTTTTATTCCATGAAGTAATGCATAGGTTGAACAAAAATGGTCTAACGATTAAGAAAGAGAAGTGTCAGATTCGTAAACAGGAGGTAACATATTTGGGACACACAGTAAATGAGCATGGGATTAGGCCAAAGAAGAGCATTGTCTCTGCAATCAGACATGCTCCAGAACCTGGCTCAAAAGACGAGTTAAGATCATTTCTGGGGCTTGCAGAGTATTGCTCCAAGTTTGTTAAGAACTTTTCTGAGATTGTTGAACCATTAAGAAAACTTATGAAGAAGGGAGTAACGTATGAGTGGGATGAAAGTTGTAGGTACTCTTTTCAAGAACTAAAGAATCATATTTCAGAGGTTCCTACGTTGGGAATATTTGATTCATGTGCCAAAACCTTTTTGACAACTGACGCTAGTAACGTGGGTATTGGTGCTGTGTTAACGCAGGTTAAGGAAGGTGAGGAACGCGTTATTGGATTTGCGTCTAGAAGATTGCAAGGTGCTGAAGTTTCGTACTCCGTAATAGAGAGGGAGGCCCTAGCTTGTTGTTGGGGAATAAACCATTTTAAATTTTACTTGTGGGGTTTACCCTTTAAATTGAAGACCGATCACAAGCCACTTACTTACATTTTTAAAGGGGGACGTGGGCTGGAAGGAGGTATTACCCCACGAATTTCTAAATGGTTGTTGTCAGTTTTGAGCTACAATTTTACGGTGGAATTTGTGAAGGGTAGTAAGAATGTTATTGCAGACTATTTGTCTAGAGCGCCTGTGAGTGAAGAAGGGTTCCTGGAGGAAGAGTCAAAGGATGTAGTGAGCACTGTTTTAGGAGACGTAGCTATAACGGCGCAAGAATGGGAACAGGCAGAAGAGAATGATCCCACTATACAGGTTGTGAAAGAAAGAGTAGTTAATGGTTGGAGGATTGGGGATGAGCAGGATTGTGACTTAGTGAAGTATTTTAGAAATAGGGATCAACTAAGTATAGTCAGTGGGAGGCTATTAAGAAGGGACCAACTTGTTCCACCGGTTAGTGTACGTAAACACATTATTGAGATTACCCATCAAGGGCATCTGGGCAGGGGAACAATGAAAAGAAAGGTGAGGCAAACATTTTGGTGGCCTGAGATGGACAAACAAGTTGAAGAGGCTGTAAGAAATTGTGTGGCATGTGCCAACAGTGACAAGACCAAGGTGGTAAGGCATGTACCTCTGGCTCCTGTGAGATTCCCTAAGGGTCCATGGGAGAAATTGGCTGTGGATTTTATTGGACCTATGTCCAGTCTAGGAATGGGGTGTAAATATATCCTGGTGTTAGTGGATTATCACTCTAAATGGTTCATCACTAAGGTGGTTGGGGATGTGAAAACTTCCGTAGTGATAGAGTTCTTTGAGGAGGTATTCATGGAAGAGGGCATACCAAAATACATTGTGTCTGATAATGGGGTGCAATTTATATCATCAGAAATGACTGATTATTTGCAAAAAGTTGGGATCACACATGAGAGGGTAGCACTTTTCCATCCGCAAGCCAATGGTCTTGTGGAAAGGGTGAATCGATTGGTTATGGAAAACATACAGTTATCTTTGGCGAATCAACTTCCGTGGAAAAAAGAATTGAGAAAAATGATGTGGACCTATAGGACGACTCCCCATTCTATAACGGGAGTGTCACCTTTTTTATCATTAAAGGGAAGGGAACCTGGTGTACTGGAGTGTCCGGTGTGGTTGAAGGCTAACAAGAAAGTGGTGGTTGATAGAGAGTCGATAAGGGCAAAGGTTGAGAAAATGCAGGAAAAAAGTGCCACATACTACAACAGGAGGATGTGTGCGAAATCTAGCATTATACGAAGGGGAGATTGGGTAGCAGTGAAGAAGAAAAGTATTGTTCTTAAAGGAGAAAGTAAATTTTATCCTCCTCAACGAGTGTTGAGTGTAAGGAAAAATGTGGTGGTTTTGGAAAATGGGTCTACATGGAACTTGGGAAATGTTTGCAAACTTGATCGTCAAAATTTTTGAGGTGTTCTATATTGTTGTACATAGTTGATTATATTATCTTCATTGCTTTCTATTTGATTTATTTGTCCTTATATTGTAAGGGGGGAGGTGTGTGGAGATTTACCATTTATTGTAGTATCTCCTTTATGGAATCTAGAATGTGATGAGGTAGAGGATGAGGTGTGGAATAGAATGAAGGGAGGTGAAGGATCTGGGAGGAGAAGAAAGAGGAGTTGTTTCTGTATCTGCTGAAGGTGTTGAGACTTCATGTCATAATAAAGATAATTTGAAAGAAGAAAGAAGAAGTCTGTGGAGTTGAACTTAACACTCTGCTGGAAAGAAAACAGGGGAAGCTGCAGAAACCCTCAGCGCGAGAACACATGCTCCTGAAGTCTGTTCAGGTTCTCGAGCCTTACATAGCTCAGGTTCACCACCAGCGTAATAGGTTTCTTTCAGCCTGGTTGGAGTTCAGCTCACTTCATCATCTACTGGCCTGCCCATGTGGTTGGGCTTTGTCCGATTGTAGGCTGTCCTGTAGCTGTGACAATAGGTCATGTTTGCTGTCTTATGCTTCCTATGAACTGCACTGACGTCCAGGAGATCAAGATCAGATTCGTTGCTTTGATCTTGTTGTCCTGGGGTTTTCTTTCTTTTTTAATGATTGGCATTTTTATGTGTACATTTATTATTGAGGTGATTTTATATTTATATGTGCTGAATTTTTTTATTGTTGTTTTTGTCAACCAAATAAAGATTTTATGATGATGAAATAATTATCTATTTAACATGTAAATGATATTTAAGCAGTAGGGTTAAAAAAATAAAAATTGAGAAAAACATAATGCACTTTATATAAAATGAAATAAAGGATTAGGTTATGGTTACCTTTAAAAAAATATATGTTTTACCATTCAATACTATTTATTAATGATAAGGGGAAATTATTTAATGTAATTTCAGTATAGTAAATTAAAATAATATCACTTCAGTTAATTATGTCTTAAGAATAATTTACTTATAACTAATAAATGTTATGGTTAAATAATAGGCATGTCTTAATTAAAGTGTGTTTTATCCAAATATAATACAATACTTAAGGGTTAGGTTTTATTCTTTCAAATGCAATACAATTTTAACTGATTCAGAGCTCGTACTATTGAAATGTACATTTATATTTTAATTAGGCCTATTATAATAACTACATTAATGTATTGATGACTAGTATTAAAAACATAAAAATGCTGCTGGTGAGTTTGTAATTTGTAACTATATATTATGCATGTGTTCATTGAAGTGTACATTTGCTTTGCGGGTAGTCTCTCTAACATATAACATTTTGCATAGACATTTCAGCAACTAAATTCAGCATGTGCTATCAACGTCACCTACTGTTTACGTTTGATTTGTTTTGTTATCAGATGTTATATGTGTGTTACAGATTAAGTGCACATGAATGAAACGCATTGAGCCCTAATGACCTACATCTACGGGTTGTTGAGTACAAACAAGGAGAAAATGAGCTACAATTAATATTCAACCTATCTAAACAAATACAAAACAAAAACTCATAAAGGTAAATTCAGAGATAATATTTATTAAATGTGTATGTACAAAAAGAAAACAAAATGTCTTAATTCTCATAAATATCCACATACAAGACAAAAAGTTTAAACAAATAGAAGCCTGACTCATATATAAGTACACCATAAACAAAATAATACAATAAAAACAAATATACAAATATGGAACAACAACCACTCACAAAGACCAGGTTCAACAGAAGACAAGACAACCCAAAAGTGATAATAAAACCTGTATAACTTTTAAAATTCACAAAGATATTTGATTACCATTCAATATAAGCATTTCTTCATTCGGCATAGCCGTAAAACAACTCAAAATGACAGAATCCTATTATTTAAATAGCAATTCTCACTTAATCTTATATAATAGTCAAAACATAAATCCTCTGCACCAACAGAAGTAGGAACAATGCCTACGCGCGTTTCGGCGGAAGTCCTCGAATTTGGGAGGCCGCCTTCATCAGGGCAGTTCCTTGAAAATTTTATAATACACAGAACTGCAGGCTTCATCTATTTTATAATCCTTCACAATCAATGAATAACCTGCAGCCAAGGTAAGCATCTACATCAAATTCAGAAAACGGAAAGCGTACTTTTGCTCTATGATTCCAGTATATGTTAATGGATATCCCGAAGCGTAGATAGAATTCTCGCTTCGCCACAAATGTCAGGTATTATGACCATAATTGTAACCAGGCTTCTTCTCCAAAGATTATACAGATCAAAAATCTTCCATTTTATCAGTAGACAAGAGTCTCCTCCCGCGTTACTCCAAGAGATGATGATGTAATATATTTTAATTAGGCCTATTATAATAACTACATTAATGTATTGATGACTAGTATTAAAAACATAAAAATGCTGCTGGTGAGTTTGTAATTTGTAACTATATATTATGCATGTGTTCACTGAAGTGTACATTTGCTTTGCGGGTAGTCTCTCTAACATATAACATTTTGCATAGACATTTTAGCAACTAAATTCAGCATGTGCTATCAACGTTACCTACTGTTTACGTTTGATTTGTTTTGTTATCAGATGTTATATGTGTGTCACAGATGAAGTGCACATGAATGAAACGCATTGAGCCCTAATGACCTACATCTACGGGTGGGCATGTACAGAATCTTCAGTATGATATTTTAGATTGAATAAATGAGGAATAAGAATTTCAAAATTCAATGAATATCTCACATATGTTGAATGTTTTCTAAACATTCACATTAACTTTGTGGAGTACACATTTTAAAAAGTCTGACCTTCAGAGACTGAAATGTCATTGAGTCTGATGCAACAGTTGGTGTCCTGTGAAATCTTGTATTGTTGCTCAAGGTCGTGTTGTGACTACTGTGTGAAGTGCAGAGTCAGCACATTTGATGTTGTACCTGTGAAATTGAATACGTTGCAATCAATTGACTCTATTAATTTACATTAGACAATTCAGTGCTATTGGGGGGTCCACTAACCAAAGTAGTCTTACATTCCCTGCAGATCATTTTATTAGGACCTATCCATTACAAGGAATTTAGGGTACGATAGTGGATTATAGCCGAAATGGAGGTTTGCGTGCAATGAATCAAATTATAATTGCTTTTATCTTTCTTTACAAGTAGTCAAACAAGATTTTCAAGCATTAAAAGTACAACCTCTTCAAGATGACTGCGACAGAAGCGTGCTCAGGTACAAAAATCTGCTCGTAGAGCAAAAACTGACAAGATTGTTATAATCGACTTCATGGATTACAAAAATGAGAAATACACCTTACACCCAGGCCAATTATAATACCTCATATTTGTTAATAATTGTGCTTGTCACGCTTAAATCGCATAACCTGGTCTTTCTTCATTAACTGTGATTCAAATACCCCAATGTGACCAATAAGAACGTCTTTTCCATCCAGTCAGCCACTATTTGGAACTCGCCACATGCCCAAATTAAAGGATAACTAATACCATCTACAGTTCTGTATAGCTTTAAAAACGTGGCTTTCCCCAGCATTAAAACCACAAAAGTAAACTATGCTATACATGTAAGCTTGGTGATTTGGTATATGCTGCTGTACGTATCCTCACACTACCCAACAAGGCACACGAAATTTAAAGTACGCCTTGAACATCACTCACCTTCCAACCAAACACTTTGAATGGATTTATTTAGGTGCCAATGCAAATCGGAACATTTTGCAGCCTCCTCGGGGGAACGAGGTGCACCATAAGTGTGACAGTACAATACAGTAAAATATTAACATGCTGTTGACATGGATTTCAACAAATTTAAAGACACCATATCCAACGTAATGAGCAGGTACATTCCTGCAAACAAATATGCCTGATAATTGCATGCCGTTACCTGAAGTGTTGTGTTAAATACATTATGTCTGCACCTGCCATCTTAAAGACAAAGCCTAATTCTATCAAAAATAAATCAGCTATCTTTTGTCTAACAGAAATGGGTTTGCCTGTGTAGAGCTGGCAATACACAATGTGAGACTGCTAACAATGCAATTATGCATTTTCTTATCATTTATACAGCAGATGTTCTTGGGAAAAGAGGCATCAATGAGATGAAAATTAAGGTCGATAGGTGGAGGTTTACTTTTGGGGAAATAGTATAGTGGATTTCAGCGAAGATTAAAATTGTAATGTGGGACTGTCTCTCTAAATAGTGACATGGCGTTATCTATGTTGCTACTGCTGGGTGGGTCACTCTAGCAGCTGGATTCATCAGAGGAGCAAAGATGTGCAGGGGGAATGACAAGTAGGGCAACGTTTGTAGTGTGCAGTTTATACCTACCTGAAACCCTTCCGCGGTGGCTTATGGCTTAATGGTTGAATGTGACAGACAAAGAGAGAGGACGAGAGAGGGAAGACAATGTGTGTGTGTGTGTGTGTGCCGGGTGGGGGTGGGGGTGGGGATGCGCGCTTGAGTGCACGTGTGGGAATAAAATTGTTAGCATAGCAAGAATAAGATTTTCTTCTGCCTGCGTGTATTGTAGTTTTCATTTGCTACTGGTGCTTCACATGAATGAGAGCAATTAATTTTAAATAAAGGGTGGTATGTCACTACGCCTAAACACTGATATTTTATAATTCATTCCACCTACCCCAGCTGTTTATCATTTTTTTCCCATTGTTTGGGAGATTAAATCTCAATTCCTGCGAGACAAGGCAAAAAAAGGCATATTTTCAGTTACATTTACTTATTTATGTAAGTATCCGTCGCACACAAAACAAGTACAGCTGTTCCAGCAGCAGGCGTTCTGCACATGATGGGGAGAATAGGGCAGGCAGTAGCAGAGTAAGCTTCCCATACATAGAAGAGTTACAGCACAGGGAGCATCACTGCAAACATGCAGATCAGGCTCGTCATAGACGGAAGGAGTGCAATATTTTATTTATTTATTTTTATTATTTACAGTGCTGCTTCACCATCAGTTGTTAACACGCTTAAAGAACTGCAGACACTCATGCCATACATGCTTAGCAACATTAACGAGAAGTTCAACTAACTTTTAGGAAAGTCAGGGCCCCTGCTGGGGATGGAAAGGGGAAGGAAGGATGGAAATATATGCTGCGCGAGAGTTACTAGAACTTAAAGTCGTGCGAACAAACGCATTTTAATGAAGAAAGGGTATGGAAAGGCCCTAAAAACATCGTTGAATAAGTCACAATAGTACTGTATGTCACAAACCTCATGTAAGAGGTCACCAGTTTAAGGGATATCTTGATTTAGAGACGTATGGAACAGGTGGGTCTCGGGTCTGTATTTGAATGAGTGGATGTCTGGGGCCATGCTTAACCTGGGATGAAGGTAGTTCCAGTTAGAAGGGGTAGTTAGTGCTCGAAAACATTGACTTTGAACAAAGGACGTTTTGAATTTTGGATTTTCAAAAGTGAGAGCCAATAGAGATCTCTCGGGGTAAGAGAGATATGCTCAAATTTAATTTTTCCTGAGATCACCCAGGCTGTGGAGAGCAGAGCCCTCGTTAAGGGGTTGCAGGGTTTTCACTGTGAGGCCAGATAGGGGTGTTTTGCCTGAGTCTAATCTGGAGAGTATGACTGCATGAGGGGCAGTCTTCAGCTGGTCATTTGAGAGTAGAGGTATTACTCTTTTTGATGAGTGTAGGCGTAAATTTGCAGTTTGGGTGAGTTTATTCAAGTGAAGTTCAGGTGAAAATGTGCTAGCAATGATTCTGCTCTTGTTGATTGTGTTGGTATTAAACCTGACAATCTTAGGTGGTTTTACCCTCAACATTTTGCCTGACTCCTCCCCTTTTCTGACCTCATCTTCAACTATGTGCACTTTACCTCTGCTAACCAGTGCAAACGTGCTTGTGTCCACCCCTAAACTTGGCCATATTGGCTTATCCACAATTGGCATATTTAATTTACTTATAAGTTCCTGGTACAATGCACTAAATGTGCACAGGGCCAGACAACTAAATGCTACTTGTGGGCCTTGGCACTGATTGTGCCACCTATTTAAATGGCCCCCTAACCATGACTGAGGCCTGCCATTGCAGAGCCTGTAAGTGCATTTTACACTGCCATGTCGACCTGACAAAATAACCCTGTTTTCTTTTGTACATTTTCATCTAGCCACATTGCTAAGACAGGACTTGATTTGTCATTTTCATTTTCATTTTTATTTTTACCGTCATTATTATTTTTACCGTCACTGTTCGACTGTAGTTTAAAAGTAATTTCTGATGCATAGGTTTCTAACTATTAATGCACACGTCTCTGTCCTTTTTATTAGGATCCATGTCATTCGGTTTCTTTTCTACATTTTCATCTAACCACTATGTTCCGACCTTGGTGTAGGGAATGTGATGATATGACCACGTAATTAGCTGAGTCAATCTGTTTTCCACTGGCTCTAGTTTTCAGTCACATGGTTTTTGACGGATTATTTTACATGGCTCATCACATAGTATCTTGTTTTTCACAACAAATTTTCACATTCCACTTTATCTAGTTTTGTTAATTTTTTGGCATCCCTTTTTTGGGGTGAGGATTGCCTTTCCATTTTTAACATACGAATGGAACCTTGATTAGCGTAGACAAATCAACGTCTGTTGTTTGTTTTCACTATCACGCGCACGAGTGCTCTTACGTTTTACATCAGGTTATCGCAGTTTGTTAACTTTTTTTTCCTGATGTGGAGGGAACCTTAATTAGCATACACAAATCATAGTCTATTATTTGTTTTCACCATCACACACACAGGTGCTCTTACATTTTTCGCTTCACATATTCTAAACTTCTGGTAAGCGCAGTTTGCTACCTCTTTCTCCCAATGAGGATGCGGTCTTAGGCAAGGGTTGGGTGTTTGTCATGGTCCTATGTAATGCCCAGATTCTTTCTGTGATTGTATGTCAGTGCTTGTTTTCTCTGGCATGACACTCTGCTTCGTTTCACAGGGACTGGGACCTGTGATTTGGTATCCGACCATTACCTTTCCACAGGAATGCTCCATTGTTATTTTACAGGATCTGTTTAAGGTAGTTTGAGCCTGTTTATATGCGCTTAGTGGTATTGCCGCTCATGGGGTGCCGCTGGATTGCACGCATGATTTATTTTTAAGGTGGTCACTATCACTCGTTCACGGATGCATGGGCACTCTTGACTCACTTTTTACATGGGACTTGTTCTGCTTGGTCTTTAAAGACTTGGATAAGATCATAATTTACCTCACATCCCTTAGTAGAACACGGGATCTGTAATGCATGGATGCAAGAATGTATTTTGTACTAGCTTTGCTACCACTTATAGTAAGATGTTGTCTGTTGGTATTTATGATTGAACCTGTGATGCCATTATTGAATTGTTAATTGGGTTGTTTCGTTATTTACAGCTACCCCCGATTAAGAGTGGCTTCACCCGAAGTGCATTAGGTGGCTTTTAATCACCTGAAATGTTCAAATATGGACTGCCAGTGCCAAGTGATTTTTATTGTGTGAATTAACACTGAAGCAAAACAACTGATCTGCAAGCAATTAAAACGAATGTAATTCAACCATATGTTGCTCACTGTATAATTGATCTTGAATACATTTCTCTAGTATTATTTTGGTCAACCTTAGATGACTTGTTTAGTACTTTGTTTAACTTGGTTTCTTTTGTAGCCTTGGGCTGTGTATGTCCAATCTAGTGCACCTTGTTGTCCTAGTTCAATCACAGTATTCACAAGCCAGGCAGGGCTCTTTTGGACACTGCCTGCTAAAATTGTTTCTACTTCAGAATTACTAGAGTTCTGTTGATGTTTGTATTGCATATTTAGAGTGCACAACAACCTTTGCTAAAATGTGTGACAGGTTGTGATACCCATGACAGTTTCCCCCCCAAAAGACCGTCTCATGACGGGGCTTAGTGGGTTGAGAGCATGAAAACATTGTATTAGACAAGATGCACGGACGTAAGAGGCTGCATGAGCATTCAGATGGGTCACATCCTTTCCAATCAATCAAATAATAGAGCCTGCCTCAGATACATTTGGCATCTAAGATTCGTTGCACCTCATATTATTGATTAGGAGAGGAGGAGGTGGGGAATCTGGTCTAGTTTTAGAATGATAGGGCTTCAGCAGGGAAACATGAAAACTGGGATGTATGATGTAGCCTGGAGGCAGCTAAAGGTGAACTATAACAGGCCCTAATACTTGTGTGATCTCAAACGGTTCTATGAAACAGTTGTAATTTTCTTGGCCCTGATAAGGTGATGTGATGAGTGGAGAGCCAAACATGAGCTCCCATAAGACATTCTTGTTTATGAGTTCTGTGTTTGTAGTTTCATTTGGATATTTTGTGTTTAGCTAGGCATGTCTTGGCTTTTATCTGAATATCTTGCAGGGCAGTCAATCGTTCTGTGACTAAGAGGACAGGTCAGGGTGGGAGTTTCCGTTCTATATGGAGAGTGCAAGGATGAAATCCCATAGGATAATAAAATGGTGAACACCCTAAAGCAGCATGCATGGTATTATTGTAAGTGAATTCTGCTAAGGGAAGGGACTTGTCAGTGTGACGAGGAGATACCTAAGGGCTTGTTCCAGTGTCTGGTTAACTTTTTCTGTCTGGCTGTTTGTTTCTAGTGATAAGCCGGGGAGAGTGCTTTCTCTCCCTATTGTGGAGCAGAAAGCTTTTCAAAATGTGATCAATTAAAATGGTGCTAAGTTCTGAGGCTCTGGGTATATTCTTGAGTAGTATGAAGTGAGTCATTTTAGATAACATATCAACCACCACTGAAACAGTTGTGTGTTTATTATATTCAGGCAGGCCAGTAATGAAATTGATACTAAGCGTGTGCAATGGTAATGGTAGAACTGGTAAAGGCAGCAATAGCCCAAATGGAGCAGAATGTTATGCCTTGTTACGAGCACAAGTGGAAAAGTAGTGACATAGTGGTACACATCTTGATTGATGGATTCCCACCAAAAGGTATGTAAGCAATTATCCAGAGTTTTTTGTATTCCTGGGTGTCCTGCAAAAGCAGCATCATTATTCCAAGTCAATACTTGACGTTGCATGTCTTGCTCGAGTATGTACAGTTTGTTTTCATGGAAATAGTACCCATCTTTTATGGTGTTACATGCTTTTTTAGTCCATGGTTATGGAGCATATGTTTTATATTGACCCTTCACCTTATCCATAGAGGTGTTTACATCTGTAGTTACAGCTGCTAAAACGGGTGGAGTGTGAACATTGTTAGTGTCTCTTGGGAGTCTGATTGTAGTTGTTGAGTTCCAGGGTGATATGTAATGACGAAGTCAAAATCACTAAAAAAGTGAAGCCTGCACATTTGCTGTGTAAATTCTTATGGTCAGTACAGATTGTGATGGTGTGTTTGGCTCCGAGTAAATGGTGTCACCATTCTGCAAAGACGTATTTACTACCTTTCTGTTATGGTGTAATTTTGTTCTGCTGGGAGCAGTTTTTAAGAGTAACATGCACAGGGATGGAGGTAACTCATTTGTAGACCCTTTTGAGATAATACACCCCACAGAGCAAATTGCAAAGCATGCACCTCAACATAAAATGGCTGATCTGAGTCTGGATGAAGAAGGATGGGTGTATATAGTGGAACCACGAATCTGACCTAAGAGGGCTCGTATAAGAAGTAAAAGGCCCTGATTTTTGATGGTGGCCTTGTTCCCTGAATCCCAGTGGGACCTAATGTGGCAGCAGTGTTTGAGCACACTGCCTTCCTTGTGAGTTTCCAAGGGGCAGTGGAAGTGGGTTTGGGTTGAGAGAGAGAAAGAGAAATAGCAGCTCTTCCAATGATGCTGATTCTATTTTGCCAGGACTGCTGAGCTCAGCACATGTTACTCTGGATACTAGACAACCGAGAATTGAGATCACTTGAACATGTGGTGGTACGGCCTCCACATTTTGACCGTGGTAAAACTGCCATGGTTCGACTGCCGACACAGCCAGGTTGCCGCTGGTCGACAGCCTGGTGGTGCCGGTAGTCTTAATCCACCAGGGCAGTGTTGCCCTGGTGATTACGAACTCTGTGTCCGCCAGGCCGGTGGATACGGGTGCCTGGGGACCCATGCAGGCCCCTGCACTGCCCATGTACTTGGCATGGGCAGAGCAGGGGCCCCCATGGACATTCCTGTCACACTTTTCATGAATAAGTACGTGTAGTGAAAAGGGCGACGGGTGCTCTTGCACCCGACGCACTGCAACATTGCCGATGGCTTCATTACGAGCCGGCATATATGTTGTGATGAGTTTCCCTCTGGTTCAGCGGGAAACTTTTAATAGGGCCAGCGGGCGGAAGACTGGACTGGTGGTCCTAAAGAGTTTGGCAGGTGAGCTCTACCACCCGCAAATCTCTTAATGATGCCCTTAATGTCTCTTCACAATTCACTTAAAAAAGCAGTCCCTAAAAAGACCTGTAGATTGGCTGGAGTTTTATTTTAAAGTCAATCCCTCTTTTTCCACAGGGTAGAGCTTTTAGAGTGAATACGCCTTCCCTAGATTCCACTGTCATTAAACTTGAAACTTTTTTACAACAAGCACTGCTTTTAAAAATGAAGAACAGCACTTCAGTCTGTGCGCGTAATGCAGGATATTTGTTTTACCATGTTTTGTAGTCTACTGCAAAGCTTTAGGCACTGCACAATCAAATTTTACCTTTTTTTGTGTTCTTCTATTATAGGAAATGCAGAACTTGCAGACAGCACAGCGGAAGCCTGAAGCGGAATTTCAGAACAGGCCTGGACCATTGGACCAGCATTGCTAGGATAGTGGTGGAAGAAGAGGAGGTTGTCACAGAAACCAGGTAAGTGGAGTCAGGAATAGATGATAGTGTAGCAGGAGCCAAGTGAGTGGTGTGAGGGCAAAAATGAAGCCAAGCATTGATGTCCTGAGCAGCAAGGTTTAAATAGCTGTGGGGGACAAATACTTGACACATGAAGGAGAACTGCCGCTTACACGTTGCTGTAATTATCCAATTAGCACTAATCAATTTTCCTGCACGTTATGCACCTGTTTACAGTTTACACAAGGACACATGAAGGCAGTGTTTGGCTCATGAGAGGCACGTGTCTCATAGACTGTGTTTGAAAGAAATTTAGCTGATTCTCCTAAAAGGTGCCCACCACTTCCACCAGGGTTTTAACAAGTGCATAAAAGAGAAATAAGTGGTGACTTCCTGTAGGAGGCTGGCCTGGCTTATAGTGGGTACCTGATGGTACTTACACCTTGTGCCAGGTCCAGTCATCCCTTATTAGTAGATTTGTAGTGTTCAAGCAGCTTAGGCTGATAGAGGTAGCTATAGCAGAGCAGCTTAGGCTGAACTAGGAGACATGCAAAGCTCCTACTTTACCACTTATATCATATAGCACTATATCATAAGAATCACAATACTCAGAGTTACTAAAAATAAAGGTGCTTTATTTTAGTGACAATGTGCCAAAATATCTCAGAGGATAAACTCCCTTAGGAGGTAAGTAAAATACACAAAATATACACACAAACCAAAATCAGTTAAGTAAACAGTTAGAGAAGTAGTGCAAACACTGTAGAATACAATAGGATGCAATAGGCCTGGATGCAACACAAACCATATACTAAGAAAGTGGAATGCGAACCACTTAGGGACCCCAGGCTTAGTGTAGTGTATAGAGGGTCACTGGGAGTGTAAGAAAACACTAAGGGTGTCCAAGATACCCCACCCCACGACCCTGAAAAGTAGGAGTAAAATGACCCTACTTCCCCAGAAACACACTAAAGTCGAGATAGGAGATTCTGCACAGAACACAACAGACTGCAAAGCACTGAAGACGGATTCCTGGACCTGAGGACCTGTAAGGGAAGGGGACCAAGTCCAAGAGTCACGAAGTGTCCAGAGGGGGCAGGAGCCCACTAAACCCCAGATATAGGTGCAAAATGGCTGCCTCTGGGTGGAAGAAGCTGAAGATTCTGCAACAACGGAAGATGCCAGGAACTTCTCCTTTGCACAGAAGATGTCCAACGGAACGCTGGAAGATACAGAGTTGTTTCCTTTCAGAAAGACCGCAAACAAGCCTTGCTAGCTGCAAAGGTCGCTGTGAAAGAAAATGGGTGCTGCCCAGTCTCATGAAGGACCAGGAGGTCGCCCCTTGCAAGAGGAGCAAGAGGGGACGCTCAGCAATACAGAGAGACCATGCTGAAGAAGGCAGCACCCGCAGAAGTACTTGAACATGGGTTCAAGAAAACTGAGCATGGCGCTCATCTCAACACTACAACAGAGGGTCCCAAGAAGCCGGTGGTTAACTCAGCGAGTTGAGCACTGCAGGACGGAGTGCTGGGGATCTGGGCTGTGCATGAAAGATTCCTTGCAAAAGTACACAGAATCCCTAGTAGCTGCAGTTCACGCAGTACACAGGATTACTGTCTGGCGTGGGGAGGCAATGACTTACCTCCACCAAAATTGGACAGATGGACCACTGGACTGTCAGGGTCACTTGGATCCAGCTCCTGTGTTCCAGGGACCACGCTCGTCACGTTGAAAGGGGACCCAGAGGACCAGTGAAGCAGAAGTTTGGTGACTGCATTAGCAGGGGGAAGATTCCGTCGACCCAAAGGAGATTTCTTCTTGGCTTCCAGTGCAGGGTGAAGGCAGACAGCCCCCAGAGCATGCACCACTAGGAAACAGTCGAGAAAGCCGGCAGGATTAGGCGCTCCAGTGTCGCTGGTAGTCTTCTTGCTACTTTGTTGCAGTTTTGCAGGCATCCTGGAGCAGTCAGTGGTCGATCCTTGGCAGAAGTCGAAGAGGGAGATGCAGAGGAACCCTGGTGAGCTCTTGTATTCGTTATCTGAAGAGAAGCCCACAGGAGAGACCCTAAATAGCCCTCAGAGGAGGATTGGCCACCTAGTCAGGTAAGCACCTATCAGGAGGGGTCTCGGACGTGACCTG
Source organism: Pleurodeles waltl (assembly GCF_031143425.1). NCBI lineage: Eukaryota > Metazoa > Chordata > Amphibia > Caudata > Salamandridae > Pleurodeles > Pleurodeles waltl. The sequence goes on from NC_090436.1 coordinate 556,544,610, forward strand.
CTGACACTGGCTACTCAGAGGCCTCCATTGTGCCCTCACACCTCTGGATTCAAGATGGCAGAGGTCTGGGACACACTGGAGGAGCTCTGGGAACCACCCCTGGGGTGGTGATGGACAGGGGAGTGGTCTCTCCCCTTTCCTTTGTCCAGTTTCACACCAGAGCAGGGGCTGGGGGATCCCTGAACTGGTGTAGGCCTGGTTTATGCAAGGAGGGCACCATCTGTGCCCTTCAAAGCATTTCCAGAGGCCAGGAGAGGCTACTCCTCTCAGGCCCTTAACACCTATTTCCAAAGGGAAAGCGTGTAACACCCTCTCTCAGTGGAAATCCTTTGTTCTGCCTTCCTGGGACTAGGCTGCCCAAACCCCAGGAGGGCAGAAGCCTGTCTGTGGGATTCCAGCAGCGGTAGCTGCAGTGAAAACCCCAGAGAGCTGGTTTGGCAGTACCCGGGGTCCATGCTGGAGCCCCGGGGATGCATGGGATTGGCACCCCAACACCATATTTGGCATGAGGGGACAATTCCATGATCTTAGACATGTTACATGGCCATATTCGGAGTTACCATTGTGAAGCTACATATAGGTATTGACCTATATGTAGTGCAGGCGTGTAATGGTGTCCCCGCACTCACAAAGTCTGGGGAAATTGCCCTGAACTATGTGGGGGCACCTTAGCTAGTGCCAGGGTGCCCTCACACTTAGTATCTTTACACCTAACTTTCACCAAGTGAGGGTGAGACATATAGGTGACTTATAAGTTACTTAAGTGCAGTGTAAAATGGCTGTGAAACAACGTGGACGTTATTTCACTCAGGCTGCAGTGGCAGTCCTGTGTAAGAATTGTCTGAGCTCCCTATGGGTGGCAGAAGAAATGCTGCAGCTCATAGAGATCACCTGGAACCCCAATACAGTGGGTACCTAGGTACCATATACTAGAGAATTATAAGAGTGTTCCAGTGTGCCAATCAGAATTGGTAAAAATGGTCACTAGCCTGCAGTGACAATTTTAAAGGCAGAGAGAGCATAAACACTGAGGTTCTGATTAGCAGAGCCTCAGTGCCACAGTTAGGCACTACACAGGGAACACATTCAGGCCACGACTATGATCACTGGGGTCCTGGCTAGCAGGATCCCAGTGAGACAGGCAAAAACAAACTGACACACAAGTAAAAATTGGGGGTAATATGGCAGGCAATATGGTACTGTCCTACACAACCCCCCCAAACAAGTGACAATAAGGCTAAGCTTGCCCAGATGAGTCCATCTGCAGTGGAGTGGGTACTCCTAGGTCCATGTTCCACTGTACAGTATAGTCTATTCCCTGTAGGGAGATGGACCACCTCAACAATTTAGGGTTTTCACCTTTCATTTGTTTAAGCCATAATAGAGGTTTGTGGTCTGTGTGAACAATAAAGTGAGTACCAAACAGGTATGGTCTCAACTTTGTCAGTGCCCAGACCACAGCAAAGGCCTCCCTCTCTATGGCAGACCAACACTTTTCTCTAGGGCTCAACCTCCTGCTTATAAAAGCAAAAGGTTGATCCTGGCCCTCAGTGTTAAGCTGTGATAGAACTGCCCCCACCCCTAACTCAGAAGCATCAGTCTGGAATATGAACTTATTGGAGTAACACGGGCTTTTTAGGACAGGTGCAGAGCACATGGCCTGTTCTAGCTCATCAAAAGCCTTTTGACATCTAGCTGTCCACAATACCTTTTTAGGCATCTTCTTACTAGTGAGGTCATTAGAAGATGTTGCAATGGAGTCATAGTTCTTAATGAACCTCCTGCAGTACCCTGTGAGGCCTAGGAAGGCTCTCACCTAGGTTTGAGTTGTAGGGGGAGCCTATTCCATAATGGTCTGGATCTTCCCCTGCAGTGGTGCAATCTGTTCCCCACATACTAGGTGGCCCAGATAAACCACGTTTCCCTGCCCTATCTGGCACTTTGAAGCCTTGATTGTGAGGCCTGCCTTTTGCAGGGTCTCCAAAACCTTCCATAGGTGGACCAGGTGCTCATCCCAGGTAAAGCTAAAGACAGCTATATCATCTATATATTCTGCACTAAAAGCTTCCAAACCTTGCAAGACTGTGTTCACCAACCTCTGAAAAGTGGCGTGCATTCTTCAAACTAAAGGGCATAGCAGTGAACTGATAGTGCCCTCCAATGGTGGAAAATGCAGTTTTTGGTTTAGCATCTTCTGACAATTTAATCTGCCAATACCCTGCAGTTAAATCAAAAGTGCTTAGATACTTGGCAGAAGCCAGTGTATCTATTAGCTCATCTGCCCTGGGTATAGGGTGAGCATCAGTTTTGGTTACTTGATTGAGACCTCTGTAGTCAACACAAAACCTCATTAGTCTTTTACCATCTTTACTGTGAGGTTTTCGGACAAGCACCACTGGGCTAGCCCGTGGGCTCCCTGAAGGCTCAATCACTCCTAGGTCCAGCATTTTCTGTACCTCTTGTTTTATGGAATCTCTGACATGGTCAGGCTGCCTATAAATCTTACTTTTGACAGGTAAACTGTCTCCAGTATTGATTGTGTGCTCACACCAGGTAGTTGTACCTGGTATCAGTGAGAAGAGGTCAGAGAATTGGCCTAGGAGATTTATACAGTTGTCCTTCTGCTCAGCAGAAAGGCAATCTGCAAGCACCACTCCCTCCACTAAGCCATCAGCTTCAGTGGTGGAGAAGAGGTCAGGGAGAGGGTCACTCTCTTCTTCCTGCCCCTCATCAGTTGCCAAGAGCAGGGTTAAGTGAGCTCTGTCATAATAGGGTTTTAGCCGATTGACATGGAGCACCCTAAGGGGACTCCTGGCAGTGCCCAGGTCTACCAAGTAGGTGACCTCACCCTTCTTTTCAACAAGGAGATGGGGTCTACTCCATTTGTCTTGGAGTGCTCTTGGGGCCACAGGCTCTAATACCCACACCTTCTGTCCTGGGTGGTTCTGGGTCAGGACAGCCTTCTGGTCATGCCATTGCTTTTGGAGCTCTTGGCTGGCCTGAAGGTTTTTACTGGCCTTTTTCATGACCTCAGCTATTCTGGATCTTAGGCCAAATACATAGTCCACAATGTCTTGTTTTGGAGCTTTTAAAGGTTGTTCCTAACCCTCCTTCACAAGTGCAAGGGGACCTCTTACAGGGTGCTCAAAGACAAGCTCAAAAGGGCTAAACCCACTCCTTTTTGGGGTACCTCCCTGTAAACAAAAAGGAGGCATGGCAATAGGCCATCCCATCTCATTCTGAGTTTTTCAGGGAGACCCATAATCATACCTTTGAGAGTTTTATTAAACCTCTCAACCAGACCATTTGTCTGTGGATGATAAGGAGTAGTGAACTTATAGGTTACACCACACTCCTTCACATAGCTTTGAGGTATGCAGACATGCAGTTACTACCTCTGTCTGACACCACTTCCTTAGGGAAGCCTACTCTGGAAAAGATTCCCAGGAGGGCTTTTGCTACTGCAGGAGCTGTAGTGGTCCTTAAGGGAGTTGCTTCTGCGTACCTAGTGGCATAGTCCACTACCACAAGGATAAACCTATTGCCTGAAGCTGTTGGAGGGCCAAGAGGGCCAACTATGTCAACTCCTACCCTTTCAAAGGGCACCCCAACCACATAAAGTGGAATTAAGGGGGCCTTAGGTGTGCCACCAGTCTTGCCACTGGCTTGGCAGGTCACACAGGAGCGACAAAACTCCTTAGTGTCCTCTGACATGTGAGGCCAGTGAAACAATGGAACAAGTCTGTCCCAAGTTTTACTCTGGCCCAAAAGCCCAGTCAAAGGAATATCATGTGCCAAGGTCAGAAGAAACTTCCTATACTGCAAAGGGATGGTCATTTTCCTGGCAGCTCCAGGTTTAGGGTCCCTAGGCTCATTATAAAGGAGGTTATCTTCCCAATAGACCTTATGGCTATCAGTGATATCCCCATTCTGCTGTTTGACAGCTTGCTGTCTCAAACCCTCTAATGTGGGACAGGTCTGCTGTGCCACACTTAGCTCTTCCATAGCAGCCCCCCTGCACCCAAAAGTTAAACAGTGTCTGCTGCCAGCTCATCTGGTGTAGGTTCTGCACAGGGAGAGGATTCCTCTTCCTCAAAAGGGGAATCTTCTGGAGAGAGAGGGATAGTGGGCATGGATTTACCCTTTCTACCCCTAGCTTTTGGGAGCACTTGGTCCATTGTTCCAGGATCCAAGCTTCCCTGTACTCTTTGCTTCTGCGCCTGAGCCCTTGAGAACAAAGATATGCCCTGGAATGCCCAGCATTGTTGTATGAGCCTCCAGCTCTACTTCAGCCCAAGCTGATGTCTCCAAATCATTGCCTAGTAAGCAGTCTACAGGTAAATCAGTGGCTACCACAACTTTCTTTGGACCAGTAACCCCACCCCAGTTGAGATTCACAACAGCCATGGGGTGGCTAAGAGTGTTGTTATGAGCATCAGTCACTTGGTACTGCTGACCAAGTAGGTGTTGATCAGGGTGAACCAGTTTCTCAATCACCATAGTGACACTGGCTCCCTTATCCCTGTAGACCTCAACCTCATCACCATTTATTAGGGGAAGTTGCTTGTACGTACCCATTTTAAGAGTACAAGCAACCAAGGTGGCAAAGTCAATACCACCATAAGAGACTAAAACAGCCTCTGTGGTCTTCCTAACAAGACCAACCCCAACTACACTACCAATGGTGAGCCCAGCTACATCCTTTGATTGGCTATATGTAGAAGACTTCCCACCACCACTGCTTTTACTAGGGGCACTAGAGGATGCAGTTGGGGTTGTGGTAGTGGAAGCCTTGGTGTTTTTCTTTGGGCAGGTGGAATCACTTGCCCAATGGCCTTTACTTTTACATAAATAACACCATGGCTTCTTTTGATTGCTGTAAGAGGATTTGGACCCACCCCCCCAGAGGATTTTTGTGGGCCTGATGAAGACTCAGAATGCTTTTTATCTTTGTCCCCACCCTTGTCAGAAGACTTACCATCCTTCTTCTTGCCATCCTTGTCACCACATGTATGAACTTTTCTGTTCACTGTTGTTCTGACCCATTTGTCTGACTTCTTTCCCAATTCTTAGGGAGAGGTCGGATCTGAGTCTACCAAGTACTGATGCAACAAGTCAGACACACAGTTATTCAAAATATGCTCTCTCAGGATTAGATTATACAGGCTTTCATAGTCAGTCACCTTACTGCCATGTACCCATCCCTCCAAGGCCTTCACTGAACAGTCTACAAAGTCTGTCCAGTCTTGAGAGGACTCTTTTCTGGTATCTCTGAACTTTATCCTATATTGTTCAGTGGTTAAGCCAAATCCATCTAAGAGTGCATCCTTCAAAACTTTGTAATTATTAGCATCACTTTCTCTGACAGTAAGGAGCCTATCCCTACCCTTACCAGTGAAAGATAGCCACAAGAGCGCAGCCCACTGCCTTTGAGGGACCAACTGTACCACATTGGCCCTCTCAAGTGCAGCAAACCACTTGTTAATGTCATCCCCCTCCTTCTAAGGGGGGACTATCTTATGCAGGTTGCTAGAATCTTGTTCTCTTACAGGATTACTATCAAGGACACTGCTGATGCCACCATGGGGAACTAACCCCAACCTCTGCCTTTCCCTCTCTACATCTAGGGATTCCCTGTCTACAGGCCAACTGCTGCTGTCTCAGCTTCAGTCTGGCCTCTTCCAACCTCAGCTTTCTGAGTTCCCTGTCTAGGGTGTCATTCTCAGGGTGGGAGGCTTGGGAATTCTGAGACACAGAACAAATGTGGGAAACGGCAGAAGTGGACCTGTCTCTAACTTGCTGGAGTCTAGTTACCTGGCCTTTTGGAGTGAAAGGTGCCCTACTGATGTGTGACCCGCTCCCACTACCAGCTTCACTAGATGGCCTGTTAGCTGACAGGTCTTTGAATGAACCCTCCCCAGAGTCCTCAGGGCCCTCCCCTGATTCTTGCTGGGTACCCCCCCTCCTCTACCTCCTGATCCTGGGATGGTCAAGACTGGTTCTGGTCACTTTCTTGGAGAAGGCTAAGGAGAAGATCTTTGGTAGATTTCTTACCAATGCTTAAACCTCTTTCTATGCAGAGACCCCTCAAACTTTTAAAGTTTAAACTACCATAGGTTGCATAGACAATTGTGGGAGTGAGCTCTACTGCAGATATAGTTGTTAAGAAAGAGTTTAAGATAGAGAGAAAAAAGTTTTAGAAAGTTTTAGAGAAAAGAGAAAAACTTTTTAAACTTTTGAAAACTTTTTAGAAAGTTTGTAAAAAGAAAGTTAAACTGTTTAAGTTAACTGTGTATATTTTTAAGTATTTGATATATGTTTTTCTTATGAAAGGCACCAATGACAAAGTGGTAAAGCAGTTGCAAGTACTTATCCCACCGCCGCCACCAATGTAGGAGGCTGGCCTGGCTTATGGTGGGTACCTGATGGTACTTACACCTTGTGCCAGGTCTAGTTATCCCTTATTAGTATGAACAAATATAACCACAGCACTCAACAATGTACTGTGGTGAAAGAGAGGGGAGCCCAAAAAGAGTAGATGAAGAAATGTGAGTGTGTATTAATTAAATTAATTCTAATGTGAATGAGACAGAGCCTATTGTTTATCCGCAGTCTAAAGTACCAAGCGGCTAACTGGTATAATCAGAGCAAGTCAAAATAAACCAAGTAAAAAAGTGAACATGAATGGTAGAAATTCCTACCTAGATCGGAAGTATGAGGATGAGATATCCAAAGGAGGCAAGTTACGGTGCACCTGGAGGATTAAGGAGAGGAAAAAAAGAGGCAAAGGGAGGAAGAACGAGGGAAAAGATAAAAAGAAGAAGAGATGTGAGTAACTAGTTAGAATAAGTGGAAAGGTAAAAAGAAAGAATTGGGTGAAGTACATGGGGGCTACCTGTGTTATAATAAGTAGAAAATGGGAGTTCAATCCTGTGTGTTGATCTGCTGAAAGTATTACGCTGTAATCAGAGGTGGAATTTGTCCACAAAAGGTAAGTAAATCCCAGGCATGTAAAGGTTGGATGGACCTTGGTAAGTCCTAAAATACAGTACAAATAAGGCATGGTCAAAAGGCAAATCAAGATCCCCATCCCAAGACTCCGAAAAGTAGGAGTAAAGTGACCCTACTTCCCCAGAAACACACTCAAGTCGTGATAGGAGATTCTGCAAAGACCACAACAGACTGCAAAACACTGAAGACGGATTCCTGGACCTGAGGACCTGTAAAGGAAGGGGACCAAGTCCAAGAGTCACGAAAGTGTCGGGGGGCAGGAGCCCATTAAAACCCAGATGAAGGTGCAAAATGGCTGTCTCTGGGTGGAAGAAGCTGAAGATTCTGCAACAACGGAAGATTCCAGGAACTTCTCCTTTGCACAGAAGATGTCCCCCGGAATTCTGGAGGATACAAAGTTGTTTCCTTGCAGAGAGATTGCAAACAAGTCTTACTAGCTGCAAAGGTCATGTTTGAAGAAAATGGGTGCTGCCCAGGCCCAGGAAGGACCAGGAGGTCGCCCCTTTGAAGAGGAGACAGAGGGGGTGCTCAGCAACACAGAGAGCCCATGCAGAAGAAGGCAGCACCTGCAGAAGTACTTGAACATGGGTTCAAGAAAACTGAGCCCGGTGGTCATCTCAACACTACAACAGAGGGTCCCACTGAGCCGGTGGTCAACTCAGCGAGTCGAGCAATGCAGGACAGAGTGCTGGGGACCTGGGCTGTGCTGCGCTTGAAGGATTCCTTGTAAAAGTGCACAGAAGCCCTAGCAGCTGCAGTTCACGCAGTACACAGGATTACTGTCCGACGTGGGGAGGCAAGGGCTTACCTTCACCAAATTTGGACAGATAGACCACTGGAATGTCGGGGTCACTTGGATCCAGCTCCTGTGTTCCAGGAACCCTGCTCGTCACGATGAGAGGGAACCCAGAGGACCAGTGAAGCAGAAATTTGGTGCCTGCTTTAGCAGGGGGAAGATTCCGTCAACCCACAGGAGATTTCTTTGTGGCTTCCAGTGCAGGGTAAAGGCAGACAGCCCCCAGAGCATGCACCACCAGGAAACAGTCGAGAAAGCCAGCAGAAGTAGGCGCTACAATGTCACTGGTAGTCTTCTTGCTACTTTGTTGCAGTTTTGCAGGTAGCTAGGTACCATATACTAAGGAATTATAAGAGTGATTCAGTATGCCAATCAGAATTGGTAAAAATGGTCACTAGCCTGCAGTGACAATTTTAAAGGCAGAGAGAGCATAAGCACTGAGGTTCTGATTAGCAGAGCCTCAGTGTCACAGTTAGGCATTACACAGGGAACACATTCAGGCAACAACTATGATCACATGAACAAACTGACACACAAGTAAAAAATGGGGGTAACATGCCAGGCAAGATTGTACTTTCCTACACTTTCTTTTATCAATATGACAAAGGTGTGCTGATGATTTTATGATAATAATATACAACCAATAGTATTAGCATTGTCACCAGAGTCTGGTTGTGCGGTGGCATGCATAGAGTGACAGGATGTGATACTCATGACACTAGGCCCTACTATAGTATTAGCCCTGGCATAATCAGCAAGGCTATTATCAGAGCTCTTATATAATGAGATTGCTGTCATAATTATTTGCTCAATTATATGGCATCCAAGGGACAAATAGATTTCTTTACAGGACAAGTAGGTTTATGAAGCAACCTGTCACCTGGACAACTAGATATTTTATTACATTCCACACCGCTGGCATAGCCTAAGGCTGTCAGCATAGTGCTAAGAGCCAGCCGGCATAGCGGGCGGCAATTGCTGGAGCTGTTGACAGTCCTTGCAAGCTGCTGATGCTGGTGCATATAGACTCAGGCTGACAGGGCTTTGCCCTGAGTCGCAGTGTGAACAGCAAGGTCTTGGTGCAAATTGGCCCATTTGCAGGAGCAAAGAGCCCAAAAGCTTGATTTCAGCTCACTAAGCCACACCAAGGATCCAGGACCTGGGAGGGTACCATTAGGGGTCAGGAACCAACTGCAGCTTGGTCCAGAGGCCTGTTCAGGACTTTATGGATCCTTTTATATCCCTGAGGCTTAGATCAAGAGGCCAGCACACTAGGCCTTGGAGTCACTCTGGGAGCCCTGGGTTGAAGATGAGGTTGGAGGTCTGGTTCTTCCTCCCCAGGCAAGAGGGCAGCACAGCAGGGCAGCAATTCTTTAAGAGTAGCAGTCTAGCACAGTGGCAGTCCTTTCAGCAGCACATCAGTCCCTTTTCCAGGTAGCGTGTACACAGGTCCAGAAGTGTACTGAAGAGTTGGTGTCTGAGGTTCTATTTTTATACTCTGGTGCCCTGGTTCTAGAAGGTGGTAGTAGCACCTAGACAGTGGCTTTGAAGTGCATGAAATGTCCTACTCCTCTACCCAGGCTCCATGCCGGCTGAAGAGACAATGCCGTTAGGCCCTTTGTGTTATGGCAGAGTAAAGGCTATTCACTTGTAAGTGGGGATATGCTCAACTCCGCTCCCCCATCCTGCCAGCAGATGGCCCATTCAGTCACTCCTAATACCTCTATTGTATGACTGTCTTGGAGGAAGTCACAAAATCTAGCTGCCAGTTACACCCAATTATGTGACCCAGGCCAGGCTATAGGCACACAAGGGCTAAGGGCAGAAAAATGCCAACTTTCTAAAAGTAGCATTTAAAAAATTGTAATTCAAAATCTGACTTTAACAGTGAAGTGGATTTTTTATTACAATTTCTTAGATACTAAATACAAAATCTTTACCTGTTGTCAGAGTCACCAGAGCCTCGTGGTCTGCGCACGTTCCCAACACGTCCACCACTGAACAGCTCCAAGGCTCTGATAGATAAATCACAGAGGCTTAGAGAGTTCAAGAGGGGAAGAGGGGATTAGGAAGGGAACAGCTGGGAAGGAGACCTGTAGTAAGAAAAAGGTTAAAACACACAATATGAAAATTACACCTCATGAAATCACTACTAGACTATGACTCTAAGCCTAGTCATTCTGAAAACATGAACAACCTAAGAATTAGGCTTAAAATGACTAAGTTTCAAGATGGCCGGATACCTGTAAGGGAATCAAGATGGATTAAATGAAACTTTCAAATTCAAGTACTTTCCTTTACATGGGAATCAGGAAAACATTCTGAATAAGTTCTAAACCAGCATATCAATCCTTTTTTGAGAATGCATACTAGGACCATGCAATATTGCATCTAGAAACTCTGGTCTTCTGTGTTCTCTTGAAATGTTTCAACACGAATTGCGCACATTGCAGATTTTCATATATAGTAAACAACATAAAAAGATTGTGCACCATGAATAACACAATATGGATTCAGGAAACAAATCACACAACTTGTGAACTCGAATATTACCTAATAAATGTCTTAGAATAAATGGCATACAATGAACAACATGAATTAAGCTCGAAGAGAGAATCGTGCGTCTTTCCGATTCGAGTGCCACCATGTAAAATGTCAAGAAATGTTAGCACGCAATGAATATCAAGGTTAAATCACCATTAAACGAATCGTGCGTCTTGCCGATTCGTAAGCCACGATGTAAATGCCCAAAAATAACAGCGCGCAATGAATAACAAGATTAAAGCACCATGAAACGAATCGCGCATCTTTTGCCGATTCTTAAGCCACCATGTAAATGTCAAGAAATGGTAGCGCGCAATGAATAAGAAAGTCAAATCATCATGAAACGAATCGCGCGTCTTTTGCCGATTCGCAAGCCACCATGCAAATGTCAAGAAATGGTAGCACGCAATGAATAACAAAGTCAAATCATCATGAAACGAATTGCGCTTCTTGCCGATTCGTAAGCCACCACATAAATGTCAAAAAATTGTAGCGCGCAATGAAAGCCACCATACAAATTTCAAGAAATGGTAGCGCGCAAAGTAATCTGTTAATCATTAAAGAATTAGGCCAAGATTATGAAAGTTCTCGATAACGGCGTCGGGAGGTCAGCCCAACCACCGTCTTACCGCCTAGAACAAGGTTCACCAATGAAGAATGAAGGGCAGAGGTCTGGATGATCAAATAGGCCACCGGGACAGGAGCTCAGGAAGTAGCTGCTGCTCTGCACCGGGACCTTTGAATAGTGAGCACTTGGAGCTGGGCTGGCTCCCTTTTATAGAGTCTTGGCCCAGCCCACACCCAGGCATGCTGCAGGGAAATTCTCAGGAAGGCCCTGGAAAGGGACCACACCCTAACACACTGTGAAAGCCTGCAGCAATACATTGCAAATGAACAGTAAAAATAAGTCTTCAGGATTAAACTCTACAATGCAAAAGGTTAAACAACAACATATCAGCACAATGTATAAATTACGTTGTTTTGAGAGTGCTGAGTTTTTGCATTCTAGTCGCCAATAGAGCACGCACTGCCCTGGTGTTGACAGTACTCCCCTCTCCCAGACGCGGTCTAGGGCCTGGTTTGCCTGGATTAAGATGATGAAAGCGTCTCAGAAGTACTGGAGCATGAACATCAGATGCGAAAACCCATGATTTACTTTCAGGACCATAAACTTTCCATGAGATTAAGTACCATAGATTACGCTCTCTCAGTTTAGAATCCAACACTTTCTTAACTTCGTATTCTTCTTCACCTTGTACTAGAACAGGAGCTGGATGAGGGTGGACCTTTTGGACTGCCTTCTTCAAGAGGGAAGTGTGGAACACTGGATGAATCCGTAAGGATCTGGGCAATTGTAGTGTATAGGTCACCAGATTGATTTGCTGGAGGACAGTGTAAGGACCTATGAATTTGGGTTAAACATGCGCTTCTTCTTGAAACCTATATGTTTTGTGGAAAGCCACACTTTGTCACCTAGTTGATATTGCGGTCCCTCACAATGTTTCTTGTCACAATGCCTTTTGTATTTTTGTTTGCCTTTTTCTAAATGCTGTTGAATCAGTTTCTGGGTTTGATGCAAATGCTGAATGGTTTCTGACTCAGCTGGAGTAAGACAACTTTCTTGAGGAATTGTGATGGGCAAGGTGTCAGGATGATAGCCAAATAAACCAAAAAAGGGTGTAACACCAATAGAAGTGTGGAATGAGTTATTGTAGGCTACCTCAGCTAACCAGAGCATAGATGTCCAAGAATGAAGTGCCTTTTCAGTGTAGACACGTAGGTATTGTTTCAAAGTCTGATTTAGTCTCTTTGTTTGACCATCTGTTTGAGGATGGTGACTAGTAGATAGTGTAGATGTCACTTGGAGTGTTTTACGCCATGTCTTCCAGAAATTGGAGGCAAATTGCGACCCCCGATCGGAGAGGATAACTTTTGGCAGTCCATGATAATGAACCACTCTGTTCAGTAAAATAGTTGCCAATTCACTAGAAGTGTGCAATTTCTTACAGTCAATTACAGGCAATTTCTTTCGTGAGACTATCTACTACCACCAGAATTACTGAATGCTGTTGAGCCACTGGCAGACCGGTAATAAAGTCTAAAGAAATGTGTTCCCATGGACGACTTGGGGTTGGAAGTGGATGTAACAACCCTTTTGGTTTTGAATGACTTGTTTTAGTGCGAGCACAGACTTCGCAGTTGTTTACCATTTCTTTCACATCTTTTGTTATGGTAGGCCACCAAAAATAGCGTTGGATCAGTTCAAGAGTTTTAGGAGTACCTGTGTGACAACAACATATCAGCACAATGCATAAATTACGTTGTTTTGAGAGTGCTGGGTTTTTGCATTCTAGTCGCCAATAGAGCGCGCACTGCCCTGGTGTTGACACCTGTTCCCAATCAAAAGTTAACACTTATTAAATAACACAGTAGTGAAAATCAAATGTAGGAGTTTTTCACTGTAAAACCTAAAAGTACAGTTCCCACCTTTTAATTACAATGCACCCTGTTGTATGTGCTACCTAGGGCTTACCTTAAGGGTGACATATCCAGTTAAAAACAGAGTTTAGGGACTAGAAAGGGAGTTTATATTGCCAAGTCAAATTGGAAGATCCAAACTGCATTCAGGTTCCTATGGCTGGCCAAGGACATATTTTAACATGGCTACTTAAGTGGGTGGCAGAATAAGTGCTGCAGGCGCACTGGCAGAATTTAGCTTACAGGCTCTGGGTATACGCTATACCACTCTATAAGGGACTTATAAGTAAATTAAATATATCAGTTGGGTCTAAGCAAATGCAACCATATTTTAGGGGAGTAAGCACAAGCAGTTTAGCTTTAGTTATCAGTGGCAGAGTGCAGGATAATCCTAAGGCCAACAAAAATAATTGCAGCAAAAACAAAGTAGGCGAGGCAAAAAGTTCAAAGGAAGATCGTCCTGAGGCTGACAGGACTAACAGTCAGAAAATGAAGAAATTGTATTGCGGAGTAGCAATTTATGGATGAAATCTAGGATCTTAAAAAGAAACTATGAATACTGGGTTTTAGTGATACCCTTTTGAATTAATCATAGAAGAAAATCCGGGAGGTAGATAGAAACACTACCCTAATACAACAATCTTAAACAACTACCAAGGAAAGATTAGGATATGTGATTATGTATAATACTGATCATAATGATATTTATAAAATAGTAGTGGAACACTAATCATTGTTATCTGGGTACTTGGTCTAGAGAAGTAGGTTTCTGGGAAACCTTTGGTTACATATAAGAGAGGACAAACTGTTAGAGACAAAAAAAAGATAAAGGAAAACGGTTACCTGATTCACCTGAAAATCTTTATGTTCCGAATGCAACATGTATGAGTTTGATATTCATAAGATGAAGGAATTCAGGTATAACTTTAATAGATTCAATCACTTAAATCAATTTATAAACGGCAATAGTACTTTTGTGCTTTATGCTATTGTATGCTATTGTATAAAAATGTTAGATGGTTTGTTGGTAGTACTATAAGAGACCTGAAGATACAGATTCAGAAACATTATAGGGCTGATAGGAATGAGAATATTCACAACCCATTGGTCCAGCATATTGGAGAATGACATTCTAATAACTGAGACCTTACATTTAATGTGCTTCAAAAAGTTAATTCTGGTGTGAAGGATGGAGATCACCAACTACTTTCACTCCAGACTGAAGCTACGTGAATTAGCAGATTGAACACTTTAGGAAAAGGGCTATATGAAGAGCATGAGTTAAATTACATTCTCTAGGATGGATGGGGTTAGAGTTTCCCTAAACGGGTTGACTACCCTGAGTTTGAGTACAGATGGTTGTGGTGTTAGTGTGTGGATGGAGTAATAGGGTGTTTTGATATCACTAACATTGTTGGAATACTCATCTCATGATGGCACTTGCTTGGTGATGTTTGTGTCACTTTCCTCGTTTGTGATCACATGTATACCAGTTTTCTAGTTTGCTTCAGCAGGGAGTTTACTGTATTTTACTGAACGGCATCTGATCATGTTCACATTAACATACTTATGCAGGCTTCTATGGTGATTTATGCTTTTAGAGGGTGTCTGTTTTTAGAAGTGAGTCCGTATTTGGTTGCTGGGGTACTGAACTGGTATTCCATTCTCATATGAAGTATTTTTACATTTGGTTGGGGGAAGATTAAGTCGTGTTAATTATTGCTTAAACTTGAGACATTTTGTCAAGTAGATCAGTTTAATATATCCAACATGGTTATAATTATGCATTTCAATAAGGTCAATCCTTGGCATGCAAGGTTAAAATGGACTGATCTAGGATGTAATTTACAAAGAAATAGAGCTTTGCATTGTGAAGATCTCATGCTAATTTGTTCTGAGATACTTTAGTGAGGCAATCTATTTTTATTGTAGATGTTGATATTAATACATGCCAACATGGCACTGCCTCATTACTCAGGGCTAGCAGAGATAAATCCATATTGTAATGGTTACACTGGAAAGGAGAACACACTTTTACATGATGCTGCCTCACCAAGCAGTGTCAGCATGGATTGAATTAGGATATAAAAGTGTAATCAGAGGAAGGAAAATGTGTTGGGTCAATTATTACTAGAGATTTAGAAAGTATGCAAGTTACACTAGTTTACTGAATCTAAGATGTAGAGATGAACATGCACTCCAATATGATGGGTATTACAATGGATATTATCTGTCTACGGCTATCACAGACTAATCCATGATGAATCAATCAATAGCAGAAGAGTTTTGTCCCTCATAAATGAACCTAAGTCCGAAATGACTATTGGTTGGAAAAGTGAGTGATACATAGATGCTATGTTACTACAAGATGGCTATCATCGTTGAGTATATGTTTGACTCACGGTTGTTTTATTTACTCTATTTGAGAGGTGGTGTTGGCAGCCATGACAGTGATGGGGAGGCTAGTTGACTAATTAGTCTTGATATGAGAACGAACAATGCTTTTGTATTGTAAAGTATGCATTATTCCTACATACACAAATGACTTCTCTTTGGGTTTTTGATAAGAGAAGAATATAATGTGGGTCGTAATTAAAAAGTGTAATCATAAAGATAACATTGGGAACATTAACAATGCATATTTATGAATGAATATATTATGATGTGGAATGTATATGTTAATTCTTACCTAGGGTAACCCATTAGTGTATAACACTTCCAGATAATGCTTGTATTACAGAATTCTGTATTGAGCTCAAATCGACTGAAGTAGACAGAATTCTGTTGAGAGCATCAGGGCAGAAGCTTGAATGGGTGACATGGTTTGGTTGATATTGTTTGTAATTCTTCAAGGGTAATGGCTGAGAAAGAATAAGAGAAAGGTGTGGGTACTACAGAATTGAAAAATGGGATGTAACATCAATATATTTGATTTAGAGTGTTTATTGAATGTATTGTCAACTTTTCAATATAAGGTGTGGGTATAGAGAATATGCATTGGTGATACATTATAATAACATAGGAATATTATATAATGTGGGATTTAGAAATTTACTAGAGTTGGGGAAGGGCTTGACATGCTTACTTCCTGTTTTAGGAAGTAATAAATAATGGACATTGGAGAAGAGAGGAACTGTACAGGTGGTCTATTGGGATATCATTATAATGGATGTGAGAACAATTGAATCTGAATACACCTATTTTCTATTTTGTATGTTTGAAATATACAGCAGATGATTTTGGTGTGCTGGGCACTATATAAATGGTGTAACAAATGCACTGAGGCAATTTGCTGGGTCCTACAATTTGTAATGTAATGCATACAAAATATGTAATTTGTTATTAAACTCTTATGATTGGCAATAATTAATCATGAATTATGTTGGGTTGAATGGTGATGGTATTGGATAACCTGTGAAAGCTCAGTTCTTCCAGAGTTATTTATCACTCACAATTATGATATGTGGAAATGGGTTTTTATTTAGAACAGCTTTATAGAAGTTTTAATTGTAAATATTCTTTATATATGCATCTTTACAGCCCTGATGAAGTTCAGTTGAAGGGACAAAATGATTTAGTTGGGCTGACAAAATTGTATACTGTATGTTGAAAAGACAAATGAAAAATGAATACATTATCACATCCAATGAATTGCTCTTTTTGTGCTACATTAATAGACTTTATGTGGAATACCCTGTTACCATCACTACCAGAATAGATACAATTGCAGTTAGATCTGATGAAGAGATTGTGAACTATACATATTTTTGACTGCTTATCTTCTCTATGTATTTGCCTAAAATGTCTATTTGTGCCCATTCTTTTTTGAGTGCTTTGAGGAGAATTCCCTGATTAATATGTTCAATGCCGACAATATAAATAAAGACTGAGCAACCAGGTAAGTAAAAGGAAGAAAGGGACAGTGCAAGGGTAAATTGGGGATGGTGATGCCTGATTAGTGGTAGCAGCTAAGATGGGAGAATGACATATATAGTAAGGGAGGTCCAGGCACTGTGGAAGATAGTGATAGGGTTAGTGATGCCTATAGTGAAAAAACAGAAGCTGGTGGGATGAGTGAAGGGTGATTGTATGGGAGAGCATATGACTGTGAGAGTAGCTGTATCTGTGAGTTACTGTGTGTTGCTGCATGAGTGAGGTGAGTTGGTGTGTGAGTGGCTCCTTGACTGGTTGCATGGATTAGTGATTGGGTATGTTATTGACTATATAGCTGATTGAGTGTTTGAGGCAGTGACTGTATTGCTGAGTGAGTGTTTCAATCAAATCCGTGTTTATAGAGTGCAACTACTCACCGGTAAGGGTCTCAAGGAGCTGCGAGGGTTTGTCTTCTGTGCCTCTGTTGAAGAGCCAGGTTTTAAGGTCCTTCATGAATTGAGATAACAATGGTGACTGCCTGAGGTGCAGGGGCAGGGTGTTCCAGCTCTTTGCCATGAGGTAGGTGAAGGATCTACCTCCAGCCAAAGTCTTCCGCATGCGGGGTACAGTAGCTAGTGCCTGCAGAGCAGAAAGGTCTGTTGGAAGAGCAGAAGGTTATGCTGTGGTTGAGGTAGGTGGATCCTAGGTCATGGAAGGCCTTTTATGTGTGGACGAGGAGTTTGAAGTTGAATCTTTTCTCGACAGAAAGCTAGTGGAGGTTTTGTGGTGTGGAATGTCCAGGATGAGTCTGGAGGAGGCGTTTTGAATGTGCTGTCGTTTTTCAGGTTCTTCTGAGTGGTGCCAGTGTAGAGGGCTTTGCCATAGTCGAGTCTGCTGGTAACCAGGGAATGCGTTATGGTTCTGCAGCACTCCTTTGGGATCCATCTGTAGATCTTCCGGAGCAGGCAGAGTGTGGGAAAACAGGATAATATGACTGAGTTGACTTAGCGGATCATGGTGAGAATAAAATCCAGGTTGAAACTGAGGTTTCATGCATGGTTTGTTGGGGTAAGGGGTGCCGAGGTTGGCTGTCCACCATGAGTCATCCCAGGCTGATGTGGAGGGTCCCAGGATGAGGATCTCGGTCTTGTCAGAGTTGAGCTTGAGGCAACTGTCCTTCATCAGGCAGCGACGGCTTCCATCCAGTTGTGGAAATTCTTCTTGCCAGTTGTGGGGTTTTCAGTTAGTGAGATATCAGTTCGGTGTTGTCGGCGTAGGAGACGATGTTCAGCCCGTGTCTTCTGATGAAGGAAATGAGCAGGGCCTTGCAGATGTTGAAGAGTATAGGGCTCAGGGAGGAGCCCTGTGGAACTCTGCAGCTGATATCTGTAGGCTCTGACAGGTAAGGCTGAGTCTGATTTTCTGTGTTCTGTTAGTCAGGAAGGTAGGGCCTTTCCATGGATGCCAGCTGCGTGAAGTCTGGAGCAGAGGTTGTGGTGCAAAACCATGTTGAAGGTGACTGATAGGTCCAGTAGGATGAGGGCAGCTGTATGGCCGTGGTTGAGAAGTGAGCGCTTGCCATCTTTGGCAGTGAGGAGGGCGGTGCCCATGCTGTAGTTGCTCCTGAAACCTGATTGGAGATGTCCAGGATGTTGTTGTCCTCAATGTGCTTACAGAGCTGTGTGTTGAAGGCCTTTTCGATGACCTTTGCTGGGAAAAGCAGCAGAGATATGGGGCGGTAGTTCTTGAGGTCAGGGGGGTGGCCGTGGGTTTCTTCAGGAATCAGCAGATCTCTGCATGCTTCTAGTCCTCTGGGAAGGTAGCCGTATCTATGGAACTGTTGAGGGTGTGGTGGAGCTCAGATGAGATGGAGGTATTAGCTTTGTTGAAGATGTAGTGAGGACAAGGGTCTGCAGGGGCATCAGAGTGAATGCTGGTCATGATGAAACAGGTCTCGTCCAAGGTGATGGTGGTCCAGCGGTGCAGGATCTGTAACAGTTTGGAAGTCAGAGCTGGGGGGTTGTTGGAGGGCTCAGAGGGTTTTGGGGTCTGAAACTGTTGTATATGTATTTGATTTTTCAGTGGAAAAAGTTGGCTAGTCTGTCACAGAAGTCCTGAGATGGAGAGATGTTTGCTGTGTCTGGTTGGTGTGTGGTAAACTCTTTAACCAGGGCGAAGAGCTCTTTGGTGTTGTGGGCGATGGCACTGATACAGTCCTGCAGGCTCTGATGAGGTGGTGGTGGAATTTGATGCAGCTTTGAAGGCCTCAAAGTCTTCTGGGGAGTTGTGGTTTCTCCATCTTTTCTCTAGTCATCTGCAGGTGTGCTTGGTGCCCTGGAGTATGGAGGAGAACCAGCTGGCCTTCTTGAGGTGGTGTTTAGCTGAGGTTTTGCAGAGAGGTGCTAGGGTGTTGGCGCATTTTCAGATCCATAGGTGGAATTTCCATGCTGAGATGTTAGCATCTGTGGTGAGGAGGGGAAGACTTTCTGAGGGTCTTGGTGAGTTGTTGCTCGGTGATCTGGTTCCATTTTCTGCTTGGGGCTCTGAGTGTGCGGAGGTGAATGGTTGGGGTGGTGATGGTGCAATTAATGCAGTGGTGGTTAGTCCAGTGAAGCATGGAGGTGTTGTCAAAGGTGATATTGTTACCAGTAGAACAGATGGCTTAGAGTGTGTGTCCAGTGATGTGTGTTGGCGAGGTGACCAGTTGCTTTAGTCCTGGTGTGGTGAGGTTATCGAGCAGTGTTTGTGTCATTGCTGTTGTCAAAGTGGTAGTAGAGGTCACAGAGGAGTAAGTAGTTTGTGGAGGTGAGAGCATGGAGATATTGTAGGAGGCTGGCCTGGCTTATAGTAGGTACCCTCTGGTACTTACACCCTGTGCCAGGTCCAGTTATCCCTTAATAATAGAATAGATGTGTTTCTAGCAGCTTAGGCTGATAGAAGGTAGCTATGGCAAAGCAGCTTAGGCTGAACTAGGAGACATGCAAAGCTCCTACTATACCACTTATATCATATGCACAATATCATAAGAAAACACAATACACAAAGTTACTAAAAATAAAGGTACTTTATTTTTATGACAGTATGCCACAAGTATCTCAGTGAGTACCCTCAGTAAGAAGGTAAGTAATATACACAAGTTATATGTACACAAACCTAAACCAGGTAAGTAAGAGTCAGAAAAGTTGTTCTTGAAGTTCTTGATGAATCTCCTGTAATACCCTGTGAGGCCTAAAAAGGCTCTCACCTGGGTCTGAGTTGTAGGGGGAACCCAATCCATGATAGTTTGAATTTTCCCCTGTAGTGGTGCAATCTGTTCTCCACTTACCAGGTGGCCCAGACAAACCACTTTCCCCTGCCCTATCTGGCACTTTCAGGCCTTGATAGTGAGGCGTGCCTTTTGCAAGGCCTCCAAAACTTTCCAAAGGTGGACCAGGTGCTCATCCCAGGTTGAACTAAAGACAGCAATATCATCAAGTTATGCTGCACTGAAAGCTTCCAACCCTTGCAGGACTGTGTTCACCAACCTCTGAAAAGTGGTAGGTGCATTTTTCATACCAAAGGGCATTACTGTGAATTGGCAGTGCCCTCCTATAGTAGAAAATGCAGTCTTTGGTTTAGCATCTTCTGCCAATCTGATCTGCCAATAACCTGCAGTCAGTTCAAAAGTGCTAAGATACTTGGCAGAAGCCAGTGTATCAATGAACCCATCTGCCCTGGGTATAGGGTGAGCATCAGTTTTTGTTACCTGATTGAGCCCTCTGTAATCTACACAAAACCTCATCTCCCTCTTTTCATCTTTGGTGTGAGGGTTTGGTACAAGCAGCACTGGGATAGCCCATGGGCTTTCAGAGGGTTCAATCACCCCCAAATCCAACATTTGCTGCACCTCTTGTTTAATGCAGTCTCTGACATGGTCAGGCTGCCTATACATTTTACTTTTGACTGGCAGGCTGTCTCCAGTGTCAATTGTGTGTTCACACCAGGATGTTGTACCTGGTACAAGTGAAAAGAGGTCTGAAAATTGGCTTAGGAGATTGATGCAGTTGTCTTTCTGTTCTGCAGTCAGACAATCTGCTAAAACTACCCCCTCCACTAAGGCATCTGCTTCAGTGGTGGAGAAGAGATCAGGGAGAGGTTCACTCTCTTCTTCCTGTCCCTCATTTGTTGCCATGAGCAGGGTGAGATCAGCCCTGTCATAGTAGGGTTTTAGGCGGTTGACGTGAATCACCCTAAAGGGACTCCTGGCAGTGCCCAGGTCTACCAAATAGGTAACCTCACCCTTTTTCTCAACAATTAGATGGGGTCCACTCCATTTGTCTTGGAGTGCTCTTGAGGCCATAGGCTCCAATACCCTCACCTTCTGTCCTGGTTGGTACTGGATCAGAACAGCCTTCTTGCTTTTGCAGCTCCTGGCTGGCCTGAAGGTTTTTACTTGCCTTTTTTATGTACTCTGCCATTCTGGATCTTAGGCCAAGTACATAGTCCACTATGTCCTGTTTAGGAGCTTTTAAAGGTTGTTCCCAACCCTCCTTTACAAGAGTAAGTGGACCTCTTACAGGGTGCCCAAAGAGGAGCTCAAAGGGGCTGAAGCCCACTCCTTTTTGGGGTACCTCCCTGTAAGCAAAAAGGAGGCAAGGTAACAGGACATCCCATCTCCTCCTGAGTTTTTGAGGGAGTCCCATTATCATTCCTTTGAGAGTTGTATTAAACCTCTCAACCAGATCATTTGTTTGTGGATGGTAAGGGGTGGTAACCTTGTAGGTAACACCACACTCCTTCCACATTGCTTTTAAGTATGCAGACATGAAGTTGCTAACTCTGTCTGATACTACCTCTTTAGGAAAACCCACCCTGGAAAAGATTCCCAAGAGAGCCTTTGCCACTGCAGGAGCTGTAGTGGTCCTTAAAGGTATGGCTTCAGGATATCTTGTGGCATGGTCCACTACCACCAAGATAAATCTATTGCCTGAAGCAGTAGGAGGATCAAGGGGGCCAACTATGTCAACCCCTACCCTTTCAAAGGGCACCCCAACCACTGGAAGTGGAATTAGAGGGGCCTTTGTAGAGCCACCAGTCTTGCCACTGGCTTGGCAGGTCACACAAGAGTTGCAAAAGTCTTTGGTGTCCTCTTACATATGAGGCCAGTGAAACAAGGGGACAAGTCTTTCCCAAGTTTTCATCTGGCAGAAATGCCCAGCCAAAAGAATGTCATGTGCTAGAGTGAGAAGAAACTCTCTGTACTGCAGGGGAATGAACAATCTCCTGGCTGCTCCAGGTTTTGGGTCCCTTGACTCTGTGTAGAAGAGGTTATCTTCCCAGTATATTCTATGACTGTCACTGACATCCCCATTTTGCTGCTTGACAGCTTGCTGTCAGAGACCCTCTAATGTGGGACAGGTTTGCTGTGCCAAACTCAGCTCTTCCCTGGCAGGCCCCCCTCCACCCAAAAGCTCAGCAGTGTCTGCTGCCAGCTCCTCTGGTGTTGCACAAGGAGGAAATTCCTCTTCCTCAGAAGGGGAATCATCTGTAGAGGGAGGGATAATGGATAGGGATTTACCCTTATTACCCCTAGCTTTAGGGAGCACTTGGTCCATTGTTTCATGATCCAAGTTACCCTGTCCTTTTTGCTTTTTGGCCTGAGCCCTGGTTAAAGCAAAAATATGCCCAGGAATGCCCAGCATTGCTGCATGGGCCTCCAACTCCACTTCTGCCCAAGCTGATGTCTCTAAATCATTCCCTAGTAGACAGTCTACAGGTATATCTGAGGCAACCACAACTTTCTTTGGACCAGTAAACCCCTCCCCCAGTTGAGATTCACAACAGCCATGGGGTGGCTAAGAGTGTTGTTATGAGCGTCTGTCACTTGGTACTGCTGACCAAGTAGGTGTTGTTCAGGGTGGACCAGTTTTTCTATCACCATAGTTACACTGGCTCCTGTGTCCCTGTAGGCCTGAACCTCAACACCATTTATTAGGGGAAGTTGCTTGTACTTATCCATGTTAAGGGGACAAACAACTAAGGTGGCAAAATCAATGCCACCATCAGAGACTAAAATAGCCTCTGTGGTCTCCCTAACAAGACCAACCCCAACTACATTGCCAATAGTGAGCCCAGCTACACCCTTGGATTGGCTATTAGTAGTAGATTTCCCACCACCACTGCTATTACTAGGGGCACTAGACTTTGCAGCAGGGGTTGTGGTGGTGGGGGGTTTGGTGTTTTTCTTTGGACAACTGGAATCAGTTGCCCAATGGCCTTTGTCTTTACACAAATAACACCAAGGCTTTTTAGGTTGATTATTAGAAGAGGATTTGGACACACCTCTCCCCAGAGGATTTTTGTGGGACTGATGAAGACTCAGAATGTTTACTTTTGTCCCCACCCTTCTCAGAAGACTTACCATCCTTCTTCTTGCCATCCTTGTCACCCACTGTATGAACTTTTCTGTTCACCCTTGTTCTGACCCCCTTGTCTGCCTTCTTTCCCAATTCTTGGGGAGAGGTCAGATCCGAGTCCACTAGGTATTGGTGCAACAAGTCAGACACATGGTTGATTATGCTCTCTCAGAATAAGATTGTACAGGCTTTCATAGTCAGATACCTTACTGCCATGTAACCACCCTTCCAAGGCCTTCACTGAACAGTGAACAAAATCTGTCCAGTCTTGAGAAGACTCTTTTCTGGTGTCTCTGAACTTAATCTTGTATTGTTCAGTGGTTAAGCCAAATCCATCCAAGAGTGCATCTTTCAAAACTTTGTAGTTGTTGGCTTCACTTTCTCTAACAGTAAGGAGCCTACCCCTACCCTTTCCAGTGAAAGATAGCCACAAAATAGCAGCCCACTGCCTTTGAGGGACCAACTGTACCTTACAGGCCCTCTCAAGTGCAGCAAACCACTTGTTAATGTCATCCCCCTCCTTGTAAGGGGGGACTATCTTGTGCAGATTCCTGGAATCCTGCTCTCTAGCAGGATTGCTATCGGGAATACTGCTGCTGCCACCATGGGGAACTAACCCCAACCTCTGTCCTTCTCAATGTCTAGGGATTCCCTATCTAAGGCCAGCTGCTGCTGTTGAAGCTTCAGTCTGGTCTGTTCAACCCTTAACTTTTTGAGTTCTCTTTCTAACAAGTTATCCTCAGGGTGGGTGGGTTGGGAATGCTTTGACACAGATTAAATCTGGGAAGTTACAGAGGGGGACCTGTCCCTAACTGTCTGGACCCTGGTAACCTGGTCTCTAGGGATAAAGGATGCCCTACTGTGATGGGAACCTTTCTCACTGCCAGCATCACTAGGTGCCCTGCTAGGGGGCAGACCGTTGTCAGAACACTCCCCAGCTTCTTCAGTGGACTCCTCTGAATCAGACTGGGAAGCTTCCTCCTTTTCTAATCTCTCATTTGATGGTCCAGACTGGTTCTGGTCATCCACAATAAGAATATTAAAGAGAAACCCTTTTGTAGGGTTGTTTCCTATACTTAAACCTCTATCCAGGCAGAGACCCCTTAAACGTTTGTAGTTCACACTCTCATATGTTGCATTAACAGTCTTGAAAGTGGAATCTACAACAGACATGATAGTAAAGGTTTAAGGATAGTGAGAAGAGAGAAAAAGTTTTAGAACTTTTGAAAGCACAGAGAAAAAAACTTTATCTAACTTTTAGAAAACTTTGTAAAAAGTTTTAGGCTACAAAAGCAAACTTTTGGGGTTAAGTGTTCATACACTGAACTGTTTGGTATATGATTCTCTTATGAAAGGTACCATATGACAAAGTGGTAAAGCAGTTGCAAGTCCTTATCCCACTGCTGCCACCAATGTAGGAGGCTGGCCTGGCTTATAGTGGGTACCCTGTGGTACTTACACCCTATGTCAGGTCCAGTTATCCCTTATTTAGTAGAATAGAGGTGTTTCTAGCAGCTTAGGCTGATAGAAGGTAGCTATGGCAAAGCAGCTTAGGCTGAACTAGGAGACATGCAAAGCTCCTACTATACTACTTATATCATATGCACAATATCATAAGAAAACACAATACACAGAGTTACTAAAAATAAAGGTACTTTATTTTTATGACAATATGCCACAAGTATCTCAGTGAGTACCCTCAGTAAGAAGGTAAGTAATATACACAAGTTATATGTACACAAACCCAAACCAGGTAAGTAAGAGTCAGAAAAGTAATGCAAACAGTGTAGAATTACAATAGATTGCAATAGGCAGACATAGGTCTAGGGGAAACACAAACCATATACTCCAAAAGTGGAATGCGAATCACAAATGGACCCCAGACCTTTTGGGAGCTTATAGAGGGTCGCTGGGACTGTAAGAAAACAGTCAGGGTGTCCAAGATACCCCACCCCAAGACCCTGAAAAGTAGGAGTAAAGTACACCTACTACCCCAAAAGAGCACAATAGTCGTGGAAGGGGGATTCTGCAAGAACAACAAACACCAGCAAGGCACTGAAGGTGGATTCCTGGACCTGAGGATCAGCAAGGCAAGGGGGCCAAGTCCAAGAGTCGCGATAGTGTCCGGGGGGGCAGGAGCCCAGAAAACCTCGGATGAAGGTGCAAGGAAGCTGCCTCCGGGTGGAAGAAACTTGGAGTTCTGCAACAACGAAGAGGACTAGGAACTTCTCCTTTGGATGGAAGATGTCCCACGTCGCGATGAAGGTTGCAGATGTATTCCCACGCAGAAATACCGCAAACAAGCCTTGCTAGCTGCAAGGGTCGCGGTAAAGGTTTTTGGGTGCTGCTGGGGACCAGGAAGAACCAGGATGTCGCCCCTTGGAGGAGGAGACAGAGGGGGCGCTCAGCAACTCAGAGAGCCCCCACAGAAGCAGGCAGCACCCGCAGAAGTACCCGAACAGGCACTTGGAAGATTTGTGAACCGGAGCTGGCTCAGAGTCAGAAAGGAGGGTCCCACGACGTCGGAGGCCAACTCAGAGGGTTGAGCACTGCAGAACGGAGTGCTGGGGACCCAGGCTAGGCAAAGGAAATCCTGGAAGAGTGCACAGGAGCTGGGACAGCTGCAAATCACGTAGTACACAGGTTTGCAATCTAGGGTGGGGAGTCAAGGACTTACCTCCACCAAACATGGACTGAAGGATCACTGGACTGTGGGAGTCACTTGGATAGAGTTCCTTTGTTCTAGGGACCACGCTCGTCAGGATGAGAGGGGACGCAGAGGATCGGTGATGCAGTCTTTTGGTGCCTGCGTTGGCAGGGGGAAGATTCCGTCGACCCACAGGAGATTTCTTCTTGGCTCCCAGTGCAGGGTGAAGGCAGATGACCCCCACTGCATGCACCACCAGGAAACAGTCGAGAAAGCCGGCAGGATGAGGCACTACAATGTTGCTGGTAGTCGTCTTGCTACTTTGTTGCGGTTTTGCAGGCTTCCTGGAGCAGTCAGTGGTCGATCCTTGACAGAAGTCGAAGAGGGAGATGCAGAGGAACTCTGGTGAGCTCTTGCATTCGTTATCTGAAGAATTCCCCAGAGGAGAGACCCTCAATAGCCAGAAAAGGAGGTTTCGCTACCAAGAAAGGAGGATTGGCTACCAAGAAAGGTAAGAGCCTATCAGAGGGGGTCTCTGATGTCACCTGCTGGCACTGGCCACTTAGAGCAGTCCAGTGTGCCCCCAACACCTCTGTTTCCAAGATGGCAAAGGTCTGGGACACACTGGAGGAGCTCTGGGCACCTCCCCTGGGAGGTACTGGTCAGGGGAGTGGTCACTCCCCTTTCCTTTGTCCAGTTTCATGGCAGAGCAGGGCAGGGGGATCCCTGAACCGGTGTAGACTGGCTTATGCAGAGATGGGCACCATCTGTGCCCATCAAAGCATTTCCAGAGGCTGGGGAGGCTACTCCTCCCCAGCCCTTCACACCTATTTCCAAAGGGAGAGGGTGTAACACCCTCTCTCAGAGGAAATCCTTTGTTCTGCCTTCCTGGGCCAGGGCTGCCTGGACCCCAGGAGGGCAGAATCCTGTCTGAGGGGTTGGCAGCAGCAGCAGCTGCAGTGGAGTACCCGGGTTCTGTGCTAGAGACCCGGGGGATCATGGAATTGTCACCCCAATACCATAATGGTATTGGGGTGACAATTCCATGATCTTAGACATGTTACATGGCCATGTTCGGAGTTACAATTGTGACGCTATACATAGGTAGTGACCTATGTATAGGGCACCCATGAAATGGTATCCCCGCACTCACAAAGTCTGGGGAATTTGCCCTGAACAATGTGGGGCACCTTGTCTAGTGCCAGGGTGCCCACACACTAAGTAACTTGCCACCCAACCTTCACCAGGTGAAGGTTAGACATATAGGTGACTTATAAGTTACTTATGTGCAGTGAAAAATGGCTGTGAAAAAATGTGGACGTTATTTCACTCAGGCTGCAGTGGCAGGCCTGTGTAAGAATTGTCAGAGCTCCCTATGGGTGGCCAAAGAAATGCTGCAGCCCATAGGGATCTCCTGGAACCCCAATACCCTTGGTACCTAAGTACTAAATACAAGGGGATTATATGGGTGTACCAGTGTGCCAATGAGAATTGGTAAATTTAGTCACTAGCCTGCAGTGACAAATTTAGAAAGCAGAGAGAGCATAAACACTGAGGTTCTAGTTAGCAGAGCCTTAGTGATACAGTTAGGCACCACACAGGGAACACATACAGGGCAAATACTATGAGCACTGGGGTCCTGCCTAGCAGGATCCCAGTGACACAGGGGCTAAAACATACATACATACAGTGAAAATGGGGGTAACATGCCAGGCAAGATGGTACTTTTCTACAGACATTATGTTGACAATGGAGTCATGGAAGGCTGGGTGGGGACGAGTAGCCTGTAGATGAGGGTTTCACGGAAGGTAGTCTTGGGGGTGACATGTATCTGGAAATGGAGGTGCTCCATGAGGGGGGAGTGTTCTCCTGTGTTGGTTGCCAGTTGGAGGGTGGATTTGTGCACAATGGCTAGGCCGCCTGCCGCTTGGACGAGAAGGCTGGTCTTTGCAGAGCAGTTTGTATTTGCTGGGGATGGCAATTGCGATGTCTGCTGCAGACACTGGGTTTGTCCATGTTTCGGTGAGAAAGGCGATGTCTGGGTGCTTGGAGTCTATTAGGTTCCAGAGTTCTACAGCATGTTTGTGGAGGGAGTGAATGTTGAAGAGGATGCAGTTGAGGCACTCCAGGTAGGTGTTCAATGGCTCAGTGGCGGGAGGGTCCTGCGCTTGGTGTAGGGTGAGGGTGCAGTGGCAGTAAAGGCAGGAGATCATTCTCTGGGTGTCTCTTGGTGATGCAAAACGGTGGGCGGAAGAGCGTCCTGTGTTCAGCCCATGGAGGGTCTCCACATTGTAGCGATGGAAGGTCAAAAGACCAGGATTAGTGATACTGTCCGTGGCCTAGGCACAGACGGCTTGCCTTTGATGTACCTGCACAGCGGGCACCATTAGGAAGGGGAGAGGGATGGGAGGGTTTGGTCAGCTGGGATGCAGGAGGCTAGGAAAGAGCTTCACAGTGAGGGAGGAGGGACAGTGCAACAGGGGCAGCATCAGCAGGGAACAGAGTGAAGGACTGAAAGGAGAGAGAAAGTGACAAGAAAGAAAAATAAAATAAAAAATAGGATGACAAAAAATAAGCAACAGTAAAAGTGACAGCAAGATACTTGCACACAGATGGCACTAGGCCACCAGGGATGAGACGCAGGTGGGAAAGTAGACCTTGAACTGAGAGCCAGGCAGGCTCTCAGTTCAATCGCAGCAGAGGCAGTAGCAGCAGTGATGGGTGGAGCTGTGCAGAGGAGAGCGAGCAAACGCAGACCAGGAGGTCAGAAGAATCGCCCTCTGAGTGCTCAGCAGCGACCATTAAGAAGGGGTGGGGGTAGGAGGGTCTGGTCAGCTGTGGGGCAGGAAACTTCACAGGGAGGGTGGAGGGTGGGGCCATAGGTCCGGCAGGGCCGGCAGGGAACAGACTGCAGGAGAGTGAACGGCTAAAAGGACACCGAAAGAGACTAGAAAGAAAAAGAAAAGACAAAATAAAGATGACAGAAAAAAAGCAAAAGTAAAAGTGTAAGCAAGATACTTGCACACAGATGGCCACTAGGCACTTCAACTCTGACTTTAGGGGAGCAAGCAGTGCCTATGCTTGTGCAAATAATATGTGCACATAAATGTTATTTTTTTCATATTTTAGGATTTCACTGTTTGTTAGTCTTTTTACTTGCCATTGCAAGTTATTTTACTTTTTTTCTAAAATAAAAAAGCAACCCCAAAAAACTCAAAAAATGTTGAAGAAACACAAAAAAACACAAAAACATTTCAAAAACACAAAAAAGTTCTTGTTAGAACCATCTTTTTTCATTAAAACAATGGGTGAGTGAATGAGTGCCTGAGTAGCTGTATGAGTGAATGAATGGCTGCATGAGCAGTTGTGTAGGTGAGTGAGTGTGTGCATGACTGACTGTATGGGTGAGTGACTGGGTGTGTAAGTTTCTCTATGGATGAGTGTATGAGTGCATGAGTGGCTGTATAAGTTAGTGAATGGGTGGATGACTATCTGTATGAGTGAGTTAATTGTGTGTATGTGGTTGTGTGGGTGAGTGAATGGGTGCATAATTGTCCATATGGGTTAGTGAATGGGTGAATGAGTGGCTATATGAGTGAGTGAATGCATGTATGAGTTTCTGTATGAATGACTGAAAGGGTGTTTGAATGACTGTATGGGTGAGTGACTGGGTGTGTGAGTGACTGTATGTGTGAGTGACTCGATGTGTGATTGGCTGTATGGGTGAGTTAAAGGGTGCATAAGTGATCGTATGGATAAGTGACTGCTTGTGTGAGTGGTAGTATGGGCAAGAGACTGGTGCATCAGTGGCTGTATGGGTGAGTGAAACAGTGCATGTGTGGGTGTATGGCTGAGTGATTGGATGTACAAATGGATAAATGGGTGTGTGAATTGGTGCATGAGTGTCTCTATGAGTAAGTGAGTGGGTTAATGAGTGACTGTCATGGTGCATGACCGAATGTATGCGTGAGTTAATGGGTGCATGAGGGGATGAATGGCTGAGAGACTGGGTGTGTGATTGCCTGTATGGGTGAGTGACTCAGTGTTTGAATGACTGTATGGCTAAGATGATGTGTGCATGACTGAGTGTACAAGTGAGTGAATGGGTGCATGAGTGACTGTATGTGTGACTGACTGGGTGTGTAATTGCCTTCATGGGCGATGGATGTCTGAGTGGCTGTATGAGTGAGTGACCAGGTGTGTGAGTTCCTGTATGGATGAGTGAATAGATCCATGACTTTATGGGTGAGTAGGTGGGTGCATGAGTGACTGTATGGGTGACTGATAGGGTGCATTAATGGCTATATGGGTGAGTGAATGGGTGCATGAGGGGCTGAATGGGTGAGTGCGTGTCTGTAAGGGTAAGTGACCTGGGAGTGTAAGTATACGTATGGATTATGTATTAATGAAGCAACATCTAATTACTTACCTGCATTATCTCTAATAAAGTGTCCTTTGATCTGAATTTAAAGAGAAAGAAGTAAATAATAGCTAATTATTATATCTATTAAGACTTGTTAACCTGATATAAAATATATTAGTATTAACAAAACATAAGCAGCTTTTTTTTTATATGGCAATTACACATATTAAATATACATATTACGTTCACTTGTCCACTGTTCTCAGCTTCTGTACCATTTTCACTATAAAAGAAATGTGTGTAGCAACTCATCACTGACCAGTCGGGGGGTAAACAGTCATATGGACTTGAAAAAAAAAACATAAGCACAATATTTAAAATTAACATTACTATGCATCCCAGTTGTAACTTCACAGTTTTTCATTCCAAAGAAGTGTTACTGTGATCTGCACTCATTACAATTTATAAATCTATTTACTTAAGCTACAATTACGAGAGTTAAGATAAGTACGGATGCTGACAAGTGGCTCCTTATTATTATACCTGGTAAAAAATATAAACAGATGTAGTCAAGCATTACAATTTTTCATTTCTTTTTGTCAATCACAGTAGGCTGAATATTGTCTTAAAGAGTTATTATTATTTATATATGTAGGTATTTTGCCTTATAAATATTATGAAAATATTCATCTACATTTAATTTTTCCATAACATTTCTTGATGTCACCCTTGATAGCCCACATGATAATCAATGTATAGAAAATAATTAATTAATATCCATCTCTTTCCTTAAAAAGATGTGAATACATTTCATTAACAAAATACATTTTCACATTGTTTTGAGGACATCACCCTTGTTAAGCTGAATGATGTGTTAACTAGGAGTGATCCACATAGGAAGAACACTGTATCCAATGTTATACCACTCACCCACCTTAGAACTTTGGTTGAAGAAACAATAAATACAAATTAGGAGTTAGAAAAGTATTTTTTGCTTGAATTGAAGACTGCTATCATTGAATTTTGCCCATCCAGTTTGTGTCTTCAAATATACAGTGTAATGTCCAGATGTAATATTAAGGCCTTTATGGAAGATGATAGCCAAAGTACAGTATTTTCCCCCAGATATTGTTATTTGACCTACTTTAAAGTTTGTAATCTCAGTATCCAGTTTTTAATTTCTGTTCTACATCACTATAATGTACTTACCACTTCCCTTTATAAGAAATGTAAACAACAGACTGATTTACAAGTTGGACAGGTCATGTTTTGGTTCGGCCTGGGCAGAGTTCATGGAGTTCCGCTACGTGGAGCTCTGCAAAGTGCCCAAAAAACTCTGACACACTATGCGGAGTTCACAAGCGGCAGAGTGTTTTAGGTCATGCTGTTTGCACTGAATTTAGCGTCAGGTGTTTATCCTTTGCTAAAAAATCAGTACGAACAGCTCCCTGCGCAGCGCTGCTTCTTTTCCGCTGCTTGAGTTGATTTTCTACTCAAGCAGCAGCTACCTCAAAACAAACAGAAGGTTTCTCAACTTCAGAAATCTCGTAGAGAAATTTCACTGTGGTGGTCTTGAATAAGAGTTTCCTTGCTCGTGCTTGCCAACTCACCGTTGACAAGCACAAGTGAGGAAAAACTCTGCTCCTCTTCATGGAGTTTTTCAAAAGTCTGCGCTCTATGTAGAGCGTGGAGTGGGGAAAGCTCTGCAAACTCAGTGAGCAGAGCAAAGTCCACCGCCCACCTCTAGCTTTGGTCTCTCTTTTTTATTAGTTTATCAAAAGACACACTTTTGCAATCTGGCAGATTTAAGTAGAGGAATCACTCATATTGATTTTTAGTGATAGATGAGAAAGATCATTCTTCACACTCATGGTTCCATGTATAACTGAGTCCAAATATTTCATCAGTATTTACATGGTCATCTTCTAAAACTCCAAGGATCATCATAATCAATTCATGTGCATCTTTTTGAGTGTTTAGAGTAAATATTACAGATCCATTATATTTGTCTACTAGTTGTCAGATGCCTGAAGCAGAATGTATGACAGTTCTGTCATGAGATAAGCGTTGAAGGCAATTACCTAGTGCTGTGCACAGTGTGTTCATTGGTTTTTTCAACATGTGGTAAATGGAAGAGAACATTGAGAACAACATTAGCATAGCAGTTATTAGCACTAGTGTTATCCAACTGGTAACCTACAATATGTCCATCTTTTTCCAGTTTTCTTTTCTTCACACCTTCTTCTTTACCTTTGCTTTCTGTTTTTTCTATAATCTTTTTTGATTATTCTTTCAGTTTTCATTTAGGACATAATACACTTTTTTCATAAACAGGATACTGCCCCAAATGATGAGCATATTTACTTCTTAATGTGTTGTACTCTCTCACGCAATTTTCGTCTGCACTAAGCGTCATCTCTTCAAAATCAATCAGAAACAAACCAGCTGATGTTCAAACTCTTGTCAATGCCACATATGACATTCCTTCTTTAAAAACTGTACCTCCAATTTTAACAAATGCAGCATCAACACTTAAGACTTGAGACTTGTGGATAGTTAAAGCATACGCAAGACAAACTGGAAACTTTTCTTTGGACATACAAACTTTTCACAAGGAAAAAGAGTACAACACATCATCCAATTTGCTTCAGGCTATCGACCTAATCAAACTTTATAGCTAAGAATTCAACCTGATCATGGATAGGAAAATTTATTACATCAACAACTGTACCCAAGGCACATTTACCAATCTTTTTTCTACATTTAAATTAAGTCTTAAAATTACACTACAGTTTCTACAAACACGTAAACACTTTTCAAGCTCAGCAGTCCTGTTTACAGATTTCTTCAAAGAGTTCAACACATCTTCACATTTTTCACTCAGCAATACAGTTACTCCTTGGTGTTCCATTTTGTCAATAGCAATAATCTCCAAAATGTATTCCTTCTCATGTTTTAGTATTTCATCATTAAATGCATCACACTCTTGAAGTGCAAGCATTAAATATGTTTTCCCTCTTTGCAAAACCTATACTTTAGCTCTGCTGCCATCTTCTTAGAGGAAAATTGTTTCTTAATAAGTTGACTATCCTACATTAATTATCCCTCCTCTGTGAGCACTCCTACTCTAATGACCTTTACAATGTTGCCATACTCCATGTCAGAAGCTTGATGCATATTTTTCACAAGTTCCTTGTATTGAAAATATAGCCAAGTGTTGACATTGCCAATACATTCCAATGCCTTTTGAGTTTTGAAAACAGGTTGTCCTTTTACTGAAGTAAGTTGCAGTAGGTCTCAGTTAGAAATGAGGTCTCTGGTTGGCAGCCACTTTGCACTTTGTCCAAGCAGAGAACCTCCCTCTAGCCAGGGCAATGGAGATGCACACTTAGATAATCCCCTTGGTAGCTTGGGACAAGCAGTAAGGCTTATCTCAAAGGCAATGTAGAGAATATTTGTACCAACACACACAGTAATACAGTGAAAACACTACACAATGGACACCACACACCAGTTTGGAAAAGCAGGTAATATTGACCTAAATCAAACAAGACCAAAATGACAAAAATCTAACATACACAAGTCAAGTTATGAATTTTCAAAGTAAAAAGAGTCTTACTCTATAGAAAACAATGGAAACGTTGATTCTACACAAAGTACCTGGTTTGCATCAAAAATAAAGCCACACGGGTGAGCGTGGGCTGGAAAAGTCATTTCTAGGTGAGGCAGTGCGTTGTTTCTTCCCCGGTCGGGTAGGCGATGCATAGTTTTTCCCCCCACAAGACATCAATGCATCCATTTCTGGACAGGGCACCTCAGTTCCATACAGGCCTGCATTGATTTTCGATGCCCAGCGATGATGTGTAAGAAATCGGGCTAGACGGTGTCAGAAAACTGTGCTGCGTGGGGTTTGCGTCATTATCAGCAGCCGCAAACAAGTGTTGCGTCATTTCTCCAGTTGCAATGTGTCGATCTCCCAGCTACAATGCAGGTGGAGTGCCAATTTTAGCCACAAAGCTGTTGGCACATCGTTTTTCAGTCATGTTGCAGGTGCTGTGTCGACATTTTCCCCACACGGTGTTCTGTGTGTGGATTTCAGTCCTTGTTCTGCTAACTTTACCTCTCAAGGCCCAGAGATTGGACAGGGCACCACTTGGCAGGGCAGGAGTCTCAGCACAGAGTCAGGTGCTGGCAGAGTAAGTCTTTGATGGCTCTGAGCCTTCAAAACAGGAGGCAAGCTCAATCCAAGCCCTTGGATATTCTTCAGGAATATACCACAAAGTCCCGTCTTTGTTCTCTTTCAGGCAGAAGGAGCAACTGCACATAAAACAGCAAAGCACAGTCACAGGCAAAGGGGCAGTACTTCTCATCCAACTCTTCTCCTTGGCAGAGGTTCCTCTTGATTCCAGAAGTAATCTGGCAATCTGGGGTTTTGGGTTCACTACTTATACCCCTTTCTGCCTTTGAAGTAGGCAAACTTCAACAGGAAGTCACTGTTGTTCAAAAGATCCTGCCTTGCCAAGGCCTGGCACCAGACTCACACCAAGGGGTTGGGGATTGCATTGCATGAGGGCAGGCACAGCCATTCAGGTGTAAGTGACCACTCCTCAATCCACTCTAGCTCAGATGGCCCATAAGCATATGAAGGCTACACCCCAGCTTCATTTGTGTCACTGTTTAGAGGGGATTCACAAACAGCTCAACTGTCAATCTGGCCCAGAGAGGGAATACACAAGCAGGAGGAGTCACAGAATGGTTGAAGCAAAAAATGGCCACTTTCTAAAAGTAGCATTTTCAAACTGACAATTTAAAAACCAACTTTACAAAAAGATGTATTTTTAACTTGTGAGTTCAGAAACACCAAACTCCATATTTCCATCTCCTCCGACAAGAAACTGCACTTAAAAGATATTTAAAGGCAGCCCCCATGTTAACCTATGAGAGAGATGGGCCTTGCATCAGTGAAAAAACTGATTTGGCAGTATTTCACTATCAGGACATGTAAAACAAAACAGTATATGTCCCACCTTTAACATACGCTGCAAACAGTCAACAGGGCTACGTAGGGCCTAACTTTGGGGTGCCTTATACTTATAAAAAGGAAAGTTTTAAGCCTGGCAGGTGGGTTCACCTGCCAGGTCAAATTGGCAGTTTAAAACTGCATATACAGATACTGCAGTGGCAGGTCTGAGCCATGTTTTACCGGGCTACTTATGTAGATGGCACAACCAGTGCTGCAGGCCCACTAGTAGCATTTGATTTACAGGCCCTGAGTACCTCTAGTGCACTATACTAGGGACTTACTAGTAAATCAAATGTAACAATCATGGAAAAGCCAATTACACATATATTTTACACAGGGAGCACTTGTACTTTAGCACTGGTCAGCAGGGGTAAAGTGCCCAGAGTACCAAAAACAGCAAAAACAGAGTCCAGCACATAGTCAAAACATGGGAGGCAGAGGCAAAAAAGACAGGGGAGACAATGCCAAGAATGCCAACAGTCTCCAAAAACAATAAAATGAGCTCCTCCAAGCAATATGTTGTATTCAGTTTTTTAAATGTCCTGCATTCGCAGGTGGAGAAAAGCAAGCATGAGATTTGAAACTATGCTTACCTCAGCAATAATGAAAAGCTTAATTTTCTTCAAAACTCTTGCTACCTCATGGTAAGCTTCACCAGATAACATGTGATATTCCAGTTTATTCTCATGTTCAACTGGTGGCATTAGTAGCCTATGTAAAGTGATTCCTTTGATATTGTGTGCAGCTAATCCAGTAGGTGCTCTGACTGCACACAATATGTTTGAATATGTAGTTTTCTGTAAGTAAGTAGAGAAAACTTTGATTGAAAAGCTTTTTCCAGTATCTTCCCGACCACTAATAAATAATAGTATTGGTTCAAATGGTGAGCAACAGTATTCCTTTTTCTCATGTTGTAATCCATGTTCTATTTTATCTCTTACTTCAGTGTAAATCTTTTTCTGTTCATTGTTGACTTGTCCAACAAACAGTTCCAGATATACCTATTCCTGCCTAGCTTGTTTCATGGCAGTTTCAACTTCATTCATAGCTGTTACAACTTCATTTTCGATAATAGGTATACCAAGAGGATCCTAACATGAAGGGCTGAACTTTGGCTGCTATTAGAACTATCCTTAGCTATCTCATCACCAATAATTTCTTCCTGTTGTATGTCATCATTTAACATTTGCAAGTAGTTATTGAGCTTGGGACACTGAATACTATCTTTGCCAGAATTAAAAGAATCTTCATAACAGTTCTAGTCTTCAAGGAATTCTAATTCAATACGCCAAGGTTTGAACAGTTGAAGTGCTAAATAGAAAAAATATCTTTCTCTGGAGTTTGACAGCTTGGTTTTTGGTGGTTAATTAATTTTATTTTTCCATGTTTCAGTAAGCATCCATCACATCCACAAACTGCATATTTTTCTTCTTCTATGTTTTCACTTACATCACTTCTATATCTGTAGTTTTGCAGAATTTCATAAAGGCACTTGTCTTCTAGATTTTTGAGTTCTTCTTGGATAGTAAGTATAGAACATATTTGATTTTACAATATCTGTACTTTCTGAGTCAGCCTCTGCCAGGTACTCAATTTTAGGAAAAGACTTCCGTACTCTGTTTTTCCTAAAAGATAGACCAAGACTTACTGCCAGAAGATTACCCATTAAATCAAACTTCCACAGGAGCAGATGCCCTTTACCCAATTCCTTCAAACAGATGTGTGCTCAGACCTTAACTGATTGTCTGAAACCTGCATCTGCTAGGGGGAAAGGGGAATGGGAATAGAAAAAGAGAGACCGCCTCCAGATCCAGTTCCAGCCTGTGTTTCCCACTTGAAGACACAGTATTCAGTGTGTGTCTCTGAAAACCTGCACCTTTCTTCTTATTGGGATTTCTTTAAAGGAAGGACCTGCAGTCGGGTGATAAGAGCATAGATAAGTACATTCCTACTGCGGATTCAACTGTTCAGCCATTCACATTCACCCAATTTTATTGTTTTTCTAACGTGGATCTTTTGATAGACTAGCTTCTCTCTAAGAGTACAATGTTAGCTCAATATCTTCTTATCTCCAGGAGTCAGAGGTTTCCAAGGTTCACAAAAAATACAAACTACTAATGCATTTTACAGGAAATGAAAACTCCTTCTCAAGGGTCAATTTTCTCAATAACAGTCTCTAGGAATTAGTCTGAACCCTGAGGGTTGTCTCTAAGACTGAAAAGTCTGCAAAGCAAAGAGTTCTTGAATACACATGTACATATACATATTGGCAAGTCTGGAAAATCATGCAAAAGATTCCTGACTGTAGTTGCTTGAAGTTCCGTTAAGCCAAAACAAATTCTCCTCAGAAAGCCGATAGCCAGTTGTTAGAAGAAGTAAAAAATGCAGCTTCTTTAAAAGGGAAAAAGTAGGTGGTGTGCACACCATCACAAGAAAAATAATTTATTACTCAAAACTGGAAGAATTCTATATGAAACAAAGCATCTCAGGAACACTGCTCATTCTCCTCAGGATGACAGTTGAAGTGCAGGGCTCCCAGAGAGAAACAGCTGGAGGGAAGCTTCAGCACAAGACTAAGGTAGAAACACTAGAGTGCTGACCTCACAAGGATTTGCGACCACCATCTTGAGTGGCAGTTAAACCTGAAGAAGCTAGTTTTAAGAACAACCTCCGCAAGAGGCACCAGGAGTGGGGACGCCACTGCAACCAACATGGGTACAAGGAAAAGGGGAATCATTTTTGCTCAGGGAAGAACTTAACAACTCTGGTAATAGTTTTCCTGACACTTACCAAGACAATTTCTTTTGATTTTGAGAACAAACTTGCTGAACTCAATCTGTCACATGCTTTATAGGACCCCATTTCTCTATAGGAAAGCATTTTCAAGCAGAAAGAATGCAATTCCTTGCTAAGTGTCGTCTATGCCGAAATCTCCTCCCCCTTCATTTCAATTTTTTTCAGATTTTGTGATGTATGATGTAACATACCGAGTCACAGCAATGGAGTTATCTGCAACAAATTGAAGGTCCATGTTAGTATTCAACATTTTTAAAATCACAAGATTTGGGCGGTCATTCTGACTGCGGCGGTCGCCGCCCGCCATGCGGTTCCCGCCGAAAGACCGCTCCGCGGTCAAAAGACCGCGGCAGCCATTCCGGCTTTCCCCCTGGGCCGGCGGGCGACCGCCATAAGACCGCCGGCCGGCCCAGCGGGAAAGCCCCTTCAACAATGAAGCCGGCTCCGAATGGAGCCGGCGGAGTTGAAGGTGTGCGACGGGTGCAGTGGCACCCGTCGCGATTTTCACTGTCTGCAAAGCAGACAGTGAAAATCTTTGTGGGGCCCTGTTAGGGGGCCCCTGCACTGCCCATGCCAGTGGCATGGGCAGTGCAGGGGCCCCCAGGGACCCCACGGCACCCGTTCCCGCCTTCCTGGTTCTGGCGGTGGACACCGCCAGAAACAGGCTGGCGGGAAGGGGGTCGGAATCCCCATGGCGGTGCTGCAAGCAGCGCTGCCATGGCGGATTCCCTGGGCTAGCGGGAAACCGCCGGCTCCCCTTTTCTGACCGCGGCTTTACCGCCTCGGTCAGAATAGCCCAGGAAGCCCCGCCAGCCTGTTGGCGGTGCTTTCGCTGCCCTCCGCCCTGGCGGTCATGGACCGCCAGGGTCGGAATGACCCCCTTAGTCATTAACATATTTGGGATCTTCAGTTCTTTTTAAGTTGTATGTGTTCTTTGGTGATTCCCATCTTAGTGTATGTCTCACTAAAGACAGGAAGCTGTTCCTTTTGAAATAACAGGTCTTGGAAATCAAAATCAACATCTTGTATAAAACTTTTCTTTGGACCTGTATGTACGACAGCAGTACTTCCCACATCTATGTGTCTGAAAATACAAACCTTGTTCTCTGAGACGTTTTTCACCATTCTGTTTTGGTATATCACATGCAACATACTGTTCTATAAAAGACAACACAGACTGATCACTTTCTTCTCCAAATTTGGGTGTATCTTTTATCCATAGTGGCATGTGAATGTGAGGAGCACCTATTGGGTCGTACTCTTTCCACCTAAAGAAATCACTTATTCTCCAAGAGGAGGATTGCTTTTGTTTCAAATTAAACCAAGCATAGCTTGGAACCAGCGGTTGAAATATCTACAAACATTAGCAGGATCTAATGAGCATAGCTCTCTAGTTGTCCTCAAATTGATATCTTTTAGATTAGAGTTTGCTTCTCTCAAGAATTGAATAAGATAATCCCATGTATACTCTGCAAAACTCAATGTCAAAAGCCAGGTTGGTGGTCCTACGTTTCTCAGCATACACTTCAGTTCTCCATGACGATGGTACCAGTATTCGTTGGTGCCATGTTGGCATGGCATTAAATTAATCAAGTTGTATTCTAAGTTTTCATCCATTTCTTACACTTTGTTAACAAAATCTCATGCAGACATTTGTTTGTAGATTAATTCCTGTTTTTAGTACGTGATTCACTGCATACGAAAGTCCAGACAAGTCACTCTCAAATAGAAGGTGAAATATGTATGGGATACATTGTCTGAATCTTGAATCCTCTGAATATAACTGAGTTGATCGGTATTAAGCTGCTGGTATTTTTATATGGGCCGGTCATCATACCAACTTCCTACTCCAGTGAGAAACAAGTGGGGAAACCATTGAGCTCTAAACTCTTTTCCCATACACTCATAGGAGCTCCTTTAGCTTGCTTCATTTGAAATAGATCTATAGCATTACCAATGACTTCTTTTAGAAAGTAATGGATAGGTGCTGTAATGCTCATTAATGTTTTCTGATCGGGCTGGATCTAGTTTTTCTATTTGTCCACTCGGTAGCGAACTGACATCATCATCAACATTTGGAACATCAGGCTCAACATTAACATTTTTGTAATAAACTATATTTTTTGTAATAAACTATATTTTGTCCCAGGTATAATATCGCTTGCTTAACTTTATTAACATCAACCAGCTCTTGCCAAATTGTTTATTTTCTTAGTCGGTACTCCATTTACCAGGATAATAAGCTGTTCTTTCTTTCTTGTCTTTGTCTATTCCTACAGTTTCAAACTTATTTTAAAGTCTAATGGCCAATACAATAGTCTTCCTTTAAGGACTTTTAATGACTCTGTTGGATGCATTTCATCTCTTTTTGGTTCCAGTCGTATAATTGCTTGAAATGGATGAACAGATTGTATAAGGATAGATTTGTACGCATTTAAGGCTCGTACTTGTTCAGGAATACTCACAAGTTCTAACCTATCACACTCTGCTCAACTGATGTTTTATTGTCCTCTTATTCAAAATAGCAGTACTTACATATAACTTGCAGAGTTGACAAGTCAAAACGCTCCTCTGCAAGTAAATAAGCAACAACTTCTTGCCACTTTTCTCAGTTTTCCCCTTCAGCTTTGGAAACTATGGTGGTCATTACAACCCTGGCGGTCGGTGTTAAAGCGGCGGTAAGACCGGCAACAGGCCGGAGGTAAAAAATTTGCAATTACGACCGTGGCGGAAATCACCAACAAAGACAGCCACTTTAACACTCCGACCGCCACAGCGGTACAAACAAACAGCGCGGCGGTCACCGCCAACAGACAGGCGGAGGACAAAGTAACGGCCACAGTATCACAACCTACCAATCCGCCACCTTTTCCGGGGCGGATTCACAGCGGATAAAAGCACGGCAGAAACAGGAATCCTGAAGGAAAAACGCTCACCTCTACACACCCCACGAGGAACGAGGACGCCATGGATCCAGAACTCCAAATTCTAACTGAAATAGTCGTCCTGCTCCTCTACCAGGAGCACGAACGCCGGCGGTGAAGACCACGGTGAATACTGCACCTACGACACAGGGGAGAGGGAAGGCAAAAAACAGGGACACGCAACACGCAACACGCAACACCCCCACCCTCACCCACCACAACGCACACACTAATGCATATCAATACATCACAGTTACACCCCCCAAACCCCTGGAAGAATGCAA
Source organism: Pleurodeles waltl (assembly GCF_031143425.1). NCBI lineage: Eukaryota > Metazoa > Chordata > Amphibia > Caudata > Salamandridae > Pleurodeles > Pleurodeles waltl. The sequence goes on from NC_090436.1 coordinate 556,585,744, forward strand.
AGACAATAGAAAATGAGTGTAACCATTATAATATATTGAAAGCAAGTAGGCAGAAACATATATATACACCATGTACAAAATAGATACCAAGCATAGTAGTCCATGTAGTGCTCTAATAAATTCTGTGGAACACTGGGACCACACGGTATGGGCGAGGCCCACACAATATCCCCGACCATGATGGAGAGAACACTGCAGGGGCATCAGAAAGCAACAAAACAGGCACCTCTGGGGGAGGGAAAGGGGGGGCACCTCAGCCGGTTGAGTGCACAATGCCAAATCCACAAGGGGGCCACATGCCCACTGTGCAATCCTGGGGAGTGCAAAGCCACAGTCTCACAAGTCTCTCCAGTGGGTGGGTTGCTCACTGTTCAATCCTGGGGAGTGCAAAACCACAGTCTCACAAGTCTCTACAGTGGGTGGTTTGCCCACTGTTCAATCCTGGGGAGTGCAAAGCCACAGTCTCACAAGTCTCTACAGTGTGTGGTTTGCCCACTGTTCAATCCTGGGGTGTGCAAAGCCACAGTCTTAAAAGTCTCTACAGTGGGTGGTTTGCCCACTGTTCAATCCTGGGGAGTGCAAAGCCACAGTCTCTCAAGTCTCTACAGTGGGTGGGCTGTCCACTGTGCAATCCTGGGGAGTGCAAAGCCACAGTCTCTCAAGTGGATAACAGTCTCCACTGGTTCTGGAGGGGGCATGGTGCCCAGAGTGCTTCATCCTGCTAAGGACAGAGGTAGTGGATGGATCTCTCCACTGGTTCTGGAGGGGGCTTGGTGCCCAGAGTGCTTCATCCTGCTAAGGACAGAGGTAGTGGATGGATCTCTCCACAGGTTCTGGAGGGGGCTTGGTGCCCAGAGTGCTTCATCCTGCTAAGGACAGAGGTAGTGGATGGATCTCTCCACTGGTTCTGGAGGGGACATGGTGCCCAGAGTGCTTCATTCTGCCCGTGACAGACTCAGTAGCGTTAGTGCCCTTGGTGTTCATGGGCCAGCGTTGCTTGAGACGGCGGTGCCCTGTTTAGCGGTGCTTGAGACGGCGGTGCCCTGTTCAGCGGTGCTTGAGACGGTGGTGCCCTGTTCAGCGGTGCATGAGACGCCGGTGCCCTGTTCAGCGGTGCTTGAGACGGCGGTGCCCTGTTCAGCGGTGCTTGAGACGGCAGTGCCCTGTTCAGCAGTGCTTGAGACAGCGGTGCCCTGTTCAGCAGTGTTTGAGGTGGCGGTGCCCTGTTCAGCGGTGCTTGAGACGGCGGTGCCCTGTACAGCGGTGCTTGAGGTGGGGGTGCCCTGTTCAGCAGTGCATGAGACGGCGGTGCCCTGTTCAGCGGTGCTTGAGACGGTGGTGCCCTGTTCAGCGGTACTTGAGGTGGCGGTGCCCTGTTCATCGGCTCCACTGGTTCTGGAGGGGGCTTTGTGCCGAGAGTGCTTCATCCTGCCAAGGACAGAGGCAGTGGATGACAGTCTCCACTGGTTCTGGAGGGGGCTTTTTTGCCCAGAGTGCTTCATCCTGCCAAGGACAGAGGTAGTGGATGACAGTCTCCACTGGTTCTGGAGGGGGCATGGTGCCCAGAGTACATCATTAACCCCGTGACGGACTCAGTTGCATCAGTGCCCTTGCTGCTCATGGGCCAGCGGTGCTTGAGACGGCGGTGCCCTGTTCAGCGGTGCTTGAGACGCCGGTGCCCTGTTCAGCGGTTCTTGAGACGGCGGTGCCCTGTTCAGCGGTGCTTGAGATGGCGGTGCCCTGTTCAGCGGTGCTTGAGACGGCGGTGCCCTGTTCAGCGGTACTTGAGATGGCGGTGCCTTGTTCAGCGGTGCTTGTGATGGCGGTGCTCTATGCAGCGGTGCTTGAGACGGCGGTGCCCTGTGCAGCGGTGCTTGAGACGGCGGTGCCCTGTTCAGCGGTGCTTGAGACGGCGGTGCCCTGTTCAGCGGTGCTTGAGATGGCGGTGCCCTGTACAGCGGTGCTTGAGGCAGCGGTCTCCATTGCAGGGACTCAGCTGCTGGAGGTCCTTTATGGCCTAGCGGGGCTTTTGCTGGCGGTGGCCTTCTGGGCAGGTGGGCTTGTGCTGGCGGGCCTGTCCTGGGCAGGTGGGCTTCTGCTGGCGGTCCTGTCCTGGGCAGCTGGGCTTGTGCTGGTGGTCCTGTCAGCTGGTCTTGTGCTGGCGGTCCTGTCCTGGGCAGCTGGGCTGGTGCTGGCAGTCCTGTCCTGGGCAGGTGGGCTTGTGCTGGCGGTCCTGTCCTGGGCAGCTGGGCTGGTGCTGGCGGTCCTGTCCTTGGCAGGTGGGCTTGTACTGGCTCTCCTGTCCTGGGCAGCTGGGCTGGTGCTGGAGGTGGCCTCCTGGGCAGCGGGGATGACGCCGGTCTTCCCAGACTTTCCTGGTTTCTTGTGGTCCTTCCCCACCTTGGAAGGTGTCACAGCTGACTCCACACTCCCACCAGGACCCCTGGGAGCAGCTTTGGTGGCTGGAGACTTCCTCCTCTCCCGCCGGGCACTGGCCAACTTCTGATGCTTCACAGGTGGGGGACTGTCTGTGCTGTTGCTCCGTGCCACACTGGCTGCCCTGGTAGCCGGTGCACTCCAGATTCCAGTGACTACAGGCACCACTGGTCCCAGAGATGTTGTGGCTGAGGTGCTAGTTTGGGACCTAGGAGACGGACGGGGTGGGGGAGGTGTGGGAAAGAGGTCAAGGTTGGACAGGAAAAGTTTTTTTGACACATTGGGATGGGTAGCTGGAGGGGGTTTGGGAGTGGAGGAAGAGGTGGTGGTTGTAGGAGGTGTTCGTTTGCTGACTTTGGGTGAAGGTGCATGCGCTGGAGGCTATTGTGAGGTGGATGGGTGTTGGGTGGGTGTGTGCCTGCGTTTGTGTATATTCGGAGGGGGCGTCACAGACACACTGGGAGAGAACACAGGGGACGTGTGAATGGTAGTGGGGGTGGTGACTGCACTTGAGCGGGATGTGGTGGTGGGTGTGCTGGAGAGGGACGTATTGGCTGTAGAGGTAGTGCATGCAGGTGTGAGTGTAGACAAGACTGGGAGGGAGGAGGGAGATGAGGAGGAGGGGGACACAATGGAGGCAGTGGATGTTGGTGTGTCTGCATGTGTGTGATGCTTGCGTGAATGCCTGTGGGATGTGTGGAGCTTATGTTTGCCTGAGCTTCCCTTGTGTGTTGAGGTGTGTGCATGCTGGTCTGTAGGTGTGCTTGGGATAGGCTGAGGTACAGGGGATTGGGTCGGGGTGGAGGAAGTTGGAGGGGGGAGGCTAGACACAGGGACAATGGCTGCCATCAGTACTGAGGCCAGAGTCTGAAAAGCTTGCTGAAAGGCCGCCTGACCAGAATGAATGCCCTCCAGGAATGCATTTGTTTGTTGCAACTGCCTTTCTACACCCTATATGGCATTCAAAATGGTAGACTGCCCAACAGTGAGGGACCTGAGGAGGTCAATGGCCTCCTCACTGAGGGCAGCAGGGATGACTGGGGTAGGGCCTGAGGTGCTTGGGGCGAAGGTGATGCCCACCCTCCCGGGTGAGCGGGCACGGGGCGAAGGCTGAGGGGCTGCTGGGAGGGTGGTGCTGGAAGGGGGGGTGGCGGCTGTACCTGTAGATGGGGGTGGCACAGATGTTTCCTCCACCACAAGGAAGCTCCCATCAGAGGACGAGTCTGTGTCACTGGTCTCAGCTCCCGTCCCCGCCGTGGAGCTCCCCTCGCCCTCCGTCCCACTGGTGAATACCGAGTCCTTCGTGTGGCCCTCCATGGCCATGTGGGATGCAGCCCCCTGGTGCTCCGGTGCCACTGCTCCTCCGCCCGATGATGCTAATGCACACAAGAACAGGGAGACCACAAAAAGGGGGGAACGATAGAAGAAAGACATGTTGAGTGCATGCATTACCGCTACCTTTGGCGGACACGACAGACACAGAAGCCCCCTGCACTACGCCGCGCTCTTGGGCTCCACTGTTCAATTCCTGGGAAATGCCCTACAAGGCTATGGACAACATCTGCACACATAGATGACACAGGGGCATCACTAGGTGTACTTGGCACTCTACAGAGGTGGGGTGGGCGGCCACATGGCCTGCCTTACGGAGGGACCTTGCCTACGGAACTCGCCCTGGCCTAGGGAAACCCACAGCCCACCTCCCCCACCCAGACCCCTCCACTGCGCGCAAAGTCAGCAGAATGAGAGTGTACTCACCCCCTTGTGGCTGCTGTGTTGCCCTCAAGCACCCATCCAACTTCGGGTAGGCCACCCCCAGGATCCTGAACATCGGGGGGTCATGGTGCGACAGGCACCCCTCCCACGTTGGGAGGCCATCCCCAGCTGAGCCTCCGCCGTCTTCTTGCTCCAGTGGCGAATGTCCTCCCATCTTTTCCAGCAGTGGGTGCTCTGTCTGTGGTAGATCCCCAGGGTCCGGACGTCCTTGGCGATGGTACGCCAAATATGTTTTTTCTGGTGGGTGCTGACCTACATGAAATGCACAGGGGGAAGAGTAAGTTATTACCAACTGCACAGTCAAAGTGATTGGCCCCCATCCCTACCCTTGCCATTTGGCACATGCATTCACCGTCGTTTCATGCACGCCGCACTCTCCCCCTTCCTTCTTACATCCAGCCCTCTCCACACAGGCATAGCCCATACAGCATGCTCCCAGTGTACTTACCTGTTTGTCTGGAGGACCGTAGAGTAGCGTGTACTGGGGGAGGACCCCATCCATGAGTTTCTCCAACTCCTCCGATGTGAAGGCAGGGGCCCTTTCCCCAGGCACTCGAACCATTGTCTCTTCCAGACCGAGGTCACAGCAGCACTTGCAGTGTAGGTCCTCTCCTGTTGAAGATCAGGTATCGAGTGATTGAATAGATAGAAAATGGCGGTCACGTCCGCGGCGGTGTGTACCGTCACCACCGGCGTACATCATCTTTGACTCCTGGGACCTATAGGGTCCAATGCTAACCAATGCAGCATTGCGCCGCAGTATTCGACCGCCTACCGCGACGGTGTACGCCAGCGCAGTTACCTCACATCCCATTGTCCCCCTTTGGAGGTCAGGCAGCCGCCATTTCAGGGGTCCACATGGCTTAATTTTCAACTGCGTCACACATACCTAGGCCTAGACTCAACACACATACAGGCCACCTTTTGTGTATGAATGGTGTTCTGTGTAAACTGTGGGTACGTACCTCTGAGTTGTTTGACTCTGTGCTTGCTGTTGTCCTTCATAGGCACCGTCCGCTGGGACATGTGAGGAGATGGCGGCATCCTCTGGTGTACCGACCGTTGGTGGACCTGTCGACAATGGAGGAGCGACATGTGATTATCACATACAGGCTTGATGTGCCACAATCCAGGAACTGTGTACCCAGTTGGAGACAGACCTGATGTCAGCAATCCTCCATTCCACAGGAATCCCCCCTCAAGTGCAGGTGCTGTCAGTGCTCCATTTCCGTGCAAGTGGGTCATTTCAAACAACAGTGGCTGTAGCATCAGGGATGTCCCAGCCTATGTTTTCCAACGTGTTGTCCAGAGTGTTGTCTGCCCTTCTGAAACACATGCAGAGCTACATTGTTTTCCCTCAGGTGGAGGATTTGCCTACAGTGAAAGGTGATTTCTATGCCCTGGGACATATCCCCAACATCATAGGTGCCATTGATGGGACCCATGTGGCTTTGGTCCCCCCCCACAAGAGTGAACAGGTGTAGAGAAACCGGAAGAGTTATCATTCAATGAATGTACAGATGGTATGTTTGGCCGACCAGTACATCTCCCATGTGAATGCCATGTTCCCTGGCTCAGTGCATAACGCCTACATCCTGCGGAATAGCAGCATCCCTTATGTGATGGGGCAACTCCAGAGGCACCGTGTGTGGCTATTAGGTGAGCACCTGGGAGCAAGACAGTGGGAATGGTTGTCTGGGTCTGGGGATATCCCTCCAGGTTAGTGCGTGTCTAACAGTTGTCCCTCGCCATTTGCAGGTGACTCTGGTTACCCCAACCTGTCATGGCTACTGACCCCAGTGAGGAATCCCAGGACAAGGGCAGAGGAACGCTACAATGAGGCCCATGGGCGAACAAGGAGGGTGATCGAGCGGACCTTCGGCCTCCTGAAGGCCAGGTTCTAGTGCCTCCATATGACAGGTGGATCCCTATTCCACTCACCAAAGAAGGTGTGCCAGATCATCGTGGCCTGCTGTATGCTTCACAACTTGGCTTTGCGATGACAGGTGCCTTTTCTGCAGGAGGATGGTCCAGATGGCGGTGTTGTGGCAGCTGTGGAGCCTGTGGACAGTGAAGACGAGGAAGCAGAGGAAGAAGACATGAACAACAGGGACTCAGTTATCCAGCAATATTTCCAGAGAGACACAGGTAAGAGTACAGACCTGCCTACTACATGTACTTTAATACTACTACCTCTCTACTGTCTGTTGTTTTCACCCAGTGTGTTGGCACTGAGTGTTCACTTTCCCTTTCGATTTCACAGATGTGGGTCCCACTGTGTGACATCTGCTTAGATTCCTCATGGACTAGAGCTGTGTGACATAGGCATGTTGACATTACAATTGTAAGAGCATTTTGTCACTCTAATTGCTAATACACTATTTCGAATTCACAGACAGACTCCAGATTGTTTTGTGCTTTAAGTGTGTTTATTTAAGTGCTCAATATTGGAGGGGGTAGTAAAATGGTGAGGGGTGATGTCAGAGGAATGTCCATGGCAGAGTCCAGTCTATTAGTCTCACAGGTGCATTGCCCACATGGGCATAGGAAGAGGACCTGGGGCAGTTTAAGTATGGACAGGGTGACAAAGTGGAACAGTAGGATGACAATCAGGGTGGTCTAATTTCTTGGCGGGGTCTTGACATCGTGCTCTGTCTTTGTCCTGGATCTCAGGGACCGTTTGCAGGGTGGTTCTCCCTCTGCAGGGGGTGGGGTGCTGGTGTGGTGGTCCAGTGGCGGGCGTCCTGTCCACTAGCGCCGGCGGAGGTGGTGGGCAGTTCATCATCCATGCTAGTGTCAGGGGCCCCTTGTAGTGCCACAGTGTCCCTCCTGGTGTTCACGAGTTCCTTCAGCACCCCTACGATGGTGCCCAGGGTGGAGCTGCTGGTTCTGAGTTCCTCCCTGAAGCCCATATACTGTTCCTCCTGCAGGCGCTGGGTCTCCTGAAACTTGGCCAGTACCATCGCCATCGTCTCCTGGGAGTGGTGGTAGGCTCCCATGATGGAGGAGAGGGCCTCGTGGAGAGTGGGTTCCCTTGGCCTGTCCGCCCCCTGTCGCACAGCAGCCCTCCCAGTTCCCCTGTGTTCCTGGGCCTCTGTCCCCTGGACTGTGTGCCCACTGCCACTGCCCCCAGGTCCCTGTTGTTGGGGTGGTGGGTTAGCCTGGGTTCCCTGTACTGGTGGACACACTGCTGATTGACGTGTCCTGGGGATGGAGGAATGGGCCCACTGGGTGGGTGCTGTGCTGGTGTTTCCAGAGGGGGGAAGGTCTGTAGTGGCCTGTGACTGTGTCATGGGAACCGACTGTCCAGAGGTCCCCGATGGGCCGGGCTGGTCATCTAGATCCAGTTGGACAGAGCTGCTGTCATCACTGTGGGCCTCTTCTGTTGGTGGTGTGGACATGTGTGGACCCTCCTGTCCGGTGACATTGGGTAGGGGGCCTGCAGGGGTATAAAAGCATGGTTATTACATCTGTGTGTGCCATGGTGTGCAATGGGTGGGTGACCGTGTACCCCGTGCTTGCATTCCTGTGTGGGACTTTGTGTGATGATTGTTTAGGAGGTTGTATGGGTATGTGATGGGTGTCCATGCTTTGTTGTTGCATGCAGGGCTTGGTGTTGGGATGGGTGGTTTGTGATGTTGGGACATATGTGAGGAGTTGGAGTGCTGGGGGTGAGGGTGGGGATATGTGCTGGCATGCAGGTAGGGTGGGGGATGTAATAGTTAAGATTTGACTTACCAGAGTCCATTCCTCCACCTACTTTTGCGAGGCCCTCAGGATTCAGAATTGCCAAGACCTGCTCCTCCCAAGTTGTTAGTTGTGGGGGAGGAGGTGGGGGTCCGCCGCCAGTCCGCTGAACCGCCAGGTGGTGTCTTGAGACCACGGAACGCACCTTCCCACGTAGGTCATTCCACCTCTTCCTGATGTCCTCCTGATTTCTTGGGTGCTGTCCCACTGCGTTTACCCTGTCCATGATTCTTCGCCATAGCTCCATCTTCCTTGAAATTGAGGTGTGCTGCACCTGTGATCCGAATAGCTGTGGCTCTACCCGGACGATTTCCTCCACCATGACCCTGAGCTCCTCCTCCGAGAACGTGGGGTGTCTTTGCCGTGCCATGGGGTGGTGTAGGTGATGTGTGGGGTGAAGTGTGTGGTGATAAGTGTGCTGATATGTAGTGGGGTGTTGTGTGAGGTGCATGGAAGTTCTGTGGGTGATGGTGTTGTATGCCTGTGGATGCTGTTTTTCTTGCTGCTGCTGTCTCTCTCTGGCCTTCTTTTGAAATTTTTGGTAGTAGGGGTTTGTGGGTGATGTGGGTGTGTGTTTTATATTGTATTGGGTGTGTGTATGTGTATCAGGTATGTGTATTTGGAATTGTCCAATGTGGATGTGTTTTCTAAATGTGTGTGTATTTTGAGCGCGGTGGTGTGTACCGCCAATGGATTACCGCGTGGATTCGTGGGTCGTGATAGTGTGGGCGTATTTCTGTTGGCGTGACGGTGGAGGTTTTGTTTTCGCCAGTTTATCACTGACCTTTAGTGTGGCAGACTTGTGTGGGTGTCTAGATTTTGGCGGATTCCGAACTGTGGGTCATAAGAGCTGTGGCTGAATTCCGCGGCCGCGGCAGTGTGTTGGCAGTCTTCTGCACGGCTTTTACCGCCAATGTTGTAATGAGGGCCTCTATGTCTGTATTTCGTATTAGACTTTTATAGTGAGTGCATCTGCAGCAAATGCAGACGTAGGCGGTCATTATTAACATGGCGGTCCGGACCGCCATATAATGTTCATGGCGAGACTGCCACAGGCAACCTGGCGATGGTAGAGTTTCTAATCCGACAAGGCAGCGCTGCAAGCAGCGATGCCTGCCGGATAATGAACCTGTATTCCCCCAGCCTTTCTTGCCGGTTTACCCTGCCAGGGAAAGCCTGGCAGAATGGGGGCCCCTGCACTGCCCATGCACTTGGCATGGGCAGTGCAGTGGCCCCCATGCACATCCCGTCACGCATGTCACTGCCTGATTTGCGGGCAGTGATATGCGTGACCGGTGCTGCTGCACCCGGCGCACTACTACATTGCCACCAGCTTCATGTGGAGCCGGCGGCAATGTACAGGCACTGCATTCCGCTGGGCCGGCTGGTGGAAACACTGTTACCGTCCGCTGGCCCGGCGGAATGTTGTTTATTTGGCCGGCGGAGTCCGTAATGAGGGCCATAGTTTGGCATTTCAGAAGAAGTTGTATTAAATTTCATAATCTCTTGTACAAAATTCTTAGTAGAAATACCTGTGTTCTCTTCTTAAATACATGTACCTTCCTTATTCCCCATAGAATCTTCTTCAGGACGGAAACTGCATATCCTCACAAACATTTTCTACTTCTTGTATAGTGTCATGCAAAAGTACTCTATCCATCTCTCCTATACATAACGCTGGAGTCTTCCCCTAGTAAAGTCTCCTAACTAAACTTTGTATATTTAACTGGTTGACTGCCAACATTCTAAAGTGATGAAAGGTGCTTTTGCACCCTTTCTTTGATAAACATGATAATGAATGTCCTTGTAAAATGGCATGCTTTCTTACTTTACTTTTGCAAAATTGAAATTTCTCTTTTCAGGCTTCACCATGGAAAGTCATGTACAAAAGTTTGTAATAAATCAAGAGACTGCTGACGAATTCTACAAATCCTACTACAATTCCATTTGTAAACAGGGCCCTGTTTATGCGTTCCCTGAACCTGTTTATCTATTACCTCTTCCATATTTCTGGGAAGAATCTCCTATTTTTCAATAGGACTCCCATCCTTAACCTCATAACATCGACCAGTTGAATCAACTGCATGTACTAATGTGTTCTCTTGGAAATAGCCTTCTTCATTAAAGAAAGGCTCTGTACTTGACATATGTTTTCATTCTCCACTAAATATTGTACAAAAATTTGTTTAATTATTAACTCCTTTTCTTTGGCTGCATCTCTTCATACCCAACACTATTCTATCCAATGTTCCCATACTATTAAAAATCAAAATGAAAATCTTCGCTTCAAGACAAACGCCTTATCAACTACAGCCTCAACATATTTTTTTTTGTGAATTCTCTTTTCCTTCTGTATCTCTTCACATTTTTAATGAGATTCTGAATTACCCTCGCACGAAACATTCTCACTCTAATTTCTTCCTTCTTGTTGACTTTTTGGCTTCCTTCTTTGACTTCTTGCTTGTAGTCTGTCAATTTTTTTAAACTTTTGGTGACTGATTTGAAAGCACCATTTTTGCATACTTTATTTTACAAGCATGTCAGTTTTCCACAAACAGTTTTAAAACTATTTTTAGTTTTCTTGCTAGCAGCTTCTTTTTGTTTAGTAACATTTGCCACATGCTGTACTTGTTTTTCCTGATTTGTAAGTAAGTAATATAATTTCCTCACTCTCTTTTTTTCTTGTGTTTTCTTCAGCATTTTCGGTATGTCTTGTAATACAGGAATAGATCTCTAAAATACAAAAAATGCCAAAATGTATACTTTCTCATTATATACTTCTCAATTGTATATTATAACAATATGAATGTAAAAAATGCACTATTATATTGTCACATTCTACATGTCTTAGTTTTCTGTTTAAATGATAGTACACCTCTCTTAGCCACATGAATATCATAAATTTCCAGATTTAGAACTCTGCAAAAGAATCAGATTCCAAAACCAACATTTTTCTAATCTGTTTTGTTATTTATGTATAAATGACCCCCATCTTTTCTTCTTTCCATCTCACCTGCATTCTGCAGCACACAAATAGGAGAATGCCTTTCGTGATTGCTTTTGTCTAGGATGGTATCATTTCCTTCACAAAAAAAAAAAGAGGCAGCCTTGAAACATGCTGAAAGCCTGTCTGCATTACCACTAGTCTGGAATTTCTCCATCATTGCAAAGATAAAGAACATAAATTCACTCTACCTTATATATACAGTTCATCATTTCTGACATGTTGAAGAGGGGCAAGCCAACACTAGAAAGCAGTTGGTACACTGCTTTGCAGTATAGGCCTTGTAATTAAGACCCTATGGGCCTGATTCTAACTTTGGAGGACGGTGTTAAACCGTCCCAAAAGTGGCGGATATACCACCTACCGTATTACGAGTTCCATAGGATATAATGGACTCGTAATACGGTAGGTGGTATATCCGCCACTTTTGGGACGGTTTAACACCGTCCTCCAAAGTTAGAATCAGGCCCTATATGTCTTTCCTTATAAGCACATGCCATCCTTCCTGTAACTAACGTCCATCCTATTGCAGATATAACCTCTATATATGTAAAAAGGAACTATAACTGTTTTTATGTGTTTTCAAATACCAACTCAACTTGCAAGTTCAAGCATGCACAAAAATATTTAGTACCATATTAAAATGATGGTTATAAATCCTGTACTTTCATTCATGATATTAAATAATATGTACATTAATACATATGTAAGAAAATGGTCAAAACCTCTATGCCTATACCCTACTTAAAATACGTGAATGTATCTCATATACACTTAATATGTTTTACAAACACAGCTTGGTTTAAAACTAATGCAGTAATTCACATACCCGGTCATAGCTTTCATTTGTAGATTAAATACTGTCACAAATATCACTTTTAGTATTCTTTTGTTATAACAATGAAAAATCAGAATAAGAATGGTAACCCACTCTTAGACCAAACAAACAGTAAAGGCAAACTGTTGACTTTTACTCTCACTGATACTGTCCTAAATAACTAATCCCAAACTGAGTTTCATCTTTTCTTTATATTATGCCCCATGTGAATGGCTGCTAACCCTTTCTTGTCTTTTTTGGTAAGAAGCCCAATCGGCTACTCTTTGCTCCTAGATTCTTCCAGCGCACAGTCCCACCGTGTAACATCACAACAGAGTCACGAAAACCAGTTGGGTGTATAAAATATATTTCCCATCATTTTTTTCACAATTTCTTCAACATTTTACATCCTGTGATATCAGTGCTTCGGAAAATAATTCCTCATATTTCTTTGTGTAACAAATCTCTTATTTAAAAAATGTATGTGTCCTTTAACAGTTCCCCATTCCCCTATCACTCTTTCACCTCAGCTACCATAGCAACCTCCTTTGGAACACTGTATTGTAGCAGAAGTTCAAAAGTTCAACATTTTTTTGTTAGCGGCAGACTAGCTTAAATGTGTTCTGTAGCAGGTATGGTTGACCAATACAGAATGTAAGAATATCCAACAGGGATTACTTATTTATAAAAATACAAGAACCAATCATTGTGAATTGTCTGACTGAATATTTTACAACACAACCTATTTTTATGTACCAATCTATATACAATATCCAATCAAAATTAAGTTTTTTTAAATTCCACTGCTCCCTTTATATTAACCACCTCACATTAAAAAAATTCCATCATTCTGCTGCAACCTTCTCCTGTGCGCCACTCCTCCTTCCTTTCCAAATGTTCAGAATGTGGATTTTAGGTCACAGCTATGTTTATTATGCTAGCGAGTATGCAAGAAAGAGTGGCAATAACATGGGCCTAGGTTTGACTAATGTGGATATTACTTGGTTTGGCCAATGAGGGTTAGAGTGGCAGCAGTTGCTTGTATTGGTTGAAAGACTTAGAGATTACCAAGCCCCTCACCTCAAAGTTGTGCACTGTGGTGGAAATTACCTCAACACAGTGACCTGGATAAGACTGGAAAGCCTCATAAAGGATACCTTTTTCAAATAATGCATCTTTTCCCTTGCACTGCCTTTGTGTTCTCTAACATATGCCAGAGGTAGAAATGGGACTGGTCTACTAAATTCTATCCACAGCTAGACAAAGCCAGGAAACATGTTAATAAAACTGTTTCAGCATTCCTTAGAGATCATAAAATGGGCTCAATCTACGACAATAATCTCCACTTTGACATGGATGAGGTGTATAGAAAAGATGGTGTTTACTTCACAGGTGAGGGCAACAGACTATGGGGGTCATTCTGACCTCGGCGGTAAAAGGCGCCTACCGCCGGTCAGAAATCCTCCATAATCCCGCCGCGGTCGCGGAAACCCGCCACGGTCATTCTGACCCGCAGAAGGCAAACCTCCGAAAATCCGACCGCCACAACAGACCGCCAGACCAGCGGTCGGCGGAAAGGTGGAGGTGACCAAACCTCCACCGCCACGCCAACAGAAATACGCCCATCCCATTACGACCCACGAATCCACGCGGCGGTCATTCAAACGCGGTATTCCATTGGCGGGACACACCGGCGCGGTCAGAATACCCACCAACGAACAAAACTCACCCACATTGGACGATTTGAATCCCACACACCTGATACACATACACACACCACTCCCACACACACAATACAATATAAAACACCCACCCACATCACCCACAAACCCCTACGCTTACAAAATCGTAAAGAAGGCAAGAGAGAGACACCAGCATCCAAAACATAACAGCCACAGCCACTCAACACCATCACCCACACACTATCCACACACAAAACAACACACACCACCACACTCAACTCACTTAAATACACATACTCCACCCCACACATCATACACACCACCCCATGGCACCCCAAAGACAACCCCGCTTCACAGACGAAGAACTCAGGGTTATGGTGGAGGAAATCGTTCGTGTAGAGCCCCAGCTGTTCGGCACACAGGTCCAATACACCAGCATTGCCCGGAGGACGGAGCTATGGCAGAGGATTGTCGACAGGGTGAACGCAGTGGGACAGCACCCCAGAAATCGGGAAGACATCAGGAAGCGATGGAACGACCTACGGGGGAAGGTGCGTTCCATGGTATCCAGGCACAACATCGCCGTGCAGAAGACTGGCGGAGGACCCCCACCTCAACCCCCACAATTCACATCATGGGAGGAGGAAGTCTTGAACATCCTGCATCCTGACGGCCTCGCAGGAGTCGGCGGAGGAATGGATACTGGTAAGTTGAAGCTTCAATACTGCTTCCCCCCCACCTGCATGCCAAATCAGACCCCAACCCTCACCCCCATCCTCGAACCCCACCCTCACCCCCACCCCCATCCTCACCCCCACCCTCACCCCCACCACCATCCTCACCCCCACCCTCACCCCCACCACCATCCTCACCCCCACCACCATCCTCACCCCCACCCCCAGCACACCTATTCCCCGCCAATGTCTCACCATCACAACCCACACATCCCAAAACCTAGGCCTGCATGCGTCCACTAAGCATGGACACCCATCACCAAAGCATGCCCAATGCATATACACATCCCCCCCACAAGCCACCCTCACCAAAGCCCCCACACACGAATGCCAGCACTTGGGGACACGGGAACCCACAGATACACCCATATGCCACACATTGAAACTATAACCATACCTCTATACCCCTGCAGGACCCGACCGTCAACACACCGCGGCGGAGGGGCCAGAATTATCCACACCCCCCACCCAAGAGGCCGTCAGCGATGACAGCAGCTCTGTCGATCTGGACACCGATGACCAGCCCGGACCATCGGGGACCTCTGGACAGTCGGTTCCCCTCACACAGGCACAGGCCACTATAGACCCTAACCCCTCTGGGAACACCAGCACAGCTCCCACCCAGCGGGCCCATGCCTCTGTCTCCAGGGCGCGTCAATCTGCGGTGTGTCTACCACTACAGGGCACCCAGGATAACCCACCACCCCAACAACAACAGGGACCTGGGGGCAGTGGTAGTGGGCACACCGGCCAGGGGGCAGAGGCCCAGGGAAACAGGGCAACTCGGCGGGCAGCTGTGCGACAGGGGGGGGAGGAGAGGCCCAGGGAACCCACTCTCCACGAGGTCCTCACCACCATCATGGGAGCATACAACCGCTCCCAGGAGACGATGGCGACGGTACTGGCCCGGTTCCAGGAGATCCAGGTGCTGCAGGAGGAACACTATCGGGGGTACAGGGAGGACATCCGAGCCATCAACACCACCCTGGTTACCATGGTAGGGCTGCTGCAGGACCTCGTAAACAGCAGGGCGGACACTGAACAACACCCAAGGGCCCCTGCCACTAGCCGGGACCAAGAACAGCCATCCACCTCCGCCGGCGCTAGTGGACAGGAGGCCCCCGCACAGCAGCAGCCCACCAGACCCCCACCTCCTGCAGGAGAAGAACCACCCCGCAAGAGGGCCCTGAGATCTCGCAAGACAGAGTAGGATGTCAAGACCCCCGCCAGCAATGGATACCACCTGATGTCATCCCACTGTCCCACATTGTCACCCTGTCCATCCTCGAACTGCCCATGCTCCATCTCTCCACAGGCCTCTGGACAATGCACCTGTGTGACTGTTACTCTGGACTCTGCCATGGACATTCCTTCACCATAGCCCCCACCCACTTGAAACCACCCATCCCATTTTGAGCACTTCAATAAACACCTATTTTGCACCAAAATATCAGGAGTCTGGCTGTGATTTCAATAGATTGTAATTGACATGACAGTGCAAATATGTCCTTGTACATGGTGAAGTCAACAAACAGCTGCCACAAAGCTGTAGTCCATGGGGAAACGAAGCACAGGACTCGTAGTGGGGACCCCAGATCTGAAATAGGGAGGGAAAAGCCAAAACTCAGTCATCATACACTGGGGCAAATAGACAGGCAGCAGAGATGCTGCAGAGTAGTTAACTTTTACTAAATTATCTTTGAAATGTTACCTGTGTCCTATTGGAAGTACTGTTCAATGATTCTGTCCCTGTTGTCTGTTTCAGCCCCGTCGTCTTCCTCCTCGTCACTCTCCTCAGGTTCCACCGCTGCCACAACACCACCGTCTCGACCATCCTCCTGCAGGAAAGGCACCTGGCGGCGCAAAGCCAGGTTGTGAAGCATGCAGCAGGCCACGATGATGTGACACACCTTCTTAGGTGAGTACATTAGGGATCCACCTGTCATATGCAGGCACCTAAACCTGGCCTTTAGGAGGCCAAAGGTGCGTTCGATCACCCTCCTAGTACGCCCATGGGCCTCATTGTACCGTTCCTCTGCCCTGGTCCGGGGATTCCTTACTGGGGTCAGTAGCCACGACAGGTTGGGGTACCCAGAGTCCCCCACTAGCCATACACGGTGTCTCTGTAGCTGTTCCATCACGTAAGGGATGCTGCTATTCCGCATGATGTAGGCGTCATGCACTGACCCTGGGAATTTGGCATTTACATGCGAGATGTACTGGTCAGCCAAACACACCACCTGGATGTTCATTGAATGGTAACTTTTTCTGTTCCTGTACACCTGCTCCCTGTCTCTTGGGGGAACCAAAGCCACATGGGTCCCATCAATGGCACCAATTACGTTGGGAATATGTCCAAGGGCGTAGAAATCACCCTTCACTGTAGCCAGTTCGCCCACCTCAGGGAAAATGATGTAGTTCCTCACGGATTTCATCAGGGCAGACAACACTCTGGATAACACCTTTGAAAACATGGGCTGAGACATCCCAGAAGCAATTCCCACGGTTGTCTGAAATGACCCACTTGCCAAGAAATGGAGTACTGACATGACCTGCACCAGAGGGGGAATCCCTGTGGGTTGGCGGATGGGGGACATCAGGTCGGGCTCCAGCCGGGCACACAGTTCATGGATAGTGGCACGGTTAAGACGGTAGGTCAGGATAATGTGGCGTTCTTCCATTGTCGACAGGTCCACCAGCGGTCGGTACACGGGAGGATTCATCCGTCTCCTCGCCCAACCCAGCGGACGGTGCCTAGGAAGGACAACATGGAGCACACAGTCAGGCAACCCACAGGTACGTACTCACAGCTAGCACAGTATACGATTCTCTATGCAGTGAATGGCGTGTATGAGTGGCTATGCAAGGCCTAGGCCTGTGTGACGCAGTTGAAATTGAGCCATGTGGGCCCTGGAAATGGCGGCTGCCTGACCTGTGAAGTGTGACAATGGGATGTGAGGTCAATGCGCTGGCGTGGCACACCGCGGCGGGCGGCGGGCCAAGACCGCGGCGCGAAGCCGCATTGGTTAACATTGAAGCCTATGGGTTTCAGGAGCCAATGGCGAAGGGCGCCGGCGGTGGCGGGACGCACCGCCGCGGTACGCACCGCCGCGGACGTGACCGCCATTTTCTATCTACTTATCCACTTGCGACTTGAACTTTCACAGGAGAGGACCTATACTGCAAGTGTTGCTGTGACCTCGGTCTGGAAGGGACAATGGCTGCTGCGACTGGGGAAAGGGCCCCTGCCTTCACTGGAGAGGAGTTGGAGAAACTTGTGGATGGGGTCCTCCCCCAGTATGCGCAACTCTACGGTCCTCCAGACCAACAAGTGAGTTTAATTCTATCTGGATTTGGGGCCACTGGCTGGCTTGGGGGCCTGGCGGGGATGGGGTGCATGTTGGGGCTGGCGGGGGGCCTGGCGGGGATGGGGTGCATGTTGGGGCTGGAGGGGGGCCTGGCGGGGATGGGGGGCATGTTGGGGCTGGTGGGGGGCCTGGCGGGGGGCCTGGCGGGGATGGGGGGCATGTTGGGCATGGCGGGGGGCCTGGCGGGGGGCCTGGCGGGGATGGGGTGCATGTTGGGCATGGCGGGGGGCCTGGCGGGGGCCTGGCGGGGATGGGGGGCATGTTGGGCATGGCGGGGGGCCTGGCGGGGATGGGGGGCATGTTGGGGCTGGCGGGGGGCCTGGCGGGGATGGGGTGCATGTTGGGGCTGGCGGGGGGCCTGGCGGGGGGCCTGGCGGGGATGGGGGGCATGTTGGGCATGGCGGGGGGCCTGGCGGGGGGCCTGGCGGGGATGGGGTGCATGTTGGGCATGGCGGGGGGCCTGGCGGGGGCCTGGCGGGGATGGGGGGCATGTTGGGCATGGCGGGGGGCCTGGCGGGGATGGGGGGCATGTTGGGGCTGGCGGGGGGCCTGGCGGGGATGGGGTGCATGTTGGGGCTGGCGGGGGGCCTGGCGGGGGGCCTGGCGGGGATGGGGGGCATGTTGGGCATGGCGGGGGGCCTGGCGGGGGGCCTGGCGGGGATGGGGTGCATGTTGGGCATGGCGGGGGGCCTGGCGGGGGCCTGGCGGGGGCCTGGCGGGGATGGGGGGCATGTTGGGCATGGCGGGGGGCCTGGCGGGGGCCTGGCGGGGATGGGGGGCATGTTGGGCATGGCGGGGGGCCTGGCGGGGATGGGGGGCATGTTGGGGCTGGCGGGGGGCCTGGCGGGGATGGGGGGCATGTTGGGCATGGCGGGGGGCCTGGCGGGGGGCCTGGCGGGGATGGGGGGCATGTTGGGCATGGCGGGGGGCCTGGCGGGGGGCCTGGTGGGGATGGGGTGCATGTTGGGCATGGCGGGGGGCCTGGCGGGGGCCTGGCGGGGATGGGGGGCATGTTGGGGCTGGCGGGGGGCCTGGCGGGGATGGGGTGCATGTTGGGGCTGGCGGGGGGCCTGGCGGGGGGCCTGGCGGGGATGGGGGGCATGTTGGGCATGGCGGGGGGCCTGGCGGGGGGCCTGGCGGGGATGGGGTGCATGTTGGGCATGGCGGGGGGCCTGGCGGGGGCCTGGCGGGGATGGGGGGCATGTTGGGCATGGCGGGGGGCCTGGCGGGGGGCCTGGCGGGGATGGGGGGCATGTTGGGCATGGCGGGGGGCCTGGCGGGGGGCCTGGCGGGGATGGGGGGCGTTGGGCCACTGGAAAGGAAAATGCTGAGTAACTTGAACGTGGTATTTCTCCCTCCCTGTACGTGTCACATAGGTCCGCGCCCATGAGAAGATTGGGATTTGGCGTGCCATCGCCAAGGAAGTCCGGGGCCTGGGGGTCCACCATCGACGGGGCACCCACTGCCGCAAGAGGTGGGAGGACATCCGCCGCGGGACCAAGAAGACCGCCGAGTCTCTGCTGGGGATGGCCTCCCAACGTAGGCGGGGTGCCTGCCGTCAACTGAGCCCCCTGATGTTCCGGATCCTGGCGGTGGCCTACCCTGATTTGGATGGGCGCGTGAGGGCAGCACAGCAGACACAAGGGGGTGAGTAGAAGCATCATCTACTCTGTTGTCGTGCAGTGGAGGTGTCTGGGTGGGGGAGGAGGGCTGTGGGTCCCCCTAGGCCAGGGCGATATCTGTAGGCTGGGCACCCCCGTAAGCCCCTGTGTCCCCAGCCACCACCCTCAGTAGTGTGTCAGTACAGCCATCCCTGGGCCGTGTCATCCATGGGTGCAGTTGACAACTCTAGGCGTGTAGGGCATGTTCCACGGAATGCGTAGCGGACCCCAAGTGCGCAACTTAGTGCAGGGGGCATCTGTGTCTGTCATGTCCGCTAACTGTACCGGAGATCCATGTACTCAATATCCCTTTATTTCTCTCTCCCCCCCCCTTTTTGTTTGTCTTTCTGTGCTTGTGTGCATCAGCATCATCAGGCGGAGGAGAAGTGGCATCGGGGCAGGAGGGAGCTGCATCTCACATGGCCCAGGAGGGCCATGCCACAGAGTCAGACTGGACCAGTGAGACGGAGGGCGAGGGGAGCTCCACGACGGGGACGACTGGAGCCTGCAGCGACACGGACACGTCCTCGGAAGGGGGCTCCCTTGCGGGGGTGGCACCATCCGTGCCCCCCGCCATTACAGGTACAGCCGCCACCCAGCGCACCATCTCCGCCCTCCCAGCAGCCCCTCCGCGTTCGCCCCGTGCCCGCTCTGCCAGGAAGCCGGGCATCTCCTTCGCCCCAGGCACCTCAGGCCCTGCCCCTGTTACCCCCGCTGCCCTCAGTGAGGAGGTCATTGACCTCCTCCGAACGCTCATTGTTGGGCAGACTACCCTTTTGAATGCCATCCAGGGGGTGGAGAGGGAGGTTCATCGCAGCAATGCGTACCTGGAGGGCATTCATTCGGGTCAGGCTGCCCATCAGCGATCGTTCCAGGCTCTGGCCTCAGCACTGACGGCAGCCATTGTCCCTGTCTCCTGCCTGCCTCTACTAACTCCCTCCTCCCAGTCTCCTGTTCCTCTGCCTGTCCCACCCACACCATCAGACCAGCCTGCACACACCTCAACACCCAAGAGAAGCTCATCCAAACATAAGCACCACAGATCACCCAGACATTCACACACGCAACATTCCGATGCAGACATGCCAACAGTCACTACCACCTCTGTGACCCCCACCTCCTCGTCTCCCTCCTCCCTCCCTGTGACGTCTACACTCACACCTCCATTCACCTCACCATCAGCCAGTGTTTCCATCACCAGCACACCCTCCACTCCAGTCCGCACACGTGCAGTCACCATCCCCACTGCCATTTACACGTCCCCTGTGTCCTCTCCCACTGTGTCTGTCACCCCCTCTTCCACACCACACAAACGCAGCCACCCACCCACCCAACAGCCATCCACCTCACGACAGCCTATCCCTCCTGCACCTGCACCCAAAGACAGCAAACGTGACTCACCTACAACCACATCCTCTCCCTCCACTCCCATTCCCACTGTACCTACCACTCTCCATTGTCCCAAGAAGCTCTTCCTCGCCACTACTAACTTCTTTCCTGACCCTGAGCCCCCCCCTCCTTCTCGTCGGGGTAAGAAGAGCACCTCAGCCACCACCAGCCCTGCAGCCCCCTTGACAAGGGTGCAGGGGTATTGGAGCCCGCCAGCCCGCATGTCTGGATCTTCACCCAGCAGCAAGGGGACAGCCAGCCCACCCCCTGGGAAGAGGAGCAGAAGGCGGAAGGGGCGCCGCAGGAGCCCGACTTCTACATCCCCCCCGGACACCACCCAGAGACAGTCACCAGCCACAGCTCCAAAGGGAGGCAAGGGCCACAGGCCGACGACTAAGGAGGGCAAGGGCAGCAAGTTGGAGAGGTCAGGCAGCAGGCCTGCTGCCCAGGAGGAGCCCACAACCCCCATAGCCGCTGCCCCGGGAGAGCCCACCACCCCCATAGCCGCTGCCCAGGGAGGACCCAGCCCAGCTGGCCAGGAGGGCCCCACCACCCACAGCCCAGGTGGGCAGTGAAGGAGCACCATCCCCGCTGCCCAGGAGGGCACCACCAGGCAATTAGCAGTTGGCCATAGACCGTCCGCCGTCTCAAGAACCGCTGAACTGGGCCCCGCCGTCTCAAGAACCGCTGAACTGGGCCCCGCCGTCTCAAGAACCGCTGAACTGGGCTCCGCCGTCTCAAGAACCGCTGAACTGGGCCCCGCCGTCTCAAGAACCGCTGAACTGGGCCCTTCAAGGCAAGAACCGCTGAACTGGGCCCCGCCGTCTCAAGAACCGCTGAACTGGGCCCTTCAAGGCAAGAACCGCTGAACTGGGCCCCGCCGTCTCAAGAACCGCTGGACTGGGCCCTTCAAGGCAAGAACCGCTGAACTGGGCCCCGCCGTCTCAAGAACCGCTGAACTGGGCCCCGCCGTCTCAAGAACCGCTGAACTGGGCCCCGCCGTCTCAAGAACCGCTGAACTGGGCCCTTCAAGGCAAGAACCGCTGAACTGGGCCCCGCCGTCTCAAGAACCGCTGAACTGGGCCCCGCCGTCTCAAGAACCGCTGAACTGGGCCCCGCCGTCTCAAGAACCGCTGAACTGGGCCCCGCCGTCTCAAGAACCGCTGAACTGGGCCCCGCCGTCTCAAGAACCGCTGAACTGGGCCCCGCCGTCTCAAGAACCGCTGAACTGGGCCCTTCAAGGCAAGAACCGCTGAACTGGGCCCTTCAAGGCAAGAACCGCTGAACTGGGCCCCGCCGTCTCAAGAACCGCTGGACTGGGCCCTTCAAGGCAAGAACCGCTGAACTGGGCCCCGCCGTCTCAAGAACCGCTGAACTGGGCCCTTCAAGGCAAGAACCGCTGAACTGGGCCCCGCCGTCTCAAGAACCGCTGAACTGGGCCCTTCAAGGCAAGAACCGCTGAACTGGGCCCCGCCGTCTCAAGAACCGCTGAACTGGGCCCTTCAAGGCAAGAACCGCTGAACTGGGCCCTTCAAGGCAAGAACCGCTGAACTGGGCCCCGCCGTCTCAAGAACCGCTGAACTGGGCCCCGCCGTCTCAAGAACCGCTGAACTGGGCCCCGCCGTCTCAAGAACCGCTGAACTGGGCCCCGCCGTCTCAAGAACCGCTGAACTGGGCCCTTCAAGGCAAGAACCGCTGAACTGGGCCCTTCAAGGCAAGAACCGCTGAACTGGGCCCCGCCGTCTCAAGAACCGCTGGACTGGGCCCTTCAAGGCAAGAACCGCTGAACTGGGCCCCGCCGTCTCAAGAACCGCTGAACTGGGCCCTTCAAGGCAAGAACCGCTGAACTGGGCCCCGCCGTCTCAAGAACCGCTGAACTGGGCCCTTCAAGGCAAGAACCGCTGAACTGGGCCCCGCCGTCTCAAGAACCGCTGAACTGGGCCCTTCAAGGCAAGAACCGCTGAACTGGGCCCTTCAAGGCAAGAACCGCTGAACTGGGCCCCGCCGTCTCAAGAACCGCTGAACTGGGCCCTTCAAGGCAAGAACCGCTGAACTGGGCCCCGCCGTCTCAAGAACCGCTGAACTGGGCCCCGCCGTCTCAAGAACCGCTGAACTGGGCCCTTCAAGGCAAGAACCGCTGGCCCTTTGGCAGACGTGGCAGGGCAGGATCTATCTCGGGCAGGGCTGCAGGATGTCCTCTGGCCAACTTGCCTCCTCCAGTGGCAGTGGGGTCTGTTATGGACTGTTTGGACTGTGGCTTTGCTCTCCCCAGGATGGCCCAGTGGGCAGGCCACCCACTGTATGGACTGTATGGACTGTGGCTTTGCTCTCCCCAGGATGGCCCAGTGGGCAGGCCACCCACTGTATGGACAGAGCCCAGTGGGCAGGCCACCCACTGTATGGACTGTTTGGACTGTGGCTTTGCTCTCCCCAGGATGGCCCAGTGGGCAGGCCACCCACTGTATGGACTGTATGGACTGTGGCTTTGCTCTCCCCAGGATGGCCCAGTGGGCAGGCCACCCACTGTATGGACTGTATGGACTGTGGCTTTGCTCTCCCCAGGATGGCCCAGTGGGCAGGCCACCCACTGTATGGACTGTTTGGACTGTGGCTTTGCTCTCCCCAGGATGGCCCAGTGGGCAGGCCACCCACTGTATGGACTGTTTGGACTGTGGCTTTGCTCTCCCCAGGATGGCCCAGTGGGCAGGCCACCCACTGTATGGACTGTATGGACTGTGGCTTTGCTCTCCCCAGGATGGCCCAGTGGGCAGGCCACCCACTGTATGGACAGAGCCCAGTGGGCAGGCCACCCACTGTATGGACTGTTTGGACTGTGGCTTTGCTCTCCCCAGGATGGCCCAGTGGGCAGGCCACCCACTGTATGGACTGTATGGACTGTGGCTTTGCTCTCCCCAGGATGGCCCAGTGGGCAGGCCACCCACTGTATGGACTGTATGGACTGTGGCTTTGCTCTCCCCAGGATGGCCCAGTGGGCAGGCCACCCACTGTATGGACTGTATGGACTGTGGCTTTGCTCTCCCCAGGATGGCCCAGTGGGCAGGCCACCCACTGTATGGACTGTTTGGACTGTGGCTTTGCTCTCCCCAGGATGGCCCAGTGGGCAGGCCACCCACTGTATGGACTGTATGGACTGTGGCTTTGCTCTCCCCAGGATGGCCCAGTGGGCAGGCCACCCACTGTATGGACTGTTTGGACTGTGGCTTTGCTCTCCCCAGGATGGCCCAGTGGGCAGGCCACCCACTGTATGGACTGTATGGACTGTGGCTTTGCTCTCCCCAGGATGGCCCAGTGGTCATGGAGTCCCCTCGTGGATCTGGCGTCGTGTACTCAAGTGGCTGAGGTGCCCCCCCTTCCCTTCCCCCTGAGGTGCCTGTCCTATTTTCTTTCTGATGCCCCTGCAGTGTTCTCTCCGTGGAGTTCTTGTCGTGGGACTGGGCCTTGCCCCTTTGCACAGGACCCCTGTGATCCACGGACAGTGGTTGGACTACATTTAGTAGCTGTATATATTTTGTACATAGTTTATTTCAATATATCTGGCCGTTTATGATCTCTTCTTTTGGTCTTTGCATTATTTCGGAGGGGGGTGGTTTGTGGGTTGTGACAGTGATCTGTGGGAATGCATTGATGTGTGTGTTGTAGTGGGTGTGGGTGGGTGGGTGTGTGCCGGTAATCTTTTCCCTCCCCTGTGTCGTAGGTGCAGTACTCACCGATGTCTTCCGCGCCGCCGGGCGTGCTCCTGGTATATGAGGAGGAATAGGAGTGCGGGGATGACCTGCAACTCTGGCTCCATACTGCCGGAATCTCCCGTGGAGTGCGTAGAGGTGAGCGTTTTCCCGTTCGTAGTCTGTTTCCGCCGTGTTCTTATCGGCGGTGCTCCCGCCCCGGAAAAGGTGGCAGATTGGTGGGTCGTAATAGGGTGGGCGGTACTTTGTCTGCCGCCGGGCTGTTGGCGGGAACCGCCGCGCTGTTTGTTTGTACCGCTGTGGCGGTCGGAGTGTTAAGTTGGCGGGCTGTGTTGGCGGTTCCCGCCAGGGTCAGAATGCCATTTTTAATACCGCCGGTCTGTTCGCGGTCCGACCGCCGCCTCTCCGCCGACCGCCAGGGTCAGAATGAGGGCCTATTTCTGAGAAAAATGATAAATCTGCATCCGCTTGTACATGTACTAATCATATACACAAAACAAATAGAAAGGTTCTTCAGATTTATTTTTTTAGAACTAAAAGAAGTCACCACTTCTTCACGGATTTGCAAAACAAAAGCACAAATGAACTGCACAACACCAAATATATTTTTTATGTATTTGATTGGACTTTCCATGTACTACTACATTTCTGAATACCTCAGTTGAACTATATTTGGGTATATAAGTGGATGGATGAGTGGAAAAGTGGATCTTTGAGTGAGTGTCTGACAGTATGAGTGCGTCTGTAAATAGCTGCATCAATGGGAGTGACTGATACTGCATCTATAACTGTCTGATAACCTCTCTTAGTGTGTGCATAACTATGTATCTGACTGATTGACTGTGTGTGTGCAAGTGTCTGAGTGGGTCTTTCAGTTGATATATTAGTAACACAAGCTCTGGGATTGGTGAATGAGTGTACCACTGAGTTTTTATATGGGTACATAAGTGACTGTATAGGTCTCTCAGGGTGTACAAGTGTATGACTGGGTCTGTAAATGGGTTTGTGAGTGTCTGAGAGGGTCTGTGAAAGGGTGTGAGTGGGTCTGTGAGTATGTGTCTCAGTATCTGAATTGGCCTCTGAATTAGACTGTGAGTGTCTGAGTGGTTCTCTGAGTGACTGTACAAGTGTCTGTCCAGGTCTGCGACCGGGTGTTTGAGTGCCTGAGTGGATAAGTGACTGAGCACAAAAGAGTGTGAGTGAGTCAGTGAGTGGTTATGGGATTCTCTGTGTGGGTTTGTGAGTGGCTGTGTGAGTATCTGAGTGGGTCTGTGAGCGGATATATCAGTGTTGTTTGGTCTGTGATTAGATGTTTGAAGGTCTCAGTGGGTCTGTGAGTGGGTGCTTAAGGGTCTGAGTAGGTCTGAGTGGGTGCATGAGTGTCTGAGTGGGTCTGGGTGCATTAGTGTCTGACTGGGGAGCCCGTGCTTTGCTTTTTTCTTTTCATTTTTACCAGATCCACCATGAATCCTGATGAACATCTTTAAAAAAAAATGCTTTTTAGCCCTGGCCCTTTTCTTTTTGTAAAACATTTTTCTGGGATTCGGCTGCCAAGAACTAAGATGGCTGCCAACACATCCTGGTTGAAGTGTTGACAGCCAATCAGCTCTCAGCACGAGATCGGGAGGGGTTGTGAATCCTTCGCGTCTCTAGATATACTACACTTTTCCCCCTTAATTTCTCAAAAACTACAGCATTTACACTGAAACAAAAAAAGGTCGCTT
Source organism: Pleurodeles waltl (assembly GCF_031143425.1). Classification (NCBI taxonomy): domain Eukaryota; kingdom Metazoa; phylum Chordata; class Amphibia; order Caudata; family Salamandridae; genus Pleurodeles; species Pleurodeles waltl. Next base: position 556,611,786 of record NC_090436.1, read on the forward strand.
TCTGGACCAGGACCTACCTTTCTTCCAAATTTGGTGTAATTCTGTCCTGTAGTTTAGCGCTATCGATATTCAATTTTTCCTTTGGAAAAATAAATAGGGAAAAAGTGTTTTGGGACCAACCATTTTCTCAGCCCTCCCCTGGTCGGATCACCCTGAAACTTACCAGACGGCAGCTCAAGTGAGTGTTGTATTTTCTTGGAAACTTTGCGAAGATTGGTGAAGTGGCGCCAAAGTTATTAGCAAAACAAAAAATGCTCTTTCTATTAGTCTGTCAGTGGGTCTCTGAGTGTGTGACTGGGGCTGTGAGTGGGTATCTGAGTGGCTCAGTGGGTATTGCGAGTGTGCGTGAGTGTCTGACTGGGTCTTTGAGTGGGTTTGTGAGTATCTGAGTGGGTCTGTGAGTGGCTGGATCAGATTCTGAGTGGTTCTGTGAGTGGGGGTATAAGTGTCACTGGGTTTGTGAGTGAGTGCATGAGTGTGTGACTGGGTCTGTGAGTGGGTATCTGTGTGGGTCTATGAATGTGTGTGAGTGTCTGACTGGGACTGACAGTGGGGTTTTCAGTGTGTGACTGGGTCTGTGAGTGGGTATCTGAGTAGGTCTTTGAGTGTGTGTGCCACTGGGTCTGTAAGTGAGAATCTGAGTGGGTTTGTGAGTGTGTGAGTGGGTCAGTGAATGGCTGTATCAGTGTCAATGGGTCTGCGTGTGGGTGTTTTAGGATCTGAGAGGGTCTGTGAGTAGGTACATAAGAGTCTGAATTGATCTGAGAGTAGGGGTATAAGTGTCAGTGGGTCTGTGAGTTAGTACATGAGTGTGTGACAGGGTCTTTGAGTGGGTATCTGAGTGGATCTGTTAGTGTGTGTGAGTGTCTGACTGGGTCTGTTAGTGGGTATCTGAATGTGTGAATACATCTAGGAGAGGGTATGTGAGTGTCTGAGTGGGTCTGTAAGTGAGTGGGTGAGGGTCTGAGTGGGTCTGTGAGTGGATGTGTACGTATCTGAGTGGGTCTGTGAGTGGCTGTAGGAGAGTCAATGGGTCTGCAAGTGGGTGCTTGAGTGTCTGAGTGTGTCTGTGAGTGGGTGCATGAGTGTCTGACTGGTTCTGTCACTCGGCATCTGAGTGTGTGACTGGGTCTGTGAGTGGGTATCTGAGATTCTCAATGGGTCTGTGAGTGTGTGTGAAATTGTCTGACTAGGTCTGTGAGTGGGTGGGTGAGTATCTGAGTGGGTCTGTGAGTGAGTAGATGAGTGTCACTAGATCTAAAAGTGGGTGCTTGAGTATCTGAGTGGGTCTGTGAGTGGGTACATAAAAGTCTGAGTGGGTCTGTGAGTGGAGGTAAAAGTGTCAGTGGGTCTGTGAATAAGGGAATGAGTGTGTGATTGGGTCTGTGAGTGCGTATGTGAGTGTCTGAGTGGGTCTATCAGTGTGTGTGCGAATGGGTCTGTGAGTGGTGGAGTGAGTGTCCAAGCTTGTGGCCTCCTAAATACAGTACTGCTTCTGGCGCACAGAGTTGCCATGCTCCGCGTAGGAGTAGCAATAGATCAATGTTCTTCTATATACAAATTTGTTTTCCATTTAGTTACAAAAAACAACTGGGCAGATTCACTCCAAATCACAAAAAGGTTTCTTTCTGAACCAGGACCTACCTTTCTGCCAAATTTGGTGTCATTCCATCCAGTAGTTTCAGCGCTATTGCTGTTCAAAATCCCTATAGGAAAATGAATAGAGGAAAAGCATTTTGGGACGTCCCTTTTTCTCAGCCCCCACTCCACCAATCCCCCTGAAACTTTCCAGACAGCAGCTGACATGACTGGCAAATTTTTGGGGAAAATTTCATGAAGATTCATCAACGGGTGCCAAACATAGGCAAGTAAAAAAAACTTTTTCTATAAAAACTAGGTCCTTACTATAGCTACCCAGTGGCGACTGCCACTATGCAATATAAATATACATATATATGTATATATGTATATATATATATGTATGCACTGAAAAAAGAAAAGGTTTCCGGGACGTTATAGTTAGGAAATAGATTTAAAAATTTAAAAAAAACTATAGCAGTTCACTTAAAAAAACAAAGGTTTTAACTCTTGCCCTAAGGTAACTGTAACTCACTCCCTCACCATGCACTGCTTATTACCCCAAAATTATGGCACTCCTGATATCTTTGATAACATTATTGATAATATCACTGTAATATTTGCCGTAACGTTTTGACGAAGAAACTGTCCATGGTAAGGGTGTGAGTTGTAGTTACTTGAGATAACTGTACCTATAATTGGTGAAATTGTATGGTTTGGTAATTCTAAAATGTGAGCCTAGCTATAATGCCCCTGAAACCTTTGTTTTTTTAAAGTGATTTCTGGTTTTTTTTCATTCCATTTCCTAACTAGAACGTCCCAGTAACCTTTGTTAGTTCAGTGAATGTCTATGTTTTTTTTAATGTTGGCCACACTAAGTGGGTGCATGAGAGTGTCAATGAGTCTGTGAGTGGGTGTGTGAGAGTCTGAGTGGGTCTGTGAGTAGGTGTGTGAGTGTCTGAGTGGGTTTGTGAGTGCGTGCGTGAGGGTCTGACTAGGGCTGTGAATGGATGTGTGAGGGTCTGACTGGGGCTGTGGGTGGGTGCACGAGGGTCTGAGTTGGTTTATGAGAGGGTGCATGAGTGAGTGGGTCTGTGAGTTGGGTGCGTAAGGGTCTGAGTGGATGTGTGAGTGGGCGAAAGAGATTGAAAGAGAGAGAGAGAGAGAGAGAAAGTGAGGGGGAGAGAGATACAGAGTTGTTTAGGTTTTTATGGATGATATCCTTAGAATGAGATGTTTCTGCACAAATTGAAAAGAAAAGTGTGTTTGTCAGTTAAAAAGAGTAAGATCACCTTTTAGTATGAGCTTTAAACATTTGCAGTTGAAACAATAATTTCCACTGCAATAGGTCTCGCATATTTCGAACAAGTTAATTGTCATCTTTTGAAAACAGGACCCACGACCAAAAACAAAAGAAAACATGAGAAAAAACTGAGAAAAGACGACTTGGCAAAATAAAATAAAGTTAGCTTGAAAAAATAAGGAAAGTTTTAAGCCTGGCAGGTGGGTGCACCTGCCAGGTCAAATTGGCAGTTTAAAACTGCATATACAGATACTGCAGTGGCAGGTCTGAGCCATGTTTTACCGGGCTACTTATGTAGATGGCACAACCAGTGCTGCAGGCCCACTAGTAGCATTTGATTTACAGGCCCTGAGTACCTCTAGTGCACTATACTAGGGACTTACTAGTAAATCAAATGTAACAATCATGGAAAAGCCAATTACACATATATTTTACACAGGGAGCACTTGTACTTTAGCACTGGTCAGCAGGGGTAAAGTGCCCAGAGTACCAAAAACAGCAAAAACAGAGTCCAGCACATAGTCAAAACATGGGAGGCAGAGGCAAAAAAGACAGGGGAGACAATGCCAAGAATGCCAACAGTCTCCAAAAACAATAAAATGAGCTCCTCCAAGCAATATGTTGTATTCAGTTTTTTAAATGTCCTGCATTCGCAGGTGGAGAAAAGCAAGCATGAGATTTGAAACTATGCTTACCTCAGCAATAATGAAAAGCTTAATTTTCTTCAAAACTCTTGCTACCTCATGGTAAGCTTCACCAGATAACATGTGATATTCCAGTTTATTCTCATGTTCAACTGGTGGCATTAGTAGCCTATGTAAAGTGATTCCTTTGATATTGTGTGCAGCTAATCCAGTAGGTGCTCTGACTGCACACAATATGTTTGAATATGTAGTTTTCTGTAAGTAAGTAGAGAAAACTTTGATTGAAAAGCTTTTTCCAGTATCTTCCCGACCACTAATAAATAATAGTATTGGTTCAAATGGTGAGCAACAGTATTCCTTTTTCTCATGTTGTAATCCATGTTCTATTTTATCTCTTACTTCAGTGTAAATCTTTTTCTGTTCATTGTTGACTTGTCCAACAAACAGTTCCAGATATACCTATTCCTGCCTAGCTTGTTTCATGGCAGTTTCAACTTCATTCATAGCTGTTACAACTTCATTTCCGATAATAGGTATACCAAGAGGATCCTAACATGAAGGGCTGAACTTTGGCTGCTATTAGAACTATCCTTAGCTATCTCATCACCAATAATTTCTTCCTGTTGTATGTCATCATTTAACATTTGCAAGTAGTTATTGAGCTTGGGACACTGAATACTATCTTTGCCAGAATTAAAAGAATCTTCATAACAGTTCTAGTCTTCAAGGAATTCTAATTCAATACGCCAAGGTTTGAACAGTTGAAGTGCTAAATAGAAAAAATATCTTTCTCTGGAGTTTGACAGCTTGGTTTTTGGTGGTTAATTAATTTTATTTTTCCATGTTTCAGTAAGCATCCATCACATCCACAAACTGCATATTTTTCTTCTTCTATGTTTTCACTTACATCACTTCTATATCTGTAGTTTTGCAGAATTTCATAAAGGCACTTGTCTTCTAGATTTTTGAGTTCTTCTTGGATAGTAAGTATAGAACATATTTGATTTTACAATATCTGTACTTTCTGAGTCAGCCTCTGCCAGGTACTCAATTTTAGGAAAAGACTTCCGTACTCTGTTTTTCCTAAAAGATAGACCAAGACTTACTGCCAGAAGATTACCCATTAAATCAAACTTCCACAGGAGCAGATGCCCTTTACCCAATTCCTTCAAACAGATGTGTGCTCAGACCTTAACTGATTGTCTGAAACCTGCATCTGCTAGGGGGAAAGGGGAATGGGAATAGAAAAAGAGAGACCGCCTCCAGATCCAGTTCCAGCCTGTGTTTCCCACTTGAAGACACAGTATTCAGTGTGTGTCTCTGAAAACCTGCACCTTTCTTCTTATTGGGATTTCTTTAAAGGAAGGACCTGCAGTCGGGTGATAAGAGCATAGATAAGTACATTCCTACTGCGGATTCAACTGTTCAGCCATTCACATTCACCCAATTTTATTGTTTTTCTAACGTGGATCTTTTGATAGACTAGCTTCTCTCTAAGAGTACAATGTTAGCTCAATATCTTCTTATCTCCAGGAGTCAGAGGTTTCCAAGGTTCACAAAAAATACAAACTACTAATGCATTTTACAGGAAATGAAAACTCCTTCTCAAGGGTCAATTTTCTCAATAACAGTCTCTAGGAATTAGTCTGAACCCTGAGGGTTGTCTCTAAGACTGAAAAGTCTGCAAAGCAAAGAGTTCTTGAATACACATGTACATATACATATTGGCAAGTCTGGAAAATCATGCAAAAGATTCCTGACTGTAGTTGCTTGAAGTTCCGTTAAGCCAAAACAAATTCTCCTCAGAAAGCCGATAGCCAGTTGTTAGAAGAAGTAAAAAATGCAGCTTCTTTAAAAGGGAAAAAGTAGGTGGTGTGCACACCATCACAAGAAAAATAATTTATTACTCAAAACTGGAAGAATTCTATATGAAACAAAGCATCTCAGGAACACTGCTCATTCTCCTCAGGATGACAGTTGAAGTGCAGGGCTCCCAGAGAGAAACAGCTGGAGGGAAGCTTCAGCACAAGACTAAGGTAGAAACACTAGAGTGCTGACCTCACAAGGATTTGCGACCACCATCTTGAGTGGCAGTTAAACCTGAAGAAGCTAGTTTTAAGAACAACCTCCGCAAGAGGCACCAGGAGTGGGGACGCCACTGCAACCAACATGGGTACAAGGAAAAGGGGAATCATTTTTGCTCAGGGAAGAACTTAACAACTCTGGTAATAGTTTTCCTGACACTTACCAAGACAATTTCTTTTGATTTTGAGAACAAACTTGCTGAACTCAATCTGTCACATGCTTTATAGGACCCCATTTCTCTATAGGAAAGCATTTTCAAGCAGAAAGAATGCAATTCCTTGCTAAGTGTCGTCTATGCCGAAATCTCCTCCCCCTTCATTTCAATTTTTTTCAGATTTTGTGATGTATGATGTAACATACCGAGTCACAGCAATGGAGTTATCTGCAACAAATTGAAGGTCCATGTTAGTATTCAACATTTTTAAAATCACAAGATTTGGGCGGTCATTCTGACTGCGGCGGTCGCCGCCCGCCATGCGGTTCCCGCCGAAAGACCGCTCCGCGGTCAAAAGACCGCGGCAGCCATTCCGGCTTTCCCCCTGGGCCGGCGGGCGACCGCCATAAGACCGCCGGCCGGCCCAGCGGGAAAGCCCCTTCAACAATGAAGCCGGCTCCGAATGGAGCCGGCGGAGTTGAAGGTGTGCGACGGGTGCAGTGGCACCCGTCGCGATTTTCACTGTCTGCAAAGCAGACAGTGAAAATCTTTGTGGGGCCCTGTTAGGGGGCCCCTGCACTGCCCATGCCAGTGGCATGGGCAGTGCAGGGGCCCCCAGGGACCCCACGGCACCCGTTCCCGCCTTCCTGGTTCTGGCGGTGGACACCGCCAGAAACAGGCTGGCGGGAAGGGGGTCGGAATCCCCATGGCGGTGCTGCAAGCAGCGCTGCCATGGTGGATTCCCTGGGCTAGCGGGAAACCGCCGGCTCCCCTTTTCTGACCGCGGCTTTACCGCCTCGGTCAGAATAGCCCAGGAAGCACCGCCAGCCTGTTGGCGGTGCTTTCGCTGCCCTCCGCCCTGGCGGTCATGGACCGCCAGGGTCGGAATGACCCCCTTAGTCATTAACATATTTGGGATCTTCAGTTCTTTTTAAGTTGTATGTGTTCTTTGGTGATTCCCATCTTAGTGTATGTCTCACTAAAGACAGGAAGCTGTTCCTTTTGAAATAACAGGTCTTGGAAATCAAAATCAACATCTTGTATAAAACTTTTCTTTGGACCTGTATGTACGACAGCAGTACTTCCCACATCTATGTGTCTGAAAATACAAACCTTGTTCTCTGAGACGTTTTTCACCATTCTGTTTTGGTATATCACATGCAACATACTGTTCTATAAAAGACAACACAGACTGATCACTTTCTTCTCCAAATTTGGGTGTATCTTTTATCCATAGTGGCATGTGAATGTGAGGAGCACCTATTGGGTCGTACTCTTTCCACCTAAAGAAATCACTTATTCTCCAAGAGGAGGATTGCTTTTGTTTCAAATTAAACCAAGCATAGCTTGGAACCAGCGGTTGAAATATCTACAAACATTAGCAGGATCTAATGAGCATAGCTCTCTAGTTGTCCTCAAATTGATATCTTTTAGATTAGAGTTTGCTTCTCTCAAGAATTGAATAAGATAATCCCATGTATACTCTGCAAAACTCAATGTCAAAAGCCAGGTTGGTGGTCCTACGTTTCTCAGCATACACTTCAGTTCTCCATGACGATGGTACCAGTATTCGTTGGTGCCATGTTGGCATGGCATTAAATTAATCAAGTTGTATTCTAAGTTTTCATCCATTTCTTACACTTTGTTAACAAAATCTCATGCAGACATTTGTTTGTAGATTAATTCCTGTTTTTAGTACGTGATTCACTGCATACGAAAGTCCAGACAAGTCACTCTCAAATAGAAGGTGAAATATGTATGGGATACATTGTCTGAATCTTGAATCCTCTGAATATAACTGAGTTGATCGGTATTAAGCTGCTGGTATTTTTATATGGGCCGGTCATCATACCAACTTCCTACTCCAGTGAGAAACAAGTGGGGAAACCATTGAGCTCTAAACTCTTTTCCCATACACTCATAGGAGCTCCTTTAGCTTGCTTCATTTGAAATAGATCTATAGCATTACCAATGACTTCTTTTAGAAAGTAATGGATAGGTGCTGTAATGCTCATTAATGTTTTCTGATCGGGCTGGATCTAGTTTTTCTATTTGTCCACTCGGTAGCGAACTGACATCATCATCAACATTTGGAACATCAGGCTCAACATTAACATTTTTGTAATAAACTATATTTTTTGTAATAAACTATATTTTGTCCCAGGTATAATATCGCTTGCTTAACTTTATTAACATCAACCAGCTCTTGCCAAATTGTTTATTTTCTTAGTCGGTACTCCATTTACCAGGATAATAAGCTGTTCTTTCTTTCTTGTCTTTGTCTATTCCTACAGTTTCAAACTTATTTTAAAGTCTAATGGCCAATACAATAGTCTTCCTTTAAGGACTTTTAATGACTCTGTTGGATGCATTTCATCTCTTTTTGGTTCCAGTCGTATAATTGCTTGAAATGGATGAACAGATTGTATAAGGATAGATTTGTACGCATTTAAGGCTCGTACTTGTTCAGGAATACTCACAAGTTCTAACCTATCACACTCTGCTCAACTGATGTTTTATTGTCCTCTTATTCAAAATAGCAGTACTTACATATAACTTGCAGAGTTGACAAGTCAAAACGCTCCTCTGCAAGTAAATAAGCAACAACTTCTTGCCACTTTTCTCAGTTTTCCCCTTCAGCTTTGGAAACTATGGTGGTCATTACAACCCTGGCGGTCGGTGTTAAAGCGGCGGTAAGACCGGCAACAGGCCGGAGGTAAAAAATTTGCAATTACGACCGTGGCGGAAATCACCAACAAAGACAGCCACTTTAACACTCCGACCGCCACAGCGGTACAAACAAACAGCGCGGCGGTCACCGCCAACAGACAGGCGGAGGACAAAGTAACGGCCACAGTATCACAACCTACCAATCCGCCACCTTTTCCGGGGCGGATTCACAGCGGATAAAAGCACGGCAGAAACAGGAATCCTGAAGGAAAAACGCTCACCTCTACACACCCCACGAGGAACGAGGACGCCATGGATCCAGAACTCCAAATTCTAACTGAAATAGTCGTCCTGCTCCTCTACCAGGAGCACGAACGCCGGCGGTGAAGACCACGGTGAATACTGCACCTACGACACAGGGGAGAGGGAAGGCAAAAAACAGGGACACGCAACACGCAACACGCAACACCCCCACCCTCACCCACCACAACGCACACACTAATGCATATCAATACATCACAGTTACACCCCCCAAACCCCTGGAAGAATGCAAAGACAATAGAAAATGAGTGTAACCATTATAATATATTGAAAGCAAGTAGGCAGAAACATATATATACACCATGTACAAAATAGATACCAAGCATAGTAGTCCATGTAGTGCTCTAATAAATTCTGTGGAACACTGGGACCACACGGTATGGGCGAGGCCCACACAATATCCCCGACCATGATGGAGAGAAAACTGCAGGGGCATCAGAAAGCAACAAAACAGGCACCTCTGGGGGAGGGAAAGGGGGGGCACCTCAGCCGGTTGAGTGCACGATGCCAAATCCACAAGGGGGCCACATGCCCACTGTGCAATCCTGGGGAGTGCAAAGCCACAGTCTCACAAGTCTCTCCAGTGGGTGGGTTGCTCACTGTTCAATCCTGGGGAGTGCAAAACCACAGTCTCACAAGTCTCTACAGTGGGTGGTTTGCCCACTGTTCAATCCTGGGGAGTGCAAAGCCACAGTCTCACAAGTCTCTACAGTGTGTGGTTTGCCCACTGTTCAATCCTGGGGTGTGCAAAGCCACAGTCTTAAAAGTCTCTACAGTGGGTGGTTTGCCCACTGTTCAATCCTGGGGAGTGCAAAGCCACAGTCTCTCAAGTCTCTACAGTGGGTGGGCTGTCCACTGTGCAATCCTGGGGAGTGCAAAGCCACAGTCTCTCAAGTGGATAACAGTCTCCACTGGTTCTGGAGGGGGCATGGTGCCCAGAGTGCTTCATCCTGCTAAGGACAGAGGTAGTGGATGGATCTCTCCACTGGTTCTGGAGGGGGCTTGGTGCCCAGAGTGCTTCATCCTGCTAAGGACAGAGGTAGTGGATGGATCTCTCCACAGGTTCTGGAGGGGGCTTGGTGCCCAGAGTGCTTCATCCTGCTAAGGACAGAGGTAGTGGATGGATCTCTCCACTGGTTCTGGAGGGGACATGGTGCCCAGAGTGCTTCATTCTGCCCGTGACAGACTCAGTAGCGTTAGTGCCCTTGGTGTTCATGGGCCAGCGTTGCTTGAGACGGCGGTGCCCTGTTTAGCGGTGCTTGAGACGGCGGTGCCCTGTTCAGCGGTGCTTGAGACGGTGGTGCCCTGTTCAGCGGTGCATGAGACGCCGGTGCCCTGTTCAGCGGTGCTTGAGACGGCGGTGCCCTGTTCAGCGGTGCTTGAGACGGCAGTGCCCTGTTCAGCAGTGCTTGAGACAGCGGTGCCCTGTTCAGCAGTGTTTGAGGTGGCGGTGCCCTGTTCAGCGGTGCTTGAGACGGCGGTGCCCTGTACAGCGGTGCTTGAGGTGGGGGTGCCCTGTTCAGCAGTGCATGAGACGGCGGTGCCCTGTTCAGCGGTGCTTGAGACGGTGGTGCCCTGTTCAGCGGTACTTGAGGTGGCGGTGCCCTGTTCATCGGCTCCACTGGTTCTGGAGGGGGCTTTGTGCCGAGAGTGCTTCATCCTGCCAAGGACAGAGGCAGTGGATGACAGTCTCCACTGGTTCTGGAGGGGGCTTTTTTGCCCATAGTGCTTCATCCTGCCAAGGACAGAGGTAGTGGATGACAGTCTCCACTGGTTCTGGAGGGGGCATGGTGCCCAGAGTGCATCATTAACCCCGTGACGGACTCAGTTGCATCAGTGCCCTTGCTGCTCATGGGCCAGCGGTGCTTGAGACGGCGGTGCCCTGTTCAGCGGTGCTTGAGACGCCGGTGCCCTGTTCAGCGGTTCTTGAGACGGCGGTGCCCTGTTCAGCGGTGCTTGAGATGGCGGTGCCCTGTTCAGCGGTGCTTGAGACGGCGGTGCCCTGTTCAGCGGTACTTGAGACGGCGGTGCCTTGTTCAGCGGTGCTTGTGATGGCGGTGCTCTATGCAGCGGTGCTTGAGACGGCGGTGCCCTGTGCAGCGGTGCTTGAGACGGCGGTGCCCTGTTCAGCGGTGCTTGAGACGGCGGTGCCCTGTTCAGCGGTGCTTGAGATGGCGGTGCCCTGTACAGCGGTGCTTGAGGCAGCGGTCTCCATTGCAGGGACTCAGCTGCTGGAGGTCCTTTATGGCCTAGCGGGGCTTTTGCTGGCGGTGGCCTTCTGGGCAGGTGGGCTTGTGCTGGCGGGCCTGTCCTGGGCAGGTGGGCTTCTGCTGGCGGTCCTGTCCTGGGCAGCTGGGCTTGTGCTGGTGGTCCTGTCAGCTGGTCTTGTGCTGGCGGTCCTGTCCTGGGCAGCTGGGCTGGTGCTGGCAGTCCTGTCCTGGGCAGGTGGGCTTGTGCTGGCGGTCCTGTCCTGGGCAGCTGGGCTGGTGCTGGCGGTCCTGTCCTTGGCAGGTGGGCTTGTACTGGCTCTCCTGTCCTGGGCAGCTGGGCTGGTGCTGGAGGTGGCCTCCTGGGCAGCGGGGATGACGCCGGTCTTCCCAGACTTTCCTGGTTTCTTGTGGTCCTTCCCCACCTTGGAAGGTGTCACAGCTGACTCCACACTCCCACCAGGACCCCTGGGAGCAGCTTTGGTGGCTGGAGACTTCCTCCTCTCCCGCCGGGCACTGGCCAACTTCTGATGCTTCACAGGTGGGGGACTGTCTGTGCTGTTGCTCCGTGCCACACTGGCTGCCCTGGTAGCCGGTGCACTCCAGATTCCAGTGACTACAGGCACCACTGGTCCCAGAGATGTTGTGGCTGAGGTGCTAGTTTGGGACCTAGGAGACGGACGGGGTGGGGGAGGTGTGGGAAAGAGGTCAAGGTTGGACAGGAAAAGTTTTTTTGACACATTGGGATGGGTAGCTGGAGGGGGTTTGGGAGTGGAGGAAGAGGTGGTGGTTGTAGGAGGTGTTCGTTTGCTGACTTTGGGTGAAGGTGCATGCGCTGGAGGCTATTGTGAGGTGGATGGGTGTTGGGTGGGTGTGTGCCTGCGTTTGTGTATATTCGGAGGGGGCGTCACAGACACACTGGGAGAGAACACAGGGGACGTGTGAATGGTAGTGGGGGTGGTGACTGCACTTGAGCGGGATGTGGTGGTGGGTGTGCTGGAGAGGGACGTATTGGCTGTAGAGGTAGTGCATGCAGGTGTGAGTGTAGACGAGACTGGGAGGGAGGAGGGAGATGAGGAGGAGGGGGACACAATGGAGGCAGTGGATGTTGGTGTGTCTGCATGTGTGTGATGCTTGTGTGAATGCCTGTGGGATGTGTGGAGCTTATGTTTGCCTGAGCTTCCCTTGTGTGTTGAGGTGTGTGCATGCTGGTCTGTAGGTGTGCTTGGGATAGGCTGAGGTACAGGGGATTGGGTCGGGGTGGAGGAAGTTGGAGGGGGGAGGCTAGACACAGGGACAATGGCTGCCATCAGTACTGAGGCCAGAGTCTGAAAAGCTTGCTGAAAGGCCGCCTGACCAGAATGAATGCCCTCCAGGAATGCATTTGTTTGTTGCAACTGCCTTTCTACACCCTATATGGCATTCAAAATGGTAGACTGCCCAACAGTGAGGGACCTGAGGAGGTCAATGGCCTCCTCACTGAGGGCAGCAGGGATGACTGGGGTAGGGCCTGAGGTGCTTGGGGCGAAGGTGATGCCCACCCTCCCGGGTGAGCGGGCACGGGGCGAAGGCTGAGGGGCTGCTGGGAGGGTGGTGCTGGAAGGGGGGGTGGCGGCTGTACCTGTAGATGGGGGTGGCACAGATGTTTCCTCCACCACAAGGAAGCTTCCATCAGAGGACGAGTCTGTGTCACTGGTCTCAGCTCCCGTCCCCGCCGTGGAGCTCCCCTCGCCCTCCGTCCCACTGGTGAATACCGAGTCCTTCGTGTGGCCCTCCATGGCCATGTGGGATGCAGCCCCCTGGTGCTCCGGTGCCACTGCTCCTCCGCCCGATGATGCTAATGCACACAAGAACAGGGAGACCACAAAAAGGGGGGAACGATAGAAGAAAGACATGTTGAGTGCATGCATTACCGCTACCTTTGGCGGACACGACAGACACAGAAGCCCCCTGCACTACGCCGCGCTCTTGGGCTCCACTGTTCAATTCCTGGGAAATGCTCTACAAGGCTATGGACAACATCTGCACACATAGATGACACAGGGGCATCACTAGGTGTACTTGGCACTCTACAGAGGTGGGGTGGGCGGCCACATGGCCTGCCTTACGGAGGGACCTTGCCTACGGAACTCGCCCTGGCCTAGGGAAACCCACAGCCCACCTCCCCCACCCAGACCCCTCCACTGCGCGCAAAGTCAGCAGAATGAGAGTGTACTCACCCCCTTGTGGCTGCTGTGTTGCCCTCAAGCACCCATCCAACTTCGGGTAGGCCACCCCCAGGATCCTGAACATCGGGGGGTCATGGTGCGACAGGCACCCCTCCCACGTTGGGAGGCCATCCCCAGCTGAGCCTCCGCCGTCTTCTTGCTCCAGTGGCGAATGTCCTCCCATCTTTTCCAGCAGTGGGTGCTCTGTCTGTGGTAGATCCCCAGGGTCCGGACGTCCTTGGCGATGGTACGCCAAATATGTTTTTTCTGGTGGGTGCTGACCTACATGAAATGCACAGGGGGAAGAGTAAGTTATTACCAACTGCACAGTCAAAGTGATTGGCCCCCATCCCTACCCTTGCCATTTGGCACATGCATTCACCGTCGTTTCATGCACGCCGCACTCTCCCCCTTCCTTCTTACATCCAGCCCTCTCCACACAGGCATAGCCCATACAGCATGCTCCCAGTGTACTTACCTGTTTGTCTGGAGGACCGTAGAGTAGCGTGTACTGGGGGAGGACCCCATCCATGAGTTTCTCCAACTCCTCCGATGTGAAGGCAGGGGCCCTTTCCCCAGGCACTCGAACCATTGTCTCTTCCAGACCGAGGTCACAGCAGCACTTGCAGTGTAGGTCCTCTCCTGTTGAAGATCAGGTATCGAGTGATTGAATAGATAGAAAATGGCGGTCACGTCCGCGGCGGTGTGTACCGTCACCACCGGCGTACATCATCTTTGACTCCTGGGACCTATAGGGTCCAATGCTAACCAATGCAGCATTGCGCCGCAGTATTCGACCGCCTACCGCGACGGTGTACGCCAGCGCAGTTACCTCACATCCCATTGTCCCCCTTTGGAGGTCAGGCAGCCGCCATTTCAGGGGTCCACATGGCTTAATTTTCAACTGCGTCACACATACCTAGGCCTAGACTCAACACACATACAGGCCACCTTTTGTGTATGAATGGTGTTCTGTGTAAACTGTGGGTACGTACCTCTGAGTTGTTTGACTCTGTGCTTGCTGTTGTCCTTCATAGGCACCGTCCGCTGGGACATGTGAGGAGATGGCGGCATCCTCTGGTGTACCGACCGTTGGTGGACCTGTCGACAATGGAGGAGCGACATGTGATTATCACATACAGGCTTGATGTGCCACAATCCAGGAACTGTGTACCCAGTTGGAGACAGACCTGATGTCAGCAATCCTCCATTCCACAGGAATCCCCCCTCAAGTGCAGGTGCTGTCAGTGCTCCATTTCCGTGCAAGTGGGTCATTTCAAACAACAGTGGCTGTAGCATCAGGGATGTCCCAGCCTATGTTTTCCAACGTGTTGTCCAGAGTGTTGTCTGCCCTTCTGAAACACATGCAGAGCTACATTGTTTTCCCTCAGGTGGAGGATTTGCCTACAGTGAAAGGTGATTTCTATGCCCTGGGACATATCCCCAACATCATAGGTGCCATTGATGGGACCCATGTGGCTTTGGTCCCCCCCCACAAGAGTGAACAGGTGTAGAGAAACCGGAAGAGTTATCATTCAATGAATGTACAGATGGTATGTTTGGCCGACCAGTACATCTCCCATGTGAATGCCATGTTCCCTGGCTCAGTGCATAACGCCTACATCCTGCGGAATAGCAGCATCCCTTATGTGATGGGGCAACTCCAGAGGCACCGTGTGTGGCTATTAGGTGAGCACCTGGGAGCAAGACAGTGGGAATGGTTGTCTGGGTCTGGGGATATCCCTCCAGGTTAGTGCGTGTCTAACAGTTGTCCCTCGCCATTTGCAGGTGACTCTGGTTACCCCAACCTGTCATGGCTACTGACCCCAGTGAGGAATCCCAGGACAAGGGCAGAGGAACGCTACAATGAGGCCCATGGGCGAACAAGGAGGGTGATCGAGCGGACCTTCGGCCTCCTGAAGGCCAGGTTCTAGTGCCTCCATATGACAGGTGGATCCCTATTCCACTCACCAAAGAAGGTGTGCCAGATCATCGTGGCCTGCTGTATGCTTCACAACTTGGCTTTGCGATGACAGGTGCCTTTTCTGCAGGAGGATGGTCCAGATGGCGGTGTTGTGGCAGCTGTGGAGCCTGTGGACAGTGAAGACGAGGAAGCAGAGGAAGAAGACATGAACAACAGGGACTCAGTTATCCAGCAATATTTCCAGAGAGACACAGGTAAGAGTACAGACCTGCCTACTACATGTACTTTAATACTACTACCTCTCTACTGTCTGTTGTTTTCACCCAGTGTGTTGGCACTGAGTGTTCACTTTCCCTTTCGATTTCACAGATGTGGGTCCCACTGTGTGACATCTGCTTAGATTCCTCATGGACTAGAGCTGTGTGACATAGGCATGTTGACATTACAATTGTAAGAGCATTTTGTCACTCTAATTGCTAATACACTATTTCGAATTCACAGACAGACTCCAGATTGTTTTGTGCTTTAAGTGTGTTTATTTAAGTGCTCAATATTGGAGGGGGTAGTAAAATGGTGAGGGGTGATGTCAGAGGAATGTCCATGGCAGAGTCCAGTCTATTAGTCTCACAGGTGCATTGCCCACATGGGCATAGGAAGAGGACCTGGGGCAGTTTAAGTATGGACAGGGTGACAAAGTGGAACAGTAGGATGACAATCAGGGTGGTCTAATTTCTTGGCGGGGTCTTGACATCGTGCTCTGTCTTTGTCCTGGATCTCAGGGACCGTTTGCAGGGTGGTTCTCCCTCTGCAGGGGGTGGGGTGCTGGTGTGGTGGTCCAGTGGCAGGCGTCCTGTCCACTAGCGCCGGCGGAGGTGGTGGGCAGTTCATCATCCATGCTAGTGTCAGGGGCCCCTTGTAGTGCCACAGTGTCCCTCCTGGTGTTCACGAGTTCCTTCAGCACCCCTACGATGGTGCCCAGGGTGGAGCTGCTGGTTCTGAGTTCCTCCCTGAAGCCCATATACTGTTCCTCCTGCAGGCGCTGGGTCTCCTGAAACTTGGCCAGTACCATCGCCTTCGTCTCCTGGGAGTGGTGGTAGGCTCCCATGATGGAGGAGAGGGCCTCGTGGAGAGTGGGTTCCCTTGGCCTGTCCGCCCCCTGTCGCACAGCAGCCCTCCCAGTTCCCCTGTGTTCCTGGGCCTCTGTCCCCTGGACTGTGTGCCCACTGCCACTGCCCCCAGGTCCCTGTTGTTGGGGTGGTGGGTTAGCCTGGGTTCCCTGTACTGGTGGACACACTGCTGATTGACGTGTCCTGGGGATGGAGGAATGGGCCCACTGGGTGGGTGCTGTGCTGGTGTTTCCAGAGGGGGGAAGGTCTGTAGTGGCCTGTGACTGTGTCATGGGAACCGACTGTCCAGAGGTCCCCGATGGGCCGGGCTGGTCATCTAGATCCAGTTGGACAGAGCTGCTGTCATCACTGTGGGCCTCTTCTGTTGGTGGTGTGGACATGTGTGGACCCTCCTGTCCGGTGACATTGGGTAGGGGGCCTGCAGGGGTATAAAAGCATGGTTATTACATCTGTGTGTGCCATGGTGTGCAATGGGTGGGTGACCGTGTACCCCGTGCTTGCATTCCTGTGTGGGACTTTGTGTGATGATTGTTTAGGAGGTTGTATGGGTATGTGATGGGTGTCCATGCTTTGTTGTTGCATGCAGGGCTTGGTGTTGGGATGGGTGGTTTGTGATGTTGGGACATATGTGAGGAGTTGGAGTGCTGGGGGTGAGGGTGGGGATATGTGCTGGCATGCAGGTAGGGTGGGGGATGTAATAGTTAAGATTTGACTTACCAGAGTCCATTCCTCCACCTACTTTTGCGAGGCCCTCAGGATTCAGAATTGCCAAGACCTGCTCCTCCCAAGTTGTTAGTTGTGGGGGAGGAGGTGGGGGTCCGCCGCCAGTCCGCTGAACCGCCAGGTGGTGTCTTGAGACCACGGAACGCACCTTCCCACGTAGGTCATTCCACCTCTTCCTGATGTCCTCCTGATTTCTTGGGTGCTGTCCCACTGCGTTTACCCTGTCCATGATTCTTCGCCATAGCTCCATCTTCCTTGAAATTGAGGTGTGCTGCACCTGTGATCCGAATAGCTGTGGCTCTACCCGGACGATTTCCTCCACCATGACCCTGAGCTCCTCCTCCGAGAACGTTGGGTGTCTTTGCCGTGCCATGGGGTGGTGTAGGTGATGTGTGGGGTGAAGTGTGTGGTGATAAGTGTGCTGATATGTAGTGGGGTGTTGTGTGAGGTGCATGGAAGTTCTGTGGGTGATGGTGTTGTATGCCTGTGGATGCTGTTTTTCTTGCTGCTGCTGTCTCTCTCTGGCCTTCTTTTGAAATTTTTGGTAGTAGGGGTTTGTGGGTGATGTGGGTGTGTGTTTTATATTGTATTGGGTGTGTGTATGTGTATCAGGTATGTGTATTTGGAATTGTCCAATGTGGATGTGTTTTCTAAATGTGTGTGTATTTTGAGCGCGGTGGTGTGTACCGCCAATGGATTACCGCGTGGATTCGTGGGTCGTGATAGTGTGGGCGTATTTCTGTTGGCGTGACGGTGGAGGTTTTGTTTTCGCCAGTTTATCACTGACCTTTAGTGTGGCAGACTTGTGTGGGTGTCTAGATTTTGGCGGATTCCGAACTGTGGGTCATAAGAGCTGTGGCTGAATTCCGCGGCCGCGGCAGTGTGTTGGCAGTCTTCTGCACGGCTTTTACCGCCAATGTTGTAATGAGGGCCTCTATGTCTGTATTTCGTATTAGACTTTTATAGTGAGTGCATCTGCAGCAAATGCAGACGTAGGCGGTCATTATTAACATGGCGGTCCGGACCGCCATATAATGTTCATGGCGAGACTGCCACAGGCAACCTGGCGATGGTAGAGTTTCTAATCCGACAAGGCAGCGCTGCAAGCAGCGATGCCTGCCGGATAATGAACCTGTATTCCCCCAGCCTTTCTTGCCGGTTTACCCTGCCAGGGAAAGCCTGGCAGAATGGGGGCCCCTGCACTGCCCATGCACTTGGCATGGGCAGTGCAGTGGCCCCCATGCACATCCCGTCACGCATGTCACTGCCTGATTTGCGGGCAGTGATATGCGTGACCGGTGCTGCTGCACCCGGCGCACTACTACATTGCCACCAGCTTCATGTGGAGCCGGCGGCAATGTACAGGCACTGCATTCCGCTGGGCCGGCTGGTGGAAACACTGTTTCCGTCCGCTGGCCCGGCGGAATGTTGTTTATTTGGCCGGCGGAGTCCGTAATGAGGGCCATAGTTTGGCATTTCAGAAGAAGTTGTATTAAATTTCATAATCTCTTGTACAAAATTCTTAGTAGAAATACCTGTGTTCTCTTCTTAAATACATGTACCTTCCTTATTCCCCATAGAATCTTCTTCAGGACGGAAACTGCATATCCTCACAAACATTTTCTACTTCTTGTATAGTGTCATGCAAAAGTACTCTATCCATCTCTCCTATACATAACGCTGGAGTCTTCCCCTAGTAAAGTCTCCTAACTAAACTTTGTATATTTAACTGGTTGACTGCCAACATTCTAAAGTGATGAAAGGTGCTTTTGCACCCTTTCTTTGATAAACATGATAATGAATGTCCTTGTAAAATGGCATGCTTTCTTACTTTACTTTTGCAAAATTGAAATTTCTCTTTTCAGGCTTCACCATGGAAAGTCATGTACAAAAGTTTGTAATAAATCAAGAGACTGCTGACGAATTCTACAAATCCTACTACAATTCCATTTGTAAACAGGGCCCTGTTTATGCGTTCCCTGAACCTGTTTATCTATTACCTCTTCCATATTTCTGGGAAGAATCTCCTATTTTTCAATAGGACTCCCATCCTTAACCTCATAACATCGACCAGTTGAATCAACTGCATGTACTAATGTGTTCTCTTGGAAATAGCCTTCTTCATTAAAGAAAGGCTCTGTACTTGACATATGTTTTCATTCTCCACTAAATATTGTACAAAAATTTGTTTAATTATTAACTCCTTTTCTTTGGCTGCATCTCTTCATACCCAACACTATTCTATCCAATGTTCCCATACTATTAAAAATCAAAATGAAAATCTTCGCTTCAAGACAAACGCCTTATCAACTACAGCCTCAACATATTTTTTTTTGTGAATTCTCTTTTCCTTCTGTATCTCTTCACATTTTTAATGAGATTCTGAATTACCCTCGCACGAAACATTCTCACTCTAATTTCTTCCTTCTTGTTGACTTTTTGGCTTCCTTCTTTGACTTCTTGCTTGTAGTCTGTCAATTTTTTTAAACTTTTGGTGACTGATTTGAAAGCACCATTTTTGCATACTTTATTTTACAAGCATGTCAGTTTTCCACAAACAGTTTTAAAACAATTTTTAGTTTTCTTGCTAGCAGCTTCTTTTTGTTTAGTAACATTTGCCACATGCTGTACTTGTTTTTCCTGATTTGTAAGTAAGTAATATAATTTCCTCACTCTCTTTTTTTCTTGTGTTTTCTTCAGCATTTTCGGTATGTCTTGTAATACAGGAATAGATCTCTAAAATACAAAAAATGCCAAAATGTATACTTTCTCATTATATACTTCTCAATTGTATATTATAACAATATGAATGTAAAAAATGCACTATTATATTGTCACATTCTACATGTCTTAGTTTTCTGTTTAAATGATAGTACACCTCTCTTAGCCACATGAATATCATAAATTTCCAGATTTAGAACTCTGCAAAAGAATCAGATTCCAAAACCAACATTTTTCTAATCTGTTTTGTTATTTATGTATAAATGACCCCCATCTTTTCTTCTTTCCATCTCACCTGCATTCTGCAGCACACAAATAGGAGAATGCCTTTCGTGATTGCTTTTGTCTAGGATGGTATCATTTCCTTCACAAAAAAAAAAAGAGGCAGCCTTGAAACATGCTGAAAGCCTGTCTGCATTACCACTAGTCTGGAATTTCTCCATCATTGCAAAGATAAAGAACATAAATTCACTCTACCTTATATATACAGTTCATCATTTCTGACATGTTGAAGAGGGGCAAGCCAACACTAGAAAGCAGTTGGTACACTGCTTTGCAGTATAGGCCTTGTAATTAAGACCCTATGGGCCTGATTCTAACTTTGGAGGACGGTGTTAAACCGTCCCAAAAGTGGCGGATATACCACCTACCGTATTACGAGTTCCATAGGATATAATGGACTCGTAATACGGTAGGTGGTATATCCGCCACTTTTGGGACGGTTTAACACCGTCCTCCAAAGTTAGAATCAGGCCCTATATGTCTTTCCTTATAAGCACATGCCATCCTTCCTGTAACTAACGTCCATCCTATTGCAGATATAACCTCTATATATGTAAAAAGGAACTATAACTGTTTTTATGTGTTTTCAAATACCAACTCAACTTGCAAGTTCAAGCATGCACAAAAATATTTAGTACCATATTAAAATGATGGTTATAAATCCTGTACTTTCATTCATGATATTAAATAATATGTACATTAATACATATGTAAGAAAATGGTCAAAACCTCTATGCCTATACCCTACTTAAAATACGTGAATGTATCTCATATACACTTAATATGTTTTACAAACACAGCTTGGTTTAAAACTAATGCAGTAATTCACATACCCGGTCATAGCTTTCATTTGTAGATTAAATACTGTCACAAATATCACTTTTAGTATTCTTTTGTTATAACAATGAAAAATCAGAATAAGAATGGTAACCCACTCTTAGACCAAACAAACAGTAAAGGCAAACTGTTGACTTTTACTCTCACTGATACTGTCCTAAATAACTAATCCCAAACTGAGTTTCATCTTTTCTTTATATTATGCCCCATGTGAATGGCTGCTAACCCTTTCTTGTCTTTTTTGGTAAGAAGCCCAATCGGCTACTCTTTGCTCCTAGATTCTTCCAGCGCACAGTCCCACCGTGTAACATCACAACAGAGTCACGAAAACCAGTTGGGTGTATAAAATATATTTCCCATCATTTTTTTCACAATTTCTTCAACATTTTACATCCTGTGATATCAGTGCTTCGGAAAATAATTCCTCATATTTCTTTGTGTAACAAATCTCTTATTTAAAAAATGTATGTGTCCTTTAACAGTTCCCCATTCCCCTATCACTCTTTCACCTCAGCTACCATAGCAACCTCCTTTGGAACACTGTATTGTAGCAGAAGTTCAAAAGTTCAACATTTTTTTGTTAGCGGCAGACTAGCTTAAATGTGTTCTGTAGCAGGTATGGTTGACCAATACAGAATGTAAGAATATCCAACAGGGATTACTTATTTATAAAAATACAAGAACCAATCATTGTGAATTGTCTGACTGAATATTTTACAACACAACCTATTTTTATGTACCAATCTATATACAATATCCAATCAAAATTAAGTTTTTTTAAATTCCACTGCTCCCTTTATATTAACCACCTCACATTAAAAAAATTCCATCATTCTGCTGCAACCTTCTCCTGTGCGCCACTCCTCCTTCCTTTCCAAATGTTCAGAATGTGGATTTTAGGTCACAGCTATGTTTATTATGCTAGCGAGTATGCAAGAAAGAGTGGCAATAACATGGGCCTAGGTTTGACTAATGTGGATATTACTTGGTTTGGCCAATGAGGGTTAGAGTGGCAGCAGTTGCTTGTATTGGTTGAAAGACTTAGAGATTACCAAGCCCCTCACCTCAAAGTTGTGCACTGTGGTGGAAATTACCTCAACACAGTGACCTGGATAAGACTGGAAAGCCTCATAAAGGATACCTTTTTCAAATAATGCATCTTTTCCCTTGCACTGCCTTTGTGTTCTCTAACATATGCCAGAGGTAGAAATGGGACTGGTCTACTAAATTCTATCCACAGCTAGACAAAGCCAGGAAACATGTTAATAAAACTGTTTCAGCATTCCTTAGAGATCATAAAATGGGCTCAATCTACGACAATAATCTCCACTTTGACATGGATGAGGTGTATAGAAAAGATGGTGTTTACTTCACAGGTGAGGGCAACAGACTATTTCTGAGAAAAATGATAAATCTGCATCCGCTTGTACATGTACTAATCATATACACAAAACAAATAGAAAGGTTCTTCAGATTTATTTTTTTAGAACTAAAAGAAGTCACCACTTCTTCACGGATTTGCAAAACAAAAGCACAAATGAACTGCACAACACCAAATATATTTTTTATGTATTTGATTGGACTTTCCATGTACTACTACATTTCTGAATACCTCAGTTGAACTATATTTGGGTATATAAGTGGATGGATGAGTGGAAAAGTGGATCTTTGAGTGAGTGTCTGACAGTATGAGTGCGTCTGTAAATAGCTGCATCAATGGGAGTGACTGATACTGCATCTATAACTGTCTGATAACCTCTCTTAGTGTGTGCATAACTATGTATCTGACTGATTGACTGTGTGTGTGCAAGTGTCTGAGTGGGTCTTTCAGTTGATATATTAGTAACACAAGCTCTGGGATTGGTGAATGAGTGTACCACTGAGTTTTTATATGGGTACATAAGTGACTGTATAGGTCTCTCAGGGTGTACAAGTGTATGACTGGGTCTGTAAATGGGTTTGTGAGTGTCTGAGAGGGTCTGTGAAAGGGTGTGAGTGGGTCTGTGAGTATGTGTCTCAGTATCTGAATTGGCCTCTGAATTAGACTGTGAGTGTCTGAGTGGTTCTCTGAGTGACTGTACAAGTGTCTGTCCAGGTCTGCGACCGGGTGTTTGAGTGCCTGAGTGGATAAGTGACTGAGCACAAAAGAGTGTGAGTGAGTCAGTGAGTGGTTATGGGATTCTCTGTGTGGGTTTGTGAGTGGCTGTGTGAGTATCTGAGTGGGTCTGTGAGCGGATATATCAGTGTTGTTTGGTCTGTGATTAGATGTTTGAAGGTCTCAGTGGGTCTGTGAGTGGGTGCTTAAGGGTCTGAGTAGGTCTGAGTGGGTGCATGAGTGTCTGAGTGGGTCTGGGTGCATTAGTGTCTGACTGGGGAGCCCGTGCTTTGCTTTTTTCTTTTCATTTTTACCAGATCCACCATGAATCCTGATGAACATCTTTAAAAAAAAATGCTTTTTAGCCCTGGCCCTTTTCTTTTTGTAAAACATTTTTCTGGGATTCGGCTGCCAAGAACTAAGATGGCTGCCAACACATCCTGGTTGAAGTGTTGACAGCCAATCAGCTCTCAGCACGAGATCGGGAGGGGTTGTGAATCCTTCGCGTCTCTAGATATACTACACTTTTCCCCCTTAATTTCTCAAAAACTACAGCATTTACACTGAAACAAAAAAAGGTCGCTTTCTGGACCAGGACCTACCTTTCTTCCAAATTTGGTGTAATTCTGTCCTGTAGTTTAGCGCTATCGATATTCAATTTTTCCTTTGGAAAAATAAATAGGGAAAAAGTGTTTTGGGACCAACCATTTTCTCAGCCCTCCCCTGGTCGGATCACCCTGAAACTTACCAGACGGCAGCTCAAGTGAGTGTTGTATTTTCTTGGAAACTTTGCGAAGATTGGTGAAGTGGCGCCAAAGTTATTAGCAAAACAAAAAATGCTCTTTCTATTAGTCTGTCAGTGGGTCTCTGAGTGTGTGACTGGGGCTGTGAGTGGGTATCTGAGTGGCTCAGTGGGTATTGCGAGTGTGCGTGAGTGTCTGACTGGGTCTTTGAGTGGGTTTGTGAGTATCTGAGTGGGTCTGTGAGTGGCTGGATCAGATTCTGAGTGGTTCTGTGAGTGGGGGTATAAGTGTCACTGGGTTTGTGAGTGAGTGCATGAGTGTGTGACTGGGTCTGTGAGTGGGTATCTGTGTGGGTCTATGAATGTGTGTGAGTGTCTGACTGGGACTGACAGTGGGGTTTTCAGTGTGTGACTGGGTCTGTGAGTGGGTATCAGAGTAGGTCTTTGAGTGTGTGTGCCACTGGGTTTGTAAGTGAGAATCTGAGTGGGTTTGTGAGTGTGTGAGTGGGTCAGTGAATGGCTGTATCAGTGTCAATGGGTCTGCGTGTGGGTGTTTTAGGATCTGAGAGGGTCTGTGAGTAGGTACATAAGAGTCTGAATTGATCTGAGAGTAGGGGTATAAGTGTCAGTGGGTCTGTGAGTTAGTACATGAGTGTGTGACAGGGTCTTTGAGTGGGTATCTGAGTGGATCTGTTAGTGTGTGTGAGTGTCTGACTGGGTCTGTTAGTGGGTATCTGAATGTGTGAATACATCTAGGAGAGGGTATGTGAGTGTCTGAGTGGGTCTGTAAGTGAGTGGGTGAGGGTCTGAGTGGGTCTGTGAGTGGATGTGTAAGTATCTGAGTGGGTCTGTGAGTGGCTGTAGGAGAGTCAATGGGTCTGCAAGTGGGTGCTTGAGTGTCTGAGTGTGTCTGTGAGTGGGTGCATGAGTGTCTGACTGGTTCTGTCACTCGGCATCTGAGTGTGTGACTGGGTCTGTGAGTGGGTATCTGAGATTCTCAATGGGTCTGTGAGTGTGTGTGAAATTGTCTGACTAGGTCTGTGAGTGGGTGGGTGAGTATCTGAGTGGGTCTGTGAGTGAGTAGATGAGTGTCACTAGATCTAAAAGTGGGTGCTTGAGTATCTGAGTGGGTCTGTGAGTGGGTACATAAAAGTCTGAGTGGGTCTGTGAGTGGAGGTAAAAGTGTCAGTGGGTCTGTGAATAAGGGAATGAGTGTGTGATTGGGTCTGTGAGTGCGTATGTGAGTGTCTGAGTGGGTCTATCAGTGTGTGTGCGAATGGGTCTGTGAGTGGTGGAGTGAGTGTCCAAGCTTGTGGCCTCCTAAATACAGTACTGCTTCTGGCGCACAGAGTTGCCATGCTCCGCGTAGGAGTAGCAATAGATCAATGTTCTTCTATATACAAATTTGTTTTCCATTTAGTTACAAAAAACAACTGGGCAGATTCACTCCAAATCACAAAAAGGTTTCTTTCTGAACCAGGACCTACCTTTCTGCCAAATTTGGTGTCATTCCATCCAGTAGTTTCAGCGCTATTGCTGTTCAAAATCCCTATAGGAAAATGAATAGAGGAAAAGCATTTTGGGACGTCCCTTTTTCTCAGCCCCCACTCCACCAATCCCCCTGAAACTTTCCAGACAGCAGCTGACATGACTGGCAAATTGTTGGGGAAAATTTCATGAAGATTCATCAACGGGTGCCAAACATAGGCAAGTAAAAAAAACTTTTTCTATAAAAACTAGGTCCTTACTATAGCTACCCAGTGGCGACTGCCACTATGCAATATAAATATACATATATATGTATATATGTATATATATATATGTATGCACTGAAAAAAGCAAAGGTTTCCGGGACGTTATAGTTAGGAAATAGATTTAAAAATTTAAAAAAAACTATAGCAGTTCACTTAAAAAAACAAAGGTTTTAACTCTTGCCCTAAGGTAACTGTAACTCACTCCCTCACCATGCACTGCTTATTACCCCAAAATTATGGCACTCCTGATATCTTTGATAACATTATTGATAATATCACTGTAATATTTGCCGTAACGTTTTGACGAAGAAACTGTCCATGGTAAGGGTGTGAGTTGTAGTTACTTGAGATAACTGTACCTATAATTGGTGAAATTGTATGGTTTGGTAATTCTAAAATGTGAGCCTAGCTATAATGCCCCTGAAACCTTTGTTTTTTTAAAGTGATTTCTGGTTTTTTTTCATTCCATTTCCTAACTAGAACGTCCCAGTAACCTTTGTTTGTTCAGTGAATGTCTATGTTTTTTTTAATGTTGGCCACACTAAGTGGGTGCATGAGAGTGTCAATGAGTCTGTGAGTGGGTGTGTGAGAGTCTGAGTGGGTCTGTGAGTAGGTGTGTGAGTGTCTGAGTGGGTTTGTGAGTGCGTGCGTGAGGGTCTGACTAGGGCTGTGAATGGATGTGTGAGGGTCTGACTGGGGCTGTGGGTGGGTGCACGAGGGTCTGAGTTGGTTTATGAGAGGGTGCATGAGTGAGTGGGTCTGTGAGTTGGGTGCGTAAGGGTCTGAGTGGATGTGTGAGTGGGCGAAAGAGATTGAAAGAGAGAGAGAGAGAGAGAGAAAGTGAGGGGGAGAGAGATACAGAGTTGTTTAGGTTTTTATGGATGATATCCTTAGAATGAGATGTTTCTGCACAAATTGAAAAGAAAAGTGTGTTTGTCAGTTAAAAAGAGTAAGATCACCTTTTAGTATGAGCTTTAAACATTTGCAGTTGAAACAATAATTTCCACTGCAATAGGTCTCGCATATTTCGAACAAGTTAATTGTCATCTTTTGAAAACAGGACCCACGACCAAAAACAAAAGAAAACATGAGAAAAAACTGAGAAAAGACGACTTGGCAAAATAAAATAAAGTTAGCTTGAAAAAATAAAACTTTGCAATTTTGTGCCTGCTGGACACGTTTTTGCCAGTCACAAACCCTCTGTTTGTGGGGTACTCGACGTAAAAACAACAAATAGTGCCTTGATCACGTCGGGGGATGCGGACTGGCACTAATTAAGTTGAATTAATTAGTGCTTGATCCCTGCTCCACACAGAGAAATGGAGGTGATGCCGGGCATGCCTTGACGAATTATGAGGCTGTGAAGAAGAGTGCCACACAAACCAACAAGTGGTGAGTGACAGGTGGGCTTTAAGCCCTTTACTGAATACAGCAGTCTCTCACAAGCGAGATGCATGTGCTAGTACATGCACATAAAGGCTCGACCCTAAAACAAATGAGGGAAATGACTACGGATACACCTGAATTGAACCCTGTAAAGTTCTGTGACCTTCACCGTTATGCTACATTTTTTTCTTAAATATGTTTTACTGCTCTTTATGGGCTATCTGGGACTGCGGGTGGAGCCTCAAGGCCTCCCCCATGGTCCCACACAATTTTTTTCAATGTTTGCCCTTTATGGGCTATCTGGGACTACTGGGGAGTTTCAAGTCCTCTCCCACAGACCCATTGATCCAGCAAGCAGGGATCTGTTTTTAATAGCAGCTCCCTGCTTACTGGAGTAATTTTTTAATCTGTGTTTTCTGCATGCGTCTCTGTGTGCAGGGAAGATAGATGAAAACTACACTTTCTGACAGCAGGGCCTGTTTGACAGGTCCCGCTGTCAGAAAGTGGATGTTTGCTGTGACTTGGCTCCAGCTGTCAAAGCTACTGCTAAACCTCAGCTAAAAGTTATGTCCTGGGGGTACGTACCCTAGGATATAGCAGAAGCCGGCCCTAGGGGTGGCAGTTTCCATGGCCGTCAGTAGCTCCTCAAGTGGGGGCCACATGGCATCCCTCGAGTGTGGAAGTAACCTGAGGGAGATGGTGGTCTCCAGAGCTAGGGGGTCCAAAATGGACCCCCTATCTTTATTTTTATTATAGCCCCAAGGAGGTGGTGATTCCTGGGGCTGCAGGGGTCAGTATGGCCCACCTGCACCAAATTTAGTGATTGCCCCTGGGAGGTGGTGGTCCCCAGGGCTGTGGGGGGTGCAGCCCCAAACATTACATTTCTAAAGTACCCAGGGGACATTGTGGTCCCTGAGGCTGTAGGGGAGCCCAACGTGCCTCTGCCACACACACAGCAATTTGCCCTGGGGAGGTGTTGGTCCCTGGGGCTTGGGAGGGCAATGAGTGTTTTGAGACCCCCCCTTTTTCTCGCCCCCTCCTGGACAGATATTTTATATATATTGTTATAATGTATATGTATCACAAAAAGCAACCCCAACTCGGTCCAAAGAGAGGTACTCCGGGATTGAAAAAACAAATGTTACAGGGATGTTATAGTTAGGAAATAGAATTTTAAAAAACCTTAAAAATTCACTGAAAAAAATAACGGTTCCAGGGACATTTCATACGTACAATACTATAGAAATTCAGCAGTTATAGTTACCTATACCTTGTGCCCTCCTAATGCACTGCTTATGATCTCACATATTGCATCACTGATCACATGGTGAGTGACATCACTGATGACATCTCAAATGACATCACTGATGACATCATCCAGTGAGTGTGAATGGTTGTATAGATGTGTGCGTGGCCGTGTGAGTAGGACTATGGGTTTGAAAGTTCTTAAGTTAGTTTCTGTTTGAGACAGTGAGTGGATCTGTAAGTAGCTATATAGGTGAATAAGTTGGTTGACTGGGTGCATTAGACGAGTGAATGGGTGTGTGAGTGGCTCTACAGGTGAGATGCTGTGTGTGTATGCTTCTATTGTTTAGTGTCTGCATGTGTTTGAGACTGTATCAGTGAGCGAGTGGGTCAGTATATGAGTGACTGAATGGGTGTATCAGTGGCTGTATACATACTTGTGTGGATGTGTCAGTGACTGTATGGGACAGCATATGGATGTGTGAGGAGCTGTATCGTAGAGTTAATGTGTGTGTGGCTGCATGAGTGAGGTGGGGGTTGGTGAGAGGCTCCATGGGTTACTCTCTGAGTATGTGACTGGTTAAACGAGTGAGTGAGTGGGTATGTTATTGACTGTATAGTTGATTGAGTGTGTAAGGCAGTGACTGTATGGCTGAGTGATTGGTTGAAATCAAATCAAATCCAATCAGAGTTTATAGAGTAGAACCACTCACCCGTAAGGGTCGCAAGGGGCTGAGGGGGTTTGTCCTCTGTGCTTCAGCTGAAGAGCCAGGTTTTAAGGTCCTTCCTGAATTGAGGTAAAAATAGTGACTGCCTGAGGTGCAGGCACAGAATGTTTCCGCTTTATGCCCTAAGGTAGGCGAAGGACCTTCCTCCAGCCGAGGTCTTCCATATGCGGAGTACGGTGGCTAGTGCCTGTTGAACGGAGTGAAGAGGTCTGGTGGGGGAGTACAAGATGCGGTGGTTGAGGCAGGTAAGTCCTAGGTCATAGAGGGCCTTGCATGCATGGACGAGGAGTTTGAAGTTGATTCTTTTCTTGACAGGAAGCTAGTGGCAGTCTCTTAGGTGGCTGGTGATGAATTCATGGAGGGGAACATCCAGGATGAGTCTGGAGGAGGCATTTTGGATATGCTGTAGTTTTTCAGGTTCTTCTGGGTGGTGCCGGTGTAGAAGGGGTTGCCATAGTCAAGTCTGCTGGTAACCAGGGCATGCGTTACGGTCCTGCGGCAGTCCTTTGGGATCCATTTGTAGATTTTCCAGAGCAGCCACAGTGTGTGAAAACAGGAGGATGTGACTGAGTAAAATTGGCGGATCGTGGTGAGCTATGAATCCAGGATGAAATCGAGGTTGCATGCGTGGTTTGTTGGGGTGGAGGGGTGCCGAGGGTGGTTGGCCACCAGGTGTCATCCCAGGCTGATGTGGAGGGTCCCAGGATGAGGATCTCGGTCTTGTCAGAGTTAAGCTTGAGGCAGCTGTCCTTCATCCAGGTGACGATGGCTTCCATCCCATTTTTGAAATTCTTCCTGGCAGTTGTGGGCTTGTCCGTCAATGAGATGATCAGGTGGGTATCGTCGGTGTAGGAGATGATGTTCAGTCCGTGATTCCTGCTGATGGGCGCGAGTGGGCCATGTAGATGTTGAAGAGTGTGGGGCTTAGAGAGGAGCCCTGTGGAACTCTGCAGCTGATCTCCGTAGGTTCTGACAGGTAACTCTGTGTTCTGCCAGACATGAAGGAGCATATCCACTGTACAGCCTTTCCACAGATGTCAGCTACGTGGAGACTGGAGCAGAGGATGTGGTGCAAAACAATGTCAAGGGTGGCTGATAGGTCCAATAGGATGAGGGATGCTGTCTGGCTGTTGTTGAGGTGCGAGCAGATGTCATGTGTGGCGGTGATGAGGGCGGTCTCTGTTCTGTGGTTTCTCCTGAAACCTGATTGGGAGATGTCCAGAATGTTGTTGTCCTCGATGTGCTTATGGAGCTCTGTGTTGATGGCCTTTTCGATGACCTTGGCTGGGAAAGGCAGCAGAGAGATGGGGCGGTAGTTCTTGAGGTTCAGGGGTCGGACGTAGTTTTCTTCAGGAGTGGGCAGATCCTGATGTGCTTCCAGACCTCGAGCAAGGTCGCTTTTTGTATGTAACAGTTGAGGGTGTGGAAGAGCTTGAGTGCAATGGAGGTGTTGGCTTTGTTGAAGATGTGGTCAGGACAGAGCTCTGTAGGGGAATTAGAGTGTATACTACTCATGATGGAGCAGCTCTTGCCCTTGGTGAGGGTGGTCCAGCGGTGCAGGATCTGTGACGGTTCGGAGGGTCAGAGCTGGAGGGTTGTTGGAGGGCTCGCAGTGTCTTGGGACTGAAACTGTTGTATTTGTCTTTGTTTTTTCATTAGAAGAAGTTGGCTAGTCTGTTGCAGAGAACTTGAGATGAAAGGATGTTTCACTTTTCCGATTGGGGTGTGACTACAGCGACAAGGACTTTGGTGTTGTGTGCGGGTTGATGATACGGTCCTGCAAGGCAGTTTTCCTGGTGACTCTGATGAGGTGGTGGTGGGATTTGATGTCAGCTTTGAAGGCCTCAAAGTATTCCAGGGAGTTGCTGTTTCTCCATTTTTTGTTTAGTCATCTGCAGGTGCACCTGGAGTCCCGGAGTCCAGGGGATAACCAGCTGGCCTTCTTGAGGTGGTGTTTAGCTGAGGTCTGGCGGAGTGGTGCTAGGGTGTTGGCACATTCGCTTTCCAGTGGTGGAAATTCTGTGTCAGAGGAGTAGGGGAGACTTGCTTAGGGTGTTGGTGAGCTGTTCCTCAGTGATCTGGTTCCATTTTCTGCTTGGAGCTCGGGGTGTACGGAGGTGATGGTTGGGGTGGTGATGGTGAAATTAATGCAGTAGTGGTCATTCCAGTGAAGCATGGAGGTGTTGTCGACAGTGATGTTGTTGCTGGTGGAAAAGATGGGATTGAGTTTGTGTCCAGCGATGTGTGTTGGTGAGATGATCAGTTGCTCTAATCCTATTGTGGCGGTGTTATTGAGCAGGGAAGCTGTGTTGGTGTCGTTGCCATTGTCAACGTGGTAGATGAGGTCAGCAAGGAGGAGGTAGTTCATGGAGAGGAGAGTGTGTGGAGAAATGATGTCAACGATGGAGTCGCTGAAGGCTGGGTGGGAGCAGGGTGGCCTGTAGATAAGGGTGCCGCGGAAGGTAGACTTGGGGGTGCATGTATCTGGAAATGGAGTTGCTCCATGAGGGGGGAGTGTTCTTCTGCATTGGTTGTCAGAAAGTGGGTGGATTTGTGCATGATGGTTAGGCCGCCACAAGGGCGAGAAGGCTGGTCTTTGCAGAACTGTTTGTAGTTGCAGGGGATGGCAATGGCGATGTCTGGTGCAGATTCTGGGTTTGTCCGTGTTTTGGTGAGAAAGGCGATGTCCAGGT
The DNA here is from genome assembly GCF_031143425.1 of Pleurodeles waltl. Taxonomy (NCBI): domain Eukaryota; kingdom Metazoa; phylum Chordata; class Amphibia; order Caudata; family Salamandridae; genus Pleurodeles; species Pleurodeles waltl. Next base: position 556,643,212 of record NC_090436.1, read on the forward strand.
GGATGGAGTCTGGTTGGTCCCAGAGTTCTCTGGCGTGTTTGAGGAGGATGGAGTTGAGGCACTTTGTGTTGGTGTTCGATGGCTCAGTGGCAGGAGGATCCGGTGCTTGGTGCAGGGTGAGAGTGTGGTGTCAGTAGAGGCAGGAGAATGGTCCATGTGTATCTCTGGGTGATGCAAAATGGCAGGTGGAGGAGAGTCCTGTGCTTAGCGCTTGGAGGGTCTCTGCATTGTAGTGTTGGAAGGTCTGAGGACCAGGGTTCGTAGTGCTGGGTACGGTCCAGGCACAGATGGGCACAGACAGGCTTGCCTTTGGCGTGCCTGCGCAGCAGCCACCATTAAGAAGGAGAGGGAGGAGGGAAGTTCCAGTCAGCTGGGAGGCAGGACGGTGCTAAAGCGCTGCACAGGGAGGGTGGGGGGCAGGGCAAAAGGGGCCACAGTGGCATGGAATGAATTCGGGGAGAGTGAGTGGCTGAAAGGAGAGCGAAAGAGACAAGAAAGAAAAAGAGAAGAAAAAATAAGATGACAGGAAAATAAGCAAAAGTAAAAGTGACAGCAAGATACTTACACACAGATGGCCCCTAGGAATGAGGTACAGGTGTGAGCCTGTGGATGGAGGTGGGCCTTGAATTGAGAGTCAGGTAGGCTCTCAGTTTGATTGCAGCAGAGGCAGTAGCAGCAGTAACAGGTGGAGCTGTGCAGAGGAGAGTGATCAGACGCTGACTAGGAGGTCAGAGGAGTCGCACCGTGAGTGCGCAGTGGCTGCCATTAAGAAGGGGAGGAGGTGGTAGGGTCCGGTCAGCTAAGGGGCAGGAAAGTGCTTTGCAAGGAGGGAGGGGCGGTGCCACAGGGGCAGCAGCTGTAGGGAACGGAATGACGGGAGTGTGAAAGACTGAAAGGAGAGAGAAAGAGACATGAAGGAAAAAAAAAAGAAAAAATCAAGATGACAAAAAAAAGTAAATGTCAAAGTGAAAGCAAGATACTTACCCACAGATGGCCACTAGGCACTGCAACTCTGACCACAGGGAAGCAAGCAGTGCCTATGCTTGTGCAAATAATAAATGGACATAAATGGTGTTTTTTTTCCTATTTTGGGATTTCACTGTTTGTTAGTCTTTTTACTTGCCATTGCAAGTCGTTACTTTTTTTATCAAATAAAAAAGCAACCCCAAAAAATCTCCAAAATTGTTGAAAAAACACACAAAAAAACACAAAAGCATGTCAAAAACACAAAAAAGTTATTGTTAGCACCATCTTTTACTTTAAACAATGGGTGAGTGAATGAGTGCCTGAGTAGCTGTATGAGTGAGTAACTGGATGGATGGGTATCTGTATGAGTGAGTGAATGGGTGTGTAAGTGGTTGCTGGGTGAGTGATTGGGTGCATAATTATCTGTATGGATTATTGAATGAGTGTATGAGTGTATGGGTGAGTGAATGGTTGCATGAGCAGTTGTGTAGGTGTGTGAGTGCGTGCATGATTGACTGTATGGGTGAGTAAGTCGGTATGTACGTGTCTGTATGGGTGAGTGAATGAGTGAATGAGTGGCTGTATAAGTGAATGAATGGGTGGGTGACTATCTGTATGGGTGAGTGACATGATGTGTGTGTGTCTGCATGGATGAGTGCATGGTTGCATCACTGCCTGTGTAGGCAACTGACTGGGTGTATAAATGTTTGTATTGGTGAGTGATTGGGTGCATTAGTGACTGTATGAGTGGCTCACTGGGTTTGTAAGTGTCTGTATGGGTGAATGAATGAGTGCATGAATAGCTGTATGAGTGAGTAAATGGATGGATGACTACCTGTATGAGTGAAGTGAATGGGTGTGTAAGTGGTTGTGTTGGTGAGTGACTAGGTGCATAATTGTCTGGATGGATTAGTGAATGGGTACATGAGTGGCTCTATGAGTGAGTGAATGGATGTATCAGTGGCTGGATGGATGAATGAAAGGGTGCATGAGTGACTGTATAGGGCAGTGACTAGGTGTGTGAGAAGCCTGTGTGGGTGAGTGGCTTGATGTATGGGTGGCTGTATGAGTGAGTGAATGGGTGCATAAGTGACTGCATGGGTGAGTGACTGCTTGTGTCAGTTGGTGCATGGGTGAGTGACTGGGTGCGTGAATGTCTGTATGGCTGATTGACTGGGTGTATGAGTGGCAATATGGGTGAGGTAATGGGTGCATAAGTGACTGTATGGATGAGTGACTGGTTGAGTGAGTGGGTGTTTGGGTGGGTGACTGGGTGCATCAGTGGCTGTATGGGTGAGTGAAACCATGCGTGAGTGGGTGTATGACTGAGAGACTGGTTGTACAAATGGATGTATGGGTGAGTGATTGGGTGCATGAGTGGGTGTATGGGTGAGTGAGTGGGTACATGAGTATCTGTATGAGTAAGTGAGTGGCTGCATGAGTGGCTGTATGAATGACTCTTAAGTGTGCATGACCGGATGTATGGGTGAGTGAATGGGTGCATGAGTGGATGTATGATTGAGAGACTGGGTGTGTGAGTGCTTGTATCTGTGAGTGACTCAGTGTGTGAATGACTGTATGGGTAAGATGATGTATGCATGAGTGGCTGTATGAGTGAGTGAATGGGTGCACGAGGGGCTGAATGGGTGAGTGACTGGGTGCATGAGTGGCTGTAACGGTCAGTAACTGGGAGTGTAAGTATATGTATGGATTATGTATTAATGAAACAACATCTAATTACTTACCTGTATTACTGCTAAAATGTCATTTGATCTGTATTTAAAGAGAAAGAAGATAAATAATAGCTAAGGTTTGATATAATCAGTACATCTATTAAACTTTTTAACCTGTGATATAAAATACATTAGTATTTAATAAAACTCAAGAAGCTTTTGTCTTTTATATGGCAATTGCACACATTATATAGACATGTTATGTTCCCTTGTCCACTGTTCTCAGATTCTATACCTTTTCCACTGTAAAAGAAGTGTGTATAGCTGCTCATCACTGACCAGTGGGGGGAAAAACAGTTATATGGATTTGAAAAAAAAAAACATAAGCACATTATTTAAAATTAACATTACTATACATCACAGTTCTAACTTCACAGTATTTTACTCCAAAGAAGTGTTACTGTGATTGGCACTCACTAGCATTTGTAAATAAACTTACTCAAGCTACAATTATGAGAGTTAGGATAAGTACAGATATTAGCAAGTTGTTCCTTATTATTGTACCGGATACAAAAGTATAAACAAATGTAATCAAGTATTACAATTTTTCATTTCTTTTTGTGTGCATAAGTTGCATTAGGCTGAAAATTGTCTTAAGGAGTTATTTTTATACAGAGAATACTGTATATGTATTTTCCATATAAATATTATGAAAATAATCATCCACATTTAATTCTTTCATAGCTTTTCTTGATATCACCCTTGATAGGCCAAATGATATCTTAACCAGTAATAATCAACGTATAGAAAATAATTTATACCTGTCTCTTTCCTGAAAAAGATTTGAATATATTTTGTTGACAAAACGTTTTTTCACATTGTGTTGAGGACATCACCCTTGTTAGCCTGAATGATGTGGTAAATCCACATAGGAAGAACACTGTATCCAAAATACCACTCATCCACCTTAGAACTTTGGTTGAAGAAACAAAAAATATGAATGAGGAGATTGAAAACTAGTTTTTGCTTGAATTGCAAACTTCTATTATTGCATTCTGTCCACCCAGTTTGTGTCTTCAAATATACAGTATGATGTCCAGATGAAATATTAAGGCCTTAATATAGATAGTAGCCAAAGTACAGTACTTTCTCCTAGATATTGTTATTTGACCTGTTTTAAAGTTTGTAATCTTGGTATCCAATTTTGAACCATTTGCTCTACATCATTGAAACATTGTTATAATGTATTTACCACTTCTCTGTACAAACAATGTAGACAATACACTAGATTTCCAAGCTGGACAGGTCATCTTTTGGTCACTCTTTTTTTAGTAGTTCATTAAAAGACACATGTTTGCAATCTGGCAGACTTAAGTAGAGGAATTGCTCAGATTTATTTTCAGAGGTAGATAAGAAAGAGTATTCTTAACACTCATGGTTACATGTATAACTGTGTCCAAATATATCATCAATATGCACAGTGTCATCTTCTAAAACTCCAAGGATCACCATAATAAATTCCTGCCATCTTGTCGATCGTTTAGAGTAAATACTACAAATCCACTATATTTGTCTGCTAGTTGGCAGATGCCTGAAGCAGAAAGTATGACATTCCTGTCATGAGTTAAGCTTTGAAGGCAATTACATAGTGCTGTGCAGAATGTGTTCCTTGGTATGTCTTGGATTTACCACATGTAAGGGAAGAGAACACTGGTAACCTACTATGGGGGTGATTCTAACCCTGGCGGTCGGTGATAAAGCGGCGGCCAACCCGCCAACAGGCCGGCGGTCCAAAAAATGAAATTCTGACCCTGGCGGGAACCGCCAACACGGCCCGCCAACTTAACACTCCGACCGCCACGGCGGGACCGACAAACAGCGCGGCGGTCACCGCCAACAGCCAGGCGGCAGACAATGTTCCGCCCACACTATCATGACCGGCCAATCCGCCACCTTTTCCGGGGCAGGAGCACCGCCGATAAAAACACGGTGGAAACAGACTACGAACGGGAAAACGCGCACCTCTACGCACTCCACGAGGAAGGAGGACAGCATGGAACCCGAATTAAACATCCTACCTGCTCTCGTCTACCTGCTCATCTACCACGAGTACGAACGCCGGCGCAGACGACAACGGTGAGTACTGCACCTACGACACAGGGGAGGGGGGAGGACGAAAGGTCACGTGCACACACATACGCGATACACCCACCCCCCCAAACCATGTACACACCAATGCAGAGCAACAAGTCACAGTGAAACCACCCAAACCCCGTAAAGAAAACAAGGACATAATTAAATAGTGACTCGAAATTTATGGGAAACAAAAACCACTGATAAGTCACGGTCAAATAGCAATAACAACTCAAAAATCCAAAATCAATATCCAGTGCATACGAAAAACCGAGGCAATAAGTCCTGCACAACTAACGAGATTCAAAGTGTCCGTGGGCCAAAGTGTAGCAACACAAGGGCAAAGCCCACACAGGAGACCTGAGTCCTTTGGAAAGACCACTGCAGGGGCATCTGATGAAAAACCTACAGGCACCTCAGGGGGAAGGGAAGGGGGGGGGCACCACAGCCACATGAGTCCACGACGCCAGATCCACGAAGGGGCCACCATGCCCACTCGGCCATCCTGGTGAGTGCAAAGCCACAGTCTCTCAAGTCTCTACAGTGGGTGGGTTGCCCACTCGGCCATCCTGGGGAGTGCAAAGCCACAGTCTCTCAAGTCTCTACAGTGGGTGGGATGCCCACTCGGCCATCCTGGGGAGTGCAAAGCCACAATCTCTCAAGTCTCTACAGTGGGTGGGATGCCCACTCAGCCATCCTGGGGAGTGCAAAGCCACAGTCTCTCAAGTCTCTACAGTGGGTGGGTTGCCCACTCGGCCATCCTGGGGAGTGCAAAGCCACAGTCTCTCAAGTCTCTACAGTGGGTGGGATGCCCACTCGGCCATCCTGGGGAGTGCAAAGCCACAATCTCTCAAGTCTCTACAGTGGGTGGGATGCCCACTCGGCCATCCTGGGGAGTGCAAAGCCACAGTCTCTCAAGTCTCTACAGTGGGTGGGTTGCCCACTCGGCCATCCTGGGGAGTGCAAAGCCACAGTCTCTCAAGTCTCTACAGTGGGTGGGATGCCCACTCGGCCATCCTGGGGAGTGCAAAGCCACAGTCTCTCAAGTCTCTACAGTGGGTGGGTTGCCCACTCGGCCATCCTGGGGAGTGCAAAGCCACAGTCCATCAGGTGGATTACAGTCTCCACTGGTCAAGGAGGAGGCATGGTGGGCACAGTGAACCATTAACAGTGCATGACAGGAAGGGCCCAGCGGAGCGGTGCTTGAGATGGCGGGGCCCAGCGGAGCGGTGCTTGAGATGGCGGTGCCCAGCGGAGCGGTGCTTGAGATGGCGGGGCCCAGCGGAGCGGTGCTTGACAGGAAGGGCCCAGCGGAGCGGTGCTTGAGATGGCGGGGCCCAGCGGAGCGGTGCTTGAGATGGCGGGGCCCAGCGGAGCGGTGCTTGAGACGGCGGGGCCCAGTGGAGCGGTGCTTGAGATGAAGGGCCCAGCGGAGCGGTGCTTGAGATGGCGGGGCCCAGCGGAGCGGTGCTTGAGACGGCGGTGCCCAGCGGAGCGGTGCTTGAGATGAAGGGCCCAGCGGAGCGGTGCTTGAGATGGCGGGGCCCAGCGGAGCGGTGCTTGAGATGAAGGGCCCAGCGGAGCGGTGCTTGAGATGGCGGGGCCCAGCGGAGCGGTGCTTGACAGGAAGGGCCCAGCGGAGCGGTGCTTGAGATGGTGGGGCCCAGCGGAGCGGTGCTTGAGACGGCGGTGCCCAGCGGAGCGGTGCTTGAGATGGCGGGGCCCAGCGGAGCGGTGCTTGACAGGAAGGGCCCAGCGGAGTGGTGCTTGAGATGGCGGGGGCCAGCGGAGCGGTGCTTGAGATGGCGGGGCCCGCGAACGGTGCTTGAGACGGCGGGCCCAGCGGAGCGGTGCTTGAGATGAAGGGCCCAGCGGAGCGGTGCTTGAGATGGCGGGGCCCAGCGGAGCGGTGCTTGAGACGGCGGTGCCCAGCGGAGCGGTGCTTGAGATGAAGGGCCCAGCGGAGTGGTGCTTGACAGGAAGGGCCCAGCGGAGCGGTGCTTGAGATGGCGGGGCCCAGCGGAGCGGTGCTTGAGATGAAGGGCCCAGCGGAGCGGTGCTTGAGATGAAGGGCCCAGCGGAGTGGTGCTTGAGATGAAGGGCCCAGCGGAGTGGTGCTTGAGATGGCGGGGCCCAGCGGAGCGGTGCTTGAGATGGCGGGGCCCTGTTCAGCGGTGCTCTTCTGCACGGCGGGGCCCTCTTCAGCGGTGCTCTTCTGCACGGCGGGGCCCTCTTCAGCGGTGCTCTTCTGCACGGCGGGGCCCTGTTCAGCGGTGCTCTTCTCCACGGCGGGGCCCTCTTCAGCGGTGCTCTTCTGCACGGCGGGGCCCTCTTCAGCGGTGCTCTTCTGCACGGCGGGGCCCTCTTCAGCGGTGCTCTTCTGCACGGCGGGGCCCTCTTCAGCGGTGCTCTTCTGCACGGCGGGGACCTGTTCAGCGGTGCTGTTCTGCACGGCGGGGCCCTCTTCAGCGGTGCTCGTCCAGTAGGTCAAGGGAGCCAGACCTGGCCTGGACTCCCTGCTCACTCGCCCTCCGACCGTGCTGTTGCTGGACCCTTCGGTGACGGAGTCCTGGGCCCTTTGGTGTCCTTCCTAACACCCGGGATGGGGCTTGTGGGCCCCTCCTGCTCCGCGCTCCTGCTGGCTGACTTTTCCGCCCTGCTGCCCTTTCGCTCCTTAGATGGGGCTCTCGGGCCCTTGCCTCCCCTAGCTGTTGTGGCTGGTGATGTGGGAGAACTTGGCTCCTTGGGGGCAGCCATTTCAGTCCTCTCACGGCGGCCCTCTTCCTTCCTGGTCTTCTTGCCTGGTGGGGGGCTGGCTGTCCCCTTGCTGCTGATTGAGGTGTCACTGCTGGCAAAGGGTGGGCTCCAGAACCCATGCACCACAGTGACACCCGAAGCTGGGCTGGTGGTGGCTGAGGTGCTCTTGGGACTCTTTGCAGATGGAGGGGGTGGGTCAGTGGAGGGAAAGAGGTCAAGATTAGCAAGGAAAACTTTCTTAGGACCAAGGTAAAAGGTAGGAGAAGTGGAGATGGAAGTGGAGGAAGAGGATGTGGTTGTAGGAGAGTCAGGTGTGCTGTCTTTGGGTGCAGGTGCATGTGCTGGAGGCTGTTGTGAGGTGGATGGCTGTTGGGTGGGTGCCTGCCTGCGTTTGTGTGTCTTGGAAGAGGGGGTGACAGACACAGTGGGAGAGGACACAGGGGACGTGTAAATGGTAGTGGGGGTGGTGACTGCACGTGTGCGGACTGGACTGGAGGGTGTGCTGGTGATGGAAGCACTGGCTGATGGTGGTGTGCATGCAGGTGTGAGTGTAGACGTGACAGGGAGGGAGGAGGGAGACAAGGAGGTGGGGGACACAGAGGTGGTAGTGACTGTTGGAATGTCTGCACTTGCGTGAATGCTTGTGGCTTCTGTGGTGCCTGTGTCTGGATGAGCTTCCCTTGGGTGTTGAGGTGTGAGCAGGCTGGTCTGATGGTGTGGATGGGATAGGCTGAGGAACAGGAGACAGAGACAGGCTGGAGGCAGTCAGAAGAGGGAGGCTGGAAACAGGGACAATGGCTGCCGTCAGTGCTGAGGCCAGAGCATTGAACGATCGTTGATGGGCAGCCTGACCCCAATGAATGCCCTCCAGGTAGGCATTGCTCCGATGCACCTCCCTTTCTACCCCCTGGATGGCATTCAAAAGGGTAGTCTGCCCAACAATGAGTGTCCTGAGGAGATCAATGACCTCCTCACTGAGGGCAGCAGGGGTAACAGGGGCAGGGGCTGAGGTGCCTGGGGCGAAGGAGACGCCCGCCTTCCTGGGCGAGCGGGCACGGAGCGTAGGCTGAGGGGCTGCTGGGAGGGTGGGGCTGGTGCGCTGGGTGGCGGCTGTACCTGGAGAGGCGGGGGGCCCGGATGTTGCCGCCACCGCTAGGGAGCTCCCATCCGAGGACGTGTCGCTGTCGCTGGTGTCACCACCTGTCCCCGTTGTGGTGCTCCCCTCGCCCTCCGGATCACTGGTGCCCTCTGTGTCTGTTCCTGGTCCCACCTGGGCCTTGTGACTTGCAGATCCCTCGTGCTCCGATGCCATATCTCCTCCGCCTGATGATGCTAATGCACAGATGCACAAGAAGACGAAGAAGAAGGGTGGGGGGAGAAAAACGAAGACCAGGTTGAGTGCATGCAATGTCAACACCGTTGGCGGAGAGGACAGACACAGGAGCCTCAAGCACTAAGCCGCGCATTTGGGGTACACTACTCAGTACTTCGGACTAGGACTACAGGTCTAGAGACGCCAAAGGCGCACATGTGCGATGCTGGACCATCGATAGCTGTACTTGTCACCCTACAGAGGTGGGGTCCGGGAGCACAGGGCCATGCCTAAAGGAGCGGACTGCACAACAGAAAGCGCCCTGGCCTAATGTCACCCCCAACTCTCCTCCCCCACCCAGACGCCTCCACTGCGCAGAGAGATAGCAGAATGTGCTGATACTCACCCCCTTGTGTCTGCTGTGATGTCCTCAAGTGCCCATCCAAATCAGGGTAGGCCACCGCCAGGATCCGGGACATCAGGGGGGTCAGGGTACGACTGGCACCCCTCCTACGTTGGGAGGCCATCCCCAGCAGTGACTCGGCGGTCTTCCTGGTCCCGCGGCGGATGTCCTCCCACCTCTTGCGGCAGTGGGTGCCCCGTCTGACGTGGACCCCCAGGGACCGGACTTCCTTGGCGGTGGCACGCCATATGTCCACTTTCTGATGGGCGCTGACCTATTTGACATGTACAGGGTGGGAAGGAGAAATCATCATATTCTTGCATGTTAGATGCGATTGGCCCCCCCTCCCCAACCTTGCCATATGGCACATGCTCTCATCTGTCGTGCGTTGCACTCCTCATTTGCCCCCCACCAACTTAGCATCCACCCCACGCCACACAGGCATAGCCCATTCAATGTGCACCCAGTGTACTTACCTGTTGGTCTGGAGGACCGTAGAGTAACGCATACTGGGGGAGGACCCCGTCCACGAGCTTCTCCAACTCTTCGGAACTGAAGGCGGGGGCCCTTTCCCCAGTCGCAGCAGCCATTGTCACTTCCAGACCGAGGTCACAGCAGCACTTGCAGTATAGGTCCTCTCCTGTGGAAGATCAGGTCTCGAGTGATTAAGCAGATAGAAAATGGCGGTCAAGCCCGCAGCGGTGCGTACCGCGGCGGTGCGTACCGCGACCGCCGGCGCACCTCATTATTGGCTCCTGAAACCCATAGGCTTCAATGTTAGCCAATGCGGCTTCGTATAGCGGTCTTCGACCGCCTACCGCCACGGTGTGCCGCGCCAGCGCATTGACCTCACATCCCATTGTCCCACTTCACAGGTCAGGCAGCCGCCATTTCAAGGGCCCACATGGCATTATTTGTACTGCGTCACACAGGCCTAGGCCTTGCATTGCCACACATACACGCCTTTCAATACATAGATAATCGTGTGCTATGCATGCAGTGGTGAACGTACCTGTGACTTGCTTGACTCTGTGCTCCATGTTGTCCTTCCTAGGCACCGTCCGCTGGGACTTGCGAGGAGAAGGATGAATCCTCACGTGTACCGCCCGCTGGTGGACCTGTCGACAATGGAAGAACGCCACATCATACTATGATACCGACTTGACCGAGCCACTATACATGAACTGTGTGCCCAGCTGGAGCCAGCCCTGATGTCCCCCATCCGCCAACCCACAGGAATTCCCCCTCTAGTGCAGGTTCTGTCAGTCCTCCATTTTCTGGCAAGTGGCTCATTCCAGACAACAGTGGCCATGTCATCTGGAATGTTTCAGCCTATGTTTTCAAAGATCTTGTCTAGAGTGTTGTCTGCCCTGACGAAACACATGCAGCGCTACATTGTATTCCCTGAGGAGGTAGATTTGGCCACTGTGAAGGGTAATTTTTATGCCCTTGGACATATTCCCAACATAATTGGTGCCATTGATGGGACCCATGTGGCTTTAGTACCCCCAAAAGACGATGAGCAGGTGTACAGAAACAGGAAAAGTTACCATTCGATGAACGTTCAGGTGGTCTGTTTGGCTGACCAGTACATCTCCCATGTGAATGCCATGTTCCCTGGGTCAGTGCATGACGCGTATGTGATGCGAAATAGCAGCATCCCTTATGTGATGGAACAGCTACAGAGACAACGTGTGTGGCTAATTGGTGACTCTGGTTACCCCAACCTGCCTTGGCTATTGACCCCAGTGAGGAATCCCCGGACCAGGGCAGAGGAACGGTACAATGAGGCCCATGGGCGAACTAGGAGGGTCATTGAAAGAACCTTTGGCCTCCTGAAGGCCAGGTTTAGGTGCCTACATATGACAGGGAGATCCCTGATGTACTCACCAAAGAAGGTGTGCCAGATCATCGTGGCCTGCTGCATGCTTCACAATCTGGCATTGCGACGTCAGGTGCCCTTCCTGCAGGAGGATGGTCCAGATGGTGGTGTTGAAGCAGCTGTGGAGCCTGCGGAGAGTGAAGAGGAGGAAGACGAAGAGGACGACCCAGACAACAGGGACAGAGTTATCCAACAGTATTTTCAGTAGCACACAGGTAGGAATCACCCACGCCATTTACCATTTACTGTATGCCCCCTGCATCTTTACTTTGTGTATTTCCCCCCAGTTCTTTTAAACTGAAGTTTACTTTTCCCTTCCCTTTTCAGTGCTGTATGACCCACTGCGTGACTTCTGCTTGGTTAGCCCATGGACTAATGCTTATTGACATCGGTATGTTGTCCACACATAAATAACAGAACATTATTGATAAGTAATGTGTTATACATTTGTAAATAATACAGGCTGACTCCAGAATGATTTATGTGCAATGAGTGATTTATTTTTAGTGCTATATTTTGGTACATGATATTAAAACGGTGAATGGTGAGGGTGGAGTTATGTCCATGGCAGAGTCCAGTTCTCGGTCGCACAGGTGCATTGTTCATATGGCTGTGGAAGGATGGAGCAGGGGCAGTTCAAGGTTGGACAGGGTGACACTGTGGGACAGTGGAATGACATCCGGGGGGATATTAGACTGGCGGGGGTCTTGGCATCCTACTCTGTTTTCCTTTGAGATCTCAGGTTCCTCTTGCGGGGTGGTTGTTCTTCAGCAGGAGGTGGGGTTCTGGTGGCCCGTCGTTCTGTGGGGGCCTCCTGACCACTAGCGCCGGCGGAGGTGGTAGGCTGTTCCTGGCTAGTGACAGGGGCCCTTTGCGGTGCCACATGGTCCTGCAATGTGGTTTCTATCCGGTTGAGGGCCTGGACTATGGTCCCCATTGCGGTAGCGATGTCCCGGAGTTCATTGCTGAACCCCATGTACCGTTCCTCCTGCTGTGCCTGGATCTCGGTGAACCTGGCCAGTACCGTCGCCATCGTCTCCTGGGAGTGATGGTATGCTCCCATGATGGTGGTGAGGGCCTCTTGGAGAGTCGGTTCCCTGGGCCTGTCCTCCCCCCCCTGTCGCACAGCAGCCCTCCCAGTTGCCCTGTTTCCCCGGGCCTCTGTCCCCTGGACGGTGTGCCCACTACCACTGCCCCCAGGTCCCTGTTGTTGTTGGGGTGTTGGGTCAGCCTGGGTGCCCTGTAGTGGCGGACACACCGCTGATTGACGCGTCCGCGGGACAGAGGCATGGGCCCGCTGGGTGGGAGCTGTGCTGGTGTTCCCAGAGGGGTTTGGGTCTGCTGTGGCCTGTGTCTGTGTGTGGGGAACCAACTGTCCAGAGGTCCCCGATGGTCCGGGCTGGTCGTCAGGTTCTAGGTCGACAGAGCTGCTGTCCTTGCTGGGGGCCTGTTCTGGGGGTGGGATGGACATCTCTGGACCCTCCGTGGCGGTGTGTTGCCGTTCGGGCCCTGCAGGGGTGAAGGAGTATGGTTATTGTTTCTGTGTGTGCCATGGCGTGCATTTTGGGTGCCCTTGTCCCCCAGTGCTGGCATTCCCTTGTGGGAGGTGTTGTGAGGGTTTGGGGGGGGGTGTATGGGTATGTGCAATGGTCATGCTTTGGTGGTGGCTGTCTATGGTTTGTGTTGGCATTCAGGGGTTGGTGTTGTTTAGGGTGGGTTGTGCTGGTGAGACATTGGCAGGGAGGTTATGTGCTGGGGGGTGATATTGGGGGGGGGTTGGCATGCTGGTGGTTGGGGGGGGTGAAGTAGTTGAGATTCGACTTACCAGAGTCCATTCCTCCGTGTACTCCAGTGAGGCCATCAGGATGCAGGATGTTTACCACCTCTTGCTCCCATGCTGTGAATTGGGGTGGGGTGAGTGGGGGTCCGCCGCCAGTCTTCTGCACAGCGATGTTGTGCCTGGAGATCATCGAGCGCACCTTCCCCCGTAGGTCGTTCCATCGCTTTCTGATATCTTCCCGATTTCTGGGATGCTGTCCCACAGCGTTGACCCTGTCTACGATCCTTTGCCATAGCTCAGCCTTCCTTGCTATGGTGGTGTGCTGCACCTGTGTGCCGAAGAGCTGGGGCTCAACCCTCATGATTTCCTCCACCATGACCTGGAGTTCTTGGTCCGAAAACCGTGGGTGTCTTTGGGGTGCCATGGGGTGGTGTGGATGAGGTGTGGGGTGGTGTTTGTGGTGATGTGCGTGGTGATATGTGGTGATGTGTGCGTAGATGTGGTGTGGGTGATGAAGTTGTGTTCCTGTGTGTGTTGGGGTTTTCGAATGCTGTGCTCGCTATCTCTATCTCTCTCGCTCTCGCCTTCGCTCCGATTTCCAACTAGTGGGGGTTTGTGGGTGATGTGGGTGTGTGTTTTATAGTTGATTGGATGTGTGGGAGCGTTGTTTGTATGTGTCTCAGGTGTGCGTATTTCAAAATGTCCAATGTGGCAGTGTTTTGGTGCTGTGTGTGTATTTTGACCGCGGCGGTGTGTACCGCCAATGGAATACCGCGGTTGAAAGACCGCCGCGTGGATTCGTGGGTCAGAATGGCATGGGCGTGTTTGTGTTGGCGTGACGGTGGAGGTTTGGTCATCTCCAGTTTTCCGCGGCCCGCTGATGTGGCGGCCTTCCTTGGATGTCGGATTTTTGGCGGTTTCACAGTTGGTGGTCAGAATGACCGTGGCGGTCTACCGCGGCCGCGGCGGTAGAATGGCAGACTTCTGACCGGCGGTAAGGGCCTTTTACCGCCGAGGTCAGAATGACCCCCTATATCTCCATTTTTCCAGTTACATTTTTTTCACACCTTCTTTTTTACTTTTGCTTTCTGTCTTTTCTATAATCTTTTTTTTTATTCTTCTGTTAGTTTCCGTTTAGAACAAAATACTCTTTTTTCATAGACAGGATACTGTCCTAAATGAGGAGCATATTTACTTTTTAATCTGTTGTACTCTCTCACGTAATTTTTATCTGCACTAAGCTTCTTCTCATCAAAATCAATCAGAAACAAACCAGCTGACTTTCGAACTCTTGACAATGCCATATATGACACTCGTTTTTTAAAAACTGTAGCTCCAATTTTAATAAATGCAGTATCAACACTTAAGCCTTGAGACTTGAGGATCATTACAGCATATGCAAGACAAAGAGGAAACAGTTTTTGTTGGACTTAAAAACCTTTCACAAGCAAAAAGCATACAACACATCATCCAATTTGCTTCAGGACATTAACCTGATCAAACTTTATAGCTAAGAATTCAACCTGATCACAGTTAGGAAAATTTATAAAATCAACAACTGTAGTCAAGGCACCCTTTAGTAATCCTTCTTCTACATTAAAATGATTTCTTAAAATTACTTTACAGTTTCTACAAACACGTAAAGACTTCTCTAGTCCAGTATTCCTGTATGCAGATTTCTCCAAAGAGTTCAACTTATTTTCTAATTTTTCACTCAGCAGTACAGCTACTCCTTGGTGTTCCATTTTGTCAATAGCAAAAATATCCAAATTGTCTTCCTTCTCAAGTTTTAGTAATTCATCATTAAATGCAGGTAGGCATCAAAGAACCTATGGCCCTCATTACAACCCTGGCGGTCGGTGATGAAGTGGCGGTAATACCGCCAACAGGCCAGCGGTAAATACCTCCAAATTATGACCATGGCGGAAGGAGCTCAGATAGACAGCCACTTTACCACACCGACCGCCAGGGCGGAAACAACAGCCACCACGGCGGTAGCCGCCTACAGCCAGGCAAAAGACAATGTTCCCCCCACCGTATTATGACAATCCAATCCGCCACCTTTTCTGGGGTGGTACCACCAACATCAAAAGCCTGGCAGAAACAGAGCTCAGAATGGAAAGGACTCACCATTGGAGACATAGGGAACAACCACGCCGCCATGGAGCCCGAGCTGCAGATTTTTCTGATGATCTTCTATGTCCTGCTCCACTACGAATACCAAAGATGGCGAAGACGACCACGGTGAGTACAGCCGCCTAGCACACTAGGGGGGTGGGAGGAAAACAAGAGTGACACACACATGCAACACACACCCCTTTCCCCCAGCACCATACACACAATCAGATGCAGTAAGAAAACATAAATACCCCGTACCCCTCAGGAATAAAGCAAGGACAACACGAATAGATGAAAGTGAGTGTAATAATATTGATACAGTAAAAATACTTATAGCCAATCTAAAAGTATATACATGTGTACAATTCAAAGGACACTTCCCAGTCCTCAATGTGTGTGGGCCACAGGGCCACATGACAAAGTACAAGGCCCCACTTGTCTCCTGCAACAACACGGAGAGAACACTGCAGGGGTATCAGTTTGAAAATAGGCAGGCACCTCAGGGGGACGGAGAATGGGGGTGCACCTCAGCTGGCAGATGGAACAACACCACTGGTCCTGGATGGGACAACATGCCATGTGCTTCGTCATAGGGAGTACAAGGCCACAGTCTCTCAAGTGGGTGACTTGCCCACATGCTCTGGAGGGGTCGACATGCCCTGTGCTTGGTCCTGGGGAGTGCAAGACCACAGTCTCTCAAGTGGGTGACTTGCCCACATGTTCTGGAGGGGGCATCATGCTCGGTGCTTGGTCCTGGGGCGTGCAAGGAAACAGCCTCTCAAGTGGGTGACTTGCCCAGCCCACATGCTCTGGAGGGGGCAACATGCCCTGTGCTTGGGCCTGGGGAGTGCAAGGCCACAGTCTCTCAAGTGGGTGACTTGCCCATATGCTCTGGAAGGGGTATTGTGCCCTGTGATCTTCAACCTGGGGAGGATGGGGTGAGTGGGTGGCTTACCTACTGGTTCTGGAGGGGGCATCTTGCCCTGTGATGCAGATCTTGGGGAGTGCAAGGTCACAGTCTCTCAACTGGGTGTCATCTCCACAGGATTTGCAGGGGGCAGACTGCACAACAGCCCAGGGAGGCAGGTCTACAGAATGTCCGCCGGCGGTGACAGCTGTTCAGTGGTGACAGTGGTGGTGCTGCTGCTGCTGGTAGAGGTGGGGGGAGGCTCCTGCCCATTCCCTGCAGCCTCGGACGGCTGCCCACTGCTGGTGGTGGTAGTGCTGCTGCTTCTAGTGGTGGTGGTTGGTGGGGGAAGCTCCTGCCCATCCCCTGCAGCCTCAGACGGCTGCCCACTGGAGGTTGTGGTGATGCTGCTGCTGGTGGTTGTGGGGGAAGCTCCTGCCCATCCCCTGCAGCCTTGGATGGCTGTCCAACGGAGGTGGTGGTGGTGCTGCTGCTGCTGGTAGTGGTGGGGGGAGGCTCGAAAGAGTTTTCACTCCATGAATGTCCACATGGTGTGCCTGGTGGACCAGTACATCTCCCATGTCCATGCTAAGTATCCTGGGTCTGTTCATGATGCTTTTTTCCTGAGGAATAGCAGCATCCCTAATGTGATGGGCCAACTACAGAGGCACCGGGTCTGGCTAATAGGTGAGCCATGGTTCCCACCCAGTGGATGTTGGTGTATGGGTATGGTCTGGGCCATATGGGATAGTGTGTGGCTAAATATTGTCCCTCAATGTTTGCAGGTGACTCAGGTTACCCCGACCTATCATGGCTACTGACCCCTGTGAGAAATCCCAGTACAAGGGCAGAGGAATATTACAATGAGGCACATGGGAGAACAAAAGGGATAATAGAACGTACCTTTGGCCTCCTGAAGGCCAGGTTTCGGTGCCTTCATTTAACAGGATCCCTGTGCTACTCACCCCAGACGGCCTGCCAGATAATCGTGGCATGCTGCATTTTGCATAGCCTTGTCTTGAGACGCCATGTGCCTTTTCTGCAGGAGGAGGAGGCTGGAGATGGCCATGTGGCAGCAGTGGACCATGTGGACAGTGAAGATGAGGAGGCAGAGGATGAGGATAAGGACAACAGAACTGCAGTGATTAGTCAATACTTCTAATAACACACTGGTAAGACAGTGTAACTTCACATTTCATTGGCATTTTCCTTCTTCACATTGTGATTTCCCACTTCTATGTTCAAGGTGGACAGGGTGACTGAGTGAGACACAAGGGTGACAATCAGGAGAGTCTTATTTCCTGGCGGGGGTCTTTGCAATAGTCTCTGGCTTCTGTCTGGATCACAGGGAACGTTTGTAGAGTGGTTCTCCTTCTGCAGGGGGAGGATTGCTGGTGGCCTGTTGGTCCTGTGGCGGGGCCTCCTGCCCACTAGCGGCAACGGAGGTGGAGGGCAGTTCAGTAGTCTGGCTAGTGGCAGGGGCCAACTATTGTAAGACTGCCTCCCTCATAATGTTGCTATGGAGACCAGGGTGGTGTTAATGGCCTTCAAGTCCTCCCTGATCCCATGCAGCTGCCTGTTCTCCTGCATGTTGGCCAGGATCTGGCCCAGCGTATCCTGGGAATGTTGCTATGCTCCCAGGATCTCAGTGAGTGCCTTCTGGAAAGTCGAGTCCCTGGTCCTGTCCTCCCCCTGGCGCACAGCATTCCTCCCAGTTTCCCTGTTGTCCTGTGCCTCTGACCCCTGAACCGCGTACCCACTGCCACTGACCCCAGGTCCCTGATTGTCTTGGGGGCAAGGTGTGCCCTGGGGTCCTTGTAGCGGTGGACACACTGGTGATTGACGTATCCTGGGTACGCTGGGTGGGTGATGTGGTGGTGTTTCCTGATGGGGGATGCTCTGTGGTGGTGTGGGACTGTGCCTAGGTAACCGACTGTCCAGAGGTCCCTGATGGGCCAGGTTGGTCAACCAGATCCAGGTGACCAGAGCTGCTGTCATCACTGTGGGCCTCTTCTGTGGGGGGACTGGAAATTGCTGGGACCTCTGCTGCACTTACATTGGCTGGGATACTTGTGGGGATGTAAATGCAGTGTTATTGTTTCTGTGTGTGACATATTGTGCACAGGTGGGATGCTCTCTTTGTTTGTATTTGCCCTGGCAGCTGTCACTTGTGTGAGTTGGTATGTGGTGGGCTACCTGATTCTCTCTAGTGTGCATGCTTTGCTGATAGGTGTCCATGCAGGTCTGTGAGTGGTGTCCATGCATTGGTATGGCATGCAGGGCTTGGCATTGGGATGAGTGAGATGTGATGGTGGGGTGTGTGGGACGTGGTGATGTGATGGGATGGAGGGTGAGGGTGAGGATGAAGGTATGTGATGGCATGCAGGTAGGGGGGTGATAATAGTAGAGAGTTGACTTACCAGAATCCAGTCCTCCTACTCCTGCTACGCCCTTAGGATGCATGATTGCCAAGACTTGCTCCTCCCATGTTGTTAGTTGTTGGGGAGGAGGTGGGGGTCCACCGCCAGTCCTCTGTACAGCGAGCTGGTGTCTTGCTGCAATGGAGCGTACCTTCCCCCGTAGGTCATTCCACCTCTTCCTGATGTCAACCCTTGTTCTGGGGTGCTGTCCCACAGCATTGACCCTGTCCACGATCCTCCGCCATAGCTCCATCTTCCTAGCAATGGATATCTGCTGCACCTGTGCTCCAAATAGCTGTGGCTTTACCCGGATGATTTCTTCTACCATGACCCTTAGCTCCTCCTCTGAGAATTTCGGGTGTCTCTGTGGTGCCATGGGTGTTGTGTGAGTAGTGTGGGTGAGGGTGTGTAGGGTGATGTGCTAAGGTGTGTGATGTGGGGTGCGTGGTTGGTGTATAGGTGATTGTGATGTGTGGCTCTGGTCTCATCTGTGGTCATGGGTTCTATCTCTATCAATTGTTTGTAGTTGTAAAGGGTTGTGGGTAGTGTGGGTGTGTGTTTTATAGTGGTGTGGGTGGGTGTGTGTGTGGTGTGTGTATGTGTGTCAGGTGTGCATAGTTTGAATTGTCCAATGTGGTGTTGTTTTGTATGTGTGTGTGTATTTTGAGCACAGCGGTATGTACAGCCAATGGTTTACCGCCATTGAATGTTCACCGTGGTGATTCGTGGGTCATAATGTGATGGGCGTTGTTCTGTTGGCGTAACGGTGTGGGTTTTGCTACTGCCAGTTTATCACTGACTTTTGGTGTGGCAGAGTTATGTCTCTGGCTGAATAGTGACGTGTTGGTGTGTGTGTGTCATAATATGGTGAACGGATATCCGCCGTGGTGGCGGTATGTTGGCTGCTGTCAGCGTGGTGGTAAGTGGGATTTACCACCAATGTCATAATGAGGGCCTATATGTTTTCCCTTTTTGCAAAACTTATACATTAGCTCTGCTGCTGTCTTCTTAGAAGAAAAAAGTTTATTAATAAGTCAACTTTCTGGCATGAATGTTCCCTCCTGTGTGAGCACCTCAACTCTAATGTCCTTTAGAATGTTGCCATACCCATGTCAGAAGATTGACGCATATTTTTCACAAGTTCCTTGTATTGATAATATTGCCAAATGTTGACATTGCCAATACTTCCCAATGACTTTCGTGTCTCTTCATGCAAAAGAGTTTTAAAAACAAATTGTCCTTTCACAGAAGTAAGTTGTAGTAGGTTTCCAAAAACAATCAAATGATTTCCTCCTAACAAGATGTTGTATTCAGTTTTTAAAATCGCAGGTGGATAAGAGCAAGTCTTTGATTTGAAACCATGCTTACCTCATCAATAATCAGAAGCTTAATTTTCTTCAAAACTCTTGCTACCTCATGACAAGCTTCACCAGATAAATTCTGGTATCCCAGTTTATTCTCATGTTCAACTGGTAGCATTAGTAGCCTATGATTAAAAAGCTTTCTAAAGTACCTGCCTGACCACTAATCTATAATAGTATTGGCTCAAATGATGAGCAATTGCATTTCTTTTTCTCATGTCATAATCCACGTTCTTTTTTATCTTTTACTTCAATGCAAATCTCTTTCTGTTCATTGTTGAGTTGTCCAACTAACAGTTCTAGATCTATAGATTCCTGTCTAGCTTGTTCCACTGCAGTTTCAGCTTCATTCATAGCTATTGCAGCTTAATTTTCAATAATAGGTTTTCCAAGAGGATTCTGACTTGAAGGTGCTGAACTATGGCTGCCTTGTGAACTATCCTAAGCTACCTCAGCAGCAATCATTTCTTCCTTTTGTATCTCACCATTTAACATTTGCAAATAGATATTGAACATGGGACACTGAGTACTATCTTTGACAGCATTAAAAGAATCTTCATAGCAGTTATAGTCTTCAAGGAATTCTAATTCAGTACGCCAAGGTTTGAACAGTTGAATCGCTAAATAGAAAAAATATCCTTTCTCAGGAGTTTGACAGCTTAGTTTTTGGTGGTTAATTAAATTTTGTTTTTCCATGCTCCACTAAGCATCCATCACATCCACGTCTTGCATATTTTTCTTCTTCTATGTTTTTAATTACATTACTTTTAAATCTGTAGTTTTGCAGAATTTCATAAAGGCACTTGTCTTCTAGATTTGGACTTCTTCTTGGATAGTAAGTATCCATCATATTTGATTTTATAATATCTGTACTTTCTGGGTCAACCTCTGCTAGGTACTGAATTTTAGGGAAATACTTCTGTACTATGTTTCTTATAGTAGATAGATCAAGACCTACCCAAACAATTGCTTTTGATTTTGAGAACAAACTTACTGAACTCAATCTGACACATGCTTTATAGGACCCCATTTCTCTTTGGAAAGCATTTTCAAGCTGAAAGAAGACAATTTCTTGCTAAGTGTCTTCTCTGCAGAACTTTCCTCCCACATAGCCTTCATTTCATTTTTTTAAAGATTTTGTGCTATGCGATGTAACATACCGATCCACAGCAGGGGAGTTTTCTGCAACAAATTGAATATCCATGTTAACATTCCACATTTTGTTAAATCAAAGGATTGTAGTCATTAATGTATTTGGAATCATCAATTTTTTTGTTGTTGTATGTGTTCTTTGGTGGTTTCCATCTTAATATGTGTCTCACTGAAGACAAGCAACTGTTCACTTTTCCTTTTGGAATCACAAGTCTTGGAAATCCAAATCAACATCTTTTATAAAATGTTTTCTTTGGACCTCTATGTACAACAACAGTACTTCAGACATCTATGTATTTGAAAAAGCAAACCTTGTTCTCTAAGACCACTTTCACAACTCTGTTTTGGTATAGCACATGCGACATACTGTTCTATAAAAGGCAAAACAGACTTGTCACTTTCTGCTCCAAATTTGGGTGCATCTATTATCCATAGAGGCATGTGAATGTGAGGAGCACCTTTTGTCTGGTACTCTTTCCACCAAAAGAAATCACTTACTTCTCCAAGAGGAGGATTGCTTTTATTGCAGATAAAAGCAAGCATAGCTTGGAACCTGTGGTTGAAATATCTACAAACATTAGCAGGATCTAATGAGCACGGTTCTGTAGCTGTCTTCAAATTGATATAGTTTAGATAAGAGTTTGCTAGTCTCAATAATTGAATAACATCATCCCACACACACTGTGCTAAACCCAATGTCAAAAGCCAGGTTAGTGTTCCTAGGTTTCTCAGCATACACTTCAGTTCTCCATGACAATGGTACAAGTATTCGTTAATGCCAGTTGGCATGCCACTAAATTAATCAAGTTGTATTCTAAGTTTTCATTCCTTTCTTGCACTTTGTTAACAACATTTCATGCAATCATTTTTTGAAGATTAACTCATGTTTTTAATATGTGGTTCACTGCATACGAAAGTCCAGACAAGTCACTCTCAAATAGAAGGTGAAATATGTATGGGATACATTGTCTGAATCTTGAATCCTCTGGATATAACCGTGTTGACTGGTATTCAGCTGCTGGTATTTGTATGGAACTGTCATCATACCGACCTCCTACTCTAGTGAGAAACAAGTGGGTGAAACATTGAGCCGCTAAACTCTTCCCCCCACACTCATAGGAGCTCCTTTAGTTTCTGCATTTGAAATAGGTCTATAGCATCACCAATGACTTCTTTGGAATGTAATGGATGGCTGCTGTAGTGCTCATAAATGTTTTCTGATCGGGCTTTATCTACTTTTTCTATTTGTCTACTCAGTAGCGGACTGACATCATCATCAACATTTGGAACATCAGACTCAACATTAACATTTTTGTAATAAACTTTGTTTTGTGCCAGGGATAATATTGCTTGCTTAACTTTATTAACATCAACCAGCTCTTGCCAAATTGTTTTTTTTCTTAGTCGGTTCACAATTTACCACGATAATAAGCTGTTCTTCATTGTCTTTGTCTATTCCTACAGTTTCAAACTTGTTTTAAAGTCTAACGGCAAATACAATAGTCTTTTTTTCTGATTGGGCTGGATCGACTTTTTTTATTGGACCACTTGGTAGTTAACTGACATCATCATCAACATTTGGAACATCAGGCTAAACAGTAACATTTTTGTAATAAACAATATTTTGTACCAGGTATGATGTTGCTTACTTAACTTTAAAACCATCAACCAACTCTTTCCAAATTGATTATTTCTTAGACGGTACACCATTCGCCAGGATAATAAGTGTCTCTTCATTGTCTTTGTCTATTCCTACAGTTTCCACATTTTTTTAAAAGTCTAATGGCAAATACACTAATCTTTATTTAAGGCATTCTAGTAACTGCATTTCACCTGTTTTTGGTTCCAATTGTATAATCGCTTGAAATGGACTGGATGTAAAGATTGTATAAGGATAGATTTGTCTACATTTAAGTCTTGTAGATGTTCAGGAATACTCACACGTTCTATCCTATTATACACTGCTCTAGCAGTTTTTTTCTTGTCCTCTAACTTAAAATAGCAGTACTTACATATAGCTTGCAGAGTTGACAAGTCAAAACTCTCCTCTGCAAATAAATAAACATCAAGTTCTTGCCACTTTTATCCGTTTTCCCCTTCAGGTTAGGAAAATACATCTGCATTTCGTATTTTACTTTTATAGTGAGTGCATCTGCAGCAAATGCAGACATTGGTCCTCATTTTGACCCTGGCTGTCCAAAGACCACCAGGGCCATGGTGGCAGTTTCACCGCTGACGGGCCGGCAGTAAAGACTGCCACAATATGAATGTGGCGGGTTGGCCTCTGTCAACCCACCACATCCACTCTTGTACTGCCAGGTCGGTTGGACAGCCACTGAAGACCGCCAACGGAACCACAAATCAGCTTTCTGCCAAGGGTTTCCATGTCAGTAGCACTGCCCCAAAAATCCTGGCGGAAATTTATTTCCTGTTACTGTCAGACGACTCCCCCAACCCCCTTGAATCCCAATACCCACCAACCCCCTTCCATACCAGCAACCCCCTGCCGAAACCCCCTTGCATACCATCACCCTCCTTCCAGAACAGCACCCCCTTTCCCCACCCCCCTTCTAGGAACAGCACCCCCCACCCACTCCCTGCATACGCACACACACACACATACCCACACGCACCTCATATACACTCATTCACCAACAGTTACATAGACGCATTCACACACATGCATCTATATACGTATTCACACATACACACCCATACACGCTTTTACACAAACATTCCAACACGCACTTACTGCCACAATCATAAGAGCACATACAACACACCCGACCCTCCCACCCCCTCCCCTGTCGAACAATCGACTATCTTTGTCTGGCCGAGGAAGCCGTCCGGCAGGGAACGGAACCAGGCGCTTCCACCGCTGGCAGTGTCCCCGCATCAGGACACCGCCAGGCCATATTACAGGTTGAAATACGACTGGTGGAGTCCTTTTAGTGAGGCGGGGACAATGGTGGAATCACACCTGTGCCTAGGACCACCAGCACGACTACAGGAATATTTCCGTCCAAATTGTGGCGGAAATCCTTCAGTACTCGTAATATGGTGGTCAGAAGACTGCCAGCACTGACAGTATTCTGGTGCCCGTATCTTTGGCGGTCTTGTGAAAAGACGCCAAAATTATAATGAGAGCCATAGTTTGGCTTTTCAGAAGAAGTTTTATTAAAATTCATAATCTCTTGCACAAAATTCTCCATATCAATACTTGTGCTCTCTTCTTAAATACCTGTACCTACCAATTCCTCATTCTCCCTAGAATCTTCTTTAGGACTAAAGATCCAAAAAGTACTCTATTCATCTCTCCTAAACATAACGCTGGAGTCTTCACATAGTAAGGTCTCCTAACTAAACTTCATATTTTTAAATGGTGAACTACCAACATTCTAAATTGATGAAAGGTGCTTTGGCACACTTTCTTGGATAAACATGATAAGGACTGTCCTTGTCAATTGGTATGCTTTCTTACTTTATAGGGATCTAATCCTTGCAAAATTGAAGTTCTTCTCTTCAAACTTCTACACGGAAAGTCATGTACAAAAGTTTGTAATAAATCAAAAGATTGCTGACGAATGCTACAAATGCTACTACAATTCCAGGGCCCTGTCTATGCTTTCCCTGTGCCTGTTCGGCTATTACCTCTTCCATATTTCTGGGAACAATCCCCTATTTTTCAATAGGACTCCCATCCTTAACCTTATACCATTGAGTTGAATCAACTGCATGTACTAATGTGTTCTCTTGGAAATAGCCTTCTTCATTAAAGGAAGGCTCTGTACTTGACATTTGTTTCCATTCTCCACTGAATATTTTACAAAAATTAGTTTTATAAACAACTCTTTTTCTTCGGCTGCATCTCTTCAGACCCAACACCCTTCTATCCAATGTTCTCAATCTATTAGTAATCAAAATGAAAAGCTTTCCTTCAAGGCAAACACCTTTTCAACTACAGACTCAACACATTTTGTTTTGTTTCACTACTTCTCTTCTCCTTCTGTATCTCCGCATATTTTTAATGAGATTCTGAATTAGCTTGTTAAGCTTATCGCTTCCTTCTTTGACTTCTTGTTTGTAGTCTGACAATTTTTTAAAACATTCTGGGGGTCATTCTGACCCTGGCGGCCGGTGGCCGCCAGGGCCACCGACCACGGGAGCACCGCCAACAGGCTGGCGGTGCTCCAACGAGCATTCTGACCGCGGCGGTTCAGCCGCGGTCAGAAGCGGAAAGTCAGCGGTCTCCCGCTGACTTTCCGCTGCTCGTGTGAATCCTCCATGGCTGCGGAGCGCGCTCCGCAGCCATGAGGATTCTGACCCCCCCTACCGCCATCCTGTTCATGGCGGGAAAGCCGCCATGAACAGGATGGCGGTAGGGGGGGTCGCGGGGCCCCTGGGGGCCCCTGCCGTGCCCATGCCAATGGCATGGGCACGGCAGGGGCCCCCGTAAGAGAGCCCCGCAAAGTATTTCAGTGTCTGCCTTGCAGACACTGAAATACGCGACGGGTGCCACTGCACCCGTCGCACCTTCCCACTCCGCCGGCTCGATTACGAGCCGGCATCCTCGTGGGAAGGGAGTTTTTCCCTGGGCTGGCGGGCGGTCTTTTGGAGACCGCCCGCCAGCCCAGGGAAAAACTCATAATACCCTCCGTGGTCTTCTGACCGCGGAGCGGTATAATGGGGGCGGAATTCTGGCGGGCGGCCTCCGCCGCCCGCCAGAATCAGAATCACCCCCTCTGTGACTGATTTAAATGTGTCCTTTTTTTATTCTTCATTTTGCAAACTTTTCAGTTTCCCACAAACAGTTTTAAAACAATTTTTAGTTTTCTTGCCAGCAGCTTATTCTTGTTTAGTAACATTGTCCACATGTTGTACTTGTTTTTCCTGTCTTGCAAGTAGGTCTTATAATTTCCTCACGTT
This sequence comes from Pleurodeles waltl, assembly GCF_031143425.1. Classification (NCBI taxonomy): domain Eukaryota; kingdom Metazoa; phylum Chordata; class Amphibia; order Caudata; family Salamandridae; genus Pleurodeles; species Pleurodeles waltl. The sequence goes on from NC_090436.1 coordinate 556,669,002, forward strand.
TTTTATTTGTGTTTTCTTTCGCATTTTCAGTATGTCTTGTAATAGAGGAGTTAATCTCTAAAATACAAATAATCCCTAAATGTATACTTCCTCATCATATATTACTCAATTTTATATTCTATCAATATGAATATAAAAAAAGTGCCACTATAATGTCACATTCTACGTCTTAGTGTTCTGTTTAAATATTAGTCCATCTTTCTTAGCCACATGAATATCATAAATTCCCAGATTTAGAACTCTGCAAAATAATCAACTTTTTTTCTATTCTATTTTGTTATTTAACTTTAATTGACCCCCATCTTTTCTTCTTTCCATCTCACCTGCAATCTGCAGCACACAAAGCCATAGGAGAATGCCCTTCATGATTGCTTTTGTCTAGGATGGTATTATTTAATTTACAAAAAAAATCATCCCCCCCAGCACCGGCAGCCATGCACCATGCTGAAAGCCTGTCTGCATTATCACTAGCAAGGATTTTCTCCATTGTTGCACAGATAAAGTACATAAATTCACTCTTCTTTGTATATTCAGTACATTTCTGACATGTTGAAGTGGGAAAGGTCAACACTACAAAGCAGTTGTTGCACTGCTTTGCAGCGTAGGCCTTGTAAATAAGGCCCTATATGTCTTTCATTATAAGTACATTCCATCATTCCTGTAACTAATGTACATCCTAGTTCAGATATAACCTCTATGTACGTAAACAAGAACTATAAGTGTTTTTATGTGTTTTCAAATACCAACTCAACTTGCAAGTTCAAGCACACACAAAAGATATTTAGTAGTACATTAAAACCAAGGCTGTAGTTCTTGTACTTTCATTCATCCTATTAAATAATACATACATTAATACATATATAAGAAAATTATCAAAACTTCTCTGCCTATACACGACTTAAAAACTTTTATGTATATCATAAACAGTTATAATACTTTTATTTACAAACACAGCTGGGTTTAAAACTAATGTTGTAATTCACAAACCTGTTCATAGCTTTCATTGATAGATGAAATACTGTCACAATATGACTGCTAGTATTTTTTTATTATGACAAGGAAAAATCAGAATAAGAATGGTAGACCACTCTTAGACCAAGAAACCAGTAATGGCAAACTGTTGACCTTTACTCTCACTGATACTGTCCTAATTAACTAATCACAAACTGAGTTTCATCTTTTCTTTATATTATGCCACTGTTAACCCTTTCTTCTCTTACTTGGTAAGAAGCCTAATCTGCTACTGTATGTTCCTGGAGTCCTCCAGCATACACCATGTGTAACATTGCAATGGAGTTGCGACTCCAGCTGGGGGCATAAACATATATTTCCCATAATTTGTTTCCACAATTTCTTCAACATTTTACATCTTCTGATCTCAGGGCACTGGTAAAATAATTCCTTATATTTCTTTATATAACAAATCTAGTATTTAAAAATTGTATGTGTCCTTCAACAGTTCACTTCCTCCAGCACTCTTTCACCACTGCTACCATAGCAACCTCCTTTTGAACACTGTACTGTAGCAGTAGTTCAAAAGTTAAAAAATAAATATTAGCAGCAGACTAGCTTCAATGTGTTCTGTAGCAGGTGTGATTTACTAATACAGAATGCAAGCATATCCAACAGGGGATTACTTATTTATAAAAATACAAGAACCAATCAGCGATTGTCTAACTAAATATTTACAACATAACCTATTTTTATGTACCAATCTATATACCATATCCAATCAAAATTAAGTTGTTTCAAAATCCACTGCTCCTGCCATTTAAATCACCTCTCATTTAAAAAAAAAAAAACATTCTGCTGCAGCCTTCTATGCGCCACTCTTCCTTCCTTTCCAAATGTTCAGAGTATGGATTGTAGGTCACAGCTATGTTTAATATGCTAGTGAGTATGCTAGAAAGAGTGTCATTAACAGGGACTTGGGTTTACCTAACATGGATATTATTTGGGCTGGCAACAAAAGGATTAAAGTGTCAGCAATTGCTTCCATTGGTTGAAAGCATCAGAGATTGCCAACCCCTTCACCTCATAGTTGTGCACTGTGGTGAAAATGACCTCTGCACAGTGACCTGATTAGTACTGGAAATCCTAATGAAAGATACATTTGTTCAATTAATGCACTGGCCTTGTGTTTTCTAACATGTGCCAGAAGCAGAAATGGAACTGATCTTCTGAATTCTGTCCAGAACGAGACAAAGCCAGGAAACATGTTAATAAAACTGTTTTAGTATTCCTCAGAGATCATAAAATGTGCCCAAATACAACAATAACCTCCACTTTGAAATGGATGAGGTATATAGAAAAGATGGTGTTCACTTCACAGATGACGGCAACAGAGTATTTCTGAAAAAATGTAAACTCTGAATCTGCTTGTATATGTACTAATCATATACACAAAAGAAACACAAAAGCTCTTCTTAGAGCTGTTCTATATCTCAAACATTAACTACATTTAAAAGTAAATCTGACTTTTTTTTATAATTGAAAGGAGTCACCACTCGTTGCGGATTCGCAAAACAAAAGCACAAATTAAATGCACAATACCCAATATAATTTTCATATGTCTTTGTTTTGACTTTCCGTGTACTAGTACATTTCTGAATACCTCAGTTGAACTATATTTGGGTAGAATAATGGATGGACACGTGGGAAAGTGGATCTTTGAGTGACTGTATGACAGTATGAGTGCATCTTCAAATAGCTGCATTGCTATGAGTGACTGTTACTGCATCTCTAACTGTCTGACTACCTCTCTTAGTGTGTGCAATACTATATATCTGACTGTCTGAATGTGTGTGTAAGAGTCTGAGTGGGTCTTTCAGTTGGTATATTAGTGTCACTAGCTCTGTGACTGGTGCATGAGTCTTTCACTGAGTTTTTGTATGGGTGCATGAGTGACTGTATAGGTCTCTCAGTGGGTGTACACGTGTATGTCTGGGTATGTAACTGGGTTTGTGAGTGTCTGAGAGGGTCTGTGAGTCAGTGGGAGAGAGTGTGAGTGGGTCTGTGAGTAGGTGTCTTAGAATCTCAATAGGTCTCTAAATTAGACTATGAGTGTTTGAGTGGTTCCCTGAGCGGCTGTACAAGTGTCTGTCTGGGTCTGTGACCGAGTGTGTCAGTGTCACAAAAGAGTGTGGGTGAGTCAGTGGTTGTGTGAGTGTCTGTGTGGGTCTGTGAGTGGGTGGGTGAGTATCTGAGTTTGTCTGTGAGTGGGTATAACAGTGTCACTGGGTCTGTGAATAGGAGTTTGAAGGTGTGAGTGGGTCTGTGAGTGGGTGCTTGAGGGTCTGAATAGGTCTGAGTGGGTGCATTGGAGTCTAAGGCCCTCATTACAACATTGGCGGTAAATGCTGCTTACCACCGTGCAGAAGACCGCCAACACACCGCCGCGGCTGCAGAATTCCGCCACAGCTATTACGACCCACAGCTCAGAAACCGCCAAAATCTAGACACCCACACAAGTCCACCACACTTAAGGTCAGTAATAAAATGGCAATAACAAAACCACAACCGGAATACGCCCACACTATCACAACCCACGAATCCACGTGGTGGTCTTTCAACCACGGTATTCCATTGGCGGTACATACCGCTGTGCTCAAAATACACACACATATACAAGACACAGCCCCATTGGACAAATCGAAATACACACACCTGATACACATACACACACCACTCCCACACACCCAATACAATATAAAACAAACACCCACATTACCCCCAAACCCTTATTACCAAAAAGTTTGAAGAAGGCCAGAGAGACAGCAAAGCACAGACAACACCAGCATACAGAGGCAAACAACACCAACACACATACACATTCACGCACAAATAACCACACACCCCTAAACAGCACCCCACACATCACAACACACACCACCTCACACATCACCCACACCACCCCATGGCACAGCAAAGACACCCCAGGTTTTCTGAGGAGGAGCTCAGGGTCATGGTAGAGGAAATCATCCGGGTAGAGCCACAGCAATTCGGATCACAGGTGCAGCAGAATCGTGGACAGGGTCAACGCAGTGGGAAAGCACCCAAGAACACCTCCTCCCCACAACTAACAACATGGGAGGAGCAGGTCTTGGCTATACTGCATCCTGAGGGCCTTCCAGGAGGAGCTGGAGGAATGGACTCTGGTAAGTTAAATCTTTAACTACTTCATCCCCCACCCTACCTGCATGCTATCACATACCGCCACCCTCGCACTCACCCCCATCACTCCAACTCCTCACATATATCCCACTATCACAAACCACACATCCCAACACCAAGCCCTGCATGCAACAACAAAGCATGGACACCCATCACCAATGCATGTCCACTACACATACCCACACAGACCCCTAAACATTTATCACACAAGGTCCTACACAGGAATGGAAGCACTGGGGTACAGGGTCACCCACCCATTGCAAACCATGGCACACACAGATGCAATAATCATGCCTTTATACCCCTGCCAAACCCCTACCCAACGTGACCGGACAGGAGATTCCAGACATGTCCACTCCACCCACAGAAGAGGCCCACAGTGATGACAGCAGCTCTAGCCAACTGGATCTAGATTACCAGACCGGGACAGTCGGTTCCCCTCACACAGTCACCTGCCATCACAGAGCCTCCTCCCTCAGGAAACACCAGCACAGCACCCACCCAGCGTGTCCATACCTCTGTCCTCATGACACGTCAAACAGCAGTGTGTCCACCACTACAGGGAACCGAGGCTAACCCACCACCCCAAGAACAGCAGGGACCTGGGGGCAATGGTAGTGGGCACACGGTTCAGGAGACAGAGGCCCAGGAAAACCGGGGAACTGGGAGGGCTGCTGTGCTACAGGGGGAGGACCCACTCTCCACGAGGCCCTCTCCAACATCATGGGAGCGTACCATCATTCCCAGGAGACGATGGCAACAGTACTGGCCAAGTTTCAGGAGACCCATCGGCTGCAGGATGAACAGTATTTGGGGTTCAGGGAGGAACTCAAATCCATCAATACCACCATGGGCACCATTGTAGGGGTGCTGAAGAACCTTGTGAACGCCAGGAGGGACACTGTGGCACAACAAGGGGCCCCTGACACTAGCCTGGAAGATGAACTGCCCACCACCTATGCCAGCGCTAGTGGACAGGAGGCACCGCCACAGGACCATGACACCAGCACCCCACCCCCTGCAGATGGAGAACCACCCCACAAGCGGCCCCTGAGATCCAGGACAAAGGCAGAGAACAGTGCCAAGACCCCAACTAAGAAATGAGACCACTATGATTGTCATCCTTCTGTCCCACTTTGTCACCCTGTCCATCCTTAAACTGCCCTAGCTCCATTTCCTATGCCCCTTTGGACAATGCACCTGTGAGACTAATAGACTGGACTCTGCCATGGACATTCCTCCACCATCACCCCTGACCATTTTACAACCCCATCCACTATTTTGCACTTAAATAAACACCCTTAAATCACAAAACAATCTGGAGTCAGTCTGTACTTTCACAATTGTGTATTTGCAATAACTGAGGGAAATAGCAATGTCCATTGTATTGTCAACATACCTATGTCACACAGCTCTAGTCCATGAGGTAACATAGCAGAGGTCACGCAGTGGGACCCACATCTGTGAAATCGAAAGGCAAATTTACAAATCAGGGTCCATACACTGGGTGAAAGTGACAGACAGATGACAGATCAAACAATTTTATCAGATGTAGGAGGCTGTGATCTCTTCTTACCTGTGTCTCACTGTATTGATGGATCACGGTGTTTCTGTTGTCTATGTCCTCTTCTTCTGCCTCCTCTTCTTCACTGTCCACAGGCTCCACAGCTGCCACAACACCTCCTTCAGGACCATCTTCCTGCAGAAAAGGCACCTGTCGTCGCAAAGCCAAGTTGTGCAACATACAGCAGGCCACGATGATCTGGCACACTTTCTTTGGTGAGCAGTATAGGGAACTACCTGTCATATGGAGGCACCTGAGCCTGGCCTTCAGGAGGTCAAAGGTCCTCTCTATAACCCTCCTAGTTCACCCATGTGCCTCATTGTTGCGTTCCTCTGTCCTTGTCCTGGGATTCCTCACTGGAGTCAGTAGCCATGATAGGTTGGGATAGCCAGAGTCACCTGCAAATGTCGAGGGACAACTGTTAGACACACAATAACCCTTAGGGACAACCCCAGATCCAGACAACTATTCATACTGTATAGGGTCCATGTCCTCACCTAATAGCCACACACAGTGCCTCTGGAGTTGCCCCATCACATAAGGGATGCTGCTATTCCTCAGAATGTAAGCGTCATGCACTGAGCCAGGAAACTTGGCGTTCACATGGGAGATGTACTAGTCGGCCAAACACACCATATGCACATTCATTGAATGGTAACTCTTCCGGTTTCTGTACACCTGTTCACTCCTGCGGGGGTACCAAGGCCACATGTGTCCCATCAATGGCACCTATGATGTTGGGGATATGTCCCAGGGCATAGACGTCACCTTTCACTGTAGGCAAATCCTCCACCTGAGGGAAAACAATGTAGCTGCAAATGTGTTTCAGCAGGGCAGACAGCACTCTGGACAACACGTTAGAGAACATTGGCTGGGACATGCCTGATGCAATGGCCACTGTTGTTTGAAAGGACCCACTTACCAGGAAATGGAGTACTGACAGTACCTGCACTAGAGGGGGGATTCCTTTGGAATGGCGGATAGCTGACATCAGGTCTGGCTCCAACTGGGCACACAGTTCCTGGATTGTGGCACGATCAAGTCTGTAGGTGACTATTACATGTTGCTCTTCCATTGTTGACAGGTCCACCAGCGGTCTGTACACCGGAGCATGCCGCCATCTCCTCATCTGCCCTGCGGACGTGCTCTATGGATGAGAACAGCGATCAGAGGGTCAGCCAACACTGAGGTACGAAATAAACAACTTTATTGCACACATTTGTCAATCCGCTATGTGCCTGTCAAGTCTGTATGCAAGGACTACATTGGTGTGACGCATTTAAAATTAATGCCTGTGGCCCCCTGAAATGGCGGCTGCCTGACCTGTAATGTGGGACAAGGGGATATGAGGTAACTGCGCTGGCGTTGTACACCGTCGCGGTAGGCGGTCGAAGACCCAGGCGCAATCCTGCATTGGTTAACTTTGGACCATATTGTCCCAGGAGCCAATGATGATGTACGTCGGCGGTGACGGTACGCACCGCTACGGACGTGACCGACATTTTCTGTCTGTTCACTCACTTGATACCAGATCTTCGACAGGAGAGGACTTACACTGCAAGTGCTGCTGTGACCTCAGTCTGGAAGCGACAATGTCTCGAGTATCTGGGGAAAGGGCCCCTGCCTTCACATCAGAGGAGTTGGAGAAACCAGTGGATGGGGTCCTCCCCCAGTACACGCTAATCTATGGTCCTCCAGACAAACAAGTGAGTACACTGTGAGCATGCTGTATGGGCAATGCCTGTTTGGAGTGGTGTGGATGGGAGATGGGAGATGGGGGGAATGTGGCGTGCATGAAACGATGGCAAGTGGATGTGCATCAGGGCAAGTGTGGGAACGTGGGCCAATGACTGTGACGGTCCAGACGGTTATAGTTTTTCCTTTTCCCCTGTACTATTCCTGTAGGTCAGCGCCCACCAGAAGAAGGATATTTGTCGTGCCATCGCCGAGGACGTCCGCGCCCTGGGGGTCCACCACAAACGGAGCACCCACTGCCGTAAAAGATGGGAGGACATTCGCCGCTGGAGCAAGAAGATGGCGGAGGCCCAGCTGGGGATGGCCTCCCAATGTGGGAGGGGTGCCCGTCGCACCATGACCCCCTGATGTTCCGGATCTTGGCGGTGGCGTCTCCGAAGTTGGATGGGCACTTGAGGGCATCACAGCAGCCACAAGGGGGTGAGTACACTCACATACATCTGATTCAGTGCGCATTGTAGGTGTCTGGGTGGGGGAGGTGGGTTCCCCAAGGCTAGGGCGAGGCTTGTAAACAAGGACCCTTTGTGAGGCAGGCTCAGTGGCACCCAGACCCACCAGTGGTAAGAGCCATCTACACCTAGTCAGGCTCCTGTGACTTGCATGTGTGCAGCAATCGGGCATAGGCCTTGTATCCCATGTCGCTGTGATCAATTAGGGAACTCAAAGTGCATGGCGTAGTGCAGAGGGCTGCTGTGTCTGTAGTGTCCGCCAACGATAGCGGTATTGCATGCACTGAACATGTCTTTCTACTTTATTTACCCCCCTCTTTGTGGTCTCCCTGTTCTTGTGTGCATTAGCATCATCAGGCAGAGGAGCTGTGCCACCGGAGCAGGAGGGAGCTGCATCCCACATGACCCTGGAGGGTGAGACTACAGACTCAGAATTCACCAGTGGGACGGAGGGTGAGGAGAGCTCTACGGCGGGGACAGGAGCTGAGACCAGCAACACCGACACCGACTCCTCCTCTGATGGGAGCTCCCTTGCCGTGGCGGACCCCTCTGTGCCCACCGCATCTACAGGTACTGCCGCCTCCCCACCCTCCCAGCAGCCCCTCAGCATGTGCCGTGGCCGCTTACTCAGGAGGGTGGGCATCTCCTTCGTCCCAGGCACCTCAGCCCCTGCCCCAGTCAGCCCTGCCGCCCTCATTGAGGAGGCCATTGACCTCCTCAGATCCCTCACTGTAGGGCAGTCTACCATTCGGAATGCCATCCAGGGTGTAGAGAGGCAATAGCAACAGTCAAATGCATACCTGGAGGGCATTCATTCTGGCCAGGCAGCCCAACAGAGAGCATTTCAGACTCTGGCCTCAGCACTGATGGCAGCCATTGTCCCTGTGTCCAACCTCCTCCCTCCAACTTCCTCCACCCAGACCCAATCCCCAGTACCTCAGCCTATCCCAAGCACACCATCAGACCAGCATGCACACACCTCAACACACAAGGGTAGCTCTGGCAAACATAAGCACCGTACATCCCACAGGCACTCACACAAGCATCATACCCATGCACACATGCCAACATCCACTGCCTCCACTGTGTTCCCCTCCTCCACGTCTACCTCCTCCCTCCCTGTCACGTCTCCACTCACACCTGCATGCACTACATCTTCAGCCACTACCTCCATCACCAGCACGCCCATCACCACCCGCCGCTCACGTGCACTCACCACCCCCACTACCATTCACACATCCCCTGTGTCCTCTCCCAGTGTGTCTGTGAGCCCTCCTCCCAAACTACACAAACGCAGTCACACACCCACCCAACAGCCATCCACCTCACGACAGCCTCCAGCCCATGCACCTTCACCCAAAGTCAGAAAACGAACACCTCTTACAACCACTACCTCTTCCTCCACTCCCAAACTCCCTCCATCTACCGGTCCCAGTGTGTCAAAAAAACTTTTCCTGTCAAACCTTGACCTCTTCCCTTCACCTCCCCCACCCCTTCCGTCCCCTAGGGCCCACCATTCCAGGTCCCAACCCAGCACCTCAGCCACCACATCACCGGGAACAGTGGTGCCAGCAGTAACCAGCTTCTGGAGTGCGCCAAGCAGCAGGGCAGCCAGTGTCCCAAGGAGCGAGGCCAAGGACATTTCCCCACCTCCAAATCAAAAGAAGTTGCCCACAGCCGGGAGGGAGAAGGCCAAAACACCTGCCACCAAGGGCTCAGACAGGACAACAGTTGGGAGTGGTAAGACAGCTGCGCCACCATCCAAGTTGGGGAAGGGACAGAGAAAGAAAGGGAAGTCACCGCCAACCTGCACGGCGGACAAGACCACCACCGGCACTGCCACATGCACCGCCGACACGCGCACCGCCGCTCAGGACACTGCCGCCAGCAGCACGCTCAGTGAGCCCCCCATCAGCACTGCCGCTCAGGACACCGCTGCCAGCAGCACGCTCAGTGAGCCCCCCACCAGCACTGCCGCTCAGGACACTGCCGCCAGCAGTACGCTCAGTGAGCCCCCCACCAGCACCACCGTTCAGGACACCGCCGCCAGCAGCATGCTCAGTGAGCCCCCACCAACAACGCTGCTCAGGACGCTGCCGCCAGCAGCACACTCAGTGAGCCCCCCACCAGCACTACCGCTCAGGACACCGCCGCCAGCAGCATGCTCAGTGAGCCCCCCACCAGCATCGCTGCCCACTGAGCGGCGCAAGCACCGCTGCAAGGACTGCCGCTACTGATTCCGCCGCCAGCACTGCCAGTGGCCACGCCATATCCTGTGCCAATGGCACCACCACAGACATGGCTGCCATCCCCAGTGGTCATTCGTACGAGGCTGGTGGTCAGTTCCAGGGGCCTGGACAGCTTCCATGTTGCCCTACCGTCAGTGGAGTGTCAGATCCACTACCTCAGTCCTTGGCAGGATGAAGCACTCTGGGCACCAGGCCCCCGCCACAACCAGTGGAGTATCACATCCACTACCTCAGCCCTTGGCAGGATGAAACACTCTGGGCACCAGGCCCTCTCCAGAACAAGTGGAGTATCACATCCACTACTTCTGTCCTTGGCAGGATGAAGCACTCTGGGCACAATGCCCCCTCCAGAACCAGTGGAGACTGTTATCCACTTGAGAGACTGTGGCTTTGCACTCCCCAGGATGCAGCAGTGGGCAAACCACCCACTGGAGAGACTTGTGAGACTGTGGCTTTGCACTCCCCAGGATGCAGCAGTGGGCAAACCACCCACTGGAGAGACTTGTGAGACTGTGGCTTTGCGCTCCCCAGGATGCAGCAGTGGCAAACCACCCACTGGAGAGACTTGTGAGACTGTGGCTTTGCACTCCCCAGGATACCTCAATGGGCATGGAGCCCCCTCGTGGAGCTGGCGTTGTGCACTCATCCGGCTGAGGTGCCCCCTCTTCCCTTCCCCCTGAGGTGCCTGTTTTATTTCGATCTGATGCCCCTGCAGTGTTCTCACTGTTTGGATCGGGTATTGAGTGTGGACCTCGCCCATGCATTTTGGGCCCAGCGTTCCACGAACTATGTAGGTGCAGTACATGGACTTTAATTCTTGGTGTACATATTTTTTAATAGTGTATATATCTTTTTGAGTGATGAATTTTTCCTGATTACAATCGTTCAACTCATTTCCTTTTGTCCTTGCGTTCTTCCGGGGGGGTTGGGAGAGAATGTAATGTTTCAGCATGTATTGGTGTGTGTGTTGTTGTGTGTCGTAGGTGCAGTACTCACCGTGGTCGTCGCTGCCGTCGGTCGTGCTCCTGGTAGAGGAGCAGGAAGACTATTGCAGGGAGAATTTGGAGTTCCGGCTCCATGGCGTCCTGGTTCCTCATGGGATATGTAGAGGTGAGAGTTTTCCCTTCCAAGTCATGTTTCCGCCATGTTTTTGTTCGCGTTGAATCCGTCCCGGAAAAGGTGGCGGATTGGCCTCTCATAATGGTGTGGGCGGTACATTGTCTTCCGCCTGTCTGTTGGCGGTCACCGCCATGCTGTTTGTTTGTACCGCTGTGGCGGTCGGAGTGTTAAAGTGGCTGTCTATGTTGGAGGATTTCCGCCACGGTCGTAATTCCATTTTTTTTTCCACCGGCCTGTTGACGGACTTACTGCTGCTTTCACACCGACTGCCAGGGTTGTAATGAGGGCCCAAGTGTGTCTGGGTGCATGAGTGTCTGACGGGGTCTGTCAGTGGGAATCTCAGTGTGTGACTGGGTCCGTGAGTGGGTTTTTGAGTCTGTGTGTAAATGGGTCTGTCAGCAGGTATCGCAGTGTGTGACTGGGTCTGTGAATGGCTATCTGAGTGTCTGAGCGGATTTGTGACTGTGTGAGTGCCTGAGTGGGGTTGTGAGTGGCTGTATCAGTGTCAATCAGTCTGCAAGTGGGTGCGTGAGTGTCTGAGTGGGTCTGTGAGTAGGTGCATAAGAGTCTGAGTGGGTCTGTGAGTGGGTCTGTGAATGGGTCTGTGAGTGGGTGTATAGTTCAGTGGGTATGTGAGAGTGTGTGTGTGTCTGACTGGGTCTGAGAGTGGTTGTGTGAGTACCTGACTGGGTCTGTCAGTGGGTGCATGAATGTCCTGGGTCTGCAAGTGGGTGCTTGAGGATCTGAGTGGGTCTGTGAGTGGGTGCATAAGAGTCTGTGTGGTTCTCTGAATAGGGTATATGTGTCTGTGGGTCTGTGAGTGAAAGAGTGTGACTGCGTCTGTGAGTGGGTATCTGAGTGGGTCTCTGAGTGTGTGTGCGAGTGTCTGAGTGGGTCTGTTAGTGGGTATGTGAGTGTGACTGCATCTAGGAGTGAGTATGTGAGTGTCTGAGTGGGTCTGTGAGTGAGGGTCTGTGAGTGGATGTGCAAGTATCTGAGTGGGTCTGTGATTAGCTGTATGAGTGTCAATGTGTCTGCGAATGGGTGCTTGAGTGTCTGAGTGGGTCTGTGAGTGGGTGTATATAGCTCTCAGTGGGTCTGTGAGTGAATGCATGAGTGTCTGACTGGGTCTGTCACTGGGTGTCTGAGTGTGTGACTGGGTCTGTGAGTGGGTATCTGAGTGTCTGAATGGGTCTGTGAGTGTGTGCGTGAGTATTTGGGTGTGTGAGTTGGTGTGTGAGTATCTGAGTGGGTCTTTGAGTGGGGGCATAAGATTCTGAGTGGGTCTGTAAGTGGGGGTATAAGTGTCAGTGGGTCTGTGAGTCAGTGCATGAGTGTGTGACTGGGTCTGTGAGTGTCTGAGTGGGTATGTGGGTGTCTGAGTGGGTCAATGAGTGTGTGTGTGAGTGGGTCTGTGAGTGGTTGACTGAGTGTCTGAGTGGGTCTGACGATGTGTGTATATATATATTTTTCACGACCCCGCCGCAACGTTACACTCCACGATTTAAAAAAAAAAGTGTGTTTAAACCTTTTTAAACTCACAATGGGTAGCTTACAACCCATTCATTAGCCCATGGGGTCAGGGTACCTCTACCTTGACCCCTTCCAATAATTTCTCACTAAAAATCCATCCAGCAGGACCGTTGCCTATCGATAAAATGGTGGGTGCAACTTTCTAAACAGCTTGTGGCCACCTTATTACAGTACTGCTTCTGGTGCACAGAGTTGTGACGCTCCGTGTAGAAGTTGCAACAGATCTGCATCCCTAAATATACAAATGTGTTTTTCATTTAAGTACAAGAAAGCAAATGAACATATTTGCACCAAATCACAAAAATGTTGCATTCTGGACCAGGACCTACCTTTCTAAAGAATTTGGTGTAATTCTCTCCAATAGTTTCAGCGTTATCACTGTTTAAAATCCCTATGGGAAAATGAATGAACAAAAAGCATTTTGGGACCTCCCTTTTTCTCAGCCTCCACTCAACTGATCACCCTGAAGCTTTCCAGACAGCAGCTGACGTGACTGGTGAATTTTGTGGGAAACGTTCATGAAGATTCATCAACCGGCACCAAAAATATAGGCAAGTAAAAAAACACTTTTTCTAAAGAAAATAGGTCCTAACTATAGCTACCTAGTGGCAACCACCACTAGGTGATATATATATATATATATATATATATATATATATATATATATATATAGAATAGAAAGCTATATAGATATATGAATATAGATAGTATATAGATAGTATATAGATAGTTATATATATATATATATATATATATATATATATATATATATATATGTGTGTGTGTATATATATATATATATATATATATATATATGTATATATATGTATATATATATATATATATATATATATATTATTTCTTCAACAGATGGACTGATAGCCATCTGACGGCTGCACCGATCCCATCACGTATCTCCCAAGTGTCGAAGTCAATTGAGTCCAAAGCGCTCGTATTTAGTTGATGAATTTATTTATTTAGCTTATATAGGTAATTCAGAGTCCCGAATGAGATGTCTGTCAACGCGTTTCGGCAAAACGCCTTCTACTATACCTATATATATTCACTGAAAAAACAAAGGTTTCTGGGACTTTATAGTTAGGAAATAGAATTTAAAAAGCCACAGAAAAAGACTTAAAAACAAAGATTATAACTCTTGTCCTAAGGTAACCATAACTCACGCCCTCCCCATGCACTGCTAATTACCACACAAATTACGACACTCATTACATTTTTGACAACATCATTGATAATATCAGTGTAATATTTGCAGTAACATTTTGATGAAAAAACTGTGCTTGGCGAGGGTGTGAGTTATAGCTACTTGAGATAACTCTACCTAAATTCTATGGTTTGGTATGTTTATAATCTGAGCCTAACTATAATGTCCCTGTAATCTTTGTTTTTTAGGTGAATTTCAATGTTTTTTAAAATTCTATTTCCTAACTAGAATGTCCATGTAACCTTTGTTTTTTCAGTGGATTTCTATGTTTTTTGTGATGTTGGCCACAGTGAGTGGGTGCATGAGTGTGTCAGTGAGTCTGTGAATGGATGTGTGAGAGTCTGAGTGGGTCTGTGAGCAGGTGCATGAGTATCTGAGTGGGTCTGTGAGTGGGTGCGTGAGGGTCTGACTAGGGCTGTGAGTGGATGTGTGAGGGTCTGACTTTGGCTGTGAGTGGGTGCACAAGGGTCTGAGTGGGTCTGTGAGTGGGTGTGTGAGTGAATGGTTCTGTGAGTGGACACGTAAGAGTCTGAGTGCATGTGTAAATGGAAGAAAGATTGAAAGAAAGAGAGAGTGAAAGAGAGGGAGAGGGAGAGAGATAAAGAGTTTTTTAGGTGTTGATGGATGACATACTTAGAATGAAATATTTCTGCAGAAATTAAAAAGAAAATGTATTTGTCAGTTAAAAAGAGTAATATCACCTTTCAGTATAAGCCTTAAACATTTTCAGTTGAAAACAAAACAGATACATTAGGAGGTGAACCCTGAACTCTCAGTGTGAAGGTCTGTGACCTTCACCTTTATGCTACCTAATTTTTTTCTTAAATATTTTTTACTTCCTTTAAGGGCTATCTGGGACCATGGGGGTAGCCTTAAGGGCTCTCCCGTGGTCCCATTGCTCCGGAAAGCAGGGAGCTGTTTTCAATAGCAGCTCCCTGCTTGATGGAGCAATGTTTGTATCTGTCTTTCCTGCATTCTTCTCTGCGTGCAGGGAAGATAGATGAAAACTTCACTTTCTGACAGCAGGACCTGTTTGACAAGTCTTGCTGCCAGAAAGTGGAGTGTTTGCTGTGACTTGGCTGCAGCTGTCAAAGCGGCCACCAAACCACAGCAAAAAGATGTGTCTCGGGTGTGGGCACACTGGGACATAGCAAGAGCCGGCCCTGGGGGTAGTGGTCCAAGGGCCATCAGTGACTGCTCGAGGGGGGCCATGCAGCCCCCCTCCTATGTGGAAGTAGCCCCAGGGAGGTGGTGGTCCCAAGGGCTAGGGGAGCCACGGACCCCTGCACACTATTTAAATATGGCCCTGGGGAGGTGGCGGTCCCTGGGGCTGTGGGGGGTCCACACAGCCCCCCGAATTAATATTGCTTAAAGCCCACACATATTTTTTGCATTCCCCTGGGGAGGCCGTCCCCAGGGCTATGGAGGGGTGGGTGGCTGCCCCTGTTACAACTAAACGTCTTCGGGACTTGGCCCACCCGGGGACTTGAAAAAGATTAAGCCAGAATCCTGCACTTTATTATTTTAAAAAAAAAAAATCGCCAGATCCATCAATCCACTGCAAATCTTGGCAAACATAGAAGAAAAATGCTTTCTACCTCTAGGGAGGTCCCTTTGGTCCCCAACACCAGAGCTAAGGGGTCAGGGTGTTCCTACCCTGGCCCCTTTTGTATTTTGTATTTTTGTTTCTGGGATTTGGCTCAAGCTCAGTCTCAACATGGCTGCCAGCACTTCTTTGTTGAATAGTTCGCAGCCAAGCAGATCTCAGCACAAAATCAGGAAGGGTCGCAAATCTTTCACGTACCTAAATATACATGTTTGGATTTCCTAAAATTTCTCAAAAGCTACTGAGCAGATTTACACCAAATAACAAAAAGGGCTCTTTCTGAACCAAGAGCTACCTTTCTGCCAATATTAGTTTAATTCCATCTAGTAGTTTTGGCGCTATCCTATGGAAAAATGAATGTGAAAAACCTGTTTTGGGACCCCCCTTTTTGTCAGCCCCCGATTGACAGATCACCTTAAAACTTTCTAAACAGAAGCTGAAGTGAATGTCGTATTTTCTTGGACAATTTTGTGAAGATTCATCAAACGTTGTGACCGCCACTAGGTAACATACTGTTTTGGAATTTGGTGTAAATCCATTCCAGTTGTTTTAAAGTTATTAAAGGAAAAGGAAATACAGATATCTAGGGACGCAGACCTTGCATGGATCCATTTGCAGAGGATCCATGGATCCAGGGGAAAAGAAAGAGATCAGTTGGCCACAGCCTGAGAGGAAAATTATGGCTACCATTTTCTTTCTCACATCAAGCCAGAGGGAGGAAAAACAATAAAAAAAACTGACATAAGAAGTCAGGATTCAGGTATCCTGGCCCCGTAGGAGAGATGGAGGGGTCCCTGAGGGGCCCTCATTGGGCAAAAATTGCTAAATTGTTTGGGGCCAATCTGCAGATCCAACACAGCTCTTAGCGCGGCTCCCTGTTTAAACTTCCAAAGGATCAGTGGATCTAAAAAACAACAAATTAAAAACAGCAACTCACACACCAAAACCCGCTGCACCCGACCAAAGTCTGTAACACGTTGTGTTGGATTTATGCGACCAACCTGCACCACATACAGCCGGAGCCCATGAGCGGGGGTGGTTGTATTAACACACAGTAATTAGATATTACTACATGTTAAAAAAAACATATACATTCACTGAAAAGAACAAAGGTTACAGGGCCTTTATAGTTAGGTTGACGGTTTATCAATACAAAACCATTGAAATTCAGCAGTTATAGCTATACTTATAGTTCTACTTTTCTGAAGAAACTATAACTCATGCCGTTAACTAACTTTAGACCACGAGTTATAGTTTCCTGACATAAGTATAACTATAAGTATAACTGTTACTGCTGAATCTACGTGGTTGTGTATGGGTAAAACGTCGACCTAACTATACTGCCCCTGTGACCTTTCACTGGAGGTGGGATGTGATGTTATGTTAAGTTTATTTGTAAAGCACATGATCACCTGGAAGGGTATCCTGGTAATAAAAGCAGGTGCATGTTTCATCAGCCCTAGGCCAGGATTGGCCTGTGGCTGATGAGAGGCAGCCTCTTTGAAGATCCATGTCTTCAATTGCTTGTGGAATTCGGGAGTAGAAAAGGTGGTTCTGATGTAAAGAACCAGGTCATTCCAGGATTTAGGAGTGATGAAGGAGAAGGCTTGATGGTCAGCTGTCATTCTGCTTGTGCATATTATATGTGTGAGTAGGAGTAGGGCAAAGCAGAGTTAACTAGAGAGTTTGGGGAATGAGATTCAATGGTTGAGGTAAGCTGAGCCTGTGTTGTGTAGGGCTTTGAAGGTGTGTTTAATGAGTATGAACTGGGCCTGTTTGTGTTTCGGAAACCAGTGGAGCTTCATGAGGTGTGGTGTGCAGTGCATCTGGCATAGAAATTTTAGTATTATCCCGGCTGCTGGATTCTGAATGAATTGGAGTTGCTTGGTGAGTTGCTTGCTGGTCTCAGGTAAAAGGTATTTCAGTAGCCCAGCTTGTTTGTGATGAGTGAGTGGATGACAGTTTTTTGCAAGCAGGTAGTGAGCTATTTGAAGATTTTTCTCAGCATCTCCATGGAGTGGAAGCAGGAGGCTGCAACATTGAGTTGTTTGTCAATGACAATCCTGAGTTTCTTGGCATGGGTGGTGAGAGTAAGTGTGGTTCCAAATTCATCCAGCCAATTCATGGAGTACCACGGCAACAATGAGTTGTTTATGAAAATCACAACTTATATCTTGTTGGTGTTCAGTTTGTGACAGTTGAACTTCATCCAGTTGGCGACGTTGGTCATGTAGGTGGCAAACTTGGTCCACTTGTTGAGAATATTGTACCAGAGGGAGGGAATCAACTGAGTGTCATCAGCACAGCATAGGATAGGACATTGGTCTCTTGGGTGTGAATGATGCTTGCAAGCAGGCTGACATATGTGTTGAAAAGGGTCAGGCTGAGAGATGATTCTTGCAGTACTCCACAGATGAGATTGTGGTGATGAGTGTCAGAGTTGGTTTCATGCCACTCCTGGCATGGGTATCATAAAGTTAATTTTTATAAAGTTAATTTCCCATGCAAGTGAACGAAAATCTGATTTCAACATTAAATTGTTTTTTGAAAATTAAGTTGGAAATAACTTTGAAGCATTTTCTGGCATGTCCGCAGGCCAAGATAGGAATTAAGAATGTAATTCCCATTGTGACCTGTTTAGGGAAAAGCATTCCAAAGTATGAAATAGGTATTGGAATTTTTTCACTGAGAGTGTACAATAACCCCAATATACAGTGTGCTCTAGGTTTTATATATTAGACCCTTGCCTTGTGAGCTTACAGGGCACTCGTTTGTAGTGAGTTATGAATATATAAAAATAGGCTCTCCCTACATGGCAAAGGCATGTGTCACTGCAGTGCATCTAAACTTCAGCCCATCCAGATGACAGGAGTATGTATTTTTGCCCAATATGTGAGTGGTGTAAATAACATCCATGCATGGGTTCATTTTGTGCACAATATGTGTGGTCGTACAGGGCAATTAAGAAGACCAGTGGGTGAAATCACTTTTATCAATAGCATTTAAGGGTCGGAGCTCACGCATGTTGAACAAACAAGCATCGTCTGTGTACACAGAGTCTGTGACCATGTGAGGAAATCTATGGGGAGCAATTTTCTCTTTAATGCAAATTATTAGTGTACCTCCTACCTCCTCCACTACTTTCTTTGTCCAAACTCGCTGCCTTTTAACTTCCATGGGCTGTCCTTACCCCAAAGCACCCATGCATATACCCACCCTTCCATTAAAATCAAACATCCAACATACTATCTTTGCACTCACTGTTACGTTCTTGCATGTAATCACTCACCCATTCGTCCATGCATCCACTCATATATCTGTTCATCCAAACAATAACTCTTACATTCATCCAAGCACCCATCCACGTAGTCACACGTGCAAACAATTCAATAAAGAAGTAATTGCACTTATAAGCCAGCTTTGTCGGTGCTTGCTTCAAGAATGGCTTTGGTTATGCTAAATTGTATTTAGTGCGAAATTCTTTAGTAACACGATGTAAGCAGAAAAGTGTAAGCAGGTGTTGTCTTTGGCAGCAAGAGTGGTCTTGTATGTGACTGAGTGGTATCGCCCACCTCAATTGCAATGTACAGCTTTTTGTAATCACAAATCAAAGAAATAGAAACGGATACTACACCTCTTCATTGCTCAATTAGGATAATTTTCTATGTCAAGTATACGTTTTTTTTTCCTTTTTCTATATTTAGGTAAACCTTTCAAATATTATATTCATATTCAATTAAAGTTTTAATTATGCACAAGCTTGAACTATTGGCTGCAATTTATGGCATTAACAAATATCTACCACCCTAATACATTATGGCCCATATTTATACTTTTTGACGCTAAACTGCGCTAACGCAGTTTAGCGTCAAAAATGTTTGCGCCGTCTAACGCCATTCTGAAGCGCCATGCGGGCGCCGTATTTATGGAATGGCGTTAGACGGCGCAATCAGACCGGCGCTGCCTGGTGTGCGTGGAAAAAACCACGTAGACCAGGCAGCTCCGGCGTTGGGAAAAAATGACGTTAGGGCGTCTTAAAATGGCGCAAGTCAGGTTGACGCTAAAAAATCGTCTTAACCCGATTTGCGCCATTTTTTCGACGCCCAGACGCCATTTCATGACTCCTGTCTTAGTAAAGACAGGAGTCATGCCCCCTTGCCCAATGGCCATGCCCAGGGGACTTGTGTCCCCTGGGCATGGTCATTGGGCATAGTGGCATGTAGGGGGGCACAAATAAGGCCCCCCTATGCCACAAAAAAAATAAAAATATAAAAAAAATTATACTTACCTGAACTTACCTGTACTTCACTGGGATGGGTCCCTCCATCCTTGGGTGTCCTCCTGGGGTGGGCAGGGGTGGCAGGGGGGGTCCCTGGGGGCAGGGGAGGGCACCTGTGGGCTCATTCTGAGCCCACAGGTCCCTTAACGCCTACCCTGACCCAGGCGTTAAATTCAGGCGCAAATGCGGGTTTTTTTGACCCGCCACCTCCCGGGCGTGATTTTTGCCCGGGAGTATAAATACGACGCATTTGCGTCGCCGTCATTTTTTTAGACGGGAACGCCTTCCTTGCATCTCATTAACGCAAGGAAGGCGTTCACGCTAAAAAATGACGCTCTTTCTTCATACTTTGGCGCTAGACGCGTCTAACGCCAAAGTATAAATATGGCGTTAGTTTTGCGCCGAATTTGCGTCGAAAAAAACTACGCTAATTCGGCGCAAACGGAGTATAAATACGGGCCTCAGTATCTTGCCAATTTCGTGAGATAAGAATTTCTGCAGTGCTAAATCACTTCTGTGCGGTACAGAAATACATCGTGGTTTGCTGCGGGATAAATGTGTTAGACACACATCAGTTACGCTAATCACTCCTTTTTTCACCTTCAGCAAGTCTTTTATGTTGCCAGCCGTCTGAGCCTTGGTAACATTATCATATTTTCATTGAAAATAAGGTTTAGCTTTTTCATTTCAAGAAACCTCTATAATTGATTCTGCAAAGTTGAAAGCATTCTAGAAAGTACGATTTCTATGGCCTTCGCATGAATTAAAAAATAAATGTTACCACGAATCTCTTCAGGAATATCTGCATTTGCTTACCAAATAATAGTATTCCTTGGAGAAAAGGTAACCGAGGTTTGAAGAGTGCAGAATGCAGGTACCTTCCTTGATAGTACTTCCTGATGTCTTGAAGCAGCATAACTTTGTTGCTTCTACAAAGGCTGTGGGAGGGTCTTTTTGAAATTACAGCATCCCATTACACTGGCAGTATCTAAACTGTAAGAAAGCACAACAATGAACCATTTTTTTTTCTTTTAGACACAACCAGCTTTTGATTGGTTTAAAGGGGCAGTGTGTGGACGGTTTTTAGGGGCCACATGTGCAAAGGTTTTGTCTCATCCCAAATGCCCCGAAATCCCAAAAGCATTTGGCAATGCACAAACCCAATTTTGCGATTCGGTAATCTCTTAACAGAATTGCAAATAGGGTTTGTGAGTCGGAATTAAGAATGGGCGTTCCCTTCCTAAATGCGAGTCTCAGTGCGATGTATGATTGTTTTATGACTGTGAATGTGGTCACAAAACAATCGCAGTTAGCACCAATTTCAAATTGGTGCTAAACCATTCGCAAACAGAAAGGGGTCCCCATGGGGTCCCTTCGTGAATGGTAGTGAAAATATTTTATCGGAGCGGGTAATGGTCCCACAGACCACTGCCTGCTCTGAAAAAATGAAAAGAAAACTTTTCATTTTTGTTTGTGAAATGCATCCTGCTTTCCTTTAAGGAAACTGGACAGCATTTTTTTTTAAAACCTGCTTTATTTAACCCCTTCCCCGCCACGGACGTAATGGTTACGTCCATGGCAGCGCCCGTGTGGCGCCATGGACGTAACCATTACGTCCTGGGACTGGCAGTCGGGGGAAGCGCTAGCGCTTCCCCCGAGGACCGCCACCCAACACCCCCAGGCCAGGGCTGAAAGGGGAATCCCTTCCCCTTTCACGCCCAACCCCCCCCGCACCCCCCCATGACGTCAGCGCGCGATCACGCGCTGATTTCAGGGAAAGGGGGAAAGACGCGCTGGAAGCCATTTGCTTCCAGCGCGTCTAAGGGAGAAGGTGAGTTTTTCACCTTCGTGCGGGGTGGGGGTGCTCTCAGAGAGGCATCGAGGGAAAGGAAAGGGTTTTCCTTTCCCTCGATGTCTCTTTGAGCATTCCTGCTGCCCGATCGCGATGCGATCGGGCAGCAGGAATGCCCACTAGACACCAGGGATTTCAGTATGTGTGTGTGTGTGTGTGCTTATTAGTGTAGGGGAGCGACCCCTTGGGCAAGGGTCGCTCCCCTTTGGGGGCACATGTATTTTACGTCGTTTCTGCCCCCCCCAGGGGGCAGATTGGCCCTATTTTTAGGCCGATCTGCCCCCAAGGGGGGCAGAAAGCCACTAGACACCAGGGATTTTATTGATGCTTTGTATTTTTTGTTTTGGGGGGCGGCCCCTTGGGCAAGGGTCGCTCCCCTTTGGGGGCACATGTATTTTACGTCGTTTCTGCCCCCCCTGGGGGCAGATTGGCCCTATTTTTAGGCCGATCTGCCCCCAAGGGGGGCAGAAAGCCACTAGACACCAGGGATTTTATTGTTGATTTGTATTTTTTGTGTTGGGGGGCGGCCCCTTGGGCAAGGGTCGCCCCCAGGGGCCCTCATGTATTTTTGGGCAGTTCTGCCCCCCTTGGGGGCAGAGAGGCCTATTTTTTTTAGGCCTTTCTGCCCCCAAGGGGGGCAGAATCCCTATAGCGCCAGAAATAGTATGTATGTATGTGTGCTTTGTGTTGGGGGGTGGCCCCTTGGGCAAGGGTCGCTCCCCCTAGGGGCGCAATGTATTTATTGTCGTTTCTGCCCCCCTTGGGGGCAGATTGGCCCTATTTTTAGGCCGATCTGCCCCCAAGGGGGGCAGAAAGCCACTAGACACCAGGGATTTTATTGTTGATTTTTATTTTTTGTGTTGGGGGGTGGCCCCTTGGGCAAGGGTCGCCCCCATGGGCCCACATGTATTTTTGGGCAGTTCTGCCCCCCTTGGGGGCAGAGAGGCCTATTTTTTTAGGCCTTTCTGCCCCCAAGGGGGGCAGAATCCCAATAGCGCCAGAAAGATATGTTTGTATGTGTGCTTTGTGTTGGGGGGTGGCCCCTTGGGCAAGGGTCGCTCCCCCCGGGGGCGCAATGTATTTATCGTCGTTTCTGCCCCCATTGGGGGCAGATTGGCCCTATTTTTACGCCGATCTGCCCCCAAGGGGGGCAGAAAGCCACTAGACACCAGGGATTTTATTGTTGGTTTTTATTTTTTGTGTTGGGGGGCGGCCCCTTGGGCAAGGGTCGCCCCCAGGGGCCCACATGTATTTTTGGGCAGTTCTGGCCCCCTAGGGGGCAGATATGCCTATTTTTTAGGCCTTTCTGTTCCCAAGGGGGGCAGAATCCCCATAGCGCCAGGGATACTATGTGTGTGTGTGTGCTTTGTGTGGGGGTGTGGCCCCTTGGGCAAGGGTCGCCCCCCCCCAAAGGGTGCAATGTAATCTGGGCGATTTCTGCCCCCTCCCCTTGGGGGTAGATTGGCCTATTTTTTTTAGGCCCATCTTCCCCCAAGCAGAGAAGACTAGACACAGGGGAAAATGAAAAAATGGTTAGTGGCGGAGTGTTTGTCAACTGGCGAAGTATTTGCTTTTATGATAATAACAGTTTTTCTCCTTTTTGTTTTAGTTCAAAGCTTTTGCTGACTTTGCTGTGGCTTGTTGCTGTTTTGGCAGTAGTTGTCCTGCGGTTTGCGTAGTTGCATGTTTTAGGTAAGTAAATAAATGTACTCCAAGTGAGTATTGTTGCAATGCATGAATGACATGTTTGTAGGTGGTGTACTGAATGCAGGATTGTGTGTGAAATTGTCCTTAGAGTTATGCACAATGATTATTGTGTTGTCTTATGTCTAATTTGCTTTTTTTTTTCTCTTTAGTGGGATATCGTTGGTGATTGCTGTGGCTGTGCAGAGTAGTTGCTGGTGAGTCAAGCTTTTTCAGGCAAGTGAGCAGTATAGTTTTTGAGTTTATAATTCTTAGTGATAAACCTATACTTTGTTACTTATCTTACACAGTGCTGGTTGTTGGTGGTGTATTTGTCCAGTTAATTTTTGTAGGAAGGATCATAGCTAGCCGTAGGATGACCGCTCAGCAGGTTGTTAGTGTGCTTTTTGAGTCATCTTCTGACCATGAATATGAGACTGACTCTGCATCTGAGGCAGAGGAGGAAGTGCAGGATTCTGGAAGTTAATTTTCTGTCAGAGATGAATCATCTGATGATGAAGCCACTCTCAGTGCTGATGAAGGGCCTGTTTTAGAGGAGGACAGTGATGTGCCAATGGTGCAGGAGCCAGCGGCTGAAAGGCTTCCCATTGGAAGACCTGACGCATGGGTTGCACCAAACATGGAGCAGCCACAGTTGCCTGCGTTTACTGGTTTTCCAGGGTGTCGAGTTAATGCGGAAAACTTTTTGCCCGTCAACTTTTTTGAGTTGTTTATGGACGATATATTTTTGGAAGAGATTGTTGAGCAGACTAATTTGTATGCAGAGCAGTTTTTGAGGGACAACGCTGCCAGACTTAGGCCACACTCTAGAGCTAGCCGGTGGATTCCCACAAATCTGGAAGAGTTGAAAAAGTTCTTGGGTTTAACTTTTTTGATGGGGCTGATAAGGAAGCCGTCGCTGTCTTCATATTGGTCTACTAGTCCCTTGATGGCAACTGCTATATTTCCTGCCATCATGAGTCGTAACCGGTATGAGCTTCTTCTTCGGATGTTGCATTTTGTAGATAATGCTTTAGCCTTGCCACGAGATCATCCTGATTCTGACCGTCTTTTTAAGATTAGACCTGTCCTTGATCATTTGGTAGATCGGTTTTCAGAGATCTATGTTCCAGGGAAAGAAATATCTGTAGATGAGTCTTTGGTCCTGTTCAAGGGTCGTTTGGTTTTTAGGCAGTACATTCCTGGCAAGAGGGCACGGTATGGAATTAAATTGTATATGCTGTCAGAAAGTAGTACAGGATATGTTTATAATTTCCGGGTCTACACTGGTAGGGATTCCAATATTGACCCCCCTGGTTGTCCTCCCACTTTTGGAGTTAGTGAGAAAATTGTGTGGGAACTTGGTAGACGACTGTTTAACAAAGGTCACCATTTATATGTAGATAACTTCTACACTGGAGTTCGGTTGTTCAAGGAGTTGTTCAGAGTGGACACTTGCTTGTGGCACAATCCGCTCTAATCGGAAAGGCTATCCAAAAGAGCTTGTCTGTAAAAAACTTGAGAAGGGACAGTGCAGTGCCTTGCGGAATGATGAGCTGCTAGCTCTGAAATTTGTAGACAAGAGGGATGTATACATGCTAAGCACCATCCATGATGAGAGTACTTCACCTGTGGCTGTTTGGGGTCAGGTTGCCGAAGTGCGCAAACCTGTGTGCATCTTAGACTATAATAAGCACATGGGTGGTGTTGATAGAGTAGATCAGAGGTTAGAACCTTACACTGCTGCTCGTAAGTCTTATGTGTGGTATAAGAAATTAGCGCTTCACTTGTTCCACTTGGCAACTTTTAATGCTTTTGTTGTGTTTAAGGATAGTTCTCCAGAGTCAAGGATGACATTTGTGAAATTTCAGGAGTCTATCATAGCTAGCCTTGTTGTGCTGGAACAGGCAAGAGTTCCTAGAGAAGCAGTGGTGGAGGATGTGGCTAGATTGAAAGATCGTCACTTTGCTGAGCACATTCCTCCCACGGCCAAAAAAAACTTTCCTTCTAAGAGATGTAGAGTCTGTGCTCGAAGAGGTATCAGGAAGGAGACTAGGATGTACTGCCCTGATTGTCCTTCAAAGCCTGGGCTGTGTGTGGGTGGCTGTTTCAGGAGCTACCACACACAGAAGAATTATTGGGAAATTCCGTGAGCGTAAACTGGTGTTTTATATTTTTATCTGTTCGGTTTCACGGTTGGCATTAGTCATGTATTCAGTTAGAGCTTTTGTGTTTGTAGTTTTGTACTAATTTATGATTAGTGGTTTCTTTGTTGTTTAAAAACAAAAAAAAGGGAATGGCATGTGTAGAGTGGCGCTTGGCTGGCGGCGTGGGTGTGGTGGCGCTTGGCTGGCGGTGTGTGTGGGGTGGCGCTTGGCTGGCGGTGTGTGTGGGGTGGCGCTTGGCTGGCGGTGTGTGTGGGGTGGCGCTTGGCTGGCGGTGTGTGTGGGGTGGCGCTGGGCTGGCGGTGTGTGTGGGGTGGCGCTTGGCTGGTGGTGTGGGTGGGGTGGCGCTTGGCTGGTGGTGTGGCGCTTGGCTGGCAGTGCCGGCCAAACGCCAGTCCACACACTCATCAGCTGGTGTGATTGCTGTATCAGGCATGTGGGCGTATGAAAGTGATGGGCCCTTGACTGGCGCTGTCTGTGGATGCGAGTCTTGTAATGTGCTGGGCCCGTGGCTGGCGGCGTGAATGGTCTAGTGCATGTCATGTATGAAAGGTGTGTGAATGGACTGTAAAGCGGTTGGTGCCTTGTCGTGGCTTTACAGCTCACGAGCTGTGAGTCATTGGTTCAGTTTTTTGGCCTTTCAGTTATTACCAGTGCATTTCACTTTTGTGAAATCTCTTGTTAATAAAATTTGATCTACTGAACCATCACTCACCCTCGTGCCAAATCCAACCAGTATGTGTGGTACAAATGACAAAACCTGCTCCGCTGTAATCAGGCGTCGCAGCACACTTGAGACACGCTAGGTGCCTCAGGTGGGACCCCGATGATGAAGCATGCCACCAACTTGGTTGGTGGGTGAGGGGTCTTCTTCACATAACCTAAGTGTGTTTCTTTTCACAATTTTAGTGTTTGGCACATCACGGACGTATGTGCACACATCAAAGTGATATATTCCAAAAATACCTGTGTTTGGGGGGGAGAGCCCACCTATGTTTTTGGTCCTGGGTGCGGCCGTCATGTAGGGAAACCTACAAAACTCAGAAACTTTTTAAAACTTGGCACCCCAAGGGGTCTAGGGAGGTGTGGCTTGTGTGGCTCCCCCAACATTTTCTTACCCAGACTCCTCTGTAAACCTCACAATTTGCATAAAAAAGCATATTTTCCTGATTTTTCTTAGTAGGATCACCGCTCCAGCACAAAATTCCTACTCCCCAGTTTTCCCCTCAGTCTCCCAAGTAAAATGACACCTCACTTATGTGGGTCCCCAAAGCAGAGTCCGTCTAAAGATGTATAAAAGAAAATGCCCTTATAAATTTGCTGTGCTATCCCTTCTATCCCTTCAGGTTTTGGGCCTTATTATGTTGCAGGCACCTGGGCCACCCACACAAGTGAGGTATCATTTTTATCGGGAGACTTGGGGGAACGCTGGGTGGAAGGAAATTTGTGGCTCCTATCAGATTCCAGAACTTTCTGCCACAGAAATGTGAGGAACATGTGTTTTTTTAGCCAAATTTTGAGGTTTGCAAAGGATTCTGGGTAACAGAACATGGTCCGAGCCCCGCAAGTCACCCCTCCTTGGATTCCCCTAGGTCTCTAGTTTTCAGAAATGCACAGGTTTGGTAGGTTTCCCTAGGTGGCGGCTGAGCTAGAGGCCAAAATCTACAGGTAGGCACTTCGCAAAAAACACCTCTGTTTTTTTCCAAAATTTAGGATGTGTCCACGTTGCGCTTTGGGGTGTTTCCTGTCGCCGGCGCTAGGCCTACCCACGCAAGTGAGGTATCATTTGTATCGGGAGACTTGGGGGAACGCTGGGTGGAAGGAAATTTGTAGCTCCTCTCAGATTCCAGAACTTTCTGCCACAGAAATGTGAGGGACATGTGTTTTTTTAGCCAAATTTTGAGGTTTGCAAAGGATTCTGGGTAACAGAACCTGGTCCGAGCCCCGCAAGTCACCCCTCCTTGGATTCCCCTAGGTCTCTAGTTTTCAGAAATGCACAGGTTTGGTAGGTTTCCCTAGGTGCCGGCTGAGCTAGAGGCCAAAATCTACAGGTAGGCACTTCGCAAAAAACACCTCAGTTTTTTTCCAAAATTTAGGATGTGTCCACGTTGCGCTTTGGGGTGTTTCCTGTCGCCGGCGCTAGGCCTACCCACACAAGTGAGGTATCATTTTTATCGGTAGACTTGGGGGAACATAGATTAGCAAAACAAGTGCTATTGCCCCTTGTCTTTCTCTACATTTTTTCCTTCCAAATATAGGAGAGTGTGTAAAAAAGACATCTATTTGAGAAATTCCCTATAATTCACATGCTTGTATGGTCACCCCGGAATTCAGAGATGTGCAAATAACCACTGCTCCTCAGCACCTTATCTTGGGCCCTTTTTGGAAATGCAAAGGTTTTCTTGATAGCAATTTTTTACTCTTTATATTTCAGCAAATGAATTGCTGTATACCCGGTATAGAATGAAAACGCACTGCAGGGTGCAGCTCATTTATTGGCTCTGGGTTCCTCGGGTTCTTGATGAACCTACAAGCCCTATATATCCCCGCAACCAGAGGAGTCCAGCAGACGTAACGGTATATTGCTTTCCATAATCTGACATTGCAGGGAAAAGTTACAGAGTAAAACGTAGAGAAAAATTGATGTTTTTTTCACCTCAATTTCAATATTTTTCTCTTTCAGCTGTTATTTTCTGTAGGAAACCCTTGTAGGATCTACACAAATGACCCCTTGCTGAATTCAGAATTTTCTCTACTTTTCAGAAATGGTTAGGTTTCTGGGATCCAGCATTGGTTTCATGCCCATTCCTGTCACTGACTGGAAGGAGGCTGAAAGCACAAAAAATTGCAAAAATGGGGTATGCCCCAGTAAAATGCCAAAATTGTGTTGAAAAATTGGGTTTTCTGATTCAAGTCTGCCTGTTCCTGAAATCTAGGAAGCTGCTGAGTTTAGCACTACAAACCCTTTGTTGATGCCATTTTCAGGGGGAAATCCACAAGCCTTCTTCTGCAGCCACTTTTTCCATTTTTTTAAAAAAAAACGAAATTTTCACTGTATTTTGGCCAATTTCTTGGCCTCCTTCAAGGGAACCCACAAAGTCTGGGTACCTCTAGAATCCCTAGGATGTTGGAAAAAAAGGACGCAAATTTGGCTTGGTTAGCTTATGTGGATAAAAAGTTATGAGGGCCTAAGCGCAAACTGCCCCAAATAGGCAAAAAAAGGCCTGGCACAGGAGGGGGAAAAGGCCTGGCAGCAAAGTGGTTAAAAGCAGTCCCAAACATAGTGGTCTGCTGTCCCCAGTGGGCCACCATCCCTGTGAGCACAGCCATTCCCAATGGGGTTGCAAATTGCGACCTACCTCATGAATATTAATGAAGTAGGTCATTTGTGACCGCATTGGAAATCGCAAACAGTGTGAGGTACACTGTTGTACATATGGTTTTGCGACTCACAAATGAGTTGCAAACTGCAAGTCGCAAAATGCTGGGTCGTACATCTAGCCCTTGGTCTCTTGAGCCCTAATGGGAACAAAAACAAGCATTTGCAATGCAATAGGTCTTGCATTTGCGAGAGTTAGAGCTATTGGTGTTGCTTTTAAAATGTCCTTCCCTCAAACCACCATCAAATTGTTCAGTGTGCTTTTGGAATATAATAGGCCACATACCGAAAGTGACCAATTATGGATGCAAGAAGGTGAAATTTTACACAGAATCAAAACAAACCCCACATAAATAACTTTTAGCCTTTGAAGTGTGGAGCTAGAGTTGTTGTGGACCAGGCTTCTGAAATGCACCTATTTTAAAAATGTTATTGATTGTGAGGTCTGTTTTTGGAAACGTGATTCCGTTCAAGTCAACAGAGAAAGGGTTTTGCTAATTTGCCATAGTTGATACATGTGAAAGGCGAAGTTACTAATTAAAAGTAAAAGTACCACGAGTGTGGTATAATAATAGCTGGCTGGAAAAGGCTGCATTGTCTGTGTGCAGTGTGCTTGGCCTCAGTGAATAATGGAGGGTGAGAGCTATGTGAAAGCCAGTCCCAGTCAGTACAAGCTGGCAAAGTGATTTTTTCTGAACCAGCAATATATAGAGAGAGGATATGGCGTCACATCCAGAGCTGCCCACTTTGGAACTGATGAGCGAGGTTCAAGTCTCAGCGTTGCCTGTGCCTAAATCAAAAAATGAAAAACATTAGTTGTTAAGAAAAATAAATTGCAAAACAGAAACTGCACATGAGCTTAGTAAAGTAAAGCAAGAACGAGCCAAGGCTTCGAGCCATGTCATCGCCTGTGCCTAAATAAAAAGATTAAGGGCCTGATTACAACTTTGGAGGAGGTGTTAATCCGTCCCAAAAGTGACGGATATACCACCAGCCGTCTTACGAGTTCCATAGGATATAATGGACTCGTAATACGGCTGGTGGTATATCCGTCACTTTACCGTCACTTTTGGGACGGTTTAACACCTCCTCCAAAGTTGTAATCAGGCCCTAAGTACTTTATAATTTTTAACAAGAAAAACAATGGCGAAAGGGAAACTGCAAACAAGGGTGGAGAAAGTAAAGCAAACCGGAGCTGAGACAGGAAGAAATTAAATAAAAAAAGAGTTCCCCTATACAACAGACAAACTATTCAAAGCGTTAGGAAACTGTACTTGACCAGTGCTCCTCAGCCAAGAACTGAAGTGAGGTATCTGCTTTGCGTACCAGTTAGGAGGCTGCAAAGAAGAGTGACACTGCTATCAGCCTATAGTATGCAACAGGTGGATTAAAGTCCTCTTACTCAATACAGCAGGTATTGCAGACAGCGCAAGCTTTCTGCCTAGGCTCAACCTAAAAATATAGCCTATACGCTGGTCCTTTCAAGCTGGCCCATCTGGCAGTGCCATACTGTCCGATAACACAACAACATTTATGTCATTGTTTTAATCCGTTGACATAAACATCAAAGCTATTGCCATTTATATTTATTTTAATGAAAACACCACATGAAAATAATCCACAACAGGTTAGAGGGATAGATTTTAATTTAATGAACAAAACATGACTAAAATGACAAAATCCCAACAAGTAGAACTTGAGTTATGAATTTTTGAAGATTAAAATGCAATATAGTGCTTAGAAGCATAAAGTTCCAACCAGGGACATCTAGACCAGGGTAAATCCAGAAGTTCAGGTCAACCCCAGTGGAGTGTGGGTTGGATGCAGTCCAATACAAATCCAGCTGATATTTTACCTCCTCAAAGTTGAGCCAAGAGTCCTGTTCGTGGGGTAGAATTTTGCCAGTAGCAAAGAGAGTGTTGCTGGTTATGGTCCACAGGCACAAAGAGTCAGCCAGGTGTTGCGGATGGGTGGGCTAGAGCCTCGTGGCTGTGGGTGCCTATGCTTGCTGTGTAAAGAGATGAACTTGCAGAGGCTCACACTGATTTTCTGTGTGAGCAGTGTGGTCCTGGTGCAAGCAGGCCTGTTCGTGGTCATGAAGAGCCCAAATTCTTGATTTCAAGAGCCAAAAACCACTTTCAAAGGTCCAGAACTAGAGAGGCACCTCTTGAGTTTCAGAAGGTGGTTGAAGATGGATTGAGGAGCTGTGGCAAGCATGTTAAAAGTATTTTGTGTCCCTGAGACTTCAGAAGAACAGGAGGTAAGCCAGCAAGCCCTTGGAGTCACTTTGGTTCTGGGTTGCAGAGTTGCAGGTCAAGTCCTTCTTACTCCCAGGCAAGAGGGCAGCAGGTCAGCACAGCAAAGTCCATCAGAGTGACAGTCCTTGTAGGAGAAGAGTAGCTCTTCTCCCTCACCGAATATCCACAGTAGGTAACTTTACCAACACAAAAGGATGATGGACGGAGTGCTGAAACTTTTCAAACACTCACCTGGCTGAACACAAACAGCCTGGCTGCTGAGGGGTGATACCCCAAAACTGGCCCCAGGATGCTTGTTTCCCATCCAAGGAGGACCTAGCCTGGCAGTTTGGGCTTGACTGTTCCCATGGGGAGGAGGGTCAAGACTGATTTGCATATGGCTGGGTCCAAACTAGGGTGGCATGGTGAGCAAAAGAATGATGAATTCAACCCAGATCTGCAACTGAGGGGTCTGAAATGTTTCAGCACTCCATCTATCATCCTTTTCTGTTGCTTGAGTAACCACTGGTCAAGAAGTGTACTGATCTGTTAGGGTCAGTGTTATACCTTTCATCCTTGGCATGGTCTCCCTTAACTTTTTGCCTCTGTTTCCCAGGTTGTTGATGTGTGCTGGACTATGATTTTGCTGTTTTTGTGACTCTGGGCACTTTACCACTGCTAACCAGTGCTAAAGTGCAAGTGCTCCTTTACAAAATGTGTATGTTATTGGCTTATTCATGATTGGTATATTTGATTTATTAGAAAGTCCCTAGTACAGTGCGCTAGAGGTGCCCCGGGCCTGTAAATCAAATGCTACTGGTGGGCCTGCAGCACTGGTTGTGACACCCACATAAGTAGCTCTGTAATCATGTCTCAAACCTGCCACTGCAGTGTCTGTGTGTGCAGTTTTAACTGTAAATTTGACTTGGCAAGTGTACCCACTTGCCAGCCCTAAACCTTTCCTTTTCTTACATGTCAGACACCTCTAAGGTAGGCCCTAGGTAGCCCCAAGGGAAGGGAGCAGTGTATGGTTAAGGTAGGACATATAGGCCCTCATTCTGACCCTGGCGGTCAAACACCGCCAGGGCGGAGGACCGCGGGAGCACCGCCGACAGGCCGGCGGTGCTCCAATGGGGATTCCGACCGCGGCGGTAAAGCCGCGGTCGGACCGGCACCACTGGCGGGCTCCCGCCAGTGTACCGCCGCCCCATTGAATCCTCCACGGCGGCGCAGCTTGCTGCACCGCCGCGGGGATTCCGACCCCCCCTACCGCCATCCAGATCCCGGCGGTCCGACCGCCGGGATCCGGATGGCGGTAGGGGGGGTCGCGGGGCCCCTGGGGGCCCCTGCAGTGCCCATGCCACTGGCATGGGCATTGCAGGGGCCCCCGTAAGAGGGCCCCTACATGTATTTCACTGTCTGCTGCGCAGACAGTGAAATACGCGACGGGTGCAACTGCACCCGTCGCACAGCTTCCACTCCGCCGGCTCGATTCCGAGCCGGCTTCATCGTGGAAGCCTCTTTCCCGCTGGGCTGGCGGGCGGTCTGAAGGCGACCGCCCGCCAGCCCAGCGGGAAAGTCAGAATTACCGCCGCGGTCTTTCGACCGCGGAACGGTAACCTGACGGCGGGACTTTGGCGGGCGGCCTCCGCCGCCCGCCAAGGTCAGAATGAGGGCCATAGTAATGTGTTTATATGCCCTGACAGTGAAATATTGCTAAACTTGTTTTTCACTGTTGCAAGGCCTGTCCCTTTCATAGGTTAACATGGGGGCTACCTTTAAACCTGATTAAAGTGTAGATTCCCTTTGGGAGCGGATGGACATGTGGCGTTTCGGGTCTCTGAGCTCACAATTTATAAATACATCTTTTATGAAAGTTGATTTTAAGATTGTGTGTTTGAAAATGGCACTTTTGGAAAGTGAGCATTTTCTTGCTTATACCAATTCTGTGACTCTGCCTGTTTGTGGATTCCCTGTCTGGGTCAGTTTGACAGTTGGACTGGTTGCACCTCACACTAGACAGTGACACAAAGGGAGCTGGGGTGTAGTCTGCATTTCCTGACGAGCCATCTGTGCTAGGAGGGAGGGGAGGAGTGGTTACTCACAACTGAAAGGGCTGTGCCTGCCCTCACACAATGCAGTCTCCAACCACCTGATGATTGTCTAGGGCCTGACCTGGGCAAGGCAGGAGTTCACATTCAAAAGAGACTTTACTTTGAAGTTGGCCTACTTTAAAGAAGAAGTTCGATATAATAAGGGCACCAAAACCACAGACTTTAGAACAGTTCTGGAAACCAAGAGGAACCTCTGCCTGGAGAAGAGCTGAAGAGCTGAAGAGCTGAGGAAGAAGAGCTGCCCTGCCTGTGACTGTGCTTTGTGGAGCTATCCTGCAGTTGGTGCTTCTGCCAGAGTAAGAGGACAAAGAGTGGACTTTGTGTGCCTTCCATCTTGTGAAGATCTCCAAGGGCTTGATTTAGAGCTTGCCTCCTGTTGTTTGAAGTCTCAGGGACAGCAAAGACTTCTCTCTGTCAGCACCTGGAGTCTCTGGAGAGACACCTACTCTGCCCTGTGGTGCCCATCCAGTTCCTGGGACCCTGAAAGGAGAAGCTGGCAGCCTAAGAGGAAGAAATCCACGCACAGAATGCCGTGCGGGGAAAAGATGAATGCAACTCCGATCTGTGGCTGGGAAATCAACACGCCGCCGGCTTTGCGGCTGAAAATCGACGCTTGCCTGTAATACGACCGAAGAATTGATGCACGGAGTTGGAGAAACGACGTGCAGCATCAGTGACGGAGGCTGGGAGATCGCAACCCGCACAGCATGGTTTTTGGATCATCGTGCGGCTGGATTTCTGACACAAGCACCGCTGGGAGTGTAAAAACAACACAAGGACTGCTCGGACCTGAGAGTGCTTACCTGATCGAGGCATCACTCTCCTGCGGAGAGAAGAAACGAAGCGCCCGACCCGACGAAAGGAGAAACAACACAAGGTCTCGCTCGTAAGTGAAATCGCAAGCCCTTTTTGATGCACACTTGCCCGTGCGGGGTTATTTTTGAGGCACCCAAGGTACATTTTCACGTTAACAGTGTTAGTGTGTGTTTTAAACTACTTAAAGACTCTTTTTGCTTTTTAATTGATAACTTGACTTGTGTATTGTGGATTTTTGTCATTTTGGTTTTGTTGTGTTTAGATAAATATTTCCTATTTTTCTAAACCTGTGTTGTGTCATTTTATAGTGATTTCATTAAGTTACTGTGTGTGTTGGTACAAATACTTTACACCTAGCACTCTGAAGTTAAGCCTACTGCTCGTGCCAAGCTACCAAGGGGGTAAGCAGGGGTTAGCTGAGGGTGATTCGCTTTAACCCTGACAAGAGTGAGGGTCCTTGCTTGGACAGGGGGTAACCTGACTGCCAACCAAAGACCCCATTTTTAACAGTCAGAAGTCCAGTTCTTATACCTACTGGTGCCTTTGAAGTGGGGGGACTTCATAGAGGGGCTTTGAAGTGCACACAGGTGCTACCTTTCCTGACCTGGCTTCAGACAGACTACAGGGGGATATGCAGCTCTTTGTGTGGGGGCAGACACAGCCCTATTTAGGTGCAAATTCCAGCTCCTCTCTCCCATCCTTCCCAGGATGGCCCATTAGCCTGGTGATGGCTCATCAGGATATAGGTGACCCATCAGGCACACCCCAGCTCCCTTTGTGTGTAACTGGCTAGAGGAAATGCACAAAACCCGGCTGTCAACTCATCCAGACATGTACTGGAGGTAGGCAGTATGCACACAGGGCTTAAGAGCAGACAAATGCCAATTGTCTAAAAGTGGCATTTTTAAAGTTGTAATCATAAATACAACTTTACCATAAGGGAGTATTTAGAATTACAAGTCCATAGGTACCAAATAAAACAGTCTGTCAGAGCGTAATTCCTCGGGGCTTGCATGCTGCCAGAAAGGTCCACCTCCAGGCACCACCAAGTCTAAATTTCGTTTTGACACAGACTATTGGAGTGGTCAGGCGAGGGAAAGGGTGTTGGGGAAGGAACTGCAGGGAGGGAGACCTGTAAAGGAAAAAGCAACAGTTGTGACTAAATCCTCTACCCCCACCTTCCACTCCAATGGCTTTTGTATTCTTTCTTAAGAATAATGATCAGACCCATACCTCATTTTTTCCCCTGAAGAATGGTGATACTTGTGAGAAGTTATCCTCTGAAACAACTAATTATTAACTATGAATTTCATACAAAATAGTTAGAAATACTTGCACAATGGAGTTAAATGACTGCACCAAACCTATGTCAGCACCTACC
Organism: Pleurodeles waltl; assembly: GCF_031143425.1. NCBI lineage: Eukaryota > Metazoa > Chordata > Amphibia > Caudata > Salamandridae > Pleurodeles > Pleurodeles waltl. The sequence goes on from NC_090436.1 coordinate 556,704,578, forward strand.
AGGTCTCACTTGTGTTGACCTTGGAAATTACTCTGCAAAATAGGGATCAGTTCTAGTTAGGTTGCTCAAAAATCGTCGTCAATGATATAAGAGCTGTAGTCTCATGAATTTTCCCAGAATCTCAGAAACAATACGCAAGACCTGCCTCGCAACATATATACAGTGTTTATAGTTTTTTTGTTTTTTTCCAAAAATGATGCTTGTAAGAGTGATGTTATTCCTATACTGTGATGCACTCCTACTGCCCGAGATTGGGCAAATCTTGTTACCCAAATGGATCCTGGAATGGGGTTCTGGTTCTCAGCTAGTTCTTGAAACAGCCGTTTCTCTACCAGTGGGAAATTCATCCTCCGTCAGGGAAAACGGAAGCTCTCCAATGCCTGGGTGCTGGAAAGAACTGAACAAAATCACCAAGTGGGTGTGGGAGGAAAGAACCGCTAAACCTCACTCAGAGGCAAATTGAGGAATAGTGAGCATGCAGTCTTGAGCAGGGCTCGTTTTATACATGGGCCCCTCCAAACATGAACGCGGGTCTAGCGCAGCTGGGAATTTAAGTTTTTCTTTTTTAAAACATTGGTGCTACATCTGGCTATGTCTGTACCTAGAGTGTGTGCATGTGCAACAAACAGTTGTAAGGGCACAATTAACAGCATGATACTAAAAGCGTGATAATGGAAATACCACATAAACCACATGAAACTAAATGTAAGATAAAACTAAACAAAGCATTCTGTTCACGTTGATACACAATGGTTCAGACAGATAGAAAAGGGCACTGTAAACAATACCTGGCCAGTGCAAGTGTTCCATGAATTTTGCCACATAGTTTACAGGGGCACAGTCTGTGGAAGGGACTAAGGGGGTCATTCCAACCCTGGCGGTCGGTGTTAAAGCGGCGGCTAACCCGCCAACAGGCTGGCGGTTTAAAAAATTTAATTCTGACCCTGGCGGAAACCGCCAACAGAGACCGCCACATTAACACTCCGACCGCCACGGCGGGACAAACAAACAGCGCGGCGGTCACCGCCAACAGACAGGCGGGAGTCAATGTACCGCCCACCCTATCACAACCCACCAATCCGCCACCTTTTCCGGGGCGGTAGCCCCGCCGATAAAAACACGGCGGAAACAGACATTTCAAACGGAAAACGCTCACCTCCATACACCCCACGAGGAATCTGGACAGCATGGAACCCGAACTACACATCCTACCAGCTATTGTATTCCTGCTCCTCTACCAGGAGCACGGACGCCGGCGCAGAAGACTACGGTGAGTACTGCACCTACGACACAGGGGAGGGGAGAGGAGAAAATATTACGGGCACACATACGCTACACACCCACCACCACCCTCACCCACTACAACACACACACCAATGCATAGCAATACATCACTGTTACAACCCCCAGACCCCCCGGAAGAATGCAAAGGCAAAATGAAATGATCATAAACAGTTGAATATATTGTATTATCGGCATATAAAAATATCACACATTTAAAACTAATATATACATAAATATTAAAAGTCCGATAATCTTAGCAGTCATTGTCCGTGGACCACTGGGCCCAAATCACATGGGCAAGGCCCACATAGGATACCTGACACCAACGGAGAGAACACTGCAGGGGCATCAGATAGAAAAACTACAGGCACCTCAGGGGGAAGGGAAGGGGGGGCACCTCAGCCACATGAGTACACGACGCCAGATCCACGAGGGGCCTCCATGGCCACTGTCCCATCCTGGGGAGTGAAAAGCCACAGTCCCTCAAGTCCATACAGTGGGTGGTTTGCCCACTGTACCATCCTGGGGAGTGCAAAGCCACAGTCTCTCAAGTCCATACAGTGGGTAGTTTGCCCACTGTACCATCCTGGGGATTGCAAAGCCACAGTCTCTCAAGTCCATACAGTGGGTGGTTTGCCCACTGTACCATCCTGGGGAGTGCAAAGCCACAGTCTCTCAAGTCCATACAGTGGGTGGCTTGCCCACTGTACCATCCTGGGGAGTGCAAAGCCACAGTCTCTCAAGTCCATACAGTGGGTGGCTTGCCCACTGTACCATCCTGGGGAGTGCAAAGCCACAGTCTCTCAAGTCTCTGCAGTGGGTGGTTTGCCCACTGTTACATCCTGGGGAGTGCAAAGCCACAGTCTCTCAAGTGGATGACAGTGTCCACTGGTTCTGGAGGGGGACTGGTGCCCAGAGTGCTTCGTGCAGCCCTGCCCGACACAGATGCGGCACTGCCCCTTCCGCCAATGGGCCAGCGGTGCTTGAGATGAAGGGCCCAGTGCAGAGGTGCTTGAGATGAAGGGCCCTGTTCAGCGGTGCATGAGACGGCGGTGCCCAGCGGAGCGGTGCTTGAGATGAAGGGCCCAGTTCAGCGGTGCTTGAGACTGCGGTGCCCAGCGGAGCGGTGCTTGAGATGAAGGGCCCTGTTCAGCGGTGCTTGAGATGAAGGGCCCAGTGGAGCGGTGCTTGAGATGAAGGGCCCTGTTCAGCGGTGCTTGAGATGAAGGGCCCAGTGCAGCGGTGCTTGAGACGACGGTGCCCTGTTCAGCGGTGCATGACACGGCGGTGCCCAGCAGAGCAGTGCTTGAGATGAAGGGCCCAGTTCAGCGGTGCTTGAGACGGCGGTGCCCAGCGGAGCGGTGCTTGAGATGAAGGGCCCAGTGCAGTGGTGCTTGAGATGAAGGGCCCAGTTCAGCGGTGCTTGAGACGGCGGTGCCCAGCGGAGCGGTGCTTGAGATGAAGGGCCCAGTTCAGCGGTGCTTGAGACGGCGGTGCCCAGCGGAGCGGTGCTTGAGATGAAGGGCCCAGTGCAGTGGTGCTTGAGATGAAGGGCCCAGTTCAGCGGTGCTTGAGATGAAGGGCCCTGTTTAGCGGTGCATGAGACGGCGGTGCCCAGCGGAGCGGTGCTTGAGATGAAGGGCCCAGTTCAGCGGTGCTTGAGACGGCGGTGACCAGCGGAGCGGTGCTTGAGATGAAGGGCCCAGTGCAGCGGTGCATGAGACGGCGGTGCCCAGCGGAGCGGTGCTTGAGATGAAGGGCCCAGTTCAGCGGTGCTTGAGACGGCGGTGCCCAGCGGAGCGGTGCTTGAGATGAAGGGCCCAGTTCAGCGGTGCTTGCCCTGTTCAGCGATGCTTGCCTTGGCGGTCCTTGCCCTGTTCAGCGGTGCTTGCCTTGGCGGTCCTTGCCCTGTTCAGCGGTCCTTGCCCTGTTCAGCAGTGCTTGCCCTGTTCAGCGGTGCTTGCCTTGGCGGTCCTTGCCCTGTTCAGCGGTGCTTGCCTTGGCAGTCCTTGCCATGTTCAGCGGTGCTTGCCCTGTTCAGCAGTGCTTGCCGTGTTCAGCGGTGCTTGCCTTGGCGGTCCTTGCCATGTTCAGCGGTGCTTGCCCTGTTCAGCGGTGCTTGCCTTGGCGGTCCTTGCCCTGTTCAGCGGTCCTTGCCCTGTTCAGCGGTGCTTGCCCTGTTCAGCGGTGCTTGCCTTGGCGGTCCTTGCCCTGTTCAGCGGTGCTTGCCTTGGCGGTCCTTGCCATGTTCAGCGGTGCTTGAGTTGGCGCTCCTTCATTGCCCAGCTGGGCTGTGGCTGGCGCTCCTTCATTGCCCAGCTGGGCTGTGGCTGGCGGGGCCCTCCTGGGCAGCTGGGCTGTGGCTGGCGGGGCCCTACTGGGCAGCTGGGCTGTGGCTGGCGAGGCCCTCCTGGGCTGCCGTACCGGGCCTCTGTGTGTCCTCCTGCACACCTGGGATGGGGCTGGTGGGGCCCTCCTGGGCAGCTGGCCTGCTGCTGGACTTGTCGGGCGTGCTGCCGTTCCCACCCTTCCCTGGTCGTCTGTGGCCCTTTCCCACCTTTGGCGGTGTGCCAGGTGGCACCCTACTTCCAGCCGGAGCCAGGGTAGGGATTTTGGTCCCTGGTGTCCTTGGCCTCTCGCGCCGGGCACTGGTAATCTTTGGGTGTTTTTCCAGGGGTGGGCTGGCCGTGCCTTGGCTCCTAGGAGAACTAGTTGCCCTTGAGGGTGGGGGACTCCACAGTCTTTGGACAACAGTCTTGATAGGTCCTGGTTTGGTGGTGGCTGAGGTGCTGATTGCAGTCTTATTCGATGGACGGGGTGGGGGAGTCTTTGGGTGCAGGTGCTTGGGCTGGAGGCTGTCGTGAGGTGGATGGCTGTTGGGTGGGTGGCTGCCTGCGTTTGTGTGGTTTGGAAGAGGGGGTGACAGACACACTGGGAGAGGACACAGGGGACGTGTAAATGGTAGTGGGGGTGGTGACTGCACGTGTGCGGAGTGTTCTGGTGGGTGTGCTGGTGATGGACGTAGTGGCTGAAAATGTTGTGCATGCAAGTATGAGTGGAGACGTCACAGGGAGGGAGGAGGGAGATGAGGAGGAGGGGGACACAGTGGAGGCAGTGGGTGTTGGTGTGTCTGCATGTGGATGTTGCTTGTGTGAATGCTTGTGTGATGTGTGGTGCTTATGTCTGGATGAGCTTCCCTTGGGTGTTGAGGTGTGTGCAGGCTGGTCTGTAGGAGTGTCTGGGATAGGCAGAGGTACAGGGGATTGGGTCTGGGTGGTGGAAGTTGGAAGGGGGAGGCTAGAGACAGGGCCAATTGCTGCCGTCAGTGCTGAGGCCAGAGCGTTGAACGATCGCTGATCGGCAGCCTGACCCGAATGAATGCCCTCCAGGTATGCATTACTCCGGTGCACCTCCCTTTCTACACCCTGGATGGCATTCAAAAGGGTAGACTGCCCAACAATGATGGTCCTCAGGAGGTCAATGACCTCCTCACTGAGGGCAGCAGAGGTGACAGGGGCAGGGCCTGAGGTGCCTGGGGCGAAGGAGATGCCCCCCTTCCTGGGTGAGCGGGCACGGGGCAAACACTGAGGGGCTGCTGGGAGGGCGGTGCTGGTGCGCTGGGTGGCGGCTGTACCTGTTGTTGCGGGGGGCACGGATGTTGCTGCCACCACAAGGGAGCTCCCTTCAGAGGACGAGTCGCTGCCACTGACATCAGCACGAGTCCCCGCTGTGGAGCTCCCCTCGCCCTCCGTCCCACTGGTGTACTCAGAGTCCGTTGCATGGCCCTCCAGGGCCATGTGGGATGCAGCTCCCTCGTGCTCCGATGCCACTTCTCCTCCGCCTGATGATGCTAATGCACACATGAACAGGAAGACCACAAAAAAGGGGGGAGGGGAGAAAGAAAGACATGTTGAGTGCATGGATTACCGCTACCGTTGGCAGAGAGGACAGACACAGAAGCCCCCTGCACTACGCTGCGCACTTGGGGTCCACTACTCAATCAGTGGGACATTGCCTACAAGCCTATGGACGACAACTGCACACATAGATGACACAGGGCCATGAATAGCTGTACTTGGCACCCTACTGAGGTAGGGGGCGGGGGCACAGGGCCATGCCTTACGGAGGGGCCTAGCCTACAGAAATCGCCCTGGCCTAGAGATACCCACAGCCCACCTCCCCCACCCAGACACCTCCACTGCGCGCAAAGTCACCAGAATGAGAGTGTACTCACCCCCTTGTGTCTGCTGTGATGTCCTCACGCGCCATCCAAATCGGGGTAGGCCACCGGCAGGATCCGGGACATCAGGGGGGTCAATTGACGACTGGCACCCCTCCTACGTTGGGAGGCCATCCCCACCAGAGCCTCCGCCGTCTTCCTGCTCCCACGTCGGATGTCCTCCCACCTCTTCCGGCAGTGGGTGCCCCGTCTGTTGTGGACCCCCAGGGTCCGGACGTCCTTGGCGATGGCATGCCAAATAGCGATTTTCTGGTGGGCGCTGACCTATGTGACATGTACAGGGGGAGAAAAAAATCATCACCTTCTGCATGCTTGATGTGAGTGGCCCCCCAACCCCACCCTTGCCATGTGGCAAATGCTCTCATCTGTCGTCTGATGCATGCCTCAATCGCTCCCCACCCCACCATCTTTCATCCATCCGACTCAACCCAGGCATTGCCCACAAAGCATGGTCCCAGTGTACTTACCTGTTGGTCTGGAGGACCGTAGAGTAGCGCATACTGGGGGAGGACCCCATCCACGAGTTTCTCCAATTCTTCAGAAGTGAAGGCAGGGGCCCTTTCCCCAGTCGCAGCAGCCATTGTCTCTTCCAGACCGAGGTCACAGCAGCACTTGCAGTGTAGGTCCTCTCCTGTGGAAGATCAGGTATCAAGTGATTAAGTAGATAGAAAATAGCGGTCACGCCCGCTGCGGTGTGTACCGCAGCGGTGCGTACCGCGACCGCCGGCGCACATCGTCATTGGCTCGTGAAACCCATAGGGTTCTATGGTAACCAATGCGGCTTTGCGCCGCGGTCTTTGACCGCCTACCGCCACGGTGTGCCACGCCAGCGCATTCACCTCACATCCCATTGTCACACTTCACAGGTCAGGCAGCTGCCATTTCAAGGGCCCACATGGCTTAATTTCTACTGCGTCACACATACCTAGGCCTTTCCTCAACACTCATACAAACCATTCAATGCATAGTGAATCGTGTTGTGTGCAAGCTGTGGGAACGTACCTGTGGGTTGATTGACTCTGTGCTCGCTGTTGTCCTTCCTAGGCACCGTCCGCTGGGCAATGCGAGGAGATGGAGGAATCTTCCCGTGTACAGACCGCTGGTGGACCTGTCCACAATGGAGGAAAGACATGTCATACTGACATACAGGCTTGACCGAGCCACTATTCATGAACTGTGTGCCCAGCTGGAGGCAGACCTGATGTCACCAATCCGCCAACCCACAGGGATCCCCCCTCTAGTGCAGGTGCTGTCAGTACTCCATTTCTTAGCAAGTGGGTCATTTCAAACAACAGTGGCCATATCATCAGGGATGTCTCAACCTATGTTTTCCAAGGTGTTGTCCAGAGTGTTGTCTGCCCTGCTGAAACACATGAGGAGCTACATCATTTTCCCTGAGGTGGGGGATTTGCCTACAGTGAAGGGGGATTTCTATGCCCTTGGACATATCCCCAACATCATAGGTGCCATTGATGGGACACATGTGGCTTTGGTACCCCCCAGCAGGAGTGAACAGGTGTACAGGAACAGGAAAAGTTATCATTGGCAGACCAGTACATCTCCCATGTTAATGCCAAGTTTCCTGGCTCAGTGCATGACGCCTACATCCTGCGGAATAGCAGCATCCTGTATGTGATGGGTCAACTCCAGAGGCATCGGGTGTGGCTATTAGGGGACTCTGGTTACTCCCAATCCCAGGACCAGGGCAGAGGAACGCTACAATGAGGCCCATGGGCGGACTAGGAGGGTGATCGAACGCACCTTTGGCCTCCTGAAGGCCAGGTTCAGGTGCCTCCATATGACAGGTGGATCCCTAATGTACTCACCAAAGAAGGTGTGCCAGATCATCGTGGCCTGCTGTATGCTTCACAACCTGGCTTTGCGCCGCCAGGTGCCTTTTCTGCAGGAGGATGGTCCGGATGGTGGTGTTGTAGCAGCTGTGGAGCCTGTGGAGAGTGAAGAAGAGGAAGCCGGAGAGGACGACATAGACAACAGGAACACAGTAATAGAGCAATATTTTCAGTGACACACAGGTAAGAGTACACCCCGGCATATTACATTTACTTAAAGACTCCTACCTCTCTACTGTCTGACTTTTTCCCCCAGTGTATGGTAACTGTGTTGTGACTTTCCCTTCCGTTTTCAGAGCTGTGGGCCCCACTGCGTGACATCTACTTTGTTTCCCCATGGACTACAGCTGTGTGACAGTGGTTTGTTGGCATTACAATGTGAATAACAATTTTGGCACTGTCATGTCTAATACATTTGTTAAAATCACAGACAGACTCCAGATTGTTGATGTGCAATAAGTGTGTTTATTCAAGTGCTCTAATTTGGATGGGTGGTTGCAAATCGGTGAGGGGTGATGGTGGAGGATTGTCCATGGCAGATTCCAGACTATCAGGTTCACAGGTGCATTGTCCAAATGCCTATGGGAAGTGGAGCAGGGGCAGTTTAAGGTTGGAAAGGTGACAATGTGGGACAGTGGGATGACAATCAGGACGGTATCCTTTGCTGGCGGGGGTCTTGACATGTTACTCTGTCTTCTTCCTGGATCTCAGGGCCCGCTTGCGGGGTGGTTCTCCTTCTGCAGGGGGTGGAGTTCTGGTGGCCTGTTGGTCTTCTGTCGGGGCCTCCTGTCCACTAGCGCCGGCGGAGGTGGTAGCCAGTTCTTGGTCCATGCTAGTGTCAGGGGCCCTTTGAGGTGCCACAGTGGTCCGCAATGTGGTGATTAACTCATTCAGGGCCACTACGATGGTACCCAGGGCGGAACTGATGTTTCTTAGTTCCTCCCTGAACCCCATATACTGTTGCTCCTGCAGGAGCTGGATTTCCTGAAACCTGGCCAGGACCGTCGCCATCGTCTCCTGGGAGCGGTGGTATGCTCCCATGATGGAGGAGAGGGCCTCATGGAGAGTGGGTTCCCTTGGCCTGTCCCCCCCCTGTCGCACAGCAGCCCTCCCAGTTCCCCTGTTTCCTTGGGCCTCCGTCCCCTAAACCGTGTGTCCACTACCACTGCCCCCAGGTCCCTGTTGTTGTTGGGGTGGTGGGTTAGCCTGGGTTCCCTGTAGTGGTGGACACACCGCTGATTGATGTGACCTGGGGACAGAGGTATGGGCCCGCTGGGTGGGTGCTGTGCTGGTGTTCCCAGAGGGGGGAAGGTCTGCTGTGGCCTGTGCCTGTCTGAGGGGAACCGACTGTCCCGAGGTCCCAGATGGACCGGGCTGGTCATCTAGATCCAGGGAGACAGAGCTGCTGTCATCACTGTGGGCCTCTTCTGGGGGTGGAGGGGACATTTGTGGACCCTCCTGCGCGGTGACGTGGCGTTCGGGTCCTGCAGGGGTATAAAAGTATGGTTATTGCATTTGTGTGTGCCATAGCGTGTAATGGGTGGGTGCCCTTGTACCCCAGTGCTAGCATTCCCGTGTGGGGGCTTTTGTGACGGTGATTTGGTGGGGCATGGGTATGTGCAGTGGGCATGCTTTGGTGATGGGTGTCCATGCTTTGTGGTTGCATGCAGGGCTTGGTGTTGGAATGGGTGGGCTGTGATGTGGAGACATTTGCAAGGAGCAGGATGTGATGGGGGTGAGGGTGAGGGTGGGGGTATGAGTTGGCATGCTGGTGGGGTGGGGGGATGAAGTAGTGAAGATGAGACTTACCAGAGTCCATTCCTCCGCCTACTCCTGCGAGGCCCTCAGGATGCAGGATCGCAAAGACTTGCTCCTCCCATGTTGTAAATTCTGGGGGAGGAGGTGGTGGTCCGCCGCCAGTCCGCTGCACCGCAATGTGTTGCCTGGATACCATTGAACGCACCTTCCCCCGTAGGTCGTTCCACCGCTTCCTGATGTCGTCCCTATTTCTTGGGTGCTGTCCCACAGCGTTGACCCTATAGACTATTCTTCTCCATAGCTCCATCTTCCTGGCAATGGTGGTGTGCTGCACCTGTGTCCCGTACAGCTGGGGCTCTACTAGTACGATTTCCTCCACCATGACCCTGAGTTAAGCATCTGAAAACCTGGGGTGTCTTTGAGGTGCCATGGGGTGGTGTGGATGATGTGTGGGGTGGAGTGTGTAGTGATAGGTGGGGTGCTATTTAGTGGTGTGTTGTGTGAGCTGCGTGGAAGTTCTGTGGGTATTGGTATTGTGTGCCTGTGGATGCTTGGTAGTTGACTGTGGTGTCTCTCTCTCGCCTTCTCTCTGAATTTCTGGTCGTAGGGGTTTGTGGGTGATGTGGGTGTGTGTTTTATATTGTATTGGGTGTGTGGGAGTGGTGTGTGTATGTGTATTAGGTGTGTGTATTTCGAATTGTCCAATGTGGTAGTGTTTTGTACGAGTATGTGTATTTCGACCGCGGCGGTGTGTACCGCCAATAGAATACCACGGTTGAAAGACCGCCGCATGGATTCGTGGGTCGTAATGGCATGGGCGTATTTCTGTTGGCGTGACGGTGGAGATTTGGTCATCGCCAGTTTATCACTTTTGTGGATGTCGGTATTTTGGCGGTTTGCCTGTTGTGGGTCAGAATGACCGTGGCAGTTTACCGCGGCGGTGTTATGGCGGTCTTCTGTCTGGCGGTAAGCGCCTTTTACCACCGAGGTTGGAATGAGGGCCTAAGTATGCTTTGCAACCCCGAAACCCTAGAGCCGCCAGCTGAAACCATGAAACAGTCCTACTCCTTATCAATCAGGAATTACACTTAATAAAGGTATTAAGGAATCCCCAATGTTATCCCATGAGAGTGGTAGCACTCACAGTAGTGAAAAACAAATTTGGGAGTTTTTCACTAACAAGCCATGTAAAGCTAAAAGTATATGTCCTGCCTCTTACTTACACCTCACTGTGCCCTATGGGCTACCTAGGGCCTAATTTAGGGGTGACTCATGTGTAATAAAAGAGGAGTTTAAGGCTTGACAAGGGGTTTTAAATGGCAAGTCGACATGCCAGTGAAACTGCACAGATAGGTTCTGCAGTAGCAGGCCTGACACATGTTTACTATTTTTATACTTTTATTATTATAATTTTGAAAAATACATTTTAATTTCTTGGTTGGGTTTTTTAATTCTTTTCATTGAGGATCATGAGATGATTACACATTGTGCGTATATATGTTATTGTGATTAGGCTACCCACATGTAGATAGTGGTGTCATCCACTGGAAAATAGATGTTCTTATTATAAACATGAAACCACAGTAAACCATTGTTTTTCTGATATGTTTTATTGCCCAAGGTTCCTGGTGTGATAGACTGGACCTGTCCTTGATTTTTGTTATAAAAGAAGCCAAGTAAGGTAACCAGCCTGCATAGAAGCCAATCACTCTTTGCCACAAATGGGACTGCAAAGTTCAGGCCCCCTCAACTAGAGTCAGAGCTTGAACCAGTTACTCCTGAGGTTCCATATGAGGCAACTGTGAATTCTGAAAACAGATTTTCTATTGTGGCAGCATTAGGAATCAATATTGAATTGAGTGAAAATACTGTATGTACATGCTTCATTCTAAATTCCAACATTCTCTAAGCATTCATGAATTTGTGATATACTTCATGTTATGAGTGCACTTGAGACTGAGATCTCTGAACTTAAAGTGGTAGTGAAGACGCTTACTACGAACATTTCAAATATCTCACTCCCTTTAAAGAGTAGAAACACAAGTCACCAATTGGATGTGGCCGCCAATGTGGAAGGACCACTGAGACTGGTCCGGTAAATAATTGCCATAAGTCACTTGGGAGAGGGAGACTCATGGAGCCGTACCTACCGCACTTGAGATTGACTTGCATAATTGAGCGTAATTGGAAGGAAAGATCAAGTAATAAAAAAAATGGGATGTACAGAGAAGACATCCTCTAGGATTCAAAGAGAGGCCTACTCAACATGAAAAAGAGATGCGGCCAAAATGCTTTCCTTCATCAATACCTGACAGACAGTTAGTCTCACCAAATGAAGCTGCCAATGCATGGTCCCACACCTGCTTGCATTCTGCCAGAGCAGGTTCAGTCTGACCATAATGGAGGTCGTCCAGTTTCCCTGAAGGGGATCATATGCATGCACAAAGTGGCCAAAGTCCTTCAGGGCTCAAGAGAAGATGGTGACTACTTGCTTTATATTCTGGATGCGAGACATGTAAATCAGTAATACAATTGGATGTCTTGAGGGCCACACGTTACACAACGCCTGGAGATACGCAAGATTACATTGAAATATTACTATCACAAGATTTGATATATGGACTGATGAAGAGACAGTCCACATCTCATCCCAGATATCTCTGATGTATAAGCTACCTTTGCCAGGAAAAAGGAGACCAAAAGCTGCCAAAAGTAACTGCCTAGAGTCCACCAGAGTTATGGAGTAGACTGACTTAGGACACTGAACATCCATTATTATGCTTCGCTTGCTCTGATGAAAACAAATGCTGCCTGAAGCATGCTCTCATGGAATATTGCAGGATTAAAATGGAAACTGTCAGATCCCTGCTAGCGGGATTTTATTGACACCTTTGACATGCTTATTCCTGTGGGCCCTTATCCACAGCTCTGGGTTTACCAATTTTCACATTGAAGCACAGGGTAGTAGGAGACCATCTGGAGATCTTGTGATTTGGGTGACAGAAATTGGGTCTCTAGTTGGCAGAGGTATACATCCTTGTCCAAATAGGGACCAACCTAGGCAGGGTAAATCACACACAATCTAAATTATCTCATGCCTACCCTCTGGTGGCTTGGCACTAAGCAGTCAAGCTTAACTTAGAAGGCAATATGTAACATATTTGTGCAATAAACCATACAATAACACAGTGAAAACACCACAAAAATACACCACACAGGTTAAGAAAAATAGATAATATTTATCTGCATGAAATAAGGTCAAAACAACAAAGATCCAATAAGCACTGTTAAAAGGTTTAAAAGAGTCTTTATCTTTGAAAATAAACAGTTGTCTCTTTATTACACACAGCACATGATATGCGTCAAAAATAATGACGCACAGAGATCGTAGAGGGGGGGATGCATGGAAAAATAAGGTGTGCATCGGATTTTCCCCGCACGACACAGACAATGCGTTGTTTCTTTCCACGATGCAAGGGGCTTGCATCGTTTTTTGGTACACAGTCATTGTTCCTCACATCGATGAAGGGATATTTTGATGCCCAGGGATGATGCAGAGAAAATCCTTGATGCGCTGGAAGAAAGCATGGGTGCTGCATCGATCCAGTAGGTGATGCATCAAATTTTCTGTCGCAAGGCAGGTGCTGCTTTGAATTTCTACTTGGAAAGTCGAGCTGCGTCATTCCGGATGGCTGTGCAGCGATTTCTAGGTCGCAATGGAGGCTTCACATCGATTTCTGAAGGCGGTGCATCAATTCTTTTTTTTTTGTCCTCATTCACCCTAAGCCTTATATAAACCTCCTTTTCTTTTCAACCAAGACGAGAAGAGTTTTTCCTTGGCCAGGGGTTGCTCTTTCCTCTAAAACAATCCTCAGACTGTCCCAGTTCCAGGAGGATTTCAGAGCAAGATATAAAATCATTGGACCAATAACACAAATGCACTTTCATTCAGTAATACTTAAACAAAAATTCTATACCTCAGTGTCCTGATTTCCAGTTCAATAATGGTGCCCAAAAGTTTCCCCGCGACCTGCCCCACCCCCGTCATTTGATCCAATTCTGCAGTACAAAAAAAGTCCCTAAGCCATTCTGAATGGCCTGGAGGGGTCTTTGAAACCCATTTTCTGCATATTTCTCGCCTCCCCAACAGTATTGAGTAAAATATAAGCTTCTTATCTACAATTATGTCCCGATCGGACCGTCCCTGCTGATCTTGATACTGACCAAAGATTATTAGCTGGAGAGAAGCTTCAATTTCCCGATCTAGTATACTCGAAATTGTTTCACATACTCCTTCCCAAAAATGTTGAATATCAAGACATTCCCAAAACATGTGAATATCAGTTGCTTGGATTAACCCACACTTTGGACATCTTGCCTCCTGCCCTCCTTTTATTTTAGATAATTTCTCAGGGGAAATATAAACTCTATTTATCGTGAAATAATGATTTTTCCTAAGAGTGGCTGGTTTCACAATACAAAAAAGCATTTTTAGTGACTCTTCCCACCACCTCTTAACTTCCTCTTCTGAAAAAAAATTCCTCCACAAATCACTGGGAAGTACAAATTCGCCATCCACCCCTTCTAGGATCCCCCAGTACCAAGCAGACACTTTGTGGGAACCTCCCAGTGGGCTCGGGGTGATCTCACTCAATGGGTTGGTCATACCAACAACTTCATTAACCCCCTGAGCCAATTTTTTTATCTGTAAAAATTTCCACCTAGACAGAGAACCACCCGTCTTTAACTACAATACTTCCCAAGGAAGAGGAACCCACTCCGAAAACAAATCTCCCCAGTGCTCTAATCCTGCTTGTTTTATCGGTAGCGCTAAAATATCTTGAAAGCATTCCGGGGTTCCCGTGGAGTCCCAAATAGTTGCATCGGCATTATAATAGGTGAGTTTTGCAGATTGTCTGATGTGGTACCAGCTTTCTGCCAGCCCCCGCATAATTTTCAGCTTTATCTTTTTGAAAAATTTGGGGTCCCCGAATTTAAACATAAAATTGGTTGATGCGCTTTTGATATTAGAAGCCATTATCTTAAACATTAAACTCGTAGTCGTCAAGTCTGAGGCAAAAGACAATGTTCTAAAGTTTTTCAAAAGGAAGGCCCATGCATAATATTGCAGCTCTGGTAAAGCCAACCCGCCCTTATCCTTACACCAAAGTAACTTCCTCCGAGAGATTCTAACACCTTTAGAACTCCAAATAAAGTCACTTATGAGGCGCTGCATTTTTTCTATGTATATTTTGTGCATTGGGAGTGGGGAAGTAGAGAACAAAAAATTCCACTTCGGAAGAATAGACATTTTTACCAAGTTAACTCTTCCGATAATCGTTAAGGGAAGGTGAATCCAGCTCTGTAATAAACTCTTACATTCCAAATACAATTTTAACTGGTTCCTCTCAGCTAGTTGGTTAATATTTTGAGGTATCAAAATTCCCAATTATCTAATTTCCTTTTTACAATAAACAGATTCATACTCCATATTCCAAGCCATAATTTCTGTTTTTTCCACATTCACTTGATAACCAGACACCTTACCAAACTCCTCAGCCAGTTTAAGAATCTCAGGGAATGCAGTTACTAGATTATCTGTGTACACCAGAAGATCGTCTGCATACAAAGCAAGTTTCCTCTCCCAGCCCTGACAACAGAAGGGAGAAATCATCCTGTTCTGCCGGATCTTCCTCGCAAATGGCTCCATATATAAGTTAAACAGTACAGGAGATAACGGACAGCCCTGTCTAGTACCTCTTGCTATAGCTATAGGGCCCGTGAGATTCCCATTCACTAATATTCTAGCTATAGGAGCCGTATATCTGGTTTCTTACCCCACAAAGATTGTTTCCCAACTTAGCTTTTTTTAACAAGAATTTCAAATAAGCCCAATTTACCTGATCGAAGGCTTTCGGGGCGTCAACCGTGCTAATCCCTAGAGGGGAATCAAAGGATACTGCCATATCTATGGCCCCGACTAATTCATATGTCAACTCATGCAAATATCTCCCTTTCGAAAAGCCCTTCTGGTCAGAATGTATTAAACTATTTACTACTCTGCTTAGTCTGTCCGCCACTATTTTGGTAAACAACTTATAATCACTATTCAATAATGAGATAGGTCTGTAAGAAGAGCAATTAGTCGGATTTTTCCCGGGTTTCAAAATCAATGAAATCACTGCATCATTCCATGAAAGAGGCAATTCTATCTCATTAGAAAAAATCTTACCAAATAGCTCGACCAAAATTGGAGTAATAACATCACCTAATACTTTATACAGCTCCACCGGAATGCCATCAGGGCCCGGGGCTTTCCCTTCTTTACCCCCAGCTAAAGCCGCCCTCACTTCCTCAGCCGTAATAGGGCCATTAAGAAATTCCTGTGTCTGCTGTGAGATTTCCGGTAACACATCCTGAGCTAGCCAATCCTCCACTAATTCTTCTCGCACCTCCAGGTGCTCCGAATACAAAGATGTAAAAAAATCCTGAAACCCTTGTTCAATATCCTCCCTACGGGATAGTTTTGTGCCAGTATCTCCCGCCACTATTGCCTTAACATGGCCCCTAACTTGGTCTGATTTAGATTTCCAAGCAAGCAATTTCCCTGATCTCTCCCCATATTCAAAGTGTTTAAGTTTGCTAGCCTCCCATCTCTTAACCGTTCGTGCCTGTAAAATATTTGCCAATCGTGTTCTTAGCTCGGCCAGCTCTGCTCTTCCTAAGTCCTCCTGGGTCCCTTCATCTTTGCCAACCAGCTTCTCACTTTTTGTTAACATTTCCTGTTCTAGCCTATTTATTTCGTCACTAAACGCTTTACGTTTGTAGCAGGAAATACTCTTAATTTCCCCTCGTATTACCGCCTTAAAGGAGTACCAAACCGTTGATAATGATGCTGAGCCTATATTAACCTTTAAAAAACCTTCCGTCTCTCTGCGTAATTGCACCAAGACATCCTCATCCAGCAATAATGCACGCTCCAATGTCCACCTCTTAAACATTCTTCTCTGGGGGAGCGTCAGATGCAATGCTACCGCTGCATGGTCTGATAAATGTGGGGGCAAATATTCAATCCTATCAACATTTTCCAACATCCTATCATCTACTAAAAAATAATCGATACGTGACGCGTGGCTATATTTCTTATTAAAAAAGGAAAAGACTCTGGCCCCCCCTTCCCTCTTTCACCATATATCACACAAACCGTACTCTTTCATCATTCTCTTTAGATAACATTGTGATTTTGGCGTACCTAAGGATCTGCAAGTGTCCGTTCTATCCAGTCTATTATCCAGCACCACATTAAAATCCCCTGTCATAATAATTGAATCTGAAAATTAGATGAGCTGGGAAAAAACCTTTTTAAGAGGTTCAATATCATCCGTGTTCGGGCCATAGAATCCAACCAATATCAAAGTTACCTCATCAACCTGAATTCTTACTATGACCCAACGACCGGCTTGATCCGCCCTTAACTCGAGGATTTCTAGTCTGGCTTGCAGACCTTGTTTAACCAAAATAGCTACTCCCCTTGTGTGAAAGTTATGAGTAGTACAGAAACACATTTGCACCCATTTTTGGGCCTTAAACAACTCCTTACACTCATCTGCGGCCAGATGAGTCTCCTGCAGAATTAAAATTTGCACCGGTGAACCTTTTTAAGTATTGTAGAATTTTATTCCGCCTTGATTTGGTCCTTAAACCATCGACGTTCCAAGAAAGTAACTTAATCGAGAAATTCCCCTCCCCCTGCCCTCTACCCAATCTAACCATTCCAAATTAACCCGTCATCCCTCTGCCCTGGTGAATGAGGAACTATTTCAATGCAAAACTCAAAAACACAAAACTCTAAAAAAGAAACCCGCCCACCTGATACCACCCCCTCCCTAACCCCTCCCATGGGGGACCCCCCCACTATATGGGCCACTATGGGCCTGATTTTAGAGCACCCCGCCTACCTGGGAGCATAAGATTTCAAGAAAAAATTATTTTACATGATCGGTCTGTTCTTTTTTAATAAGATCTAACAACTCATCCGCCTGACCTGTTTCCCTTATATTATACATTTTATTGTTGTACATTATCCGCAAGAATGCCGGAAACTTCAGATGAGCCGTGAATCCAAGCTTTTTAAATTCATCCAACCTTTTCCCCAACTCCCACTGCCTATCCATTGCAATCTTCGATAGATCGGATCTAATCTCAAATGTCACATTTTCAGCTCTTAATGATTTCTGTTTCAATGCGCTATTCAAGATTTTTTCTTTTAGATAATAGGTTAAAAAATTAACCAAGATTTTCCTTGGTCTAGTGCTGTTGGGCCGCCTCGTAAAGGGGTCACAGTGTACTCTCTGAATGTCTTTTTCAATCTCTTCCCTACTCTCTTCCAGCTCACATAAGGCTTTAATAAGGGAAACCACATAGGACTTCAAGTTTGCCCCTTCTTCCCCTTCCGGGACCTTTAACAGCTTTATGTTGTTCCGACGCGAATAGTTCTCGAACTGCTCAATCCTGACTTGCAAACCTTGTTCTTTTTCGTTTAAGTCTCGAATCTCATCCTTCTGATGTTTCAACTCCTCCTTCATCCCCCCTACCGTCTCCTCCAATGTCTGGATCCTCTCCATTAAACTATCAAATTTTCTTTCCAAAACCTCACAGGCCTCTCTAATCTCTCCTTGATTGCTCTCCGAGCTTGCAAAGCCCTTTTTTTACATCCTCCGAGATGGAGAGAATTACCTCCTCCATGGAAGGATTGTGTCTGGGGTCAGGGGCCAAAACCTGAACAAGGGGAGGGCTAGAAACCTCTTCTGGTATAACTCCTTCCTCCTGTTGCAAAATAGATGAATTACCACCTCGGCTCAAAGAGGAATCCAAACCGGCTTGTGTATTCTCCTGGTGAGCCGAAATATCAGTTAAGGGGGAGGGTAACTTTCAGCCCCCTTGCCAGAGTCTGCGCTATTTCTAGTGTGCTTAATCGTGTGGCTATCCATTTTTCCTTGTCCCGGTACCAAAACAATATCCTCCGGCATGGCCTTAAAATAAGCCCTTAGTGAGGGTGCGAGTCTGTGCTTATTTTTTAATCTCCCCTCACTTCCTTCTTTCTTTTTCTTAAATAAGTGATTTGCCTGGTCCGTTTTGCTTTTAGATTTCCCCTGTCTTCCACCAACATCAGTGTCCTTTTCCCCCCACCTCAGCCCCAAACCCCCTACCTGTAAGGCATTAACAGAGGTCTGGGGTGGGGGAGAACTCTTATCTCCTTGTCTGTAACTGCCCCTGGCTCCCACGACGCCCACCATCTTACTTGTAGATTCCGGATTTGAATTTGAAGAGTGGTGCGTTGTCACGCTATCAGGCTCCTGAGAAACCTTCTCAGGAGCCTTACCGATGCTGACTCTGCCTGGATTCCCCCGCAGGGGAGTCCTCGCCGAACCCCTTCGCATCCGGTGGAGCTCCAGCGCTGCACGCCCCCAGTGCCGGAGTCTCTCGCCGGATGCCTCCCCCGGTCTCAGCAACGGGTGGGATTCCGCGTCTCGAGCGACCGGGCGGCACATCCAGCCGATCGCTGTGTGTGCGTGCCACGCCCCCAGGAACGGCGGGAGGTGCGTCTAGCGAGCTGCGGCCGCGACGCAGCCCGCCATGTCCCCAAGTGTTGATGTGGTGCATCAATTTTTGACACAAAAGGAGTTTCCTGAAGAGATTAATTCTTTTTGGCCCTGAGACTTCAGAAGACAAGAGGCAAGCTCAATCCAAGCCCTTGGAGAGCACTTTTGGGGACGGCAGAGTCCTTCTCAGCAAAGGTAGAGGCCAGCAGGGCAGCAAGGCAACAGCAGGGCAGCAGTCCTTCTCAGCAAAGCAGTCCAGATGAGTTCTTTGGGCAGCCAGGCAATTCCTCTTGACAGGGTGCAGGTGTAGGTGCAGAAGTGTCTGATTTGGTGGGGTTAGAGACCCAGTTTCTATACCCAAAATGCCTTTGAAGTTGGGAAGACTTCAAATAGTGGTTTTGAAATGCACAGGTTCCCCCTTCAGTCCAGTCCTGTCTGCCAGGGCCCCAGTAGAGGATTTTGCAATCCATTGTGTCAGGGCAGGCTACTAGCTTTTGAAAGTGTAGGCCCTCCACCCTTCTAGCCCAGAAAGAACCATTCAATATGAGGATGAGTGCAGGTGTGACTGAGTGTCCTGTGTTTGTGGTTGTCTAAGGTGAAATGCACAAGGAAGCTGTCAACCAGCCCAGCCCAGGCATTGATTGGAGACAGGTTGTAAGGCACAGGTGGTTTTTAAGTGCAGAGAAATGCTCACTTTCTAAGAGTGGCATTTCTAAAATAGTGATATAAAATCCAACCTCACCAATCACCAGGATTTTCTATTACCAGTCTGGCCATACTAAATATTACCTGGTTACCCCTTCAGATCAGAATCTACCACTCAAAAAGTATATGAGGGCAGTCCTAGTACTAGCCTATGAAAGGAGCAGGCCTCACAGTAATTGAAAACACATTTTGGAGTTTTTCACTACCAGGATATATAAAACACATGTGTTCTTGACCTGCCTTTTACCTACATGGCACCCTGCCATATGGGTTTACTAGGGCCTACTTTAGGGGTGACTTATATGTAGAAAAAGGGAAGTTTAGGGTTTGGCAAGTACTTTTAAATGTCAAGTCGAAGAGGCAGTGAAACTGTACACACAGGCCTTGCAATGGCAGGCTTGAGACATGGTTAAGGGGCTACTTATGTGGGTGGCACAATCTGTTGATCAATCAATATTTGTAAAGCATGGCTACTCACCTGTGAGGGTTTTAAGGCTCTGGGGGGAGAGGACGGGCCTCATCCGAAGAGCCATGTCTTGAGGTTTTTCCTGAAGACGGTGAGCGACGGGCTTTGTCTGAGGTACAGGGGAGGTTGTTCCATCTCTTTGCTGCAGTGTAGGTGAAAAATCAGTGCTGCAGGCCCTCTAGTAGCTTTTGATTTACAGACCCTGGGCACATGTAGTGCACTTTACTAGGGACTTACAAGTAAATCAAATATGCCAGTCAGAAAGTGAACCAAAGTTACCATGTTTAAGGGAGGGAGCATATGCACTTTAGCACTGGTTAGCAGTGGTAAAGTGCGTAGAGTCCTAAAACGAGCAGAACAGTGTCAGAAAAGTGCAGGGAGGCAGGCAAAAAGTTGGGAGATGACCACCCTAAGGCTGTCAGGTCTAACATTATTGTACTATGTTTAATTGTATATGTTTGTTAATATTTTAGTTTGTGGTGGGAAAATGTATTAGTTATGATATTGTTGAAATTTGTATTTTTAGTTCCATTAACCTCTTGCATGCCTTGGACGAGGTGACCTCGTCCAAGGCAGCGGTTCCCGTGTGCCTTGGACGAGGTCACCTCGTCCAAGGCACGGGAACTGGGGGGAGCCCTAGCGCTCCCCCGTGCACCCCACCCACCCCCCAAGGCGGGGATAGAAGGGGAAGCCCTTCCCCTTCCACCCTGACCCCCCCCCGGCAATCTGATGACGTCATGAATCTCCACTAGACACCAGGGATATTTTGGGGAATGTTTATTTTAGTATTTCACACCCCCTGGGGGCAGATAGCCGATTTTTCGGCCGATCTGCCCCCGGGAGCGGGGGGGGCAAATCCACTAGACACCAGGGATTTGGTTTTTATTGTGTATTTTGGGGGCGACCCCTTGGGCAAGGGTCGCCCCCCCAGGGTCTATTTTATTTAGTGTTTCGCCCCCTCCTGGGGTCAGATCGCCAATTTTTTGGCCGATCTGCCCCCGGGGGGGCGAATTCCACTAGACACCAGGGATTTCTTTATTTATAAGTTTATTTTAGGGGCGACCCCTTGGGCAAGGGTGGCCCCCCGGGGGGCTATTTTATTTAGTATTTGGCCCCCCCTGGGGTCAGATTGCCGATTTTACGGCTGATCTGGGTGAAATCCACTAGACACCAGGGATTTACTTTTATATGTTTGTTTTGGGGAAGACCCCTTGGGCAAGGGTCGCTCCCCTGGGGGGCTATTTTTTTTTCTGTTTCAGCCCCCGAGGGCAGATCGGCCATGTTTTTGGACGATCTGGCCCCCGGGGGGGGTCGAAGCACACTAGGTGCCAGGGATTGTGTGGTGTGTGTGTGTGTGGTGTGTGTTTGGGGGCACCCCTTGGGCAAGGGTCGCTCCCCCAAAGTGGGGAAAGTTAGTATTTTTGTAGGCCCATCTGCCCCCAAGGAGGGCAGAAACCAGTTTTTTTTTTTTTGTTCCCTTTTTTTTGTTTTGTGCTGGGGGTGCCCCCTTTGGGAAGGGTCGCCCCTAAAGGGGGCACAGAGCTGTTGCCCATTTCTGCCCCCCTTGGGGGCAGATCGGCCAATTTTTTTTAAGTCCATCTGCCCCCAAGGGGGGCAGAATCCACTTAGGTACCAAGGACAATTTCTAAGTTCTTGGTAGTGAGGTGTTTGTCAACTGGCGAAGTATTTGTATTTGTGATTCTAACAATTTATTTCTTCTTTTTCTTCTAGTTCAACGCTTTTGCTTCCTTTGCTGTGGATCCTTGCGGTTTTGGCAGTAGTTGTCCTGCGGTTTGCATAGTTGCATGTTTTAGGTAAGTGAAAGCAATTTACTCCAAAGGAGTATTGTTGACATGCATGAATGACATGTTTATAGGTGGTGTACTAAATGCAGTATTGTGTGTGAAATTGTCCTTAGATTTGAGCACAATGATATTTGTGTTGTCATATGTCTAATTTTCTTTTTTCTTTTTTCTTTTTAGTGGGATATCATTGGTGATTGCTGTGTCTGTGCAGAGTAGTTGCTTGGTGAGTAGCTTTTTCAGACAAGTGAGTGGTATATTTTTTTTAGTACATAACTCTTTGTGATAAAGCTACACTTTGTTTATTACTCATTTTAGTGCTAGTTGTTGTTGGCAATCCATTTGTTGTTAGTGAGGATCATGGCTCGCCGCAGAGTGACCGCTCAGCAGGTTGTTGGCATGCTATTTGATTCGTCTTCAGACCATGATTACAAGACTGACTATGCATCTGAGGCAGAGGAGGAAGTGGGAGATTCTTCTGATGAGGAAGCTAGAGGAGGACATTGATGTGCCAAGAGTACAGCAGCCTGGGGCTGAAGGGTTTCCCATTAGAAGACCTGACACCTAGATTGCCCCAAACATGGAGCAGCCACAGTTACCTGCATTTACTGGTCTCCCAGGGTGTAGAGTCAATACGGAAAACTTTTTGCCTGTCCATTTCTTTCACTTGTTTATGGACGATGTATTTTTGGAAGAGATTGTGGAGCAGACTAATTTGTATGCAGAGCAATATTTGAGGGACAACGCTACCAGACTTAAGCCTCAGTCTAGAGCTACTCAGTGGGTTCCCACATATCTGGAAGAGATGAAAAAGTGTTTAGGTTTGACTTTTTTGATGGGGTTGATCAGGAAGCCATCACTGGCTTCTTATTGGTCTACTAGTCCCTTGATGGCAATGGCTATATTTCCTGCAACTATGACACGTAATCGGTATTTGCTTCTTCTTCGTATGCTGCATTTTTTAGACAATGCTTTAGCCTTGCCACAAGATCACCCTGATTGTGACTGTCTTTTTAAGATTAGGCCTGTCCTTCATCATTCTGTAGATCGGTTTTCAGAGGTCTATGTTCCAGGCAAAGAGAAAAGGGTGGACGAGTCTTTGGTCCTTTTCAAGGGGCTTTAGTTTTTAAGCAGTACATTCCTAGTAAGAGGGCACGGTATGGGATTAAATTGTATATGCTGTCAGAAAGCAGTACAGGATATGTGTATAATTTCCGGGTCTACACTGGTAGGGATTCCAGTATTGACCCTCCTGGTTGTCCGGCCACCTTTGGAGTTAGCGAAAAAATTGTGTGGGAACTTGGTAGACGGCTGTTTAACAAAGGTCACCATTTGTACGTAGATAATTTTTACACTGGTGTGCAGTTGTTCAAGGAGTTGTTTAGAGTGGAAACTGTTGCTTGTGGCACAATCCGTTCTAACCGGAAAGGCTATTCAAGGGAGCTTGTCTGTAAAAAACTTGAGAGGGGACAGTGCAGTGCCTTGCGGAATAATGAGCTGCTAGCTCTGAAATTTTCAGACAGGAGGGATGTGTACATGCTGTCTACCATCCATGATGAGAGTACTTCCCCTGTGACTGTTTGGGGTCAAATTGTGGAAGTGCGCAAACATGCGTGCATTTTGGACTACAATAGGCACATGGGTGGTGTTGATAGAGTAGATCTGAGGTTGAAACCTTACACTGCTCTTCGTAAGTCTTACGTGTGGTATAAAAAGTTGGCCCTACATTTATTTCATTTGGCAACTTTTAATGCTTTTATTGTATTCAAGGATTGTTCACCTGAGTCAAGAATTACATTTGTTAAATTTCAGGAGTCGGTGATAGAAAGCCTTATTGTGGTGGAACAGGCAAGAGTTCCTAGAGTAGAAGTGGTGGAGGATGTGGCTAGATTGAAAGATCGGCACTTTCCAGATCACATTCCTCCCACTCCCAAAAAAGACTTGCCCACAAAGAAATGTAGAGTATGTGCCCGGAGATTAATCGGGAGGGAGAGCCGGATGTACTGCCCCGAATGCCCTTCAAAGCCTGGGCTGTGTGTGCCCAGCTGTTTTAGAAGTTACCAAACAAGGAAAAACTTTTGGGAAATACTGTGAGCGTAAACTGTCTGTTTTATATTTTCATATGTTGAGTTTCACGGTTGGCATCACTGTCATGTATTTAGTTAGCGCTTTTGTGTTTGTAGTTTTGTACTTATTTTATAATTAGTTAGTTGTTTCTTTGTTGTTTATAAACAAAAAAAGTGATGGCGGTGTGCGTGGGGTGGCGCTTGGCTGGCGGTGTGCTTGGGGTGGCACTTGGCGGGCGGTATGGGTGGGGTGGCGCTTGGCTGGCGGTGTGGGTGGGGTGGCGCTTGGCTGGCAGTGTGCGTGGGGTGGCGCTTGGCTGATGGTGTGCGTGGGGTGGGGCTTGGCTGGCGGTGTGGGTGGGGTGGCGCTTGGCTGGCGGTGTGCGTGGGGTGGCGCTTGGCTGGCGGTGTGCGTGAAGTGGCGCTTGGCTGGCGGTGTGCATGGAGTGGGGCTTGGCTGGCGGTGTGGGTGGGGTGGCGCTTGGCTGGCGGTGCCAGCCAAACACCAGTCCACGCACTCACCAGCTGGTGTGATTGCTGTATCAGGCATGTGGGCGTATGAAAGTGATGGGCCCTTGACTGGTGCTGTCTGTCGATGCGAGTCTTGTAATGTGCTGGGCCCGTGGCTGGCGGCGTGAATGGTCTTGTGCATGTCATGAATGAAAGGTGTGTGAATGGACTGTAAAGCGGTTGGTGCCTTGTCGTGGCTTTACAGCTCACGAGCTGTGAGTCATTGGTTCAGTTTTTTGGCCTTTCAGTTATTACCAGTGCATTTCACTTTTGTGAAATCTCTTGTTAATAAAATTTGATCTACTGAACCATCACTCACCCTCATGCCAAATCCAACCAGTATGTGTGGTACAAATGACAAAACCTGCTCCGCTGTAATCAGTCGTCGCAGCACACTTGAGACAAGCTAGGTGTCTCAGGTGGGACCCCGATGATGAAGCATGCCACCAACTTGGTTGGTGGGTGAGGGGTCTTTTTCACATAACCTAAGTGCATTTCTTTTCACAATTTTAGTGTTTGGCACATCAGACGTATGTGGACACATCAAAATGATATATTACAAAACTACCTGTGTTTGGGGGGGAGGGGCCACCTATATTTTTGGTCCTGGGTGCGGCCTTCATCTAGGGAAACCTACCAAACCCAGACATTTTTTTAAACTAGACACCCCAAGGAGTGCAGGGAGATGTGGCTTGCGTGGATCCCCCAACATTTTCTTACCCAGACACCTCTGCAAACCGCAACATTTGCTAAAAAAAAGCATATTTTCCTGACTTTTGTTTGTACGATCACCGCTCCAGCACAAAATTCCTACTCCCCAGTGTTCCCCTCAGTCTCCCAAGTAAAATGACACCTCACTTGTGTGGGTCCCCAAAGCAGAGTCAGCCTAAAGATGTATAAAAGAAGAATATGTCCTTCTCAACTCGCTGTGCTATCCCCTCTATCTCTACAAGTTTTTGGCCTTATTCTGTTGCAGGCACCTGGCCCACCCACACAAGTGAGGTATGATTTTTATCGGGAGACTTGGGGGAACGCTGGGTGGAAGGAAATGTGTGGCTTCTCTCTGATTCCAGAACTTTCTGTCACCAAAATGTGAGGAAAATGTGTTTTTTTAGCCAAATTTTGAGGTTTGCAAAGGATTCTGGGTAACAGAACGTGGTCAGAGCCCCACAAGTCACCCCATCTTGGATTCCCCTAGGTCTCTAGTTTTCAAAAATGCACACGTTTGGTAGGTTCCCCTAGATGCCGGCTGAGCTAGAGGCCAAAATCTACAGGTAGGCACTTTGCAAAAAACACCTCTGTTTTCTTTAAAAAAATGTGATGTGTCCATGTTGCGTTTTGGGGCATTTTCTTTCGCGGGCGCTAGGCCTACACACACAAGTGAGGTATCATTTTTATCTGGAGACTTGGGGGAACATAGATTAGCAAAACAAGTGTTATTGCCCCTTGTCTTTCTCTACATTTTTTCCTTCCAAATATAAGAGAGTGTGTAAAAAAGACATCTATTTGAGAAATGCCCTGCAATTCACATGCTAGTATGGTCACCCCGGAATTCAGAGATGTGCAAATAACCACTGCTCCTCAACACCTTATCTTGTGCCCATTTTGGAAATACAAAGGTTTTCTTGATAGCTATTTTTCACTCTTTATATTTCAGCAAATGAATTGCTGTATACCCGGTATAGAATGAAAACGCACTGCAGGGTGCAGCTCATTTATTGGCTCTGGGTACCTAGGGTTCTTGATGAACCTACATGCCCTATATATCCCCACAAGCAGAGGAGTCCAGCAGACGTAACGGAATATTGCTTTAGAAAATCTGACATTGCAGGAAAAAGTTACAGAGTAAAATGCAGAGAAAAATTTATGTTTTTTTCACCTCAATTTCAATATTTTTCTTTTTCAGTTGTTATTTTCTGTAGGAAACCCTTATAGGATCTACACAAATGACCCCTTGCTGAATTCAGAATTTTGTCTACTTTTCAGAAATGTTTAGGTTTCTGGGATCCAGCATTGGTTTCACACCCATTTCTGTCACTGACTGGAAGGAGGCTGAAAGCGCAAAACATAGTAAAAATGTGGTATGTCCCAGTAAAATGCCAAAATTGTGTTGAAAAATGGGGTTTTCTGATTCAAGTCTGCCTGTTCCTGAAATCTGGGAAGATGGTGGTTTTAGCACCTCAAACCTTTTGTTGATGCCATTTTCAGGGGAAAAACCACAAGCCTTCTTCTGCAGCCCTTTTATCGATTTTTTTTTTTTTAAAGTGACATTTTTTCTGTATTTTGGCTAATTTCTTTGTCTCCTTCAGGGGAACCCACAAAGTCTGGGTACCTCTAGAATCCCTAGGACGTTGGAAAAAAAGGACACAAATTTGGCTTGGCTAGTTTATGTGGACAAAAAGTTATGAGGGCCTAAGCGCAAATAATATTGGGTTTTTAAGGACTAATGGTGAGGAGATGTTTAAAAAGTGCATATTGTGAAGAAAAAGTATGGTAATAATTTTGATGATGTGCAAATTATTATTTTACAATTTTAAAATGTATTTTGTTACATTAATGGCCATAAACATATTGCCTAATTAAAATCTACATAACTCTCTATATTTTGGCCATGCAAACCCAGATGTCTGTCTGTGGATGAATACATGTACCCAAGTACATTTGATTTCTACATAACTGCAAGTCACTCCATGATGCATGCCAACAGTCAGGTTACAAACCTTCCCCATATCACATGTGCAGTGTACTTTTCCACATTATGCTACATCAAGGGCATGGATATTGACATTGTGGTTCTAAACTCTAGGCCTACTAGTCATGTCACGCATTTCTTATGCAGTTGAACATGCCAAATGACATGTTATGACACTTGAGGGCATGTGTCAGCCATTTAACAATGGTGACACACTCCTGTTTGTGGCACAACATGAAATGCACCCCCATTGCAAATGTCCTATTCCGCACACGGTTTGCCATGCACATATATGTGAGGGAATACAGACATCATCCCATCAAAATAAGTAGACCATGCATGAAACTGCAGTTCACAAATGGCTTATATGGAGAATGTGACACATGCTGACACATGTGAATACGGAATGTTGGCGCATAAATCATGTCAGTGGACGTTTACCACTTACAAAGGGAAAGCAGTGATCCATAGCTCCATCTAAAAATCTATGTAATCCCTGTATGTTGGACATCCTCACATTACAGACTGCAATCAGGCACCAGCATCCATCATACACTGAAGACAAATAGCTTCTGGGTGGCAGATGCCTATATACACGTTTGCCCAGACAAATGGCATAGGACAGTGACCCATCACCTACTTACCTTTGAACTGGGACATTTAGGAGTAGGGGTCTTTTGCATAGAAATTACACCCACTACAACAAACAGTACTTGATTGATCAATGTAAACAGCCATATGTGGTCCCTGTAGAGCAAGTGGTTTGTGGATTCCACCCGGTAGTGTTCTAGGTCCATGGGACAAAAGACAAAGGACATCAGTATGCACCATATGACCTGTCTACACAATCATTCAACTACTCTGTGACACATGGCTCATCCCTAATTGTCAGGGGGCATGCAGGAACATGGCCTCTACTCACCCCTTTGTGGCCATTGTGCTGCCCTCCAACACCTGTCAAGTTCTGGATAGGCCACTGCCAGGATGCAGGACATTAGGGAGGTCATGGTCCGATGGGGACCCTGCCCACGTTGGAAGGACAGCCCCAGCTGGGCCTCTGTAATCCTCGAGGCCCAGGGTCTAAGGTCCTCCCACCTTTTTCTGCAGTATGCGCTCTACCGGTTGTGACCCCCACGGTTTGCACCTTCTTTGCAATGGCTCTTCATAGCTCCTTCTTTTGATGGACATTGACCTTCATGGATGCAAAAGACACATCAGGAGATCATGTTCACAAGTCTCATCACAAATGGATGAGTCACAAACATGTTAGTAACATTAAGCTAGAACTTTCCTATTTGCCAATACTCCCCAATTATGGAACATGAAGGATCTACGAATACAAAAAACACACACAGCACATTGTGAATCAACTTGACATATGGCACTGTCCACCAGTACCTGCACATTGACTCTCCCATTAATGCCACACAGACTGCCCCTACAGGCATATGAGAACTGAATCTAGCACACATGGGCACATTCTAGTCTGTGAGGAGGGAAAGTATTGTGAAGTACAGACAAAACTGTGCACATGAGGTACTTACCTGCTCCTCCAGGTCATCATAGAGATGTTCATGCTGGGGTAGGACCTCAGTCACCAGCCGCTCCTCTGGTGAGAAAGAGGGGCCCTTTCACCTGCTGGATGTGGCATGATTGCTCCCAGAAGCAGTACACAGGTCGGCAGTGAAGGTCTTGGTGGCAGCAGTGTTAGGAGTCAAGTGAGTGAATCTGCAGAACATGGGGATCACTTCTACCATGTACGCGGTCATCACCACAGGTGAACACAGCCATTGGCCCACGACTGCCACTGGCAACAATGTTAGCCTATGGCTCTTTCCGCCACTGTTGCAACCACCTAACACCATGATGACTTCCACTGGCAGTCGAGGGCGGTTCCTAATTTCAAGTGAAGTAGGTCAGGCAGACACCATTTTCACGGCCTGAAATACAGTATTGGGCTTCACAAACTGCATCACACCTCAGAAAATTTTGTTTGGAGCTTAAAAACATGCTTATCCTGTCTTGTAGGTCCTACTAGTCATCTACAATTGTAGAATGTTGCAGGGCCCAGATGGCATTTTACAGTGGGGCACAGTCCACCCTGTAAAATGTTGTTTTTGCAGTCGGGATATCCAGTCACATTTCGAGGGCCATTTGTGATGCCATATTTGAGTTTGGTCCAGATACACAATGTGGACACTTGTAGCAAACCATGGGTGTCACATGTGACCCTTGTGTTATTAGCAGCTGTGAAGTTTACTGTTTGCCATGTCTATCCCTTCTAGAATGACTTTTCACATGTTATCACTGACATGAATCATGTATGTAGCTGGGGACACAATGACTAATGTCAGAACTAATTCCTTGTCATGTATAGGTACCCAGGGAGAGGGAGGATGCATCAACCACCTGTCTACCTTCCACTGCCAGACCTATAGACCATGGAAGAATGCCATGTCATACTCCTCTATCATCTGAAACAGCAAGCAATAGTGGACTTATATTGTCAGTTGGAGTGAGATCTGATGCCAGCTATTAGTAATCCAACCAGTATACCATCCATTGTACAAGTCATGTCAGTATTGCACTTCCTAGCCACAGGGTCCTTCCAACATACAGTGGCCTTGCCAGTTGGCAAGTCCAACCTTTGTTCACTCTGATGTTGAAGGATGTCCTCTCAGCAATGTTGAAACACATTGACAGCTACATCCAGTTTTCCCAACGTGAGGATTTAGCCCATGTGAAGGCTGACTTTTACCGTTTTGTACGCATCCCACATGTGGTGGGGGCTATTGATGGCACACATGTTGGCTCAGTCCCACCACATGCCAATGAGCAAGTATGCCACAACTGAAAGAACTGCCATTCCATCAATCTCCAAGTTGTATGTTTGGCAGACCTATACATTTCACAGGTCTGTGTCCGGGTTCAGTCCATGACTCATTCATTATGCAGAAGAGCACTCTCCCCCAGCTGATGTTGTGACTATACCCAGAGAGGGCCTGGCTGGTTGGTAAGTCACGTCTGTCTTTCTTGCAAATATGGCCCATTCCTTAACAGGAGACTCTGCATATCCAAACCATCTTTGGGTGTTGACCCCAATAAGGAATCCAACTAAGCCAGGGGAAGTCCGCTTCAATGAAGCCCATGGAAGAACAAGGCAGGTAGCAGGTTTTGGGCTCCTGAAGGCCAGATTAGGTGCCTGGACTGCACTGGTGAAGCCCTCCTCTACTCTCCCGGAAGAGTGTGTCAATGTGGCATGTTGCATGCTACACAACATTGCCCTGTGGAGGAATATCCCATACATGCCAGAGGAGGGGGAGCCTGCAGTGACACTGGGTGAGCCTCCTGAACTGCCAAGTGAGGATGACAGTTTTGAAGAGGAAGAAGCTGATTTGCGGGAAGATCTCAATAGCTACTTCTCATGAGTGTAAGTATGTCATGTGATGTAATGACTGTGACTGTACAAGGAACTGTATTTGCTGGAATGTGTTGAGTAGAGTGTTTTGGCAAAAACTGGGGAGCTAGGGCTCTTCAATATTCAGCCAAATGGCACTTAAAGGGTTAGCCTTTGACATATCCCCATCTTGATGTAGTTACATTGTTTGCGTCAGTCTAATTGCAATCTAATTTCCCTTCAAGATGCTTGCTATGTGATTTGTGTAATAGGTATGTTTTCAAGCCTTTACACCTTGTTTTGTCTTTGTAGAGGTACCTTCACCATGACATACTCATGTGGGCATCTCGGAGTTGTGACATTGGCAGGTATTGGATGTTTTTCTGACATATGAAGTGGACATGGATTGTTCCAGGTAATGTAGGTCACAGATTTGGGGTGTATGGGACCTGTGCCAAGGCAGCTTGAACAGTGTTTGGGTAGAAAGTCAGAAGTGCACATTGTATTTGTTTATTGGTCTCTGTTGGGATGATTGCATCATGTGTGTGGCCAGGTGGCATGAAATATGTTGTCATCAAGTGCAAGCAAGGCAGTCAACCTTCACGTAAGCCAAACACTCTTCATGGATGACCTTTATGCAGCTGTAGATGTGTTTCATCATTGCAGGCCACAGTGCCTGTGCCACAACACTGACATATGTTTGTGTCTTACCACCAGATCCATGGTAATTGGATTATGATGGACATGTGATCAGGCACTGTTGTACTTCCTTCTAGCTGCACCTTAGTTTATGTGATATTGGATTACTTTAGTTTGGTATGTGATAAGGCTCAAACTAGTGACACCATCCACTTTTCTGTTTGCCTATTCTGCATGTCAGACAAGGCCCTTCCTTCTGTGGTTTGGGGGGCTGTACCTTGGTATATCTCCCTTGACACAATATTAGTCAGCCATTCTTGGCTCAGACAGGCCCACAATATGGACAGACTATGTGCTGTAAAATGAAATTAAATATTTGGTGTGACCAGACACTTGTAGCAATGTGTCGGTGTGTGTAGTTAGTAATCCTTAACAGGATACTGTACTCGTTACATATCCCTCCTTGCATTCGTATCTTGGGCCTTCCTCATTTGCTTCTCATGGTCTTACATCTCTACATAGCAGCAAGTGGAACAAAAGAAAGCAGACAACAACTGTGATAAGTGGATTGATTGAAAAATTGTGCTTTAAAACTGAATTGGTGCATGTTTGAAAAGAACACTGAAGGGTTCAGTCATGGTGAATGAAATCATTGGAGTAGATGCCACACAATTGTCAGTCATAAGTCCTGTGTACTCCTCCCATAGGAAATGGAAGGTGGTTGAAGAACAGTCAACAAAATTAATATGGCACACAAAGAAGATAATTTTGGAAGAGGTAATTTGCTGGCAGTGGTGGGTGTCTTGCCATCTGAACCTCCTGGATTCTTTGCTGGATGTCCCCACTTACTTGGGGGGTGATCTGCTGCTCCAGAGGCAGGGGTGTCTCTGGTTGGTCCTTCCCCTGACAGGGCCTCTCTTCCAGTGGCTGGCACCCATGAAGGGCCAGGTGTTGCTGTGCAAAAGGAAGGGCTAGATTGTTGTTGATGATCCCTGATCAGGGTGGTGTGAATGTCCCTCAACACCCCTGGCAGGGAGATCATGTTGGTATTGGGGGCCTCCTACAGTCCAAACATATCCCTATGGATGTCCCGCTGCAGCTGCTTGATCCCCCAGAGTTCTGCAAGTACCAGGTCCTTCACGCCTTGGGACTGCTGATAGAACCCCAAGACGTGCTGATGGTGTCCTGGCCAGGAGAATCCCTGGTGGCCTCACCGCGCTGGCCCACAACATCCCTCCCACATACCCTACCCTTACAGGCCTGTGCCATTACCATAGGTTTGCCCCTCCCACTGGTTCAAGGACCATCATTGTCCAAAGTGTGATGCTGTGACACAGGATCCTGGACCGGGGGCATAAGATGGTTGCCACAAGTTGGCGGGCAAATGACTGCCTGTGATATTGAGGCAACCGGGCTGGGAAGTGTTGATGTGGCCACAGTGAGACTCTCAGGTGGGGTCTGACCAGGTTGTCCAGATGGGCCTGAACTGCCCTCCACGACTAGCTGTCCAGGAGTGTCTTCTTCACTGAGAGCTTCCTCCATTGGGGTAGTGGCAGTCTCTTCTGTGTGCTCTGTATGGCCAGTGGCAGCTCGGCCTGTTGATGTGAAAGATACATGACATCTACTTCCAAAAGTTTACAGTGACATTTTGCAAAGCCCTTGTACATAGTCAATTTGCAGGTTATCCTATGGTGACAGAATCCCATGCTATTGTTTGTATTGACCTGACATTTGTGAAGCATGCCAATTCCATCAAAGTCAAGCAACTGCTGAATTGTGAAGGTCACTAGCCCTTGGGAAGGATGGGCTGAAAATGTCATCTTGCCACCAGTGCAGGCAAAACAGTGGCAGGGCAGGACGTGGCTTTGACCATTTTGAGGCCTAGTTAATAGTTATGCAGGCAGACCCAGGAGTTTGTTGTATATGTGATTATAGTCATCATGTGATCAGTGCATTGTGAATGTGTCTGCTGCCAATGTGATGCATCTTGAGGCCTTTGGGATCATTTTTATTGCACACTGGATGAGCTGTCCTTACTGTCCTCAATAGATTCATCTTGTCTTAGCAGTTCAAGATGGATCTAGGTAGCCAGACCCACCTCTCAGATGCATGAAATGTATCTTGTTCCCTCCCAGGCCAGTAACCATTAATTGAGAGTTAGCAGGCAAGGATTTGTGGACAAGTGACCACTGTTCTGCTGTTTGGAGTCACTTGAACAATGCTTCCTTGTAGTTGCAGTCAGGTCAGTCTTACTCCTTTCGAACAATTGACAATTGGTAACCTCTCAGGTGAGTAAATTTCATCTGAGAGTTCACTAACAGATGCATTGTGACAATTGGACACTGGGTTGGTAATTGGAGTTAGCAAAACAGGGCCCATTGGACTTCGCAGTCATGTCACTGCCTCTAATTTCCAACACTTGACAATTGGAAACCTCCCATGTGAGTAAACTTCATTTGAGAGTTTACTAACAGATGCATTGTGACCAGGGAACACTGGCTGATGATTGGAGTTAGCAAAACAGGGCACATTGCGGATTGTAGTCATGTCACTCCCTCTACTTCCCAACACATGACAATTGGTGTTCTCCCAGGTGAGTAAACTTAATTTGAGAGTTCACTAACACATGAATTGGGTCAAGTGCACACTGGGCATGTGATTCTAATTACAGTGACAGGGCCTACTGGGAGTTGCAGCCATGTTACCGTCTGTGCTACTGCCCAAGTGAGTACACGTCCATTGCAAGTTAATGAACAAGGGCATTTGGACAAGCAAACACTGGGCTTGTGTTTGGAGCTGGAGAGACAGAGCCCCCTGGCCTTGGCAGTCATGTTACTCCCTCTACTTCATACATCTGAGAAATGTCATCCCCCCAGGTGACTACACTTCATGTGACGGTTCTGAAACATGTGTTTTGGGGAAGAGATCCCGGGCTAGTGGTTGGAGTGACAGTAAGTGGGCCTCCTGTGAGTTGAAGTCATGAAACACTGTGTACTCCACACACTATACAAATGGTTTGCCTCCAGGTGAGTACAAGTCCATAGAGAGTTGAGACACAGAGGTATTTGGAGAAGGGAACACTTGTTTGGGGCTAGAGGAACAGTGCCTCCTGTAAGTTGTAGGCAGGTCACTCTCACTACTCCCCAATATTTGACCAATGTTATCCCCCAGGTGAGTAAACTTTATTTTGGAATTGACATAGAGTGGTCTTTGGAGTAGAGAGCACTGTGTTGGTGTTTGGTGTTACAGATACAAGGCCCACTGTTGGTTGTAGTCATGTCACACTCTCTAGTACACACACTTGACCAATGTTCTAACCCCAGTGTGTACACATCAATTGAGAGTTCACAAATAGATGTATCTGGGCAAGTGACTACTGGTCTTGTGTTTGGAGTTAGAGAAACAGGGCCTGCTGATAGTTGCGGTCATGTAACTCTCTTTACTACACACACTTTACAAATGTTATCCTCCCAGGTGCGTGAACTTAATTTGTGAGTTTACAAACATGGGTATAACACTGTGCTGGTGTTTGGAGTCATAGAAAATGTACCTTCTAGGAGCTGCATCATGTCACTCACTTTAGTACACATACTATACAAATGTTATTTGCCCAGGTAAGTACACTTCAATTGGGAGTTGACAAGCAAGGGTATTTGAAGGAGGAAACACTGTGCTGGTGGTTTGAATAATAGTAACAATGCCTGCTGGGAGTTTTAGTCATGTCAGTCCCGGTACTACAGACCCTAGAAAAATGTTGTCCTTCGGGGTGGGTAGAGTTCAATTGGGAGTTGACAAACTCGGGCATTTGGTCAAGGAAACACTTGTCTGTTGTTTGGACTTATAGAACAGTGCCTGCTGGGAGTTGTAGTTGTGTAACTCCATGTAATACACACACTATACACAGATGTTGTTCTCCCTGGTGAGTATGTTTCAATTATGAGATGCCAGATATGGGTCTTTGGACAGGCGAACACTGGGCTTGTGAGTGGAGTGACAGTGAAGGTGGCAAAAGGTGAGCAGTGAGCATGCATGACATTGCAATTTGTTGACATTTTTATTGTTGTGACTTACCAGACTCCACTCCCCCAGGTATTTTTGTCAAGCCCTCAGGATGTAGGATGGCAAAGACCTTCTCCTCCCTGGGCTAGAGTTGTAAGGGGGGAGTGGGAGTGCCACCACCAGCCTTCTGAGCCTGCAGCTGGAGCCAGGATACCAAGGGATGGATCTTGCCCCTGAGGTCATGCCACCTCTTAATAATGTCCTCCTCTGTGTGCAGGGTGGTGCTTGCAGTATTGACTCTGCTGACTATCTTGTCCCACATTTCCATTTTCCTACTGAGAGGAGTGTTCTGGACTTGTGCTCCAACTAATTGTGGCTCCAAAAAAGTGTGACAGTGACTTACTAAAGGGGGCTAGTGCAAAAAGGTGTGACTGGACAAAAGTGTGTGCTGGGTGTGAAAAGTGATGGTGAGAAAAAAGTGGTTCCTAGCATCTGTGAAGTGTAGTGAATAATTTGCTCTGGCTTCAGTGTTTGGCATTGTTAATGCAGAGGATTGTGGTGTGTGAAGAGGTGCATTTTTCAGTGTCCTTTGCAGGTGTATCCAGTGTGGCAATGTGTGTCAGCTATGTTTTTCTCAAATCAATCCAATGTGCATTTGTGTATTAGTTTGCAGAGTGTGGACCGCCGTGTTTCAGATGGCCATTGGCTGCCCACCACTGCAACTTTGGACTTGTAATATGGTCAGTGGTTGGTCACTGTGCTGCTGGGCTGGAGGTCGGGCCACCTTTTTTCAGATCCCCACACTGCTGCCTTTTTTGATTCGCGGATGTCGGACCTGCCTATATTATTCATAATGGGGCAACCTGTAAAACCACCAAAATTGCGGTCTTTTTCTGGGACCGACAACATGGTGGTCTGGCGGTCTGACTACCAAGCTCTTAATGAGGCACTTTGACTTTATATTGTAGCATGTCATAAATTCTTCTGGTTTGTTTGCCAAGTGTACGGGCAATTTAGCTAACCAAGTGCCCCATTTGTAGTAGTTTTTAGCTTTGCTCTTTTAGCAAATCGTCTTTACATTTTTAGAGTGTAGGTTCAATTCTGCCTAATGTAGATTGAAGAGAAGTGAAAATTTATAAATTGGGCAAAAAAATAAAAAGATGAGTCCATGTGAATGAATTAGGATGACATTAGAACCATCTGTACTGGACACTTCTATTTTCTCCCTCAAAGGATTTGACTGCTTTGTGAATTGTACATATAGATGCCATTTTGAAATCAATGGTAAACTTTCTCTTTTTTCTGTGGTACCTTTTTTTTTCAAAGCATTTGTTTTTGTTTCATGTATATGTTGTATTATGTCATGTAGTGATATTGAATAAGTGATGATTAATTGAGGTGTACATATTAAATCTGTATGTGAATATAGGGTCAAAAGATATTTGTATAATTAGAAAAGGAGACTATAATAAATAGAATGTAAAGAAATATAGGACACCCAGGTGATTAATTTATGTGTCACTTTTGAAAAGAATGTGAAGGTATCCATCCCGACTACGGTTGATTCTTAGTTTAATGTAGATTGGAAGGCAGTGTGCCATTTCATTTTTCTACTACATTGTTTGTTTTTTGCTTCCTGTGCCAAGGTGCTGTCGTATACATTCCACCATGATATTTGGAATTTGGATTAGCGTCTTCATCTGGAGCAATGCAGTCTGCTAATCCAAGTGTCTTCAAAACAATCCATTAGGGTGCTTAATTTGTCTTCATATTGTTATGTAGAACGGGGTTTCTATTAGTAAATTGTAGTGATTGGCTACTTCTGTACTTCTGTGACAGGCTAGTGTTAAAAAAATGTTTATTTCAAATGCAAATTGGCTGTTTGTAGAATATTCTCTACTTGGTGCAGATTTGTAGATGTGGCTCCATATGCTTTGATTGAAATGATAGTAACAGCCTTGTATGACTGTGTGGGGGTAAATGTTTAAAAAGGTTTGAATCATGGCTTGTCTAAAGCCGATGATTATTTTGGGGGGTTGTAGTTATTTGTTTGATGTTTAATGTTGTTTAAGAGGCTGTCATAATGGATGCTTTGTTTATTTGGTAGTAGGCCAAAAATATATATAAGGAATATTTGTATGTTGACATTCACCATGTATGGTGTATATCTAAGTGAATGGTTTGTGATGTATTTTGAAGGTCCTATCCATCATCCACATTTGACATTGGCTACGTTCTAATAAGTTATGTGCTATAGAGAACATTATGATTTGTTTCTCATTATTTAGGTTGTCATGTAAACGGAAAGGTTCTTTGTTATATGTTATTGTTAAATGGTTATGTATGTATATATCTTGATATCTTCTAGGGGTGAGAGGAGTATCACTGGTGGCTTTTTTAGTTTGTGTAATTAAACATTCTAAAGTGGAGACAGGTGGTAGTTGGCCTGTGATGTGTTCGGGGACTTTAGCCTGTATATTGTTTAGGATTTTGGTTGTGGGTTCCTGGGAACTAATGCTTGCCTCTTTTATATCTTGTAATAATACCTTCATTACTTCTATTTATGTCATGTTTGGGGAGTGGTTGTGCCCTTTTACATGAATTACAACATCATCTTTTGTAGTTGCCCTCACACAGCATGCATTAGAATAATATTTTCCAGGTTATATTTTCTGTTGATGCACATTCTTTGCTGTAAATGTAGCTAATGCTATTTAGTAACTGCTCTGTGAATGTATGAACTTTGCAGCCTCTGTCAATGTATCTGTAAGTAGTGTAATAGTATGAATATACATTTTTTTTAAAGCTTGTACATTTGATATTTACAGGTACAATTATGCAACTGCTTATATTTTGTATACTTGCATGTATGTTCTGTTAATGTGCTTTCCACAATTTTGTATCTTTTCAGTTGAGTGTGTTCTAATGTGGAGCAGTTGCTTTCTTTTCTGCTGGATGAAGAAATATATTAGTTTCATTATAAATGGTAATTTTGTGGCAGTTTGTAGAGTTTGGGATTGTTAGGTTTATTTTTATTCACTATGTGGGTATGTTTACTATTTTGTAATAATTTATGCATACTTAAGCTTAATGTTGAACTTGTCATTTTGTTGGTTTTTGGTAGTCATTTTTTTTCTGGCAGTTATTGATTTTTCAAGTCGTAGTTTTGTCTTTTTGGACATCTATATAAGTAGATAGATGTTTGAGGGTACTTTTTAAATTATTTGTTGTTTTACGTTTTTAGGCTTATGAACAAGTATGTTTTAGTTTGGATATAAGTTTAACTTACTTCAGTAGGTAGTTATTAAGATTTTATGGTTTGGTGAGAGAGTCTGGCAGAGTTTCCTCACCTTGCAATCTTTGTCATTTTTAATGTATTGAGTTGTTTAAATTACTGTGTCTTTTATATTGTTAATTTAATTGTTTGCTTAATTTTATTGTTTGAAGTTGTTAATACTTTTATTGTATGAGTTCGTTTGGTTTTAGCTGGATTTCTTTTTAATCAAATGTGTCCTATTATGGTAAATGCTAATTTAGGTTTTATTTTTAATGCATGATATTTATTTTGATAGGTCTGAATATACATTTATATATATGTATATTTATTAATATTTAGGTAGGTTGTTGTGTACATTGTTGTAGTTATTTAGTAAATTAGTAATATTTACTGAATTGTATTGGTATGACCTTAGGTGTATAATTTATTGGGGTAAATGGCAATGATTTTGTTGGTGTAATATATTTACATTTAATTTAACAATGTGTATAAAATGTTTTAGGCTTGTTTCCAATAACCTATATGTTTATTTAAAGGTAACAATATTTCAGGACTAAAAAAATAATTTAAGAGTTGTTCACTACCAAAACATATAAAACATACATGCCTAACTTTTTATATACACCATATCATGCCATAGGGGCCTACTCTAAGTGTGACATATGTACTAAAAAGGATAGTTTATGACAGTAAATAGGTTCATTATGCCAGGGTAACATGGCAGTTTAAACTGCACACACAGACTGAAGTGGCAGTACTAAGACATGTACTACTTAAGTAACCCATTTCTGTCTGCTTTTAGGTCTCTGCAGCCTTTACCACTGCTAGCCAGTGCTAAAGTGCTTGTGCTCGTTCCTTTAAACATGGTGACTTTGGCTCCCAATTGCCACACTTCATTTACTTTTTACTCCATAGTAAAGTGTTACTACATGTATCCAGGGCCTGTAGGTGAAATGTTACTTGTGGATCTGCAGCACTGATTATGTCACCCACTCAAGTAGCCCTTTAACAATGTCTCAGGTCTGCTGTTGCACAGCTTGTGTGTGCAGTTTTACACTTGCATGTCGACCTAGCAAGATAACCCTTTTGTCAGGCCCACATCTTTCTTTTTATACATATAAGTCACCCCAAAGGTGGACCATGGAAAACCCAGAGGGTAGGGTGCAATGGATTTAAAAGGCAGGGCATGTACTTTTTAGATTTTCATGTCCTGGCAGTGAAAAACGTCTAAAGTTGTTTTACACTACAGCAAGACCTATCTCTCCAATAGGGTAATATTGGGATTACCTTGTTACATTGTATATGTGTAATTCACAATCTGAAAGACATAAACATTTCAAGTCTGGAATCACAATTGAAAATCACAACTTAGGATGAACTCGGATTTTAAATTGCCATTCTGAAAATTCCACTTTTGAAATGCTTGCTGTAGCCATTTGGTGCCTGCTGCCTGTCTCTGATCCATTGTCTGGGGTGGGTGACAGCTGGGTTTTGTGCATTCCTTCTAGACATCCACATATATTTTAAGCTTAGGTTTAACTTGGGCCATCATGGGAGGATGGGAGGGAGAAGCTGGACACAGCCTCACTTACACCTCAATAGGCTTTGTACTATCCAAACACAAAAGGCTGCATAACCCCCTGTAGCGAGTCTGGAGCCAGGACAGAAAGAATGGGACCTCTGTGCACTTCAAACACTTGTCTTTGATGTCTCCCCCACTTCAAAGGTCCAACTAGGTATAAATACTGAACCTCTGACATCATCAATTCAGTACACTTCTGGACCTGTGACTAGTCTGCCAGGAAGAAAGACTGATGTGCTGCTGAAGGACTGCGTTTCAAATGGACTGCTGATTTGCTGGACTCCTGCCAGGTGAGCTTCCCTGCTGCCTGCTCTTCCTCTGTCTAGGTGAGAAGGACTGGACCTGCACCACTTAAACCCAGAGTGACTCCAAGGGCTAGCTGGCTGGCCACCTTATCTGAAGTCTCAGGGACATAAAAGACTTCCAATTACCCTGCTCTTACACGTGGACTCTGCCACCTATGAGTCTGCTCTGCCATGTGGTACCACCCAGTCCTGGACCATTGAAAGTGAGCCTAAGGTGTTTGCTTCAGCGGAACCAGAGCATCCACTGTTGAGGGAGCAGAATCAATGCATCAGGCTGTTGCATGGAACAGAACCGGCACAGCGCCTTCAGAACTGCCACTGTGATGCTTTTCCCTGGCCAAAGTCCCTGCATCTCCCATCGACAATAGCCTCAGCTCTAACACCGAAAGTCTGCATTGCAGCATCTTTGCTCATTGCACTTATGCATTGCCTCAACTGCACAACTTGTCCTCAATCCTGGTCTTCACTTCACAAGCCCCAGTGCCTGGATTCACAATGTCGGCGCAGCAGGAACTTGCACCCTAAATTTGCTGCATCTCGGAACCGATTCATTGATACTGCTGCGTGGAGAATTTTGATACATCTCTATTGCATGGTTCGGAATCAGGTTTACAGTACTTTTGTTTAACAGGCTTATTGGTGTCCCTGTAGCCGGCCAACAGTCCATTGTGGTTCACCTGAACTTTTGACTTTGTCCCGGTCCAGCATGAGCAGATATCCTGATTAGCGCTTATTGCTTCTAAGCACTATTTTACAGTTGAATCTTTACAAATTCATAACTCATGTTCTACTTATTAGATTTTTGTCAGTTTGGCCTTGCTTTATTGATTAAAATCAGAGTATTTTGCTAATCTGGTGTGGAATATTTATGTGTGGCCTGTCCACTGTTTTACTGTTCGAAGTGTTGCACAAATATTTTACATATTGCTTCTATGTTAGGCCTGACTGCTCTGTGCCAATGTATCAGAGGGTGAGCACAGGTCAATTTAGGGTTTAACTGACACTTACCCTGAGTAGGATTGTGTTTGCTGCCCAACTAAGGTTTACACCCTAGTCAATCACCAACCCAATTTCTAAGAGGTGTTATATGCAAAGATCCAAGATGGCTGTTCTCTCTCTCTCTAGAGAT
Organism: Pleurodeles waltl; assembly: GCF_031143425.1. Classification (NCBI taxonomy): domain Eukaryota; kingdom Metazoa; phylum Chordata; class Amphibia; order Caudata; family Salamandridae; genus Pleurodeles; species Pleurodeles waltl. The sequence goes on from NC_090436.1 coordinate 556,745,881, forward strand.
GCAGCAGTTTGAGGCCTCTGGGAATCTTAGTTACTTCCCTATGTACAGTAGCATAGCACATCTTTTATGAGGGTACACCCTGAATATAGTCAGTGTCAGCAGTATAGAATAACCAATAGCATTTTGTTGGTTGAAAGGCACTCAAAGCATGAGGTTTTAAAGTACTGCTGCCCTTTACTCAAGCCACACTAACCTAAGGTGTGCCTGTTTCCCCCCACAAATCCTCAAACATTGGGGAGCTGCTAATAATTAGGGAAAATACCTCCTATTCTAACTGTAGTTCAATATAAGTTGTGAAAAGTATGAAAATGGGAGGGGCAGTAATACTCTCTTCTAACTCTAATACACAATATTCTTTTAGGCATGGGGAGATTAATTGGTTTGCAAGAATCACAGGATGTTTAGATGACATCTAGGGGGTCATTCTGACCCTGGCGGCCGGTGACCGCCAGGGTCACCGACCACGGGAGCACCGCCAACAGGCTGGCGGTGCTCCCGAGGGCATTCTGACCGCGGCGGTTCAGCCGCGGTCAGAAAGGGTAAACCGGCGGTCTCCCGCCGGTTTACCGCTGCCCCAGTGAATCCTCCATGGCGGGGGAGCGCGCTCCGCCGCCATGAGGATTCAGACACCCCCTACCGCCATCCTGTTCATGGCGGGAAACCCGCCATGAACAGGATGGCGGTAGGGGGTGCCGCGGGGCCCCTGGGGGCCCCTGCAGTGCCCATGCTAATGGCATGGGCACTGCAGGGGCCCCTGTAAGAGGGCCCCAAAAAGTATTTCAGTGTCTGCTTTGCAGACACTGAAATACGCGACGGGTGCAACTGCACCCGTCGCACCCCTGCAACTACGCCGGCTCAATTCTGAGCCGGCGTCCTCGTTGCAGGGGCATTTCCTCTGGGCCGGCGGGCGCTCTTTTGGAGAGCGCCCGCCGGCCCAGAGGAAATGTTTGAATGGCCGCCGCGGTCTTTTGACCGCGGTGCGGTCATTTGGCGGCGGTACCTTGGCGGACGGCCCCCGCCGTCCGCCAAGGTTAAAATCACCCCCCTAGTCTCGAACCTGGTTCCAAAGCTCTAATGTCTGCAGCTTTTCCCATAAGGTTACATTCCCTACCTGTATGACCTTATTACCCATAGATGCATGGTATTTAAAAGGAGGACATTTAAAAGTTTAATGTTAAGTGCAAGAAGTATTAGTGAAAGCATTTGAAGTTAGGGATAGAAAACACACTATTATAAAACATAATATATTTTTGGAGACTTTGAACACAGGTTCAGATACCCCACACTTTTATTAATATCAGAAACCCCACTTATGTTATAAAGTAATATAAATAACCCCAAAATACAAAACTAAAAGACATTTAACATCATTTTTCTAAAGATACTTGCCCTAAAAAAGTACCCCTTTTAAAAATATTTTTAAATAATTAAACCCTCAAATGCAATAATTACATTGAAACATAAAAGTAAACTAATGATGAAAGCATTATAACAATACCCACCAAATCCCTCAATAAACATCATACCTCATAACAGAAACAATGCAACCTAAAATACTTGAATGCCAAAAATTTAAAAAGTATGTTTAACTTTCTTCTTATTAAAATAATTTTAATTTAAAAAAACATTTTGTATATTTTATAACCGAAACACTACATACCAAAATAAATCAACACAATGCTTTTATCATAATCATAATAACAACAAGTACAATAATCACAAACGAAAGCCCCCCCAAATTCCAAATAGTCACTTAACATTGAAACACTATCCAATCACCAAATAAACTACACAGTTCTTAACAAAGCAATTAGTTGTGAATTATGAACCAAAAAATACACAAACCCGGATATATATATATATATAAATATGTATATATACTGGTGATCGTTAGTAGATAGTTATAGTTAGGACCTAATTTGCATAGAAAAAGCATTTTTTGACTTTTTTGGCATTGTTTGTGCATGGAAAGTTTTGGAGTAATCCGTCAAGTGAGGGCAGAAAAAAAGTGTGTTTCCCATGTTAATACCCATGGTCTCTTTGGACACGACTACAGCCAGAACCACTGCACAGAATTACTCCAAATGTGGCAGCAAGGTAGCTTTTAGTCCGTAGATAAGGTGTTTCGGTATTTGGTGTAAATCTGTTCAGTAGTTTTTTAGATATTGACGGAAATCCAAATATGTATATCTAGAAATGCAAATAGATTGCAAATAGTCCTGATCTTGTGCTGAAATCTGACTGGCTGTCACCACTTCAACCAAGAAGTGTTGGCAGCCAATTTTAGTCTCGGGTTCAACTGAGTTCCAAAAAAGGAAAAAAATAAAAGGGGCAAGGTACAGTTACTGGGACCCTGTCAGAGCAAAAAAACATTTTTTCAAATTCATGGTGAAATTCTTTCATCATAAATTAAAAAAAATAACAAGTGCGCTTGTTATAATTGCAGTCCCCAGGTGGTCCAGGCCCTTGGGGCATGCAGGCTTATGTTTATAATAATGGAGGAGGCTCATGGGGCCCCCTCCAAGGACTTAATAGTGCCCTGGGTGGCCACCAATACCTCTGCAGGGCTAATACTAATATTGGCGGGATTGCGTGGACCCCCCCAGGCACCAGAGATCACCCCTTCGAAGTCCACTACTTCGAGGGTATTCAAGAATATTCACGAATATCACGCATGGTGAAGAAACATCATTTTAAACACATAATTTGACCCTAAAGCACCCGTATTTCACACCCCTGTGGTCAGGGTGGAAGTTATACCACTTATCATTTCTATTTTCCCTGTTATGTTACCCTCTCCCATAACATAAAATGTCGACTGCAACTTTCTAGTAAGTTTTTGGCCAGTCAATTACAGCGATTCCATTTGCCCATGCAATTGCTAATATTTGTGATTTATTTGTGGCCAGAGATATAAAAAATGTGATGTTCTTTAATTTCTCATAAACTACTGAACAGATTTACACCAAATAACCAAACACGTAATCTGCGTACTGACAGCTAGTTTTTTGCCAAATTTGGTGTAATTCCGTCCAGCTGTTAGGGCTGTAGTCGTGTCCAAAGATCCTATGGAAATTAACATGGGAAACTCAACTTGTTTGACCCTGTCTTTTTCTTGGCCCCCTAATTTTCGAAATCCCTCCCCTCACATTTCGAAAGGATTTGAAGAGAGGAATGATATGAGCATCACACAAACTGCTACTTCATCCATGGACAGTTCCAGAACCCTCTCATTATTTTATGTACAATGTTTTTGGTTTTGAAATACCCTTTGAGCCCTATATTCGTGTGTTTCAGTTTGCTCATTAGATTTTTATGTTCTCAATAGAAGGTAGTTTTGATCTTAGTTTTCTTGTGTTGGTTTGTTACACACTCACCTCACACATTCTCACTCGGAGCTGACCTCTTTTCAGACCACTGGCACCAGGCTAAGCACCCTTTCGATAGTTCTGTTTTTTGCAATGTGGAAGTTCAGTTTCAGCTAAAATCTAGACCCTCCATTACTGTGCGGACCCACTAGAAACACCCAGTTTAACAAGCTTGATTCATTGTAAACACTAATGCTATCAAAAGCTACACAGTAATCAATGTGCTACTCATACAGAATGGATTTACTAATCGGAAATGCAACTTCAGCATTAGAAGATAATCAATATATTGTCAAACACAAAGTCCCAGGCTCTAAAACATATTTATTTGTACAGGATTCATTTTAAACGTGCACTTGTTGCTTTGGCTTGGCAAACAAGAGTGAAAACAGTAGATTCGATTACGTATTGATCACTGGCAAGGAGGACACCTAGACGTTAGAGTGATGGAACACTTTATGCAGGTCATCTTGGCAAAAAAGCTTGTGATTTGCCACGGTTACTACGCAAAAACATCATCCCTCTGTTTAAAAATGTGATTTGCTTCCTTAAACAGAAGATCTAGTAGCTTTAATAAAGGCCGTCATGGAGCGCTGCCCACAAAATAATTTCCGAGGTGGACGTTCTAACATAAAAGGGTATACTAACATTTATAATGTATAAATTAAGGGTACATTAAGCTTTCTCTAGTACGACAAAGTAAAATAACAAGTGATGCTCTAACAGTCAGTTCTAATGATATACTCTAACATAGTTCTGATTAACAGTGGGTTTATCAATAACACATCACTTTACTTGAATGCCCTGACTGATAAGTATATTTTAAGGAATTGCATCCAAAATGAGAGAATTCTTTTATAAACATTATTTAGAATTTTGGAAATGCAAAATTGCCTTCTCATCTGACCTCAACTTTCTGAAGTTGTCTCCCAACTTTCATTGCCTCTTCAGAAGGTATGTGACACAGGAGATCAGAAAATAGTGATTGAACAGATATCTTTAATAAAGTAATATCTTTCCGAGCAGCTTCCTCTTTCCTGAAAGAGCAAGTCAGCTAAATTTTGCACGCTTGTAAAATGAAGATTTTGGCCCATATTTCACAGAAAATGACGGGGCACGACGCTGCCCCACAATTGGCAGCACTGCTCTACGCCATTTTCACAATGCAAGGATGCACTGTGTTGTCCCCTGCACTGGCGCTAAATTTGTAGCCGAGCGCTAACGCAGCCACCCTTGCGCCATGGTGCAAGGATGGATGCGTTGAGGGGGAGATTGTTTTTGTGCAGGAGAACCATACACTGAGCAAAGGTGGGTCCTCTTGTTTCATTTTTAGCTTCCATCTAAAAATATAACCCTTTCTAAACACTATAATCACCAATACTTATGAAACATGCATAGCCTGAATGTATTTAACACAGTGCACTTATTAAGCACCTCTAATAATTAAACACAGAGCATTAAGCTTTTGTTGGAAAATGGGTTATTGGTAAGGGCAGGTAGGTACCTACAGTTAGCAATAGGCCACTAACCTCCACTTAGGTCCAGTTAGGTCGCTTGGCAACAAGCGACAAGGCTTAACTTAGGAGACAGAGTGTAAAGCATTCAAATATCACAAAGCAGTAATTAAATAAAACACAGGAAACAGCTCAAAAATCCAAAACCAATTTATAAAAATAGATTATATTTTTATCTTAAAAATTACACAAAAATGAATAAAATCGGATAAGGGAACCAGAGATATGAATTTAAAAAAAATTATTGTTTTTTAGCGCCTAGAAACAAAAAGCGCCAATCGGGTCATCTAGTTGCACCTTGACCGGGGCAAAGTCAAAGTTTAAGGCCGACCGCGATGGAGCCCGGCTCGGCTACAGGCCGCGGGAGGCCTCGGTCAAAAGTTTACCTTCGCACTTTATTGTTTTTCTGAAGATTTTCTTCAGCGGGACGAACCCGCCAGTCCAAGCCGACCGCCTGGAACTCTTCTCCTGGTACGTGTCGCAGGAGACCTTGGTGGAGATTTTTACCTTCGGACGTAGTCATTTTTTCGAGCTGAAAATCCTTTGACTGGGGTAAACCTGGATCTTGATCCGACGTCCTTCGAGCCCTCCTCAGATACACTGGCTGGAAGGTCCCAGTCAACTTCGTACGTTCTGACTTAGTCTTTCTTTTGAAGATTTTCTTCACTGGGACGAACCTGCAAATCAGCCCGGGTCGCAGTTGAGGCAAGCCGGCTAGAGTTGCCACGGCGGGTTGCTCCCTCTATGGAGCTTTTTTTCCAAACTTCTGAGTCTTCTCCAAGATGTTCTTTTAAGGTTCTTTTGGGGTCCACAGCTCACCCCAAGGATCCAGAAGCTCTGAGATGATCTTTGGGTGTGTGGACTACAACTCCCAGAATGCACCTGGCGCAAACTCCTTTTTGGCCACTGGACAGTGGTCAGCTGGTCGGTTTCTTCAGGAGTTGGTGCAGGGGACTCTGGTTAGCAATTTTCACCTGTAGCAAACAGGGAGTCCCTCCTTGAACCAGTTGAAGCCAGGCAAAGTCCTTCTTGTGGTGAAGCCCAAGTGTGCAGCTGGTGCAGTCCTTCTGAGTGCAGTTTCCAGGTGCAGGCCAGGGGTCCAGCAGGGCAGTCCTTCTTCTTCTGTAGTTCTTCCTGGTAGAGATGTGGTAGGGAACTGAGGTGTGGGTGCAGGTCTGCCAGTTTTATCATTGCTCCTGGTTGAAAAACAGGGGGGTCCTGGTTCTCCAATCAGGTGCAGGGTCCTTCCCCCTTTGATGACCACTTCCTGGGAAGTGTGGCAAAAATCAATCCCAGGAGGAAACATTCCTCACAAATCCATCATGGCTGAAAGTGATTTTTGGAAGTTACATCTGGCTGAGCCCACCCACTGGTGTGGCTATAAATCATAACACATCCCTCACCTGCCCCCTCCTAATCTAATCAAGGGGGAAACTAGTTGTCTGGGGTTGCAGGATGTCGGGGTGTTGCTGGGTTGCTCCAAATGTCCTTCTCTGCCTTTGAAGACCAGTTTGGCAGCCCTCCCCCTTCCTGCCTCACCATCTGCTGAGGGGAGATCCCCTCCCACAGGCACATCTCTTTGTGTGAAGCCAGGCCACTTCACACCTCATCAAGGCAGCCTGGCCAGGCTGCCAGAGGCTGGCCAATCAGAGCACAGCAGCAAAAAGAATGCAGGGCTGAAATTGGCAACTTTTCAGGTAAAGTTTAAAACTCTTTACCTGAACAAGTTATATTAAATCCAACAACTGGAAGTTGTGGAATTTATTATAACAATTAAGTTGATACCAAACTCTTTGTATCTGTCACTTAAGGGGACTTTTACAATTAAAATAAAGTCTCCCCATTCTAGCCTATGAAGGCCATTCACTACAATGAAGGAAAAACGAATTTGGCTGTTTTTACCTCACCAGGGCTTATAAAACTATTTTTATGAGGTCCCTGCTTATAGTTACATGGCACCCAGCCCTAGGGGCACAGAGGGAACACCTTAGGTGTGACTTATATGTACAAATAAGGTAGTTTAAGTCTTTGGAACTACTTTTAATTTCAAAGTCGAATTTGCATTTAACTTTAATTTTAAAGCAGCCAGCAAGGCAGGCCTGCCTTTAAAATGACATTGGGCACCTCAGCAGTGCACACATGGGTGCAGTACCTATGCTGTGGTCCCTAAACCTACATGCCCCACCACATACTAGGTAGATTGGCTTAGCCAATTATAATTAGCCTAATTTGCATACTGATTTTACACAGAGCACAGGCCCTGGGACTGGTTAGCAGTACCCAGGGCACCATCAGAGTCAGGAAAACACCAGCAAAAAGTGGAAAATGGGTGCAAAAAGTTAGGGGGCCTCTGCAATCAGCCCTGTTTTCTCACAGATTTGTACTAAAATGGGAGAGAAATGAGGTACTTATGTAGTGGTTGAATTGCACAAAAACGTTGTATCAATCCTACCTTCCACTTTACCACACTGTGAGATCATAGGTAAATATTATTTTAACAATGCCTAATTTTCCTTCATCATCACATGAGAGCCTCTTGAAGTACATCAGTTTAAAGTGTGCGCTGCACAGAACCAAAAAACTATAATGTTACTCCATCTATAGTAGCATCCTAGGCCATGTTTTGGAGACAAAAGACAGCTTTCCTCTGGATTCACGGTTCACTACTAGCATTATCGTCAGGATGGTGGTGAGGGCATGAATATTTCTAATTTCATGTCCCATCTAACAATTGTCACTCAATGTAATGGTACAATTTAATATATTAAACTGAAATTTGTTGCAAAGATCACATTACAGAGAAATACACTGTTTTGAATTTTAAGTCTTTTCCGTATATGTACTGGACTCTCTGAGCTAAGCAACAGCAGACAACTACTCCCCTCAAAAATACCTGAAGGTCAGCACTGCTTGTGGTGACCCTACAGGAAACAGAAACTACCCAATACAAATACAAAGGTTTTGAAGCACACTTTAAAACAAACCATTTGGTTTGTAGTGTTTCTTTTTAAAGTGCTGAACGGCTGCAGGCAGGAAACACAGCTAGCCCATCCCCAGCAACAAAACAGGCCCCCACCAGCAGTGAAAGCTGCTCCCATTGTTCTAGCCCACTGTAAAAATGCCCAGTACCCAGTAGCACCAGCCCGGACATGTGTGGATGCCTCATTCTTATGGCAAGGGAATTAGGCTACATTAGACACAAAGGAGGGACTGCAATGTGCTCTTGGATGAAGCAAGTGGAGAAAGTCTAACTGCTGAGCACAGTTGCTTCTGTATACCCAGTGCTAGGGCCAGAAAAGAGCACTGAATGCCTTATACCAAGCAAAGTAAAGTTAAATTACAAAAAAGAGCAGCAATGGTACTCTACTGCAGTTGGCCTTTGGCATTTAGATTGGGATGTTCTGACTCCAAGATGGTTGCCCCAAGGAACAAACCAATGCCATCTAAGAAGGAAGCGATTTTAAGGTCATGATATGCACTCAAATCCTAACAGAAAAATTCAGGATAAAGATAGAATTTGCCGGCACATTCGATCTGGTATTGGAATCAGGTACACAGTAGGAGCATCTACGGAGATAACCAGTAAAATACAGATTCAAACTGACCTGCCATAGGTACCACCCTCAAACTATGAGGTCAAACATCATAGCAGCTAAGGCTTAATTCGAAGCCACTTTCAGATCATTACTTTCCTTTTTTCCTTAAGCTGTCCCCGCAATTTGGAAATACACATGTAAAGGAACTAGAGAGAGAAAGGAAGGATAAAAGTGGTTACCCTAGGTCCTGAACAATGCCAACAACCTGTAGGTTGAGACAGATAGGCAGAAACGTGTTGACCAGTATATGTTAAAGTGAATAGAAAAGTGATGAAAGGAATGCTTGAATTACTTTCAACCACTGGCAATTTCCTAGGACAGCATCCCAATCCATAGTTTTTTTGTACACCATGCCACCTCAGTGTGGACCCAGATATTCACAAATCAGTCTTGATCCTTCTGCAATGGAAAGGGTACAACCCGAAATGTCAAGTCAGTTCCTCCCTAAACTGTATCACATGCAACCCAGGAGTTGTTTTGTCCTTCATAGGGCTCACCAGCCAAGCATAGCTTCGTTCCATTCATCACTTTTTGTATACTTTAGTCTGTTACCCTAAGTGGGATGGGTATGTCCAGATGTGGGTCCCAATCACACTGTGTAACTGGAACTAAGTTATATCTGGCTGGTGAGCATTAACTAGGGTGAAACCGATCCTAGTTTGCTTGTGTTCTGGTTCAGGGACGACCTGGCTTGGCAGTTGGGGCTGGACAGTTCCCACTGGATCAGGGTCAAGACTGACCAACCAGTCAGGCTCCAATCACAGTAGGCCTCTTTTGACATTACTGTGTCACAGATTGTGTGCCCAGTATGCCTTGTAAGCTCACAGGGAAGAGTGATAACGTGTAAAAAGAGGGCCCACTACATATTGGAGTTAGTGTGCCCTGGCAGAGGAATACAAACATAAATGTATTTTAGTGTGTAGGCTTTGCTGGATTCTTCCCTGTGGCCTCGATAGAATTACAATTATTATTTCCTACCTATTCTTGGGGAAATGCTGGAAAAATGCTTCAAGGGTGTTTCATTCTTAATTTCTTAATTTAGAAAAACAGATTTATTGTTATACCCAGATTTTGAATAAGTTAGAGGAAAAGTAGCTTTGTAAAAATGTACTTTGTGCTGCCTGAGCCAAAACTGGCCTAAGACCAGCTTTGTTACTCAGAAGTGGAATATACATCCGTGGCTAGGACAGTTAATATCTCTGACTCAGAGGAATATAGCCTGCCTCTGAGCATAAATAGAACAGATTGGTGTTAACCTCTGCCCACTTATCAGGGATTTGTATCTAGGAATAGGCAGGAACAATTGGCAGACAAAGGGCAGTTTTAGCACTGCCTCTTTTGATTTGACAGTGCCACAAAGGGCTTCTACTACTTATTCCAGGCTAACCAGGCTCCAGTCATGGTACAGAAGACAACCAGTTTTGATCCTGTCATTTGAGAGGCGTGGTCATCTAAATAGGGGTGTAACCAAGGAAATAAATACAGACCTGCTTGGTAGCAAAAGGGGACTGCCATACAGAAACAAAAGCTCCTGTGTAGTTTTACAGTAAGGCAAAGAGGAAGTGCTGCAAAAGAAGGTAGACTTCTGTGAGAAAATAGTTCAATAGTAGTTGGTTGATTGTTTTGTTGAAAAAGATGGCGGCTCAAGGCTAGTCATGGTGAGTAGACGCGGAGCCCCCCTGAGTTGCACCTGTAAACTTCTTAAGGCCAAGAGATCCTGCCTTCACTCAAGTTGTGCTCCCAGGGGGGGCTATGTCACAGTCCTCAAGGAGTCTGGGACAAGCACAGGCATCCTGCTGGATGATAATGGATCCTTCGGTAGGGAGCTCACTGCCTTCCATGGTTCTTTCCACTGCAGTGCTATGGGCATTGCTTCTCTCTGGCTGGAAAGGAAAGCTAGTGGCAGTCTTGTCCAGAGGCGTCTACACAATCTGGGGCTTCCTTGGATCAGTCAAGGTTCTATTTTGCCTTCCAATGCGGTTCTCAAAAATTTCATCATCTCTGCTCAATACATTGTTCCCACAGTGGCTTGTTGTAACATTGTTGCAGTCGATCCACTTTTGGTATTCACGACTCCAATCCCTCTCAGCCAAGTACTTACCACTGCATTTCCTGATTATAGAGGCTGCCATCTTCACCTCCATTGTGGTTGTCTGTTCTACTTGCCTCAGGATGCTGGTAAAGCTGTCAGCAAAGAGGTGGGGTGGATTGATTCCTGCTGCTTGGTCCCTCAGCCCACAATGAACAGGGAGAAAGAGGCTTCTGGTATGGAAAATGTCTTTCAGCTAACCTGAAACACCAGGGGAACCAGGTATTTTGGATGGATCAGTCAGCCCGGATATCCCAAGTTCCATCACTGAACCTGATGACTCCAGCATGGCACTCCCCCATTTGGGGGAAGCTCAGTTACTGCACCAAAGTTCTCCCAGAGGACTTTCAATCACTACATTTCATCCCTTCACAATATTACAAGAGATGATACGGGCAAGGTAGTTCCCCCAATACATTTTGCGTAGGAGGCTCCAAGGACTTCCAGAAGCAGCAGTGCTGGAAGAGTCAGTATCAGCCATGAGCCCCATGCCATCAATCTCCAGCCTTACACTAATTGCACCTCCCATGGAAGGAGTCTGATGGGGGCTCATGCTGCTGGACCCCAGAACCCTTAATGAATGGAGAGCTGCCTGTCAAGTTGTTAGGTCCTGGCCCCAGTGAGCGTACTGCCCAGACTTATCTGCCATTAGGGGGAAAACTACCACTTTGGGTGATTTGGCCTTGCCCCTCATCCTCACACTACAGGAAACCCCTGAGGCCTGCTACTTACTCTCAGACTCTGGTAGTCTGTCTGACACTGGCACCGATGACTAAATGCTTCATACAGAGCCATGATTTGGTGGAAGGGGTCTCCAGGCAAGGTGTGTTCTAAGGACGAAGAAGCTTCTGTTGGCAATCTCTCAAATAACAACAGGTAGACGGCTGCTACTGTACTTACTAAAACCACTCAACTCAACTCGAGGATCTGCTCACATTAGTCATTAGTTAGGGGATTCTTGAACCTGTATTATCTAAGGCAGAGGAAGAATTGCTTTAAGTCCCTGGTGGTTTTGAACTTACGTCCACAAATCCTCTCCCTCCTCTACCAGTTTCATCCACCTCCTCTATGATTGCTCATGTAACTTCAGCTACAGGCACTGGATCACAAGCAGATGGCTCAACAGATGCTGATTCTCCTCCATTATCTACTATCTACAATCTTCTTCAATACTGGGAAGAATACAGGAAGGATTCTCTTACACTGAAATCTGCTCACTTGAAAACACAAGTATTTCTGAGAAAATTGTCAAGGAATACGGATATCCTTCACAAACTTCTTAGTGAGGTTGAGGCAACTCAGGCTGCTCTGCAAGCATCAGTAGATGAAAACAGGTATTCTATCCTGCAGCATGACTCTCAGCTGGTAAGCCTTTAATCTAAGGTTGAACACCTGGATAATAATTCTCAAAGGAAAAATCTTAGAGTTCTGGGCATTGCTGTGGGATCTGAAGCCGGTGATTCCAGAGGCTATATTGTTTATCTTTTTAGATAATCCTTTCCTGTTCAAGCACCTGAGATGTGGATAGTGTGAGCCAAAAGGCACACCATTTCCTGTTTCATTTGCCCAATAAGGGAGGGCATGCCTGTTATCCCAAGGCCATCCTCATCCATGATGGCAATTTCATACTGCGGCAGGAGATTTTTCGGGCTGCCAGGTGACTGATCAGAGCCAGTGGGGTGGATTGCTTACACATTCTGACTTTTGCCATCAAACTGTGGTGTGTTGTTTGCAGCTTCGTGAACATATTCCTCCCCTTCAAAATATTGGGACAACATATTTTCTTATAGAGCCAGCTACATTGCAGAAGAAATGCAAAGGTCAACTGTATTTTTGCCATGATACAGCAAAAGTCACTGAACTGCTTCAAAAGTGGTGGTCTGTAAATTGATACGCCATTCCTGGTGGCCTTAATCAACTCAAGGGGCAATTTGGTGGGTGGCACCATGCTTTCTTATGTGGGGTTTGGGTTTTCTTTATTTTTTAAATCAAATACTTGTTCAATATCTGTGGTGTAATTGGGGAGTCAATGCACTATTTGGGTCTCTTGCTCTCTCTCTTTGCTCTTACTGTTATTGGTACATGTTCAGAGGGATCGGTCTCTGTGCCTATCTGTGATCTGAATTAAGTTACCTGGTATGCTGCTATTAATTAAACTAAGAAGAAACAATGCCAAAGAATGCAGCACTCTTAGTCTGAGTAATGAATTTATTAAGACACTTCCCAGATATCAAATAAAAGCTCACAAATATATGAAAATAGGCATTTAGCTCAAATGGGTATATACAAGACTAATCATAGCAGTTAAACAATTACAAACAGAAATGTGAAATGCATCAACAGTGTATGTGTGTATATATATATATATATATATATATATGTGTATATGTATATGTATGTATATATATATATGGTTCCTGCTTGCCCCACTCGAACCCTGTCCTATGTGTACCATTTCCGCTTAATGACACTTGCTTCCTGTGCATGTCCTATTCAGTGAGTTTTGGGTGAACTTATCACCCACTGCATTGTTGGGATCTTGGGTCTCAGAATCACATTATGCCCTATTGTCATCTGCTCAGTATCCACTAGAGACCAATAACACGCCAGTAACTGCTTTTTACAGGGAGAGTCCCACTCTCCAGCAGCTGGTAACTTTTGGTCCAGAATCCGAGGGGCACTGTCTTCCCTGTTTTTGCCACATACTCCAATTTACATATGTTTCTAGGACTGTTACATGTAACTCAATATCTCCCTCCTGTACTGGCCACAAGTCTAAAGCATGTTGAATTGCCTCCTTTGCCAATTCAAACACACACTGCCGCTGCTCTCCCCATTCAAACTCATGTTTCTTTCGAGTTACCTTGTACAAAGGGGCCAAAGTCTGACTCAAGTGAGAGATATACTGTCTCCAAAAGCCAAACAATCCAATGAATCACTAAGTTTCCTGCTCATTCAAGTATCTTTTGTCTCACCTGCAGCAAGACCTCCCTATGTCCCTGATTGCACTGAATTCCTAAAAACTTCACAGTTTGAGAGGGTCCTTACATCTTGTCTGGATTTATCATCCACCCTTTGCTTTGTAACTGTTCCAAAACCCTGTCTAACTGAGTCTGCACCTGTTCTTGTACCTCCAGCTGGTAAACTGAAATATCACAATATGTTCAGTCTCAATAGGATAAGATATAAAATAGTAACAGTCATAGCAATACAGATAATGAGAATTAAAAATAGGAGTTCGATAAAGAAAGTCCAATTCTCTTTCCTGAACAGGAATACATTCTGAAGTCATCTAATCTAGAGTCTAAATTAAAGTATGTGGATGATAGGTTAAATGGAGTCTCAGCGAAATTGGGAAATGCAGGAAGTTGTCACCAAGGTGAAGACTCCGGTAGAAGTCTTTCAGAACTGGAATAAGTGTTTAATATGAAGCTTCACGCTTGCAAGAGTAAAGGAAGCAGAGATATCTGTACACCTCCAAGGATAAGGAAATCTGCTCTAACTTCAGACGGTGTGAACATTAATTAAAACAAGTAGAAAGATCAGTAACACCCATGTCTCTTCCCAACATAGCACCCCACCAGGAACCAATTGTCTCTTTTTTCATGTTGTACATTTGCAACATCACCTGAATTTCCCACCCCACAAAACTTGGACAGTTAGTGCAAAATTGAGCATCTCATTCCAGATACATGATGATTAGGAGGCTTCATCTGCCATACGCCTCCATGTTTCTTTCCAAGATTTCTCTTCTCTGGCCTTACTATCAGTTAACTAAAACATACAACAATACTCCTTTTCTGCAGCAAATGAAATCATGAGAACGCACCTGCAAAATAAAGAACAGGCTAGCCAAGCAAAGTACATTTAGCAATTAAGGCCTTTGGTCAGGCTAACTTTATCTAAACATTTAGGCCCACATCATGAGTTTGGCGGTCTTTTGTCAAGACCGCCGCAGTTGCGGTGCCAAAAGACCACCAGTCTTGGTGGTATCCCGCCCTCCGTATTATGAGTCCCATACAGCACACAGCCAAAAGACAGACACAAATCCAAGACCACCAGGATGACCGAGGGCGGGAGATAGGTGGTCCCACCACCAGCACCGCCACAGTGATCACATTCCACCCACCATATTACAATCCACAAATCAGCACAGCGGCCATTTCACAGAGGAAAACCATTGGCGGTGCGAACCGCCGCAGATCAAAACCTCAACTCAGCCAGAACACCACACCACATTGGACAGTCCATATAACCCACACCTGACACACATTCAAACACCAGACACACCTATATACACCACTATAAAACACCCCCTCACACAACCCACAATCCTTTACAACTCAAACAGCGATAACAGACAATGAGGAGCCAACATCATGCAATTTTGCACTTGTACATCACAGGCACATTTACACATCTCACTCAGCACACAGCACACAACTGTACAAACAATACTATATACACATCAATACAACACACAAACTCCACAAATCAACCAGCACACACAACCAAGCACCCCCACCCCATCAAGCACCCTACACTGATCCCTTGCACACAACACCCCCTCTCACAATATAACCACCATGTCCCATCTAAAGAACCCACTCTTCACAGATGAAGAGTTGAGGGTCATAGTCGATGAAATCGTCAGGGTAGAGACACAGCTGTTAGGAGCACAGGATTGCCAATAAAATTGAGTTATGGCAGAGGATCGTCGACAGGGTCAGCTCAGTGGGCAACCATCCATGCACAAAGGAGGACATCAGGAAGAGGTGGAACAACCTACGGGGGTAGGTGCATTCCATGGCATCACAACATCAGATTGCCATCAACAAGACTGGCGGTGGTCCCCCACCTCTACCCCCAGAGTTTGCATCGTGGGAGGAGAAGGTCGTGGACATCCTGTATCCTGAGAGCCTGATTAAAATAACTGGAGGACTGGACTCTGGTAAGTGACTAGCACTCTCCTTGCACCAAGTACTCCTGTCCAGAATGCATCCCTACCACCCGTCACTCCCCAAGTCACCCTATCTCACACTCCACCTCCCACCCAATCACCAAAAACCCCTCTCCTGCATGCCACACCACCACCCAGTCACTATCCCCACACAGTCCCTGCCCAATGCACAGATACCACAACCAAGAACCATAACTACAACTCCTACAATGCACCTGCCCAGCCACATGACAACCTGAAATGTACACGTCACAGTGCAACACCTGCATGGGTAACCATTGCACCCACTGCACCTACTGCATGCTGCGACTGAAGACCACTACATGGCAATGGCAGCAATGCAATCTTGATTCTTCAGTTTGGAAGGGAACATGGTACCCATTTCTGTATCCATGACCCACAAATTATATCAACAGTGCTGCACCTGTCATTGTCATAACTGGGATACAGGTCAAGCCACAGTATGCATTACACAATGACAATACCAATCACACCTCCACTATGTAACTCTCTCTCACTCCATCCACAGGTACCCCTGCCACTGCTATGGTGCAGAGGATGACTGAGACAGCCAGCCCTCCACATAATGAAGGTCCCAGTAAGTACTACATCTCTGGATGTCTGCACAGGGATAACTTACCTGGCCCATCTGGGACTATTGGTCAGTTCACCACTACCAGCCTCACCCTGCCCACATCAGAGCCCCTCCACCCTGTGGCATCAACATCACAGCCAACCCCCCTGTCCCCAGACCTGTGTCTCAAGGACCGTTCAATCAGCAGTGTGCCCCACAGAACAGGGATCAGAGTTGACGCCTAACACCGAAGACGATGAAGGTCCTGGTGTAACTGGGAGTGGGCACACTGTGCCAGGGGCACAGGAACAGGGTGCGTGGGAGGGATGCTGTGGGCCAAAGGATGGGGCACCCCAGAGACTCAACTGACCAGGAAACCATCTCCCAAGTCCTGGGAGCATACCAGCAGTACCAGGACAAAATGGGCCAGCCTATGTTTTTCCTGCAAGATGATGAGTGTCTGGCCCATCTTGCAGGAAAAACAGAGGCTGCAGAGGAAAAAGCACCAGGAGGCCTTGCAGCAGTGGCAGGGTCACAATGCCACCATGGCCTTCATTGCAGGGGGGCTAAAAGAACTCACCACCATCCTGCGTGTATACTCCACCCATCAGAAGGCCCCTTCCACTAGCCACATACCAACTTAGCCTTCAACTTCTGCCGCAGCTAGTGGAGTGGAGGCCCACAGGCCACTGGCACCCCTCCCTCTGTAGCTGAGGAACCCCCTGCAAACGTGGTCATCCATCGAGACATCCTGAAGGAGTTGATGCCAAGACCAAACCCACTGCCAGGAAGTGACCCTTTCCTGAACATTCTCCCTTGTGTGCCACTGAGACACTGTTGACCGGCCAATGTCATATCGCCATTATTCCATTGGCCCTTGGACACTGGACCTGTACTACCTACAGCTGGACCACCTAGTCTGATGATTTCATCCACATGCATCCACTCATCACCTATTGGGCAATAGTTGCATAATAAACACCATAGAACACAGCTACTGCATTTGTTCCTTTATTGTAACATGTTCCAATGTGTGCTCACCAAGAAGTAATGTATGTCAGTCCACATTCACCATAAGTCATGGACAGGAGAGAGAAGATTCACCAGCAGGTGACACAGTACCGCAGACATGTTCCAAAATCCATTTTTCAAGGGAGCCACTAGTTCAGGCAGACACCAGAGTAGGTCCATTAATCCAACCTGCAAATAGACTAAGAAAGGACAACCATCAGGATAGGAGTCATTGTGGCACACACAACACATATGCAGTACATTGTAGTTGGCCCCAGTGTGAATTGTCAAGTGTCATGGGAAAACAGTATGCCATGCCACATCCACAATTTCTGGAAACACATTGCCATTGCTCGCTAGGTCACAACTGATATGAGCCTCCAAAAGACACATAGAGGGAAAGGCCAGTGTACTTGAATGGCAATGGGAACAGTCAGGCTAAGGAGTAATACTCACTACCCAATCTATAGTTGTCAAAACATCTGCATTGGAGTTTGTGGGGCTGAGAACACACCACATTCCTGTGCATAGGAGATGCCAATCTAACAATCTGCATTGTCAGCACATGTCGGACACCGCCGGCTTCCCTTTTCTGACCGCGGCTTTACCGCCGCGGTCAGAATAGCCCCTGAAGCACCGCCAGCCTGTTGGCGGTGCTTGCTCCGTCCACTACCCTGGCGGTCTCGGACCGCCAGGGTAGGAATGACCCCCATAATATTGCATACATACCAATTAGCCAGGCCCTCTCTCTTTGTAGTCGTGCCATCATGTGTGGAACATTGCTGTTCCTCAGAATGTAACTTGGGAGATATAGTGGTCAGCTAGACACACTACCTGGAAATTGATGGAGTAAAAGTTTTTCCTGTTCCTGTACACATGTTCATTGGCCCTGGGAGGAACCAAAGCTATGTGGGTACCATCTATGGCCCCTATCACATGAGGGATGTATCCCCTATCATAGAAGTCAGCCTTCACAGTGAGCAAATCCAGACATTGGGGGAACCTGATGTAGCTGTCCAAATGTTTCAGAAAGGCACACAGTATATTCTTCAACAGAAGACTGAACATGGGCTGTGATATGCCTGCTGCCAAGCCCACTATAATCTGGAAAGAGCATGTAGCAAGGAAGTGTAGCACTGACAAAACCTGTACTGTGGGAGGGATGGCATGGGAATTAAGTAAGGCAGTCAATAGATCCGACTCCAACTGGTTGCACACTTCCATGATGGTCTGATGATTCAGACGATAGGTGTGTATGATGTGCCTCTCCTCCAGGATAGCAAGATCGACTAGAGGGTGGTACAACGGTGCATGTCTTATTCTTGCCATTGCATGGTATATAGGACATAGAGAAAAATGTCTAAATTGATGTCCACTATTCACATGCTAGCTAACACGTAAGCTGTAGCACACAACAAATACTGTAGACATGGCACTAAAGTTTACGCATACCATACAGGGCATGTTGACGGACCGTGTATGCCATCCTAGCTGCCCATTGCAGCCCGGACCAACATCATGTCACATACAAACCCTGTGCTATGTTCCATGTTACAGCAGACTATTTCCCCAGAACAGAACATGACTGTACCAATTTCAGTGCCACATGTGGTTACCCCACCAATGAGGGAGCAAGTAGCTGCACATGTACTGGAATTGATACCCGCATATCTTACTCCACTTTGCCATTAATGGCATGTATGGGGCCAGTCATTAATCAATCAATCAATCAAACCTTTATAAAGCGTGGTACTCACTCACTAGGGTCTCAAGGCGCTGACCTTGAGGGCAAAACATAGGCCAACTCTGCATAATAAACAAAAGGCTGGCATGACTCACTTATGTTTGTCTTACAAGCCATGACATGTGTCTAAAATGGCAGCCACATTTCCTGAATGCACATGACAGATGGAAGGGACCTTATTCCGCTGGAGTATGTCATCATGGCAGTAGGTGGTCGCAACCGCCGTGCAACTCCTCATTGGATAACTTTGTTGCCAATGGGAGACTGAGGCCAATGATGATCACCGCCAGCGGTGACAGTCATGTACGTCGTGACCGCCATTTTCTGCCACCTAGCTCACTTGACTCCTGACACTTGTGCAAGCAAGACCTTCACTATGTGAGCTACTGTGTACTGTCCCTGAGAGCCATCATGCCACGCCCTGCAGATGATAGAGCCCCAGCCTTCATTCAAGAGGAGTTGGTGAAACCTGTGGATGGGGTCCTACCCTGTATGGACAGCTGTATGGGGCACCAGAGTAGCAGGTGAGCCCAATTACATTGTCCTGTGTGATAGGGGTGTGTGTGAGGCTGTCAGGCATTGCCACGCTGCACAGGGATTGGATGAATGCAGGGGGCATGGAGTAAATGTGTTTGTGCCATGAAGACACGTTAGTGTGGGCATGTGATGTGTATGATGTGTGTAGTCCACTGCTGCAGATCTGGTGCCGCTCTACATGACTTTTTCCTTCTGTCTCTGTCACCCATTCAGGTCAGCCACCATCAGAAGAAGAGGATCTGGCGTGCCATCGGCAAGCAAGTGCGGACCCTGGGGGTCCATAGCTAGCGGGGCACCCACTGCAAATAGTGGTGGGAGGACCTGAGATGCTGGGTCCGGAAGATTGCAGAGGCCCAGCTGGGGACATCCTCCCAATGAGGGAGGGGTGCCCATAGGACCCTGACCCCCTAATGGCCCTCATTTTGGCGGTGGCCTACCCTGAGGTGGATGGGCACTTGAGGGCAGCAGAGCAGCCACAAAGGGGGTAAGCACAGGCTCTCCTCTCACACATGACAGGCCTTGTTTGGGATTGGTTGGCTTACTTGTGGGAAGATGTGCATGTGATCAGTGGTAGATGCACAATGACAATGAGTATCAGTCACCCTGGCAGGCTCTGAATTGATTATGTGTGGCAATACAATGCTGTCAGTGTACAATCAATTGACAAATTCAATGGTTGGGT
Organism: Pleurodeles waltl; assembly: GCF_031143425.1. Taxonomy (NCBI): domain Eukaryota; kingdom Metazoa; phylum Chordata; class Amphibia; order Caudata; family Salamandridae; genus Pleurodeles; species Pleurodeles waltl. Next base: position 556,765,956 of record NC_090436.1, read on the forward strand.
GAGTGTGGACACCCTACTCATTGTTTCAGACCAGCTTCTTCCATCTGCTTCAGAGTACCTGAGGTGCAATTGCTTTCACATCAGTATTTGTCTCCCACAACGACTGAGGCAATCTCTTTTTTGTACAGTAGCTGGCACGGACTGATTGTAGGGGGTGGCATCAGGGGTCTCCTACATGTATGACCTCAATGGGACAGGATTTTGGCTATGGTAGCTTACTATGCTGACATATGTTGACTTAAGAGTGTAGGCTATGTATAGGGAAACAACCATGGCATTCTGCTACATTTAACTTTCTGTGGGCAAATAGCACAGCAAAATCTAGTTTTGAAGCTATCATTCTGTGGACTTGCCTTTCCAACAATGGTATGCTACAAGATGTGATAAGTCCCCTGTGAGGTTCCTGGAGTCTAACCATAGTGTTTACATGTAATACATGACACCGCCCTGGCAATTACAATGCTGCTATGCAGTGGTTCAGCCCTGATCAATTCACTAAGTCAAAATGTTCCCACAATAGCAAGTTTTTGACCATTGCATCTTGAATTTCCCAATGTGTATTTGCAGAAATGAAGTGTCATTGTAATGGCATGGCCTGCCATAATGTAATTGAAGAGATGTACATGTTGGTCTGTGTAAATGGTAGGTAGATATTGACTCTTTTCCAACCTATCATTCTCTCTTTCCCTCCCTCTCCTCCTCAGTCTTTGTGTGCATCAGCATCATCAGGTGAAGTAGAAGGGGCACCGGTGAGTAGGGAAGCAGCAGCCCACGGGACCCAAGAGACTGATACCAGTGGAGCCGAGCAGACCAGTGAGATGGAGGGCGAGGAGAGTGCCATGGGGGAGACTACAACATCTTTAGATTTCTCCTCCAGTGCAGCCCAGCACCATCCTTGTCCGCCAACCCCCTTACCAGCACCACCCTCCCTGTAGCTTCCCACCCAGTTGCCAGTGCCCGCTCACCCAGGATGGTGGGCGTCTCCTTTGCCGCAGGCAGCTTCATTCCTGCCCCAGTCAGCCATGCTGCCCTCAGTGAGGAGGCTATTGACCTCCTGAGGTCCATTTCTGTGGGTCAGTCAAACATTGTGAATGCCACCCAGGGACTGGCTGTTCAGGTACAGCAGAACAACGCCTACCTGGAAGGCATTCACAGTACCCTGGCTGGCCTGCAGAGATCCTTTCAGGCTCTGGCCTCCTCGCTGATGGCAGCCACTGTCCCTTTTTCTTCCGTCTCCCCTCCAACTATCTCTTCCCTATCCCATAACCCTCTCCCTACACCCATCCAGAGCACACAGTCAGGCCGCCATTCATCCACTTCAACAGACACAGTTCGCAGTGACAAACACAGCCACCAAAAGACCCACCACTGGCATGCACACAGACAACACCCAACTGCATACATGACAACATCCACTCCCTACACTGACCCCCACACCACCCCCTACTTCACAGATACTACACCACTCACACCTGCTGTCACGACACCAACACTCCCTGATCCAGCCACAAGTCCCATCATACCCACAGTCACCAGACTTCCAGTCCCACATACATCCACCCAATTCACCACATGTGCACTCACCACAACTTCCAAGACCTCAACATGCAGCACATCCACCTTACCTGCAGGCACCACCCCAACAGACAGTCACCCAACCTCCATGGCATCTCCCTGTACCTCCTCCCCATCCTCCCAAAACACCTAAACACCCATACTGACCCACCGAACAAACACTCAGCACACACATGCCTTCCACCCACACAACTGCACCCAAGACACCTACAAGAACACACCTCACAATCACTCCCTCCCCCTCCACTCCCAAACGCTTTTCCCATGACCACCCTTTTGTCCCTAAGAAAAGATTCCTTTACGAGTGTTCCCTTTTCCCTACCATTCTCCCACCCCGTGGTTTTCCAAAGCACTGTGTCCCTGCCCGAGCCCTGCCCTTCCAACTCCCAGTCCCCCTGCCACCCCTGGTGTTGTTCATGCCCTTCCCCCTCCAAAAAAATCAACCCTCCCCAAATCCAAGGTCACCCCTCCCAAGCCCAAAGTGAAATAGCCACCCCAAAGACTAAGGTGGTCATTACAACCTTGGCGGTTGGTGTTAAAGTGGCGGTAAGACCGCCAACAGGCCGGCAAAAATAAAAAAATGCAATCATGACCGTGGCGGAAACCGCCAACAAAGACAGCCACTTTAACACTCAGACAGCCACGGCGGTACAAACAAACAGCGCGGCGGTCACCGCCAACAGACAGGCGGGAGACAATGTACCGCCCACAGTATCACAACCTACCAATCCGCCACCTTTTCCGGGACGGATTCACCGTGAACAAAAACACAGCGGAAACAGGACTTCGAAGGGAAAACGCTCACCTCTACACACCCCACGAGGAACCAGGACGTCATTGAACCAGAGCTTTACATTTTTCCAACCTTTATCTTCTTGCTCCTCTACCAGGAGCACGAACGCTGGCGGCAAAGACCACGGTGAGTACTGCACCTACAACACAGGGGAGGGGGAAGGGAAAAAACAGGGACACACACATGCAACACACAACACCCCACTCTCTCCCACGACAACACACACACTAATACATATTGATACATTACAGTTACACCCCCCAGCCTCCCCGGAAGAATGCAAAGACAAAAGGAAATGAGTGTAACCATTGTAATCTATTAAAATCCAGTAGGCAAAAATATATTTACACTATAAACAAATATATACACCAAGAATAGAAGTCCAGGTATTGTTCCATTTAAGTCCGTGAAACATTGGGCCCACACTGCATGGTCGAGGCCCACCCAAGGTACCCGAACATGACGGAAAGAACACAGCAGGGGCATCAGATAGAAATAAAACAGGCACCTCAGGGGCAAGGGAAAGGGGGGGGGGCACCTCAGCCGGTTGAGTGCACGACACCAAATCCACGAGGGAGCCATATGCCCACTGTGCAATCCTGGGGAGTGCAAAGCCACAGTCTCACAAGTCTCTACAGTGGGTGGTTTGCCCACTGTCCAATCCTGGGGAGTGCACAGCCACAGTCTCACAAGTCTCTACAGTGGGTGGTTTGCCCACTGTTCAATCCTGGGAAGTGCAAAGCCACAGTCTCACAAGTCTCTACAGTGGGTGGTTTACCCACTGCCCAATCCTGGGGAGTGCAAAGCCACAGTCTCACAAGTCTCTGCAGTGGGTGGTTTGCCCACTGTCCAATCCTGGGGAGTGCAAAGCCACAATCTCACAAGTCTCTACAGTGGGTGGTTTGCCCACTGTTCAATCTTGGGGAGTGCAAAGCCACAGTGGAGGGGGCTTTGTGCCCAGAGTGCTTCATCCTGCCAAGGACTGAGGCAGTGGATGCCTTTCTCCACTGGTTCTGGAGGGGGCTTTGTGCCCAGAGTGCTTCATCCTGACAAGGACTGAGGTAGTGGATGTAACTCTCCACTGGTTCTGGAGGGGGCTTTGTGCCCAGAGTGCTTCATCCTGTCAAGGACTGAGGTAGTGGATGTAAATCTCCACTGGTTCTGGAGGGGGCTTTATGCCCAGAGTGCTTCATGCTGCCAAGGACTGAGGTAGTGGATGCCTTTCTCCACTGGTTCTGGAGAGGGCTTTGTGCCCAGAGTGCTTCATCCTGCCAAGGACTGAGGTAGTGGATGTAAATCTCCACTGGTTCTGGAGGGGGCTTTGTGCCCAGAGTGCTTCATCCTGACAAGGACTGAGGTAGTGGATGCCTTTCTCCACTGGTCCTGGAGGGAGCTTTGTGCCCAGAGTGCTTCATCCTGCCAAGGACTGAGGTAGTGGATGTAAATCTCCACTGGCTCTGGAGGGGACTTGTTACCCAGAGTGCTTCATCCTTCTCGTGGTGGACTCAGTAGCGTCAGTGCTCTTGGCGATCATGGGCCATCGGTGCTTGTTGCAGCGGTGACCTTGGCAGCGGTGCTTGTGGTGGCGGTGTCCTGTTCAGCGGTGCTTGTGGCGGCGGTGTCCTTGGCAGCGGTGCTTGTGGCGGCGGTGTCCTGTTCAGCGGTGCTTGTGGCGGCGGTGTCCTGTTCAGCGGTGCTTGTGGCGGCGGTGTCCTGTTCAGCGGTGCTTGTGGCGGCAGTGTCCTTGGCAGCGACTCAGCTGCTGGTGGTCCTGTCTAGGCCTGCAGGGCTGCTGCTAGCGGTCCGTGCTGGCGGTCGCCTCCTGGCCTGCGGGGCTGCTGCTGGTGGTCCTGTTTGGGCCAGCAGGGCTGGTGCTGGCGGTCGCCTCCTGGGCAGCGGGGCTGATGGCGGTCGCCTCCTGGGCAGCAGGGCTGATGGCGGTCGCCTCCTGGGCAGCGGGCTGATGGCGGTTGCCTTCTGGGCAGCGGGGCTGATGGCGGTCACCTCCTGGCCTGGGGGGCTGCTGCTCACAGTCCTGTCTGGGCCAGCGGGGCTGATGCCGGTCACCTCCTGGGCAGCGTGGCTGATGGTGGTCGCCTCCTGGGCATCGGGGCTGATGGCGGGCTTCTCTGCCATGCTGATCTTCCCAGACTTGCTGGGTTTCTTGTGCCCCTTCCCCACCTTGGAAGGTGTCGCAGCTGACTCCACACTCCCATCTGTACCACTGGGAGTGGCTTTGGTGGCTGGTGTCTTCCCCCTCTCCCGCCGGGCACTGGCCAACTTTTGATGCTTGACAGGTTGGGGACTGTCCGTGCTCTGGCTCCTTGCCACACTGGCTGCCCTGCTGCCTGGTGCACTCCAGAATCCGGTGACTACTGGCACCACTGATCCTGCCGATGTTGTGGCTGAGGTGCTAGGTTGGGACCTTGAGAGTCGGGCCCTAGGAGACTGACAGGGTGGGGGAGGTGAGGGAAAGAGGTCAAGGGTGGACAGGAAAAGTTTCTTGGGAACACTGGGACGGGTAGATGGAGGGGGTTTGGGAGTGGAGGAAGAGGTTGTGGTTGTAGGAGGTGTACGTTTGGTGACTTTGGGTGAAGGTGCTTGTGCTGGAGGCTGTCGTGAGGTGGATGGCTGTTGGGTGGGTGTGTGCCTGCGTTTGTGTACCTTGGGAGGTGGCCTCACAGACACACTGGGAGAGGACACAGGGGATGTGTGAATGGTAGTGGGGGCAGTGACTGCACGTGAGCGGGGTGTGGTGGTGGGTGTGCTGATGATGGAAGTAGTGGCTGTAGATGTAGTGCATGCAGGTGTGAGTGGAGACAAGACTGGGAGGGAGGAGGGAGACAAGGAGGAGGGGGACACAGTGGAGGAAGTGGATGTTGCTATGTCTGCATGTGTGTGATGCTTGCGTGAGTGCCTGTGGGATGTGTGGTGCTTATGTTTGCCTGAGCTTCATTTGTGTGTTGAGGTGTGTGCATGCTGGTCTGATGGTGTGCTTGGGGTAGGCTGAGGTATAGGGGATTGGTTCTGGGTGGAGGAAGTTGGAGGGGGGAGGCTAGAGACAGGGACAATGGCTGCCATCAGTGCTGAGGCCAGAGTCTGAAAAGCTAGCTGAAGGGCTGCCTGACCAGAATGAATGCCCTCCAGGAATGCATTGGTTTGTTGCAACTGCCTCTCTACACCCTGGATGGCACTCAAAATGGTAGACTGCCCAACAGTGAGGGACCTGAGGATGTCAATGGCCTCCTCACTGAGGGCAGCAGGGGTGAATGGGGCAGGGCCTGAGGTGCCTGGGGCGAAGGAGATGCCCACCCTCCTGGGTGAGCGGGCACGGGGCAAAGGCTGAAGGGCTGCTGGGAGGGCGGTGCTGGTAGGGGGGGTGGCGGTTGTACCTGTAGATGCGGGGGACACAGATGGGCTCGCCACCACAAGGGAGCTCCCATAAGAGGACGAGTCCGTATCACTATTGTCAGCTCCTGCCCTGCCGTGGAGCTCCCCTCACCCTCCGTCCCACTGGTGAAATCAGACCCGTAGTGTCACCCTCCAGGGTCATGTGGGATGCAGCTCCCTCCTGCTCCGGTGCCAGTGCTCCTACGCCTGATGATGCTAATGCACACAAGATCAGGGAGACCAAAAAAAGGGGGGGGTGACAGAAGAAAGACATGTTGAGTGCATGCATTATCGCTACCGTTGGCGGACACGACAGACACAGGAGCCCCCTGCACTACGCTGCACACTTGGGGTACACTATTCAATCCCTGGGACATGGCCTACAAGGCTATGGCCGACCTCTGCACACATGGATGTCACAGGAGCCTGACTAGGTGAGGTTGGCACTATACACAGGTGGGGTGGGGTGCCACAGGGTCTGCCTGAAAAAGGGGACCTAACTAGCACACTCGTCCTGGCCTAGGGAAACTCACAGCCCACCTCCCCCACCCAGACACCTCCACTGCGCGCTGAATCAGCAGAATGAGAGTGTACTCACCCCCTTGTTGCTGCTGTGATGCCCTCAAGCACCCATCCAACTCCGGGTACGCCACCGCCAGGATCCTGAACATCAGGGGGGTCATGGTGCGACGGGCACCCCTCCCACGTTGGGAGGCCATCCCCAGCTGGGCCTCTGCCGTCTTCTTGCTCCAGCGGCGAATGACCTCCCATCTCTTACGGCAGTGGGTGCTCCGTCTGTGATAGACCCCCAGGGTCCGGATGTCCTTGGCGATGACACGCCAAATATCCTTCTTCGGGTGGGCACTGACCTACAGGAATTGTACAGGGGAAAAAGAGAAGTTATTACCAACTACACCGTCACAGTCATTGGCCCGCATCCCTATCCTTGCCATGTGGCACATGCACTCACCGTTGTTTCATGCACGCCTCATTCTCCCCCCCTATCTTTCATCCACCCCACTCCACACAGGCATAGCCCATGCAGCATGCTCCCAGTGTACTTACCTGTTTGTCTGGAGGACCGTAGAGTAGCGTGTACTGGGGGAGGACCCCATCAACGAGTTTCTCCAGCTCCTCCGTGCTGAAGGCAGGGGCCCTTTACCCAGACGCACAAGCCATTGTCTCTTCCAGACTGAGGTCACAGCAGCACTTGCAGTGTAAGTCCTCTCTTGTCGAAGATCAGGTATCGAGTGATTGAACAGATAGAAAATGTCGGTCACGTCCGCAGCGGTGCGTACCGTCACCGCCGGCGTACATCGTCATTGGCTCCTGGGACCCATAGGGTCCAATGTTAACCAATGCAGAATTGCGTCGCAGTCTTCGACCGCCTACCGCGACGGTGTACAGCGCCAGCGCAGTTACGTCACATCCCATTGTCCCACTTTACAGGTCAGGCAGCTGCCATTTCAGGGGCCCACATGGCATTATTTTTAATGTGTAAGCTGTGGGTACGTACCTCTGAGTTGGTTGACTCTGTGCTCACTGTTGTCCTTCATAGGCACCGTCTGCTGGGACATGTGAGGAGATGGCGGCATCCTCCGGTGTACAGACCGCTGGTGGACCTGTCGACAATGGAGTAAAGACATGTAATCATCACCTACAGGCTTGATCGTGCCACAATCCTGGAACTGTGTGCCCAGTTGGAGCCAGACCTGATGTCAGCTATCCGCCATCCCATAGGAATCCCCCCTCAAGTGCAGGTACTGTCAGTACTCCATTTCCTTGCAAGTGGGTCATTTCACACAACAGTGGCCATAGCATCAGGGATGTCCCAGCCTATGTTTTCCAACGTGTTGTCTAGAGTGTTTTATGCCCTGCTGAAACACATGCGGAGCTACATCGGTTTCCCTCAGGTGGAGGATTTGCCTACAGTGAAAGGTGACTTCTATGCCCTGGGACATATCCCCAACATGATAGGTGCCATTGATAGGACACATGTGTTCTTGCCCCCCCCGCAGGAGTGAACAGTGTACTGAAACCGGAAGATGAATGTGCAGATGGTGTGTTTGGCAGACCAGTACATCTCCCATGTGAATGCCAAATTCCCTGGCTCAGTGCATGACGCTTACATCCTGCGGAATAGCAGCATCCCTTATGTGATGGGTCAACTCCAGAGGCACAGTGTGTGGCTATTAGGTGAGCACCTGGAAGCAAGTCAGTGGGAATAGTTGTCTGGGTCTGGGGATATCCCTTCAGGTTAGTGTGTGTCTAACAGTTGTCCCTCGCCTTTTTCACGTGACTCTGGTTACCCCAAGCAGTCATGGCTACTGACCCCAGTGAGGAATCCCAGGACAAGGGCAGAGGAACGCTACATTGAGGCCCATGGGCGAACTAGCTGGATTATAGAGAGGACCTTCGGCCTCCTGAAGGCCAGGTTCAGGTGCCTCCATATGACAGGTGGTTCCCTATTCTACTCACCAAAGAAGGTGTGCCAGATCATCGTGGCCTGCTGTATGCTTCACAACTTAGCTTTGCGACGACAGGTGCCTTTTCTGCAGGAGGATGGTCCAGATGGAGGTGTTGTGGCAGCTGTGGAGCCTGTGGACACTGAAGACAAGGAAGCAGAAGAAGAGGACATCAACAACAGGAATACGGTGATCCTGCAATACTTCCAGTGAGACACAGGTAAGAAGACAAACCTACCTGCTACATCTAATTTAAATTTACTACCTCTCTACTGTCTGTCATTTTCACCCAGTGTATGGTCACTGAGTTGACACTTTCCCTTACGATTTCACAGATGTGGGTCCCACTGTGTGACATATGCTTTGTTTCCACATGGACTAGTGCTGTGTGACATAGGTGTGTTGACATTACAATAGAAAGAGCATTTTGTCACTGTAATTGCTAATACACTATTTCGAAATCACAGACAGACTCCAGATTGCTTTGTGCTTTAAGGGTGTTTATGTAAGTGCTCAATAGTGGAGGGTGCTGTAAAATGGTGAGGGGTGATGGTGGAGGAATGTCCATGGCAAAGTCCAGTCTATTAGTCTCACAGGTGCATTGCCCAAAGGGCCATGGGAAGTGGAGCTGGGGCAGTTGATGGATGGACAGGGTGACAAGGTGGGACAAAAGGATGACATTCTGGGCGGTCTCATTTCTTGGCGGGGGTCTTGGCATCGTTCTCTGTCTTTGTCCTGGATCTCAGGGACTGTTTGCGGGGTGGTTCTCCATCTGCAGGGGGTGGGGTGCTGGTGTGGTGGTCCTGTGGCGGTGCCTCCTGTCCACAAGCGCCGGTTGAGATGGTGGGCATTTCATCGTCCAGGCTAGTGTCAGGGGCCCCTTGTTGTACCACAGTGTCCCTCCTGGTGTTGAGTACTTCCTTCAGCACCCATAGGATAGTGCCCAGGGTGGAATTGATGGATCTGAGTTGCTCGCTGAAGCCCAAACACTGTTCCTCCTGCAGCTGCTGGGTCTCTTGAAACTTGGCCAGTACCATTGCCATCGTCTCCTGGGAATGATGGTATGCTCCCATGATGCTGGAGAGGGCCTTGTGGAGAGTGGGTTCCCTGGGCCTGTCCTCCCCCTGTCGCACAGCAGCCCTCCCAGTTCCACTGTGTTCCTGGGCCTCTGTCCCCTGAACGGTGTGCCCACTGCCACTGCCCCCAGGTCCCTGTTGTTGTTGGGGTGGTGGGTAAGCCTGGGTTCCCTGTAGTGGTGGACACACTGCTGTTTGACATGTCCTGGGGACAGAGGTATCGGCCTGCTGGTTGGGTGCTGTGCTGGTGTTTCCAGAGGGGGGAAGCTCTGTGGTGACCTGTGACTGTGTGAGGGGAACCGACTGTCCTGAGGTCCCAGATGGGCCGGACTGGTCGTCTAGATCCAGTTGGACAGAGCTGCTGTCATCACTGTGGGCCTCTTCTGTTGGTGGTTTGGACATGTGTGGACCCTCCTGTGCGGTGATGTTGGGTAGGGGTCCTGAAGGGGGTGTAAAAGCATGATTATTGCATCTATGTGTACCATGGTGTGCAATGGGTGGGTGACCGTGTCCCCCACTGCTTGCATTCCTGTGTGGGACCTTGTGTGATAATGGTTTAGGGGGGTGTATGGGTATGTGCCGTGGCCATGCAATGGTGATGGGTGTCCATGCTTTGGTGTTGCATGCAGGGCTTGGTGTTGGGATGTCTGGTTTGTGATAGTGGAACATCTGTGAGGAGTTGGAGTGATGGGGGTGAGGGCGAGGGTGGGGGTATGTGATAGCATGCAGGTAGGGTGGGGGGATAAGGTAGTTAAGGTTTGATTTACCAGAGTCCATTCCTCCAGCTACTCCTTCGAGGCCCTCAGGATGCAGAATCGCCAAGACTTGCTCCTCCCATGTTGTTAGTTGTGGGGAGGAGGTGGGGGTCCGCCGTCAGTCCTCTGAACCGCAAGGTGGTGTCTGAATACCACGGAACGCACCTTCCCCCATAGGTCGTTTACCCTGTCCACTATTCTGCGCCATTGCTCCATCTTCCTAGCTATGAAGGTGTGCTGCACCTGTGATCCGAATAGCTGTGGCTCTACCCGTATGATTTCTTCCACCATGACCCTGAGCTCCTCCTCAGAGAACCTGGGGTGTCTTCGCTGTGCCATGGGGTGGTGTGGGTGATGTGTGGGGAAAGTGTGTTGTGATATGTGGGGTGATATTTAGTGGTGTGTTGTGTGGGGTGCATGGATGTTATGTGGGTGATGGTGCTGTGTGCCTGTGAATGCTTGGTTGTAGATTGTAGTGTCTCTCTCTTGCCTTCTTTCGGGATTTTGGTCGTAGGGGTTTGTAGGTGATGTGGGTGTATGCTTTATATTGTATTGGGTGTGTGGGAGTGGTGTGTGTATGTGTATCAGGTGTGTGTATTTTGAATTGTCCAATGTGGTAGTGTTTTGGATGTGTGTGTGTACTTTGAGCGCGGCAGTGTGTACCGCCAATGGAATACTGCGGTTGAAAGACTACTGCGTGGATTCGTGGGTCATGATAGTGTGGGCGGATTCCTTTTGGCGTGACGGTGGAGGTTTTGTTTTCGCCAGTTTCTCACTGACCTTTGGTGTGGCGGACTTGTGTGGGTGTCTCAATTTTGGCAGATTCCGAGCTGTGGGTCATAATGGCCGTGGCAGAATTCTGCGGCCGCGGCGGTGTGTTGGCGGTCTTCTGCACAGCGGTAAGCGGCTCTTACCGCCAATGTTGTAATGACCACCTAAATCTAAACCAAAGCCCCCCCTGCTGAAACCTTAACCTGAATCCAAGCCTAAGGACACCCCTCCTAAGGCATGACCCCCACCTCTGCCATCCCCTCTCACCCCTGAGGTGCCTGCCTGCCCCCCTTGATGCCCCTACCATGTGGAGGCCACTTTGCAGTCAGAAGTCAATTGGGGCAATGCCAAATGCCACATGTGCCTGGGGCACTCAGACATTTTGGACTGGCCACAGGCCTATTTTGTATATAGTTTAGCAAAGTTGTATATTTGTCTTATATATATGGGCCAACTGCCTGTTGGATTCGATGGTGACCTACTTGTCCATCCTTTCCTTCAACATGGATGTGTTGTATTTGTGTGATTCGGTTTGTATGTGTTATATGTATGTGATTGTTTTGCAGCATGAGGTGTGTACATAACTTGTGCGTTATAACTTGTGTGATGTGTTGTGATGATATGTCATGTACGTTGTGTGGACGTGGTGTGACATCTGACATGTTGTATGGCAGTGTTTTGGTATTGATTGGTTGTGTGCGGTTGTTACATGTTGCTGTCTGTATATGTTGTCATGTGGAGGTGTGCAGTGTTCTTCCTTGCCAATGCGTTTGTGTGGTTGCGGTAGTGATATCGTTGTGTGACTCAGTGGTGTGTGTGTATGATTGTGTTGGTGATGTGTGTGTGCGGGTGGTGTGTGTGTATGGCAGGTATATTGCACAATTACGCATTTGGTGTGTGTAGTTTGTGTGTGCTTATGTTGGGGGGTGTGTGTGTTTGTATGTTGGTACGGGTGTTTGCGTGTGTGTGTGAGACGTTGCTTAACGTTCTGGCTGTGTGTGTTGTGTCTGCATGTGTACTAATGACCTTCCCTCCAGTGTGTGCTAGGTGGGTGTACTTTCAGTTGTTGTCTTTGTTGCCGTTGATGGTTCCGGAGTCTTAGTGCGATCAGGAGCAGTGGGGAGTCTTGAAGTTAGGTTGCATTGGCGGCTTTAGACGTGTCTGTGTTCCTGAAGGTGAGTGTCTCCTTTTGTACTGTTCGTTTCCACCAGGGTTTTGGTGTCAGTCTGACCGCCCTGGGAATCCTGGCGGTGTGCAACCTCGTAATATCCTGGCAGTAACATGGTCCCTGCCGGGCTGGAGATCCCTGCTGCCATCCATAGCAGTCCATCCACACCGGTGGTACTGGCGGTGTATTGGCTGTGTTCCGTTGGGAACACTGCTATGGTCATAATATGGCGGTCTTCTCGTCAGACCACCAAACCCATAATGATGGCCCTAATGTGCATTTTGAATGTATGAGTATACATGCACACCTATAACTTTCAAAGTAAATGCTGAAACAAGTATAAAAGAAATGCATATTACAACTGCAAATATAACTTGAAGTGTAAATGTAAAACTTAAATAATGAAAACATGAAAGAAATTTAAATAAACAATAGTGTGCACATTTATAAAGCTTCAGTTTCTCAGTAGTAGCATGTCATTAATGCATTCAAATATTCATACACACTAAAATTATTGTGGCACACAGTAAACATAATGTCAGAAATAAATGCGTAACTGTGCAAAGGCAATGTGTAGAGGATGGAGTCTAAATAGCGCAACTCCAATCCCCCCTCTGATGGTGATGTTAGCCATCACAATAACACACTTATGAATCTTTATCAGGTGAGATCAAGTCAAAGCCTTCTGCCTAGTATTTTGCTGATGCTTCATTCATGTCATCATAAAATCTACACTGATTCTCCACTATTTGCATATCTCTTCAAGTTCTTTTAAATACCTCCTCGTGTTGTCCTTCCTTCCTTGTCCTTATACTCTTGTATCCTTTAAAGATTATGAACAGACATATCATACAGAGTGCAGAGCACATGCAAAATTGGAAAAGAAAGGAGAAATTAAGACATTTCTCCTTTTAACATATGTCTGTTTTTAAAAGTGTTAACTTTTGGCACGAAAGCCTGTCTACTCTTGTTTATAGATAGGCTTCTGCATGGCATGGGTGGTTGCATGGGAATGTCCATGTTCCACCCATGCAATGCCCCCTTGGCGCTAAGTAATGTACTTTCCAGCACAAAAAGAGGTTTGCACTGGAAAGCAAATTAATTAAAAACATTTGTGCTTGTTAGCATCATCTTTCGAAGCTAACCCAGTGGAAAATGTTTGTAGAGCTCCCATTTAATGTGTATTTCAAATATATGATTATACATGCACACATATAACTTTCAAAGTAAATGCAGAACATGAATAAAAGAAATGCACATTGCCTCTGCAAAACCAACTTGAAGTAAAGATGTAAAGTGTGAACAATGAACACATGAAAGAAATGTAAATGTACATTAGTACGCATGTTTATAAAGCTTCAGTTTCTCAGTAGTTAGATTTCATTAAGGTGTTTAAAAGCTCATATATGTTACTATTATTCAGGCACTCAGTAAGCATAATGTCAGAAATAAATGCGTAATTGCGCAATGCCAACATGTGGAAGGAGGAAGTCTAAATTGCACTGCTCCAGTAGCAATTACACTACTAGAAAAGTATGAGTACACAATGGAATGACCATATCATGCTCATAAAATATGCTGTATTATGTGTTCAATCTTCATGGGAGCGAAGTCAGAAGAAAGGGAAATGCCTAGCATACTATTAGGTGCCTAAAGCAGTTGATGTGTATTTAAAAGGCCTTTGCAGATCTGTGTAAATAAGGTCTCTCTTGTTGACATGGCAGGAATTTTATCAAATCATTATCTTAGCTTTTTGAATCTTCACATTTTCTCTCAGTATGAAAGCAAAGAGGAGGTCGAGGTGACAAAGGCATCTTATTTGCTTTGACTCACTACAGAATTCTTATGGAGCCGCATATTATTAGCATTATATTTCCCTCTGTAAATTTTACAGGCCAGAGGTACGGGAAGGGTATAAGGTGACCTAATGGAAGCAAGGAAATAGTTCCCCCTCCGTTGAACTGTGTCAATTGTATCCAGTCCATAGATCATGAAAAGTAACTGTAATTTGTGTGCATCTGCCCCTCATACTTTTGAGCCCAGTGTCATTGCACTTGTTATGTCAGTTATACTGGATTGATGTGTTTTTCATGTAATTTCGTATCATAATGTAATTTGGAATTATATACCTTGTGATGACCGCTATATCAAGCTAGAACTATCTCATGTGCGGGCAAGACCATTTTAGGTCAAGCGTTAGCGTTCGGCCTGCTGTGTACTAAAGTATACAATAGAATGAGTTCCAGTGTTTTGATTTGTTAGTTGCAGTGCCCTTCAATAATCCTTGCTTGCTAGTGGGCAGTCCTGCCTCTTTGTCCTGCCTTTTTTAACTTTGGGAACAGCACAAAGTATTTTGTAATTGCGCTATGTCCTGTTTATCTCTTCTGTAAGGGACTTTTTTGGGGCATTTGCCTGTTTCACCTCAACAGTGTGGGTGCTTGTTCTGTCCCTCATCCCCACCAGCTACCTCTGTAAACATAAACCAACAGCAGAGGGGGGCTTTTCCAGGGCCAGCTTGCCCTCGCTCTCTTTATTTTCAGTCTGTGTGGCAAGAAAAGTCCACTCAGTAATTTACAACGCTTGGAGCTCTAACTCGCGCAAACACAGGAGCAATGCATTCCGCCACCCCACCCCCAGCTTTGCAAACTCCTAACCGGGCTTTTGTTGCCACACAAATGAAAAAAAAATGCAGCGCGATTGCGCTGCGTTTATTTTTGTTCTTTTCATTTGTGTGGAAAGAAAAGTCCAGTTAGGAGTTTACAATGGTAATAGCTCTAACTCGAGCAAATGCGTGACCCGTTGCATTGAAAATGCTTGTTAACTCCTCTATTTAAAATGCTCTGGGTTACGTCTGATTCTCTCATCTTCACACGCTGCAGCAGCCCCTCCCCAACCTAGCACGACTATCAGACGGCCTCTCTCACACACTCAATTACAATGGACAACCCTGACGTGAAACAGCATGTGCTGCGCCTCCTTGGACCCCTCCTTAGGACATGAAAAGGAAGAGTCACCAGGGAAGACTCTGCTTCTGAACAGCAGCGTTCATTCTCCCCTGCCAAGGACGATTAGTTTCTGCTATGCAAGAGTTCTCTCTTCGTTATCCCACTGAGTGGCGACACCTCCATTCACTCTGGCCGGGAGAAATATCTCTTCTACACTCCCTTAACAAATCCAGAAATAAGCTGGAAGGCAAGCCAATGACTTACCTCTTCTTGCACTTTTTTCACTTAATGGAGAGGCTCTGTCACTCTGTAAGTGCCATCTGCACCATATTCGCCATGCCTTACAGGCAGAGGCTGGCCAGTCATTTCTTTACTTTTGTCAAACCAGGGTCCCACAGAAAATATTTAGGAGTTGTTGGAAAAATCAGATCTTTCATCATGGTATCCTTTCACCAACAACATGCAAAAGAATGCCCCTTCCTACAATACAAGTGAAACTGAAAGAGACAGAGGTCTGTAGTTTAATGCTTAGAACGCAACAGTGAGTAATGTGCTCTCTGCTGGGATGTTTTCCTATGTTGAACAGGTTTTATTCTACACACGCCCTGCTCACCCATTCTTTCTGTGGTTGATAAATCGATCGTTGAGTTAATGACACCTATTACAGTGCCATGAAATGCCGGAAAATGCTTTGGAATGCTTTTACAACTCAAATTGTACGCACCTTTCCTCTTTTTATTCCCTGTTTCTGGAATGCTTTGCTTTTGGACTCTGTTACATTAATGTCTGCAACTCCTTTCATTCTTCCACACCGAATACATCATCATCCTTTTATCACATTTCCGACACGGTGTGCTGATTTTTTCCATTTGGTTGCCAATAGTGGGCTCAAGCACTATTTCTTTGGGGCTAAGGCTTATTCATGGCACAAGTCTTAAGGAAAATAAGTGGGGGGACTGACCAAGTTAGACACTATGCAAGTGACATCACGGCACATGACACCACGGCGTGTGAAATCGCACCTGGAATCACAGGTAGTGGCATCACAACCCATGACCAGACAGGAAATGACATCACAAGAAGTGAGATCTGGTCTTAAGACCTCACGCATATGCTTACCGCAAGAAAGCAAAGCCTTAGCTATGGATCCCTTTGCCCATCGTGGAGCAAATGTTTTCTTCAGCTTGGGCAGAGTGTAAAGTGCAGAGTAATTGTAAGTTTTCCTTTGGAAAGTGTGTATTTTAGTGTTATTGCTGTTCTTTTTATTTCTTTTTTTAAGACAGGTAAAAAAGAGTGCAGGAAATAAAAAGTGGAAAATGAAATTAGCGAGGAAGCTGTGTAATTGAGCTAAGATGTGCAGTACCTACCTAGCGTCTGCGAGAGGCAAAATGCCTACAGCACCTGGTATTCCCAGGCGGTCTCCGATACAAGTACTAACCAGGCCTGACAATGCTTAGTTTCCAAGATCGGGTGCATTCAGGGTGGTATGACCGTAGGCAGGTAAAGCTACAGTTTCTGCTCTCTTCTGCTCACCAAGCCCACCGCCTGGAGCCTGCTGCTCTTAATCATACCTGCACAGGCTGCCCTTGGGAAGTCGGACATGCGCTCACTGGCTGAGGCCCAATGCCCCAACTCACATGGAACACCATTCTTAGGGTAGAGCCTGTGTTGCATGCGCTTGCACATGCATTTCGCTTGCGAGACGCATTAGTAGTTAGAAAAGGGCTCGGAGCCCCACCCATGTCACGTCAGTGTCTTTCGTTGGTTCGTGGGCTTGCCTTTCAAAATCTGCTTGCTCTCATTAGTGGAAGGCATGCATATGTCATGCCTTTTCCGGTGGTTAGCCCTCCTTGAGCGCAGCGACCAAATCCTGAAAAATGCGAGTCTTGCTGTTTTCCGTCCGGTTTGTGGACTACTTTTTATCTTTTTTCGCAGCGCGATCTCGCTTGTCAGAAGTCGAGCGCTTTGCATGAGATCGACCCTTTTACATAGTTAATTGCACTTTTGCCTGTTACGTAGATAATTGCACTTTTGAAAAGTCAGGTCTGGGAGTTTACAACTGCTAATAGCTCTAACTTGGAGAAATGCGAGACCTGTTGCATTGCAAATGCTTGTTTCATATTACAGTAATGTATTACCAGCATCTTCTTGTCATACCTAACGCAATATGGCTACCCAGCGAGTTGCATTATTTGCATATTTATGCGAACCTGCAATGGAGCATTCTGTGTTATAGCCCATGGACTTTTAAGTGTCCGGTTGGTATAGTAGAGATTACATTGTGCTCATTATAAACTATCTTTCCGGTAGCCGTTTAGGAACCTCAGGGATTTTGTGGATGCACATTATTGGCATAGAATTGTTTGATGCTCAATTGCAGTCACCTGCTTCAGTTTAATTAGTTTGACATATTTGATATTATTTTAGTATGAAGGCTGTCTCATTACAATTTGTGATTTGATTATTGTTAGGAATAGGTTACAAGATGGTAGAACCTAGTATTTTGTTTGCTATACCTGTATGAAGTGTATTAGTCTACCTTCACTTCTGTCTTTTCACTACTTGCTTGACTCGACTCCAGCCACTATATATATATATATATATATATCAGACTGGTGGGTGGGGTGGGCCCCACAGTGGCCTGAAAGATCCTGGGTTAAGGGACAAAGACAAGACTTTGGGGTTTGCAGCCCTTACCATAGGCGTCCTTCCCACACTGCCTGGAATTACTATTGCAAGGAGGGGGGTGCCCTAACCTAACCATCGCTCATGGTGGAGTCCCCCCCAGGGGTGAAGAACGACTATGGCTGTGAAGCAGCCCTCCCTGCTGCTCATGCAGCCTCCTTCTGGAGGTTGGTAGGCCGAGGGGGAGGGAGCTGTGGGTCCTCCCTCTTTAGACAGAGATGGATTTGGGGATGCTCCAGTCAGGGAATCGTTCCTCCTTGAGTCACTATGGACAAGGATAAGAGACCGCAGTCACATGCCCAGTCTAGGATTGACAGGTATAAATGTCGTCTGTGGAGCCAGTGCCATCATTTGCTATGAGAGCCTCCTTGGAGATTGGCTTAAGTTCCGGGTCCTGAAGGAGGCAATTTCTCAATGGTTTGTTGGGGAATGTGCACACCAGTCTCACACACAATGCCCTCCTCTAAGAGCATGGGCATGCCCTATAATTGCCAGGCTATTAAACTACCAGACTACAGGACACCCTGGAGAATTGGGGATACCCAGGGGGTCCTACCTGGGACCTTATGTAGATCAATCTCAGCCTCATACAACAGCCTCTGGTGCAAGGATTCTCTGAGGGGACTGTATTAAAAATAGGTATGTTTGACCACTGACTTTGTGTTGCACTACTTTGCACATTAGTTGTTCAGTGTTCACCAGTTGCAGATAACATTTTGTATTCTGTTTAGCTGCCTATTGGCTATATCATGGTGTTAGACATTGCAGATGAGCTGTGTTTTGCCACATGGTGAACTAAGCTTGTTTCTTTGTATTTCTTCCTCACAGAACATGAACAGTTCATGATAAGAAAGTACATATTTTTTGTTTTCCTCAGTGCAGGGAAAGGTACGGTCTTGGAAGGAGAGCCTTGAAATGCTGGCCAGTTTTCAACATTTTTCTTCCAACTCTAACCTACAGTAGCCAGCATGTTTGAATATTTCCATCTGAGAGGGGAGGGCCTTTTAGAAGGCTCTTTCTATGGTTGTTTAAGCTATAAAAGAGGTGGCCCTGCTCAGTAGTGAGGGAATTTCCAAGACCTCATTCAGGATTGGACGTCAAATTCCTGACAACTGTCCGGTCAGGGTGGATATCTCTTTCTTGCAGTTGATTGGGGTCATCTTCTTGCTGGCATAAGAAAGATGAAGAGCTAGGCAGGCCCTACAGTGATGAATTTTTACTTTATTCTTTGCTTTGCACTTATGCTATAATATAATCAAATATATTTGCTGTGTACATTGCAGTTGAGAATCATTATGCTATATTTTCCTTTCTTTGCTGTGCCTATTTTTAAACGTGTACTTTCGACCTACTAATCTCTTTTTAGGAACATCACGGTGAAGTAATAATAACTGTCTTCTTTGAACTAAGAAGTGCATTCCAGAGATTTTTGTAAGCTCCGTCATTAGTGAAAGCAAAACAGGGGACCACCGCCATGATGTGAGACAGACCTTGTAGTGGGCTTGTTGTGCAAATGCCCTGAGACTGGGGGTGGGCTGGCAATGACTCACATTGGTATGTTCCTCAAGGGAGCACTCTATGGGAAGAAGGCAAGTGATCTGACAAAGGCAGAGGCCCACCTCTGATGCCCTGTCATGTATTAGATTGTAGTTGATTCATCTGGGGGGTAGAGGTGACTTACTTTTGGGGTAGAAGTACGGGGTGGGAGATTTGGTGAGATTTTCACTGTTTACAGTTTTTGACTCCTTTGGTTTTTCACCTTACTTTGTCTGAATCTCCATCCACATTTGCATCCTGTCTACCTACATGCCACTTCAAGGACTGCTTCCTGAAGAGATGGTGTAGGAAAGTACCATCTTGCCTGGCATGTTACCCCCATTTTTCACTGTATATATGTTGTTTTAGTTGTATGTGTCACTGGGACCCTGGTAACCCAGGGCCCCAGTGCTCATAAGTGTGCCTGAATGTGTTACCTGTGTAGTGACTAACTGTCTCACTGAGGCTCTGCTAATCAGAACCTCAGTGGTTATGCTCTCTCATTTCTTTCCAAATTGTCACTAACAGGCTAGTGACCATTTTACCAATTTACATTGGCTTACTGGAACACCCTTATAATTCCCTAGTATTTGTACTGAGGTACCCAGGGTATTGGGGTTCCAGGAGATCCCTATGGGCTGCAGCATTTCTTTTGCCACCCATAGGGAGCTCTGACAATTCTTACACAGGCCTGCCACTGCAGCCTGAGTGAAATAACGTCCACGTTATTTCACAGCCATTTTACATTGCACTTAAGTAACTTATAAGTCACCTATATGTCTAACCTTTACCTGGTAAAGGTTAGGTGCAAAGTTACTTAGTGTGAGGGCACCCTGGCACTAGCCAAGGTGCCCCCACATTGTTCAGAGCCAATTCCCTGAACTTTGTGAGTGCTGGGACACCATTACACGCGTGCACTACATATAGGTCACTACCTATATGTAGCTTCACAATGGTAACTCCGAATATGGCCATGTAACATGTCTATGATCATGGAATTGCCCCCTCTATGCCATCCTGGCATAGTTGGCACAATCCCATGACCCTGGTACTGCCAAACTGCCCTTCCTGGGGTTTCACTGCAGCTGCTGCTGCTGCCAACCCCTCAGACAGGCATCTGCCCTCCTGGGGTCCAGCCAGGCCTGGCCCAGGATGGCAGAACAAAGAACTTCCTCTGAGAGAGGGTGTGACACCCTCTCCCTTTGGAAAATGGTGTGAAGGCAGGGGAGGAGTAGCCTCCCACAGCCTCTGGAAATGCTTTGTTGGGCACAGATGTGCCCAATTCTGCATCAGCCAGTCTACACCGGTTCAGGGGACCCCTTAGCCCTGCTCTGGCACGAAACTGGACAAAGGAAAGGGGAGTGACCACTCCCCTGACCTGCACCTCCCCTGGGAGGTGTCCAGAGCTCCTCCAGTGTGCTCCAGACCTCTGCCATCTTGGAAACAGAGGTGCTGCTGGCACACTGGACTGCTCTGAGTGGCCAGTGCCACCAGGTGACGTCAGAGACTCCTTGTGATAGGCTCCTTCAGGTGTTGCTAGCCTATCCTCTCTCCTAAGTAGCCAAACCCTCTTTTCTGGCTATTTAGGGTCTCTGTCTCTGGGGAAACTTTAGATAACGAATGCAAGAGCTCAGCCGAGTTCCTCTGCATCTCTCTCTTCACCTTCTGATAAGGAATCGACTGCTGACCGCGCTGGAAGCCTGTAAAACTGCAACAAAGTAGCTAAGACGACTACTGCAACTCTGTAACGCTGATCCTGCCGCCTTCTCGACTGTTTTCCTGTTTGTGCATGCTGTGGGGGTAGTCTGCCTCCTCTCTGCACCAGAAGCTCCGAAGAAATCTCCAGTGGGTCGACGGAATCTTCCCCCCTGCAACCGCAGGCACCAAAAAGCTGCATTACCGGTCCCTTGGGTCTCCTCTCAGCACGACGAGCGAGGTCCCTCAAATCCAGCAACTCTGTCCAAGTGGCCCCCACAGTCCAGTGACTCTTCAGTCCAAGTTTGGTGGAGGTAAGTCCTTGCCTCACCTCGCTAGACTGCATTGCTGGGAACTGCGACTTTTGCAGCTACTCCGGCCTCCGTGCACTTCCGGCGGAAATCCTTTGTGCACAGTCCAGCCTGGGTCCACGGCACTCTAACCTGCATTGCACGACCTCCTAAGTTGTTCTCCGGCGACGTGGGACTTCTTTGTGCGACTTCGGGTGAGCACCATTTCACGCATCCTTGTAGTGCTTGTTTCTGGCACTTCTCTGGGTGCTACCTGCTACTGAGAGGGCTTTTTGTCTTGCTCGACGTCCCCTCTCTCTCCTGGTCTAATTTGCGACCTCCTGGTCCCTCCAGAGCCACAGCAGCGTCCAAAAACGCTAACTGCACGATTTGCACCTAGCAAGGCTTGTTGGCGCTCTTTCGGCGGGAAAATACTTCTGCACAACTCTCCACAGCGAGAGGGATCCGTCCACCAAAGGGGAAGTCTCTAGCCCTTTTCGTTCCTGCAGAAACCTCAGCTTCTTCTGTCCAGTAGAAGCTTCTTTGCACCCGCAGCTGGCATTTCCTGGGCATCTGCCCATATCCGACTTGCTTGTGACTTTTGGACTTGGTCCCCTTGTTCCACAGGTACCCTAGATTGGAAATCCACAGTTGTTGCATTGTTGGTTTGTGTCTTTCCTGCATTATTCCTCTAACACGACTTCTTTGTCCTTAGGGGAACTTTGGTGCACTTTGCACTCACTTTTCAGGGTCTTGGGGAGGGTTATTTTTCTAACTCTCACTATTTTCTAATAGTCCCAGCGACCCTCTACAAGGTCACATAGGTTTGGGGTCCATTCGTGGTTCGCATTCCACTTTTGGAGTATATGGTTTGTGTTGCCCCTATCCCTATGTTTCCCCATTGCATCCTATTGTAACTATACATTGTTTGCACTGTTTTCTAAGACTATACTGCATATTTTTGCTATTGTGTATATATATCTTGTGTATATTTCCTATCCTCTCACTGAGGGTACACTCTAAGATACTTTGGCATATTGTCATAAAAATAAAGTACCTTTATTTTTAGTATAACTGTGTATTGTGTTTTCTTATGATATTGTGCATATGACACTAAGTGGTACTGTAGTAGCTTCACACGTCTCCTAGTTCAGCCTAAGCTGCTCTGCTAAGCTACCATTATCTATCAGGCTAAGCTGCTAGACACCCTATACACTAATAAGGGATAACTGGGCCTGGTGCAAGGTGCAAGTACCCCTTGGTACCCACTACAAGCCAGTCCAGCCTCCTACATTGGTTGTGCAGCGGTGGGATAAGTGCTTTGAGACTATTTACCACTCTTGTCATTGTACTTTTCATAAGAGAAAAATATACAAAACAAGGTCAGTGTATATACACATAGCCAAAAAGTTTTGCATTTCCTCTTTTCACTCTTTTCTAAGTGCTGAAAAGTACTTCTAAACTTTCAAAAAGTTCTAAAAAGTTTTAAAAGTTTTTTTTCTCTGTCTTTCTAAAAGCTCTGACAAACTTTTTTCTCTTTTTCTATCACTTTCACTCTCTCTAAAAATGTCTGGCAAAGGCCAAAATGTTGATCTGTCCAAACTTGCATATGATCACCTTAGCTGGAAAGGAGCAAGGAGTCTCTGCATAGAGAGAGGTTTGAGTGTAGGGAAGAATCCTTCCTTGGAATTGTTGCTTAATATGCTTAGAGAACAAGATAAGGCCATAGGGGCCACATCTGTTGACAAAGTAGCAAATGGTTCCCAATCTGATTCAGGGACTCCCCCAGAAAAAGATTCAGGAAAGAAAGTTCCTAGCCTGCCCATTGCAAGACAGTCTAGCATAGTTGGTACTGAGGTGGAGTCACATTATCCAGATGATGTGCTCTCACATTACACTGTCAGCCAAGCTGTTAGGGTGACTTCTGTAAGGGACAGGTCTCCTTCTGTTCATTCCCATCATACCTCTGTATCTAGGAATGTCCCTCCCACCAACCCTGATGACAGAATGTTAGAGAGGGAACTCAATAAGTTGAGGGTGGAACAAACCAGACTGAAGCTTAAAAAGCAACAGCTGGATTTGGATAGACAGACCTTTGAACTAGAGAAGGAAAGACAGAAGTTGGGTTTAGAAACCCATGGTGGCAGCAGCAGTATTCCCCATAGTCATCCTGCAAAAGAGCATGATTCCAGGAATCTGCACAAGATAGTTCCCCCTTATAAGGAGGGGGATGACATTAACAAGTGGTTTGCTGCACTTGAGAGGGCCTGTGTTGTACAGGATGTCCCTCAAAGGCAGTGGGCTGTTATCCTATGGCATTTAGTGGAAAAGGTAGGGATAGGCTCCTTACTGTGAAAGAAAATGATGCTAATAATTTCCAAGTTCTTAAGAATGCACTCCTGGATGGTTATGGCTTAACCACTGAACAGTACAGGATAAAGTTCAGAGAGACCAAAAAGGAGTCTTCACAAGACTGGGTTGATTTCATTGACCATTCAGTGAAGGCCTTGGAGGGGTGGTTACATGGCAGTAAAGTTACTGATTATGACAGCCTGTATAACTTGATCCTGAGAGAGCATATTCTTAATAACTGTGTGTCTGATTTGTTGCACCAGTACTTGGTGGACTCTGATCTGACCTCTCCCCAAGAATTGGGAAAGAAGGCAGACAAATGGGTCAGAACAAGGGTGAACAGAAAAGTTCATACAGGGGGTGACAAAGATGGCAACAAAAAGAAGGATGGTAAGTCTTCTGACAAGGGTGGGGACAAATCTAAAAATGAGTCTTCATCAGGCCCACAAAAACACTCTGGTGGGGGTGGTGGGCCCAAATCCTCTTTTAATCAGAACAAGGAAAAGAAACCATGGTGCTATTTATGTAAAATAAAAGGCCATTGGACAACAGATCCCAGTTGTCCAAAGAAAAGCACCAATGCTCCTACCACTACAACCCCTACTGCTACCCCTAGTGTCCCTACTAATAGCAGTGGTGGTGGGAGCAAACCTACTAATAGCCAATCCAAGGGAGTAGCTGGGCTCACTATTGGTAACTTAGTTGGGGTTGGCCTTGTTAGGGAGGCCACAGAGGCTGTGTTAGTCTCTGAGGGGGCTATTGATTTAGCCACCTTAGTTGCTTGTCCCCTTAATATGGATAAGTACAAGCAGCTACCACTAATAAATGGTGTTGAGGTTCAGGCCTACAGGGACACTGGAGCCAGTGTGACTATGGTCATAGAGAAACTGGTCCACCCTGAACAACACCTACTTGGTCACCAGTACCAAGTAACCGATGCTCACAACAACACACTTAGCCACCCCATGGCTGTTGTTAATCTCAACTGGGGGGGGGTTACTGGTCCAAAGAAAGTTGTGGTAGCTTCAGATTTACCTGTAGACTGTCTATTAGGGAATGATTTGGAGACATCAGCTTGATCAGATGTGGAGTTGGAGGCCCATGCAGCAATGCTGGGCATCCCAGGGCATATTTTTGCTTTAACAAGGGCTCAGGCCAAAAAGCAAAAAGGACAGGGAAGCTTGGATCCTGGAACAATGGACCAAGTGCTCCCTAAAGCTAGGGCTAGTAGAAGCAAACCACTTCCTACTATCCCTCCCTCTACAGTGGATTCAACTTCTGAGGAAGAAGAATTCCCTCCCTGTGCAGAACCTACACCAGAGGAGCTGGAAGCAGACACTGCTGAGCTTTTGGGTGAAGGGGGGCCTGCCAGAGAGGAGCTGAGTGTGGCACAGCAAACCTGTCCCACATTAGAGGGTCTCAGACAGCAAGCTGTCAAACAGGCTAATGGGGATGTCAGTGACTCTCACAGAGTTTACTGGGAGGACAACCTCTTGTACACTGAGCATAGGGATCCTAAACCTGGAGCTGCCAGGAGATTAGTGATTCCTCAGGAGTACAGAAAGTTCCTCCTAACCCTGGCACATGACATTCCCCTAGCTGGGCATCTAGGACAAATGAAAACTTGGGACAGGCTTGTTCCCCTGTTTCATTGGCCTAGAATGTCTGAGGACACAAAGGAATTTTGTAAGTCCTGTGAAACATGTCAAGCCAGTGGCAAGACAGGTGGCACCCCAAAGGCACCCCTTATCCCACTGCCTGTGGTTGGGGTTCCCTTTGAAAGGGTAGGGGTTGACATAGTTGGCCCCCTTGACCCTCCTACTGCTTCAGGCAATAGGTTTATCTTGGTGGTAGTGGACCATGCCACAAGATATCCTGAAGCTATTCCTTTAAGGACCACTACAGCACCTGCAGTGGCAAAGGCCCTCCTGGGAATATTTTCCAGGGTGGGATTCCCAAAGGAAGTAGTATCAGACAGGGGAAGCAATTTCATGTCTGCATACTTAAAGGCTATGTGGAAGGAGTGTGGTGTAACGTACAAGTTCACAACACCCTATCATCCACAAACAAATGGACTGGTGGAGAGATTTAATAAAACTCTCAAAGGCATGATTATGGGTCTCCCTGAAAAACTCCGCAGGAGATGGGATATCCTTCTACCATGCCTCCTTTTTGCCTACAGGGAGGTACCCCAGAAAGGAGTGGGCTTCAGCCCCTTTGAACTTCTTTTTGGACACCCTGTTAGGGGTCCACTCACACTTGTAAAGGAGGGTTGGGAACAACCTTTAAAAGCTCCTAAGCAGGATATTGTGGATTATGTACTTGGCCTCAGATCATGAATGGCTGAGTACATGAAAAAGGCCAGTAAAAACCTTCAGGCCAGCCAAGAGCTCCAGAAGCAATGGCATGATCAGAAGGCTGTTTTGGTTCAGTACCAACCAGGTCAGAAAGTGTGGGTCTTGGAGCCTGTGGCCCCAAGAGCACTCCAAGATAAATGGAGTGG
Organism: Pleurodeles waltl; assembly: GCF_031143425.1. NCBI lineage: Eukaryota > Metazoa > Chordata > Amphibia > Caudata > Salamandridae > Pleurodeles > Pleurodeles waltl. The sequence continues at coordinate 556,791,955 of NC_090436.1, forward strand.
ACCCCACACAATTGTTGAAAAGAAGGGAGAAGTCACCTATTTAGTTGACTTAGGCACTGCCAGGAGTCCCCTTAGGGTGTTCCATGTCAACCGCCTGAAACCCTACTATGACAGGGCTGATCTCACCCTGCTCATGGCAACAGATGAGGGACAGGAAGAAGACAGTGATCCTCTACCTGATCTCTTCTCTTCCACAGAACAAGATGCTCTGGTGGAAGGTGTAGTTTTGGCTGATTGTCTTACTGCTGAGCAGAAAGACAATTGCATAAACCTCCTAGATCAATTCTCTGAACTCTTCTCTACTGTGCCAGGTACCACTTCTTGGTGTGAGCACACTATAGATACTGGAGACAGCTTGCCTGTCAAAAGTAAGATCTATAGGCAGCCTGACCATGTCAGGGACTGCATAAAGCAAGAGGTCCAGAAAATGTTAGAACTAGGAGTGGTTGAGCACTCTGACAGTCCATGGGCTTCTCCTGTGGTACTGGTACCAAAACCCCATTCCAAAGATGGAAAGAAGGAAATGCGTTTTTGTGTAGACTATAGAGGTCTCAACTTGGTAACCAAAACTGATGCTCACCCTATACCCAGGGCAGATGAGCTCATAGATACACTGGCATCTGCCAAGTATCTAAGCACTTTTGATTTGACTGCAGGGTATTGGCAGATCAAATTGTCAGAAGATGCTAAACCTAAGACTGCATTTTCAACCATTGGAGGACATTACCAGTTTACTGTAATGCCTTTTGGTTTGAAAAATGCACCTGCCACTTTTCAGAGGTTGGTGAACACAGTCCTGCAAGGGCTGGAAGCTTTCAGTGCAGCATATTTGGACGATATAGCTGTCTTTAGCTCCAGCTGGGATGATCACCTGGTCCACCTATGGAAAGTTTTGGAGGCCCTGCAAAAGGCAGGCCTCACTATCAAGGTTTCAAAGTGCCAGATAGGGCAGGGTAAGGTGGTTTATCTGGGACACCTTGTTGGTGGGGAACAGATTGCACCACTACAGGGGAAAATCCAAACAATTATTGATTGGGTTCCCCCTACTACACAGACTCAGGTGAGAGCCTTCCTAGGCCTCACTGTGTATTACAGGAGGTTCATTAAGAACTATGGCTCCATTGCAGCCCCTCTTAATGACCTCACTTCCAAAAAGATGCCTAAAAAGGTATTATGGACAGCAAACTGTCAGAAAGCTTTTGAGGAGCTGAAGCAGGCCATGTGCTCTGCACCTGTCCTGAAAAGCCCTTGTTACTCTAAAAAATTATATGTCCAAACTGATGCATCTGAATTAGGAGTAGGGGCAGTCCTATCACAACTTAATTCTGAGGGCCAGGATCAACCTGTTGCTTTTATTAGTAGGAGGTTGACCCCTAGAGAAAAGCATTGGTCTGCCATTGAGAGGGAGGCCTTTGCTGTGGTCTGGGCTCTGAAGAAGTTGAGGCCATACCTGTTTGGCACTCACTTCATTGTTCAGACAGACCACAAACCTCTACTTTGGCTAAAACAAATGAAAGGTGAAAATCCTAAATTGTTGAGGTGGTCCATATCCCTACAGGGAATGGACTATACAGTGGAACATAGACCTGGGAGTAGCCACTCCAATGCAGATGGACTCTCCAGATATTTCCACTTAGACAATGAAGACTCATCAGGTCATGGCTAGTCTTATTCTCCTTCGTTTGGGGGGGGGGGGTTGTGTAGGAAAGTACCATCTTGCCTGGCATGTTACCCCCATTTTTCACTGTATATATGTTGTTTTAGTTGTATGTGTCACTGGGACCCTGGTAACCCAGGGCCCCAGTGCTCATAAGTGTGCCTGAATGTGTTACCTGTGTAGTGACTAACTGTCTCACTGAGGCTCTGCTAATCAGAACCTCAGTGGTTATGCTCTCTCATTTCTTTCCAAATTGTCACTAACAGGCTAGTGACCATTTTACCAATTTACATTGGCTTACTGGAACACCCTTATAATTCCCTAATATATGGTACTGAGGTACCCAGGGTATTGGGGTTCCAGGAGATCCCTATGGGCTGCAGCATTTCTTTTGCCACCCATAGGGAGCTCTGATAATTCTTACACAGGCCTGCCACTGCAGCCTGAGTGAAATAACGTCCACGTTATTTTTACAGCCATTTTACACTGCACTTAAGTAACTTATAAGTCACCTATATGTCTAACCTTTACCTGGTAAAGGTTAGGTGCAAAGTTACTTAGTGTGAGGGCACCCTGGCACTAGCCAAGGTGCCCCCACATTGTTCAGAGCCAATTCCCTGAACTTTGTGAGTGCGGGGACACCATTACACGCGTGCACTACATATAGGTCACTACCTATATGTAGCTTCACAATGGTAACTCCGAATATGGCCATGTAACATGTCTATGATCATGGAATTGCCCCCTCTATGCCATCCTGGCATAGTTGGCACAATCCCATGATCCCAGTGGTCTGTAGCACAGACCCTGGTACTGCCAAACTGCCCTTCCTGGGGTTTCACTGCAGCTGCTGCTGCTGCCAACCCCTCAGACAGGCATCTGCCCTCCTGGGGTCCAGCCAGGCCTGGCCCAGGATGGCAGAACAAAGAACTTCCTCTGAGAGAGGGTGTGACACCCTCTCCCTTTGGAAAATGGTGTGAAGGCAGGGGAGGAGTATCCTCCCCCAGCCTCTGGAAATGCTTTGTTGGGCACAGATGTTCCCAATTCTGCATAAGCCAGTCTACACCGGTTCAGGGGACCCCTTAGCCCTGCTCTGGCACGAAACTGGACAAAGGAAAGGGGAGTGACCACTCCCCTGACCTGCACCTCCCCTGGGAGGTGTCCAGAGCTCCTCCAGTGTGCTCCAGACCTCTGCCATCTTGGAAACAGAGGTGCTGCTGGCACACTGGACTGCTCTGAGTGGCCAGTGCCACCAGGTGACGTCAGAGACTCCTTGTGATAGGCTCCTTCAGGTGTTGCTAGCCTATCCTCTCTCCTAAGTAGCCAAACCCTCTTTTCTGGCTATTTAGGGTCTCTGTCTCTGGGGAAACTTTAGATAACGAATGCAAGAGCTCAGCCGAGTTCCTCTGCATCTCTCTCTTCACCTTCTGATAAGGAATCGACTGCTGACCGCGCTGGAAGCCTGCAAAACTGCAACAAAGTAGCTAAGACGACTACTGCAACTCTGTAACGCTGATCCTGCCGCCTTCTCGACTGTTTTCCTGTTTGTGCATGCTGTGGGGGTAGTCTGCCTCCTCTCTGCACCAGAAGCTCCGAAGAAATCTCCCGTGGGTCGACGGAATCTTCCCCCTGCAACCGCAGGCACCAAAAAGCTGCATTACCGGTCCCTTGGGTCTCCTCTCAGCACAACGAGCGAGGTCCCTCGAATCCAGCAACTCTGTCCAAGTGGCCCCCACAGTACAGTGACTCTTCAGTCCAAGTTTGGTGGAGGTAAGTCCTTGCCTCACCTCGCTAGACTGCATTGCTGGGAACCGCGACTTTTGCAGCTACTACGGCCTCCGTGCACTTCCGGCGGAAATCCTTTGTGCACAGTCCATCCTGGGTCCACGGCACTCTAACCTGCATTGCACGACCTCCTAAGTTGTTCTCCGGCGACGTGGGACTTCTTTGTGCAACTTCGGGTGAGCACCATTTCACGCATCCTTGTAGTGCCTGTTTCTGGCACTTCTCTGGGTGCTACATGCTGCTGAGAGGGTTTCTTGTCTTGCTCGACGTCCCCTCTCTCTCCTGGTCTAATTTGCGACCTCCTGGTCCCTCCAGGGCCACAGCAGCGTCCAAAAACGCTAACCGCACGATTTGCACCTAGCAAGGCTTGTTGGCGTTCTTTCGGCGGGAAAATACTTCTGCACAACTCTCCACAGCGAGAGGGATCCGTCCACCAAAGGGGAAGTCTCTAGCCCTTTTCGTTCCTGCAGAAACCTCAGCTTCTTCTGTCCAGTAGAAGCTTCTTTGCACCCGCAGCTGGCATTTCCTGGGCATCTGCCCATATCCGACTTGCTTGTGACTTTTGGACTTGGTCCCCTTGTTCCACAGGTACCCTAGATTGGAAATCCACAGTTGTTGCATTGTTGGTTTGTGTCTTTCCTGCATTATTCCTCTAACACGACTTCTTTGTCCTTAGGGGAACTTTGGTGCACTTTGCACTCACTTTTCAGGGTCTTGGGGAGGGTTATTTTTCTAACTCTCACTATTTTCTAATAGTCCCAGCGACCCTCTACAAGGTCACATAGGTTTGGGGTCCATTCGTGGTTCGCATTCCACTTTTGGAGTATATGGTTTGTGTTGCCCCTATCCCTATGTTTCCCCATTGCATCCTATTGTAACTATACATTGTTTGCACTGTTTTCTAAGACTATACTGCATATTTTTGCTATTGTGTATATATATCTTGTGTATATTTCGTATCCTCTCACTGAGGGTACACTCTAAGATACTTTGGCATATTGTCATAAAAATAAAGTACCTTTATTTTTAGTATAACTGTGTATTGTGTTTTCTTATGATATTGTGCATATGACACTAAGTGGTACTGTAGTAGCTTCACACGTCTCCTAGTTCAGCCTAAGCTGCTCTGCAAAGCTACCATTATCTATCAGCCTAAGCTGCTAGACACCCTATACACTAATAAGGGATAACTGGGCCTGGTGCAAGGTGCAAGTACCCCTTGGTACCCACTACAAGCCAGTCCAGCCTCCTACAGATGGCTCCACAGTTATCGATGGATCGCCCCATGGCTAATTTCAAAGTTGTATCCTCTAACATCAGTGGCCTCCTTGACTGCATCAAATTCACGGCAGTCCTTTGGTTCACCAAAAGACTCGCCCCTGAAATATTGCTGCGGCAAGAAACCCACCTGTTGGGTTCCAGTTGTCCCTTTCTCTGTAGATTTGGAAATTACTGGCAAACCCTACGTTGAAGACTCAGAGGATCCAGGGGGTAGCCATTCTCCTGCATAGACATTTCCCACTAGTGGTGACACACGCTCTTCATGACTCACGTGGTCACTATGTGGGGATAGAGGGCTTGCTAGAAGGGAAACCTTGTATAATTTTGTGCATTTATGTACAATCTCAGTCAAAAGTGCCAACCTTGGAAATACTAACAGGAGGAGTAGTGAGCGTGACAACTGAGGTCACAATCCTGGGGTAGACTCTAGACCCAGCAGAGGATACATTGGGCCCTAATACAAGGCATTGAATGGAGAAGTCTAAGCTACTGAGGTCATTGCTGGCTTCTCTGGGCCTCTGCGATTGTTGGAGGATCTGGGACCTGAAAGATATGAACATGGTATTTAAAAGTAAAAAAAATCATCACAAGATCTATGGCTCCTATAATGTGCAATACATATGAGTAGGGCTGGCTTATCTTTTTACCATTCCCTCTGGCGTTTTGGCGGTAAAAGTAATAATGTAAGTAATATGTTCAAAGGGGACAACTAGTCATGACCCAAGTGAGGTCCCACGATCCAGATAATAGTCAGTACAGATGTCCAAACATGTAACGAATGAAGAACAAAGACTTTCTGTTACGTTACGACCATGACAATGTTGCAATTCTTTTTAATATATTGCTTTTCAACCTTTTCTATTGCCACTATTGTGCTCATTTTTATACTTACAAGTACACACATGATATGCATTGGGATACAATGCAAATTTAATTTAAATATATTGCTAGAGTGGATTACTGGGTGTGTCTGTTCATGATTGAAAGACGTTTGGAACCCACTAACAACAAATACTGCTGCTCCTAATTTTGGGCTGTATTTTTCTCAGAACAGCCAAAACGTGCCATAGTCAAAAGACAATCGTGGGGAACAAGTGTCCTGAAAGTGGCAATGTACTTGTATTATGATTTGTTGTTAAGAGGACTATAAGCATTTAACCAGGAAATGCAAGTTTAACAGATACAAACAGGTATGTATGTTGTTGGTCCAGTGACTCAATGCCTTGACAGTATTGTCTAGGCATAACAGTGTAGTGTTAGGCTTTAGGTCAATTTGAGCAACTGTCTTAGAAGGCAGCCTTGAAATTCTTATTTTCATGTGCAATGTTTGTTAAATGCTGGCATGTATTAGACCTTTACCTCTGGAATGCTGGTACAAACTTCTGCCTCTACCCTCACCACCCTTCCTTCACTCACATTCTGAACACTTGTTTAAAGGTTTCATAAAGGAAGCTCCTAACTCACACCTATGATTTGGATTCAGGCATATGGGGGTAGATTGAAATGAACTGGTCTCCTACAGGAACTTTTAATACCCAATGGCTTTGGTTGTACGTCAGAATATCAAGGGACAAAATATTGTGGTTCCAAAATATCCATTCCTAAATGTTGAAGGGGGAAGATATGTGCATGTAGGTAAGTATAGATTAACTATTACTAACTCCATAGTGGAGTTAGGAATAGCAAATCTATACTTTCCTAAATCCACTTACCTTGAGAATGTTTTCATATAATATTTGACAGGATCGGGTCGCTCAGTGGACTAATGTACCCTCTGCAGGGATCTGTGTTTGACCTCATTGTCATAGGTTTGAATCTTGGCACGTCCACATAGTCTCTCATCCTCAAGTGGTCACTAAAATGAGTACTGCCGAGTTAGGCAACAATTACTGTATGTTTTTTTAATGCCAGAATATCCGCCAGGGTCAATGTGCACTTTACGTATACACGTTTTGTTATTTAGGTCCCTGTATTTCGCCCTCACAATAGTTTGTAGTCTATACTCTCATGGAATACCTCAGACTCTCTACCAAAGTCAGAATGACTCTCCTGTGCATTCTCATAACTTGGCCTTCATCTACATCTGCAAACCAGGAGGTTTATATTAACGAGAACCTCAAAGGAATAGCCAGAGGCTCCCTGTTCCAAGTACATGGCTATTTGAATAAGGCATTTAGGCCCTCATTACAACCCTGGCGGTCGGTTATAAAGTGGTCAGGTGGAAGACAATTTTCCGCCCACTGTAATATGACACACCAATGCGCCACCTTTTCTGGGGTGGTACCAACGAAATCAAAAGCCTGGCGGAAACACTGCGCAGAGGGGAAACGACTCACCTCTCGAGACTCAGGGAACAACCATGCCGCCATGGAGCCCGTGTTGCATGTCTTCCCGATGTTGTTTTATGTCCTGCTCCACTACGAACACCAACAACGGTGAAGACGACCATGGTGAGTACAGCCGCGAGCACACAGGGGAGGGAAGAAGGAAAAAGAGAGTGACACACACATGCAACACAGAACACCTCCACCCCCAACACCATACACACAACCAGATGCGGTAACATAACATATCCACCCCGTACCCCTCAGGAATAATGCAAGGACAACTACTATAGAGCAAAAAGAGAGTAATCAGATAAATATAGTGGAAATACGTGCATCCAAATAAAAAAGTATATACATATTTACAAATCAAGGGACAGTGCCCAGTCCTCAATGTCCACGGGCCACAGGGTCACATCACAAAGTCCAAGGTCCCACCTCACTCCTGCAACAACACAGAGAGAACACTGCAGGGGCATCAGGTCGAAAATAGCCAGGAACCTCAGGGGGACGGGGAACGGGGGTCACCTCAGCCGGAAGATGGTACAATGCCACTGGTCCTGGAGGGGGCAACATGCCCATAACTCTGTCCTAGGGAGTGCAAGGCCACAGTCTCTCATGTGGGTGACTTGCCCAAATGCTCTGGAGGGGGCAACATGCCCTGTGCGCTGTCCTGGGGAGTGCAAGGCCACAGTCTCTCAAGTGGGTGACTTGCCTGTATTCTCTGGAGGGGGCAACATCCCCGTGCGCTGTCCTGGGGAGTGCAAGGCCACAGTCTCTCAAGTGGGTGACTTGCCCACTGGCTCTGGAGGGGGCAACATGCCCTATGCGCTGTCCTGGGGAGTGCAAGGCCACAGTATCTCAAGTGGGTGTCTTGACTACTGGTTCTGGAGGGGCATCGTGCTCAGTGATCTTCATCCTGGGGAGGATGGGGTGAGTGGAAGGCTTCTCCACTAGTTCTGGAGGGGGCATCATACCCAGGGAGCTTCATCCTGGGAAGGATGGGGTGAATGGAAGGCTTCTCCACTGGTTCTGGAGGGGGCATCATGCCCAGTAATGCAGATCTTGAGGAATGCAAGGTCACAGTCTCTCAGCTGGGTGTCATACCCACAGGATTTGCATGGGCCAGGCAGCACAACAGCCCATGGATGCAGGACTACACACTGTCGGCTGGCGGAGAAGGCTGCACATGGGTGGCAGAGGTGCTGCTGCTGGTGGAGCTGGCAGTGCTGGGGGGAGGCTCCAGCCCATCCCCTGCAGTCTCGGACAGTTGCCCACTGGGGTTGCTGCAGCTGGTGGCGCTGCTAGTGGCGGTGCTGACAGTGGTGGGGGGAGGATCCAGCCCATCCCCCGCAGCCTGGGATGGCTGTCCACTGGGGCTGTTGCTGCTGCTGCTGGTGGCGGTGCTGGGAGTCGTGGGGGGAGGCTTCAGCCCATCCCCTGCAGCCTCGGATGGCTGCCCACTGGGGCTGCTGCAGCTGGTGGCGGTGCTAGTGGCGGCGCTGACAGTGGTGGGGGGAGGCTCCAGCCCATACCCTGCAGCCTGGGATGGCTGCCCACTGGGGCTGTTGCTACTGCTGCTGGTGGCGGTGCTGGCAGTCGTGGCGGGAGGCTCCAGCCCATCCCCTGCAGCCTCGGACGGCTGCCCACTGGGGCTGCTGCTGCTGGTGGAGGTGCTGGTGGTGGTGCTGGCAGTGGTAGGGGGCTCCAGCCCAACCCCTGCAGCCTCGGACGGCTGCCCACTGGGGCTGCTGCTGTTGGTGGCAGTGCTGGCAGTGGGGGGGGAGGGGCTCCAGCCCATCCTCTGCAGCCTCAGACGGCTGCCCACTGGGGCTGCTGCTGCTGGTGGCGGTGCTGGTGGCAGTGCTGGCAGTGGTGGGGGGAGGCTCCAGCCCATCCCCTGCAGCCACGAATGTCTGCACCACCATGGTTGGTGGTGTGGGCACTGAATGAGTCCCAGCACGAGGCCTCTTTTCCTTTCTGCCTGCTGGTGCAGGCCCCTTGTCCTCCCTCCCATCAGCTGGGGATCGCTCCTTGCTCCTTTTGGCAGCAGCTGGGGATGGCTCCTTGCTCCTTTTGGCAGCAGCTGGGGATTGCTCCTTGCCCTTCCTTGCAGCAGCCGGGGGTGGCTCCTTGCCCTTCCTTGCATCAGCTGGGGGTGGCTCCTTGCCCTTCCTTGCAGCACTTGGTGCAGGCACCCTTTCCGTGTGGCTGCCTGGTGCCCGGGATCCTTTCCCACCTGGAGTTGGTGTGGACACTACTGTGCCCGTGGACTGGGTGGCTGAGATGCTTGCCTGGGTTTTAGTCACCCTGGCCTGATGTGAAGGACGGTGGGAAGGAGTGGTAGGGAAGAGGTCAATGGAGGGGAGGAAAAGCTGCTTAGGGACATTGGGGCAGGAAGAGGGAGAATGTTTGGGAGTGGAGGAAGAGGAAGTGGTTGTAGGAGGTGTTGATCTGCTGTGTTTGGGAATAGGTGCATGGGCTGGATGCTGTTGTGAGGTGGATGGCTGTTGGGTGTCTGAGTGCTTGCGTTTGTGTACTTTGGGAGGAGGGGGCACAGACATAGTGGGAGAGGACACAGAGGACGTGTGCATGGATTTGAGGGTCGTGACTGCCAGTGGGTTGTGTGCTCTGATAGGTGTGCTGGTGATGGTGGTAGTGGATGAGGATGTAGTGCATGCAGGTGTGAGTGTAGATGGAAATGGGAGGGAGGTGGACGATGAGGAGGAGGCCGCCACAGTGGAGGCAGTGGATGTTGGTATGTCTGCATCTGGATTGTGTTTGTGTGAGTGCCTGTGGGATGATGTGTGGTGCTTGTGTTTGCCATGTACAGTCTTGTGTGTTGCCTTGTGTGCATGCTCGTCTGCCTGTGTGCTTGGGATAGGTTGGCGTTGAGGGGAATGGGATTGGGTAGAGGAAGTTGGAGGGGGTTGGGTGGAAACAGGGAGAATGGCTGCCATCAGAGAGGAGGCCAGAGCCTGGATTGATCTCTGTTGGGCCGCAAAGCCAGTGTGAATGTCCTCCAGAAATGCATTGGTCTGTTGCATTTGGGCGGCCAGCCCCTAGATGGCATTCACAATGGTTGACTGCCCAACAAAGATGGATCACAGGAGGTGAATAGCCTCCTCACTCAGGGCAGTATGGCTAACTGAGGCAGGGCCTGAGGTGCCTGGGGCGAAGGAGATGCCCACCCTCCTGGGTGGGCGGGCACTGGAAACTCGCTGAGGGGCTGCTGGGATGACGGTGCTGGTACGGGGGTGGCGGCTGCCACCACCAGGGAGCTTCCATCTGAGGAGGTATCCGTGTCCGAACTGTCCCCTGCAGTCTCCGCCGTGGTGCTCCCCTCGCCTTCCGGCCCACTGGTGCCCGCACCGTCAGTGAATTCGGCTTCCTGGGTCTTGTGGGATGCAGATCCTCCTGTGGCCGGTGCCTCTGCTCCTCCGCCAGATGATGCTAATGCACATAAGTACAGGGTGACAAAACAAAAAAGGGGGGAAGAGACAAAGGATACACTTGATCAACGGCAGCACCAACACCACCGTTGGCGTACACAACACACTCACACACAGGGAATAGCCCTACGCATTAGAAAATGCACTACCAGTCACAATGCTAGTCACCAGCACATGGATAGGGACACCTAACGCCAATTGCAGCATATCTGAGAGCCACAGACTCCTGCCCAGTAGTGGATGCCTACTAGCTTGGTTGGAAGACTTTCATATAAGAACCCTGACCAACATGGGACCTACTCTGCAATGTCAGGCCTGGCCTAGGGGCACCCACAGGCCCACATACCCCACCTGGGTACCACCCCACCAGGCGTAAGTAGTAATGAAGAGCACGGTACTCACCTCCTTTTTTGCTGCTGTGATGCCCCCAAGCACCCATCTAGTTCCCGATAGGCCACCACCAGTAGGTGGGCCATCAGGTGGGTCAGGGTTCAACGGGCACCCTTTCCTCATTGGGAGGCCATCCCCAGCATCTCAGGTCCTCCCACTTTTTCCGACAGTGGGTGCTCCGCCTGTCATAGACCCCCAGGGTAGGCACGTCCTTGGCGATGGCACACCACATACCCCTCTTTTTATGGGCGCTGATCTGCAGAGGAAATATACACAGGGAAAGGTATTAGTCCGACCTTCCTGCCTGTTACACTTATGGCCCACAATGCCTCATCCTATCCCCTTTTGCACAGACATGGCCGAGCATACATGCTGCACGCTTCCCAGGGCCCATCCACCCCCCCACCCTACATGAGGCCTTCACACACAGCACTCCATGCATTTACGCCACATGCATCGTACATATGGTGTACTCACCTAGGCACATACTGTAGTCGGTACTGGGGTAGGGCCCCATCCACCAGTCACTCCAACTCCGCCGAGGTGAAGGCAGGGGCCCTTTCCCCAGTGACAAGAGCCATGGTCAGTTTCATATACAGTTCACAGCAGCACATGCAGTGTAGGTCCTCTCCTGTTGAGGGTCAGGTAGCAAGTGAGTGAAAGGATAGAAAATGGCGGTCACGTCCACAGTGGTGCGTACTGCCACCACCGGCGTCCATCACCATTGGCCACTGTACCCCATAGGGCTCAATGATAACCAATGAGGAGTTGCATGGTGGTTCTCGACCGCCTCCCGCAACGGCTTACGTCAGCAGAACTACCTCATTTCCACATGTCCCTCCACACAGGACAGGCGGACACCATTTCAGGGGGGGCAGGCCATGGATCATAACTGTGTTACAGCACACAAATTCACATTATGGACATATCCCACCATAATATTGTAGCAATCACGATATGCATTGCACCGTAGTGGTTAGAATGTACAGATAATGACCAACTGCTCACTCTTTTGCCCCATAGATTGCTTCTGCTGCGGATGAATAGGAGATGGAGTCATATCCCCATGTACAGACCCCTGTTGGACTTGGAAACAATGGAGGACAGGCACATTGTCCTCACCTATAGACTTGACAGGGCCACAATCAAAGAGCTGTGTGCCCTATTGGAGCCTGACCTGATATCTCAATAGTGCTGACCAGAGTGTTGTCTGCCCTGATTAAACACATGTGCAGCTACATCGTTTTCCCCCAGGTGGAGGATTTGGCCACAGTGAAAGCTGACTTCTATGCAATGGGACATATCCCCAACATCTTTTGGGCAATAGATGGTACACATACTTCATTTGTCCGCCCACCCCCGGCGAAATGAATAGGTGTTCAGAAATCGTAAGAGTTTTCTCTCCATGAATGTCCAGATGGTGTGCTTGGCGGACAAGTACATTTCCCATGTCAATGCTAAATATCCTGGGTATGTACATGATGCCTTTATCCTGAGGAATAGCAGCATCCCAAATGTGATGGCCCAACGCCAGAGGCACCGGGTGTGGCTTATAGGTGAGCCCTGGTTCCCTCCCAGTGGATGTTGGTGTATGGGTATGTTGTGGGCCCTAAGGGTGAATGTGTGTGGCTAACAGTTATCCCTCGATATTTGCAGGTGACTCTGCTTACCCCAACCTCTCATGGCTACTGACCCGTGTGATGAATGCCAGGACAATGGCCGAGGAACGTTACAATGAGGCAAATGGGTGAACAAGACGGATTATAGAAAGGACCTTCGGCTTCCTGAAGGCCAGGTTTCGGTGCCTCCATCTAACTGGTGGATCCCTGTGCTACTCACCCAAGAAGGTCTGCCAGATCATCGTGGCATTCTGTATGTTGCACAACCTTGCCTTGCGCCACCATGTGCCTTTACTGCAGGAGGAGGAGGCTGGATATGGCCGTGTGGCAGCAGTGGACCCTGTGGACATTGAAGATGGGGAGGCAGAGGATGAGGATGAGGACAACAGAAGTGCAGTCATTCGTCAATACTTCTAATGAGACACAGGTAAGACAGTGTACTACTGTACAGTTGAATTGCAATGTTTGAACCTTGTTAATTGAATACATTTTGAAATGATTTGACATACACCATACTTGTATTTTTTCAGAGGGTGTTTATTTAAGTGCTAAGGAGTAGGGGGGTAAGTGCATTGAGCTGTGGGGATGATGGAAGAAAGTCCAAGTTAGAGTCCAGTCTATTTGTAACACAGGTGGAGTGTCCAAGGGGGCATAGGATGGGGAGCAATGGCAGTTCAAGGTGGGCAGGGTGACAGAGTGGACAAAATGGTGACATTCAGGCGAGTCTTATTTCCTGTCTGTGGTCTTGGCAGTAGTCTCTGGCTTCTGCCTGGATTGCAGGGATCGTTTGGGGGCTGGTTTTCCATCTGCAAGGGGAGGCGTGCTGGTGGCCTGTTGGTCCTGTCCACTAGTGGCAGTGGAGGTGGAGGGCTGTTCAGTAGTGTGGCTAGTGTCAGGGGCCCGCTGTTGTGCCACTGCCTCCCTCATAGTGTTGACCATGTCAGCCAGCACCCCTGAAATGGAGACCAGGGTGGTGTTAATGGACTTCAAGTCCTCCCTGATACCGAGGCACTGTCTCTCCTGCAGCCACATGTTCTCCTGCATTTTGTCCATGATCTAGCCCAGCGTATCCTGGGAATGCTGATATGCTCCCAGGATCGCAGAGAGTGCTTCGTGGAGGGTTGGTTCCATGGGCCTGTCCTCCCCCTGTTGCACAGCAGTCCTCCCAGCTTCCCTGTTGTCCTGTTGTCCTGTGCCTCTGTCCCCTGAACCGTGTGCCCACTGCCACTGACCCCAGGTCCCTGATTGTCTTGGGTTTGTTGGGTGGCCTGAGGTCCGTGTACTGGTAGACACACTGCTGATTGACGTGTCCTGGGAACAGAGGTATGGGCCCGCTGGTTGGGTGCTGTGCTGGTGTTTCCTGAAGCTACCTCCATGGCGGTCGGAGTGGTACATTGGCTGGTTGGCATCAGCCAACCCGCCAATGTCATAATCTGGCAGTAAGACAGTACTACTGCCACATTAACGCCGAACGCCGGGGTCATAATAATGACCCCCCTAGTCTTCATCGAGCATGAAGATATGTTCTGCTCTTCATCCAGCAGTATGACACATGTTCTTCATTCAGCACTGCAACACGTACTTCATTTATCACTGCAATACATGTTCCTCATTCAGTAGTGTGATACATGTACTTCGTTCAACACTGCGATACATCTTCTTCATTCAGTAGTGTGATACATGTTCTTCATCCAGCCTAGAGACACATGTTCTGTTCCTCATCTTGCTGGGTGACACATGGTCTTCATTCAGCACAACTGTACTTTTTCTCCATGCAGTAGTGTGACACATGTTCCTCATTCAATAGTGCAATATATGTTCTTCATTCAGCACTGAGATATGTGTTCTTCATTCAGCAGTATGACATGTTTTTCATCCAGCAGGAAGACACATGTTCTGTTCTTCATCCAGCAGGTCGACACAGGGTCTTCAACCAGCAGAGAGTCACATATCCTGTTCTTCATCTAGCAGGGTGACACATGTTCTTCATTCAGCACTACAACACTTGTTCTTCATTCAGCAGTGTGATACATGTTCTTCATTCAGCACAGCAATCCATGTTCTTCATTCAGCAGTGTGACACATGTTCGTCATCCAGCAGGGAGACACATTTTCTGTTCGTCATTCAGCAACGTGACACATGATTTTCATTCAGTACTGCAATACATCTTCTTCATTCAGCAGTGTGACACATGTTCGTCATCCAGGGGGGAGACACCTATTCTGTTTGTCATCCAGCAGGGTGACACATGTTCTTCATTCAGCACTGTAATACATGTACTTCATTCATCAGTATGATACATATTCTTTATTCAGTACTGTAATACATGTTCCTCATTCAGTAGTGTGACACGTTTTCCATTCAGCAGTGTGACACATGTTCTTCATCCAGCAGAGAGATACATTTTCTGTTCTTCAGTCAGGGCGACATGTGATCTTCATTCAGCACTACAGTACATGTCCTCCATTCAGCAGTGTGACACGTCCTTCATTCAATAGTGTGACATGTGTTCTTCATTCAGCACTGAGATACATGTTCTCCATTCAACAGTGTGACGCATGTTCTTAATCAAGCAGGGCGACACGTGGTCTTAATCCAGCCGAGTGGCACATGTTCTTTATTAAGCAGTGCAAAATGTTCTTCCTTCAACAGTGTGACACAAGATCTTCATCCAGCAGAGACACATGTCCTGTTTTTCATCCAACAGGGTGACACATTGTTAAAGAGGGGGTCTCTAGTTGGCAGCGGTTTGCACCCTAGTCAGGGTAAGGGAGTCACACTGCTAAGATAAACCTTGCCCCCCCCCCCACCTTGGTAGCTTGGCACAAGCAGTCAGGCTAATCTCTGAGGTAATGTGTAAAGTAATTGTAAACAAGCACACACACATACACACACACACACGCACACACACACACATACACAAACACACACACACACACACACACACACACAGTAACATAGTGCAAACACCACAAAGTTACTCCATACCAGTTTAGAAAAGTAGCCAATATTTATCTGTATAGAACAAGACCAAAACAACACACATCCAACATACACAACTAAAGATATTCATTTTTAAAGATTAAATCTTAGTAAAGCGCTTAGAAACACAATAGCTCAAACTGGGGCTATTGTGGCGTGTTGACCAGGTTGTTCCCAACAATCTGAAGCCACTCGCAAGGAGTTGCGGGCTGGTCATGGAGTCGCCCGACTCCAGGTACAGTACCTTGGAAAACAATGAGGAAACAAAGACGTTGCGCGGAGTCAGGGAAGTGAGGCGTTGCTGAAGCCGGTGCGGCATTTCTTCCTTACTGCCACCGGGGAGGTGAGAATGCAGTTTCTTACTGCTAGGCTGGGGAGGTGAGGCGTCGGTTCCTTATGATTGCAGGGGAGGTGAAGCGGAGTTGGCGGTGTGGCAGCGATTCCTTACGACAAGACGGGGTAGATGATCCAGCAAGTCAAGATGTAAGGCGTCGACTTCGTGATGTCACAATCACATCATGGGCCACAGGACCTGTGGCAGAGTCGGAGTCGTGTATCATGGACATCAGTAACAAGGCACTCTGGACTCATGCTGTGGTGGAACTTTGGAGGCACTGCAGTGACGTTGGGCCTGTTGTGGAGGTCACAGTTGTTGCACTCAGCAGGGAATATGGCTCCAGTCCATCATCCTTTTTTGTTGCTAAAGTTGCCAGCTTGTGCCACTGAATTGAAGCTAGCCTGGCTGATGAGGGATGATATCCCGAATCTGGTCCCAGGTACCTTTTTTCCAGTCCTCGGAGGACCTAGTCTGGCAGCTTGGGGTGGACTGTTCCCATAGGAACCAGGTATAAGACTGATTTGCATATGGCTGGGCCCAAACTGGGGTGGTATGGTGAGCAAAACAATGAATGGTGTAACCCAGATCTGTGACTGGGGATGAGTGTTTCAAAAGTTTCACCACTCCAACCATCATCCTTTTGTGTTGCGGAGTCTAAGAGCGGGACCGGTCGTGAAGTTGTTCATGACATTAATGCACTTGTTTCTTCCTTGTTACACAAGAACTCACTCCCAAGGCCCAAGAACTGGATTTGACACCCATTGGCCAGGACTCTCAGCCAGAGAACACAGGCACTGGCAGGTGAAGTCTTTAATGTCCCTGAGACTTCCTAACAGGAGGCAAGCTCAGTCTAAGCCCTTGGAGAACCACAAGGCAACATCACAAAATAAAATGATGGACGGATTATTGAAACCTTTCAAACACTCACAGATCTGGGTTTAATCCATCGTTATTTTGCTTGCAACATCACCCTAGTTCAGACCCAGCCATATGCAAATCAGTCTTGACCCTGCCCTGTTCTTCATCCAGCAGGGAGTCATGTTCTGTTCTTTATCCACAAAGGTGACACATGTTCTTCATTCAGCACTGCAATTCATGTTCTTCATTCAGCAGTGGAACACATGTTCTTTACTCAGCTGTGCAACGCGTGTTCTTCATCCCCAATTGTGACACATGGTCTTCACCCGGAAGCATGACATATGTTCTTTA
This sequence comes from Pleurodeles waltl, assembly GCF_031143425.1. Lineage (NCBI taxonomy): Eukaryota > Metazoa > Chordata > Amphibia > Caudata > Salamandridae > Pleurodeles > Pleurodeles waltl. The sequence continues at coordinate 556,808,992 of NC_090436.1, forward strand.
TTAAGCACAGCAACACGTTGGCCACGAGGGGAAGGGAGACTTGGGCCTTAGCAAGTTTGAATGCACATAATGCGTATGATACAGTGGATTGGCTATTCATGGGTGGTCTCTCCATAGATGTGGGTTAGGTGAGGACTACCTCAGATGGGATATGCTGCTAAATACTGACACCAGGGCCAGAGTGAAAGTGGGACACAGACTGTCGGATGTTTGGCCAATAGGGAGAGGAACATGACAGAAGTACCCTCTCTATCCACTGATATTTACTATGGTCATAGAACTACTAGTTCAGATTATACGTGGTAGGCATACGGGTATCGGGATCAGCATCATAACTGGGGATAAGAGGGAAATAGTGTTTCTATGTGCCAATGACATTCTGCTAACACTGAGGGCCGGCGACTAACTGGACAATTCTCCTTGACGTCATAAAAAGGTGGGGACTCATTCGGGCTTCACCCTGAATAAGGATAAATCAGTGCTCTATACTTAGGCACAGGGACTGAGGAGGGGCAGCACATGGGCACAATCTAAGTACAGGCTACACTAGTCAAATATTTAGGGATTTACCTAAGCTCAGATATGTGCAGAGGCATATGAGGTGAATGCAGAAGGACTACTGCTTGGTCTTGAGAAAAGTGTATGCAGTTGCTTGTGATTTCTTATGTCATTAACAGGACAAATTACAATAAGTAAAATGAAAATGCTACCCAGGGAGAGAGAGATATATATATATATATATATATATATATATATATATATATATATATATTGCACCACATGTTGATGAGTATACCAGAAAGGTGCTTTTGCAAACTAGACAAGCTTCTCAGACTGCTTTACTGGGAGACAGGGTGGGCACGACTAAGCTGGGATGTCCTGAGATTGCCCTGGGAAAATGGGGGATGCAAGCCCCAGACCTCCGGTTCTCTTACTGGCCCTCCCATTTGCAATATGCAGCACCCTGGTTTGGGAGGATGTGGATGACCCAGTGGGGGATATATTGAAATTACTAATCCACTCAAGGCAGCTCTTAGCTCTACCCTTAGTCCCAAAGACCCCAAGAAGAAAGGGACTGGCCTGCCATTGCAAGTCTGAGCTCTATTGAAGTTATGGGAGAGAGTGACCAAAAGAATGGGTGATCTGTGTGTGGGTATATATATATATATTGGATTTTTTTGAGGGGAAATGCGACTTATGCAAATGGTCATGCCACAATCAGGCCGAAGCAGAGGTCGGGGTGGCACAAGGTGAGGCGGGGGAAGAGGAAGAGACAACAAACACAAGGAATAGATGTTGACACTGCTTTGAAGAATGCAAATACCATTGTGAATATCTCCAAAATCAGTTTGACCCCTAATCAAGAAAGTTTTCTCAACTTAGGACTTAGCTTCTGTCCAACTATTCACTGGGATTATGTAAAGACATGCATTGAATGATATCAATTTGTTCGCACACTGTGTTTGATGAAACATTTTTCTAGTAAACCACCGGGTACACATCATTTTAATGCAACTAATATGGTTAACTTTTCAGGATTTATAATTGGCGATACCCCAGAATTGGTTATGACTAGTGATTTAACCAATGAAGGAGCTATAGGTGAATCTCAGATAGTTGAGAATGCATGCACTGACATTGTTACTTTAACTAAGATGGGCTTCACAACAAACTGTTGTGTGACCAGCTCCCTGAAACGTTCCAGTAAGTTTAGTCCCCAGCTACCAACCGGGGATTTGATTGATACATTCCACAAATTGGTAGTTGGAGACATTGATAAATTTCGTGTAAACTGGCAGTCCAAGATGTCCAGATCAACGAATTTTACTGTCAATGATTGGAAAGACCTAAATTCCCTCAAATCCAACACTACGATTGCCATCAAGCCCTCTGACAAAGGTGGTAATATTGTTATTATGGATGCACAAAAGTATGTCAAAGAAGCCAATTAGCAATTAACTAATATTGATCATTATGACAAATTATGTTCCAATCCCACCACCCAATATCAACAGAGCTATTGGGAGATGTTAGATGATTGGCTTATAGAAAGTCTTATTGAGTATGAAGAATATTCTTATCTTAAAATTGATTCTCCAAAAATTCCATGTATTTACTTTTTACCTAAAATACATAAGAGGAAATATAATCCCCCAGGTAGACCCATTGTCAGTATGAATCAATCGTTATTGGAAAACACTTCAAGCTATTTAGATCTTTTTTTATGCCCCTATATCACTGAATTACCTTCCTATTCACGAGACACTAATGATTTTCTATCTAAAATACACAATATTCCGTGGCATGAAAATTATTTGTTGGTTACCATGGATGTGGCTTCCCTATATAGATCGATTAAGCATGAATATGGGATGGAAGCTTGCAGTTACTTTTTAGGGATACGACCTATTGAGCTTTTTCAACATACTAATATGCTCATGTCTATGCTACAATTTTGTCTTACCCATAATCTTTTTGATAATAAATATTATCTCCAGAAACAGGGCACAGGTATGGGAGCTTCATTTGCTCCCACATATGCCAATCTCTATATGGGATGGTGGGAGAAAGAAACAGCCTGGTCTGAGACACATAATATTTACATGGACAAGTTGTAATGTGGGTGCGATATATTGATGATCTCTTCCTCATATGGGATGGTCATGAGCAGTCACTTTTGGAATACATTGGGGTGCTTAATAATAATGGGGTCAAAATCCATCTTGAACTGTTTTATAGCAGACACACCATTGAATTTGTAGATGTTATGTTGGAAGTTAAAAATGATAAGTTGGAGACCACGGTATACCACAAACCAACTGCATGCAATTCTATACTGCATGGCAACAGTGGACATCCTATGGCATTAAAATGGAGTATACCCTATAGTCAATTCCTGCGGGCTCGTAGGATATGTTCAGATGATAAGGGGTTTGAAGCTGAAATTATGACAATGACTCAAAGATTCATAAATAAAGGTTATTCTCTCAAAATTCTGATTGATGCACGGAATAGAGTTATGAGTAAAACTAGAGAACAATTGCTTTTCAATAACTCATCCAGTGAGGATGTAAATAGATCTCCTCCACAATTTTTTTATTTTATTCAATCAACAACATATGGAACTTAGAAATATTATACAACAGAATTGGCATGTTTTTCAACAAGATCCTCACATTAAAGACACTATTGGCCAACATCCCCAAATTACCTATCGGAAGGCATATTAACTAGGAGATCATCTGACTAGATGCCTCTTTTCCATAAAAGAAAATATGTTATGGCTAACTAAAAAAAGTTTAGGTTTTCGGAAATGTGGTCGATGCAAAGCATGTAAATATGCATTGAACACACAGAATTATACAACGTTTGATGGAAAAAACTGTGAGATCACTGACTGGATAACCTGTGAAACTGAGTATGTTGTATATGTCATTGAATGTGGCTGCCAGAAGAAATATATTGGCAGCACCATTCATAAACTCAAGATCAGATTTCTACAACATTTCAGAGTGATTAAAAATCATGATAGATCCTATCCTTTCGCCAAACACTTTTGGGATATAAATGCAGGAGACTATAGCACATTGACATTTTATGGAATCGAGTCTATCAAACTGAGCCCGAGGGAAGGCGATAGAACATTGGAATTGAGACAAGTGGAATCCAAAATTATATTATTGGTTGGTTCAGAGAATCAAAGGGGACATAATTTGGATGCGGAATTACATGTTCCTTTATGAGCTTTCCTAAGATATAATTGATTACTGATGCGAGTTCAACCATTGGCCATCTCGAGCCTTATCATTCATTTTCTCTTTAAGTTATGACCTCAAATGGTGTATTTATTTGTGGCATACGGAGACATAACATCTCATCGAACAATATTGGAAAATATGTGGATTTTGTACATGTAAAAACTGGAAATGTGATGGTTAGATGTATATATCTTCTCTTTCTTTTACACACTGCTTCACGATTTAAACACATTTAGAGGGGTTAGCACTTTTGCACTAGGCACTTTATGAAACATGGCTGATTTTGCACATTCTTTATAACATCATAGTCGAGCCGTATATGTTATTGAACTCAACTGTAAAATTATGAATTATATAGTGATGTTTTTATGGACAAAAATGTATTTTTTTGAATATTCATAGGCATATTGTTGTAGCCAGCCATATTGGTCTTTTTTAAACATTTTTTTTATATGTCAAGCAGTAAGTACTCTAGCTTTGAATGAAAATATCATTCTTGACACCATTGAGATGTTTGATCTATCCCTAGAAATGTTTTTGACAATAACAACACAGTTTTGAACAGTTCATTGTGGCCTGATTGAAATAACATTTGTTATGATTTAATATATTTATATATGTAAAACATTTGGTGACATTGTACTTTGCCTCTGGAACATATGTTCCACTGCTATGGCTATGCACATTAACAGCATTAATTCAATGGATTCTATGGTGTGTCCGCAACAATTTATACGTTTAAAGATGGCCGCCATGTGATTTTGCACTAGTGTGTCACCGAAACAACTGAGGGTTTAGTTGTGTATTTGAAGGTGTGTTCAAGATGGCTGTTAATGTCCAGTAGAAGGCGGTAGCCAAAACGCATAGACATTTTGGTGGAGACAGCGTTGTTTTAATTATTATTGATAATAAAAGGGGATGAACTATATTTGAAGAAAATTGCTTTCCTTGGCCTTTTTTGGATAAATGATTGACTTGGTGCAGCCGTTCTCTGAGCATCTTCTTACCGTTTGTGACATATGTATATCCACCCTGTCCTAAAATACTACCCAAACCCCCCCCCGCCCTGAACCCTAAAACCTACCATGCTCTGTTTGGAAACTACCCTGAACCCCCGCCCTGAACTCTAAAACCTATCTCACCCTGTCCTAAAAACTACCCCGAATCCCTGTCCCTACCCTGAACCCTAAAACCTATCCCGCCCTGCTCTGAAAAATATTCTGACCCCCCCACCCTGCCAACAACTCTAAAACTTACCCTGTCCTGAACCCCAGACACCCCCACCTACCCCGGCCCCACTTACCCGGTTGCTGCTTTCCTCTCCCGGCTGTTCCCGTTGTGTGACTGAACCAAGCATATGCCTGGTGTCTGAACCACACATGTGCATCGTTCAGGCACATTCGTGGTTCAGGCAAGCATCGTAACGCTTGCGTGGGTATGGCCTGCATGATTATCGCCACGTAGTAAAGGCCATTTTGTTCAGTTCTGTGCAGTGGAACACAAACTGAAGAAAGTCTAGTCTGGCATTTTTTATTGGTTCTTTCAAATCACATTGGAAGTGATTAACATAGAGGTGTCACTATTTCAAGGATGTGCCTTACATAGTTATTTAAAGGATGACATGAATTGTGTGATTTCAACCTTTATTTGCTGTCTTCTGCTTTTGAATGTCTAGAATTACTGTTGGGTGGACTTAAAGTGGTTTCTCAATGATGTTTTGAATGGTAAATTAAATATTAGGGAGTGTTAGCTGTTGTGCGTCGGCAGACGTCCAACTTTTTATGGTTTTAAACCATAAAGATTTTTATTTATTCATGCATTCATTAGTACTGGGTGCAGCTAAAGCTTATGTATGGCTACTGAGAACATGTTAAAAAGAATACCAATGTAACATATTTAATTATTGCAGACAGTCAAAAATATTTTCAACAGAAACGTTGTAGATAGCGTCACTGTGAGACTTACGTAATGTATTTTGGGATTTATAATTGCGCTAATGAAGCACTCAGAATGCCAAACACAACAAGCAGCTCCAACATCCATTATGTAGTCGAACGCAAAAGGAACTCAAAAATATATATTATTTAGATACTTCTGAATATGGGCATTTATCCAGGTTGTATTTCAGTTTGCAACAGATTCTTTAAGGGCAATTTTGAACCCTTGGAGTTAGGCAGTAGCAAAGGAGTATGACAGTAGGAAGTTCCAGTGAAGGAAGTATAACAAACAGAAAGTTCTGAACTTGGACGTTACCTCTACAATTACTAGTTGGTGTATAAAATGGAAAGGGGTCCAAAAGATAACTTGTTTATTGATTTGAGTACTAACATTAGTTGTTTGTATAGGGCCCTCTTCATGGGGTCAGCCTAGCTTGGTTAAATATAGTACAGGTAGCACACTTTAAAACATTGGTTAGAGGTACACAGCAATAGCTGGGAGACAACTGAAAGACTATAGAAGTATTCAACTCAAGATCAGTGATTGAATGTTTTGCCTGTCGTGAATGGTATGAGTGAGCGGGTCTTGAGAATGTTAAGCAATTGAAACTATGTTGCAGTGGCTGTACTGGTGATGGGCCGAAGGGAACATTGATGTTTCAAGCCCAAAGACTGAAATTTAGTAAGTAAGGGGGAAGAGGAGAGTGCTGGTAAGAGGAAAGAGGAAAAAAAGAATGAGACCTCCGTTTTGGACGAATACAGCACCCGTGACTGAGGTCCCATCCTGCGATGGATGGCTGTGAAGAAGTTAGACATCCGTGGCTACAGGTGACTGGATGTGATGGGTAGTAATTGGGAAGGGTAGGATTTATAGTTTAAATGGTAGATTGGAAAAAAAGAAAAGTAAACAGAAAGTATAAACCAGACTAACTCCATCCGACGTGACTTTCCTGAAACATCCCACTTACCACTATCCTACTTTCATGATCAGTGGTGCAACAAAATTGTAGGCCACCACATACAATTATCTTGCCACTTGTCACTTTCTAGCAACTTACCCTTATAACCTACGCCCAAGATACAATTGTTTCAAGGAGATTAATATGTTCTGCAGTCTATGAACTATCAGGAGACATCAAAAACATTTTTGGTGTACTTTATTTACTTAATGGGGGTTTAGGGGTGGTAAAAGGAGAACTGCTTGGTGGAGTATGAGGCAGTAAACAAAAGTGCTGCCTTTGTGCTATTGAAAATTGTTCTTGCCTGTGGACCTTGCTAATGACCTTTATATCTCTTACATTTTTGAGTCTTTATTTCTGAGTCTACCTCACATCTGTAGATCTCATTCTTTCATCATGTGTTCTGCTTCAAACATGCCACCCAATCTCTTTTTCATCCAATACTGATATTCCTTTCCAACATATTTAAGGTCCCACTCATTTGCACTACTGTCATCTTCCTCTGACATTCTGATTTTCTATCTTTATTAGTTTTTCTCCCTATCTCCCAAACTTCACTCTCCCAGCATCCAGGTACCTTCTTAAGTTTCTCTCTGTCCTCCTATCATATCCAGTTCTTCAAGTTTCGCCTTCATACTCAAATATGACTCTCTCTGACAGTTGTGCCCTCTGGTTTCACTTGCTTTATTTGCATCTCCATCTCTTATTACATTTCTTTATCCCTTCCAGCTGGCTACCTATCACCAGTTCAACAACTCCTGTTCTCTAATCTCTATCTCTGCATGTCTTCAGCTTTTTCTTCTAGTTTCTATCCTTTCTACACCTTTCATTCTTCCCTCAATCATCTTATTTGCCAGCAACCTGCTCATATCACGTTCTCTAGTTTCTATACCATTCATTCACCCTTTCACATTCCATTCTAACTTTGACCACTAAGGCCCTTATTTATACTTTATATATATATGAACTAAGTCCATGGCGTACGGAAATCTGCCCCCAAGTTACCGTCATTTTTGAGAGGAGTGATGGAAGGGGCTAAGCGACTTACTATGGGTGAACTATATGAGGATGGCCGGATGGTCAGTTATGCACAATTTTGCACCATATGGGAATGAGGGCTTGAGGCTTCCTGGGCTATGCTGGTGGCTATACACAAGGCTTGGGTGGGGTTTCCTCAAGAGCAGGAAGCACATATAGTTAATAGGACACTCCCTGAATTAAGTAATGGCGGTAAACCTATTTTGCACTTATATGGTCTATTGCTGCCTGTAGAGGTAGCCCGAATGGGAACACTTAAAACACAATGGGAGAGGGATCTGGGGACAGAGCTAAATGATCTTGAATGTCTGACAGAAATAGGTATCTGTCAGGTGTATACACAGGGATTAAGTAAGCCCCACAGTGGTTATATAGACTTGATCCAACCAAATCGGAGCAGTGTCCTAAATGCAACACTGCGCAATGTCCATATCTTCATTTGTGGTAGACATGCCTCGAGGTGTACACCTTTTGGAGGGGAGTGGACAAACAATTGCATGATTTCAAAGGCCTAGCAATCTAGCTGACAGTACAATTATGCCTGATAGGGTTAGTACCACGAGCTAAACAAATCAAACATATGGTGAAATTATTTGAATTGGGGCTGGCAATAGCTAAGAAATACATTGGGGGTTATTCTAACTTTGGAGGAGGTGTTAATCCGTCCCAAAAGTGACGGAAAAGTGACGGATTTACCACCAGCCGTATTACGAGTCCATTATATCCTATGGAACTCGTAATACGGCTGGTGGTATATCCGTCACTTTACCGTCACTTTTGGGACGGATTAACACTCCTCCAAAGTTAGAATAACCCCCATTGTTTTAAAATGGATGAAGAATAGGGCAACAACCAAGAACAGTGGCTGTGGGAATTTGCTAAATGGACTGGGGTGGAGTGCAGAGTTCGGCATATATTAATATGTAAAAGAATGGCTCAAGGTGGCTTGGCTGAATGGGATTTGGCCAAGGTACATTGTTAGACCTGGCATACTTGGCATAGTCTCCCCTTTTCTTTTTTGTCTCTGCTTCCTGTGTTGTGATGTGTGCTGGACTTTGTTTTTGCTGGTTTTTGGTACTCTGGACTCGTTACCACTGCTGACCAGTGCTAAAGTGCAAGCACTGACTGTGTAAACTGTTTATGTAATTGGCTTTTCCATGATTGGCATATTTGATTTACTAGTAGGTCTGTAGAAAAGTGCACTAGAGGTGCCCAGGGCCTGTAAATCAAACGCTACTAGTGGGCCTACAGCACTGATTGTGCCACCCACATGAATCACCCTGTAAACATGGCTCAGACCTGCCACTGCAATGTCTATGTGTGCAATTTTAAACTGCCAATTCAACCTGGAAAGTGTACCTACTTACTAGGCCCAAATTTTCCCTTTTTGTACTTGTAAGACACCTGTCAGAAGATTACCCATTAAATCAAACTTCCACAGGAGCAGATGCCTTTTACCCAACTCCCTCCTACAGATGCGTGCTCAGACTTTAACTGATTATCTGAACCCTGCGGGAAACAGGAATGGGAATAGAAAAAGAGAGACCGCCTCCAGATCCAGTTTCAGCCTGCGTTTCCCACTTGAAGGTAGGATTTTCAGTGTGTGTCTCTGAAAACCTGCACCTTTCTTCTTAGTGGGATTTCTTCAAAGGAAGGACCTGCATAAGAGCATAGATAAATACATTCATACTGTGCATTCAAATGTTCAGCATTCACATTCACCCAATTCTATCATTCTCTTAGCCTGGATCTTTTGAGAGACTAGCCTCTCTCTAAGAGAACAATGTTAACGTAATATCTTCTTTTTTCCAGGAGTCAGAGGTTTCCAAGATTCTGTGGAGAACAGTTCAAAAATTCACAAATATACAAACTTTTAAAAATGAAGAATTCCTTACTGCAGTTGCTTGAAGTTCTGTTAAGCCAAAACTAATTCTTCTCAGGCAGTTGTTGGAAGAAGGAAAAAATTCAGCTTCTTCAAAAGGGAAAAAGCAGCTGGTGTGCACACCATAACAAGAAAAAGAATTAATTACTCAAAACTGGAAGAATTCTCTATGAGAGGAAGGACCTCAGGAACACTGCTCATTCTCCTCAGGATGACAGTTGAAGTGCAGGACTCCCAGAGAGAAACAGCTTGAGGGAAGCTTAAGCATGAGACTAAAGTAGAAACACTAGAGCGCTGACCTCACAAGGATTTGGGGCCACCATCTTGAGTGGCAGATAAACCTGAAGAAGATAGTTCTAAGAACAGCTTCCACAAGAGCCACCGGGAGTGTGGACGCTTCTGCAACCAACATGGGCACAAGGAAAAGGGGAATTGTGTTTGCTGAGAGAAGAACTTAACAACGCTGGCAATAGTTTTCTTGACAGTACCCCCTCCAAAGAACACCCTCCCACAGAAGGTTTGTTGGGGCAAGTGTTGTGGAATTGCTTTATTAACCTTGGAGCATGCACATTTTGAAAGGCATCCTAGGACCTTTCTTCTGGGCCAAAACTTTTCCAATCAATGACATAATATAATGTTCCTTTTTTAAACTTTGAGTCTAAAATTCTATTCACTTCATATTTTAAATGTGAATGTACTTAGATATGATCTGAAGGGATGGTGTCCCAACATTGGAAGGGCGTCTTTTGAGTAGCATGACATGGAATACTGGATGAATCTTAATCTGAGGGGGCAAGGCAAGTTTGACTTTTACTGGATTTACAATTTTCTTTATTTTAAATGGTCCTACATATCTAGGCTGGAATTTTCTGTTCCTTCTTAAATGTAAATGTTGAGTGGATAGCCAGATCTTCTCACCTTCACAATAATCAGGATTGCCTCTCCTCTCCTTGTCAGCATGTTTCTTGTAAGAGATCTTTGCCTTGGTCAAGTGTTTTGGCAGATTGGTTGGTCTTTTTAATTTTCTTATTGAATTCATTTGCAGCTGGGACCGAGCCTCCCGACCTTCCTAAGATAATGTCTGGGTGCCTACCAGAGTTCAAATAGAAAAAGGAGAATAACCAGTGGAGGCGTGGTTAGCATTGTTGTACACAAATTCTGCTGTCCAAATGAAATCTGGCCAATCATTATCTTGGTCCGGGAAATAATCACATCATGGGCCACAGGACAACTCCTGGTTAACTCTTTCTGTCTGTCCATCCGTTTCCGGGTGATAAGTGGTAGAATAACGTGAGTCTATTCCAAGTTGTTTAATAAAGGCCCTCCAGAACTGGGAAACACATTGGGGACCTTGATCTGAGATTACAACCACCAGAATGCCATGAACTCTCACTATGTGCTTTGAAAATAACTGTGCTAAGTGAGAGGCTTTAGGAACCTTTTTCAGAAGGGTGAAATGACACATTTTAGAAAAGATGTCTACAAGAACTAGGATTGTGGTGTCAAAACCTTGACTTGAAGGTAAATCTGTAATCAAATCCATATTAATGGTGTGCCAGGGATATGGTGCAATGGGAAGAGGCTGAAGCTCACCTTCAGGAGCTAATCATGTTGTCTTTCCACAAATGCATTTATCACAGGTTTGAATGTATTGTCTTATTTGAAGGATCATGGTAGGCCACCAGAAATACCTCTTAATTAATTTGGTAGTCTTCAAAATTCCTTTATGTCCTGCTAAAGGATCATCATGAGATGCTTATAGCGCTAGTTCTTACAACTCACGAGTTGGCAAATGTAAAGCATTTTTAACAAAAGGAACATTTTCTAAAACCCTTCTTTCTTCTTTTTTGTTGGCCCAATCTGAAATTTCTTGGTCAGACATGGATTCTTGAACCTTCCTTTTTATATTGGAAAATTGTAAGGTACAAACAAACTTGTCTGCTGGAATAATTGGAATCTTTTCAGCTTCGGCGGCTCCAGGTATATTATTCATTCTTGATAAGGCATCTGCCTTGCCATTGGCAGAACCAGGTCAATAGGTAATGGTAAAATTTAAATCTGCAAAGTACAAGGCCTATCTAAATTGTCTTGGAGTTAATGTCTTAGCAGACTTAGGTGGTCATTACAACCCTGGTGGACGGTGTTAAAGGTGCGGTAATACCGCAAACAGGCCGGTGGACAAAAAAAGGGAATCATGACCCTGGCGGAAACCGACAACAAAGCCAGCCACTTTAACACTCCGACCACCACGGCGGTACAGACAAGCAGCGCAGCGGTCACCGCCAACAGACAGGCGGAAGACAATGTACCGACCATAGTATCACAACCCGCCAATCCGCCACCTTTTCCGGGGCGGATTCACTGTGGATAAAAACACGGCGGAAACAGTTCCTGCAATGGGAAAATGCTCACCTTAACACATCCCATGAGGAAGGAGGACAGCATGGAGCCGGAATTACAAATCCTACCTGCCCTTCTCTTCCTACTCATCTACGAAGACCAGCGGCGGCGAAGACAACGGTGAGTACTGCACCTACGACATAGGGGAGGCAAAAGTCAGGGTGACACACACGAAACAACCCCACCCTTGCATATTACAACACACACACCAATGCATTTCCAAACATCACAGTAACAACCCACAACCCCCCCTGGAAGAATGCAAAGACAAAACGAAATCAGTTCAAACATTGTAATGTATCAATATACATGTGTCAAATATATATAGATATATATAAACTCATACAAAGGTATATACATTACGAGAAGCAGTGCAGATATGCACATCTCAATGTCCGTGCACCACTAGTCAAAAAATGCATGGTCGAGGCCCACACAAGATACCTGTCCACAAACGGAGAGAACACTGCCAGGGCATCAGAGAGAAAAACAACAGGCACCTCAGAAGGAAGGGAAGGGGGGGCACCTCAGCCGGATTACCCACTGTTCAATCCTGGGGAGTGCAAAGCCACAGTCTCACAAGTCTTTACAGTGGGTGGGTTGCCCACTGACCAATCCTGGGGAGTGCAAAGCCACAGTCTCACAAGTCTTTACAGTGGGTGGGTTGCCCACTGACCAATCCTGGGGAGTGCAAAGCCACAGTCTCACAGGTAGATAACAGCCTCCACTGTTTCTAGAGGGGGACTGGTGCCCAGAGTGCTTCATCCTGTGAAGGACAGAGGTAGTGGATGGATCTCTCCATTGGTTCTGGAGAGGGAATGGTGCCCAGACTGGATTAGTCTCCCCGTGACAGTTCCTGTCCCGTCACTGTCCCAGCTGCACATGGGATAACGATGCTTGATGTTGCGGTCTTTTCCTTCTTCAGCGATGCTTGCCCTGTTCAGCGGTGCATGCCCTGTTCAGCGGTGCTTTGCCATGGCGGTCTCTGGACTGTTCAGCGGTGCTTTGCCATGGTGGTCTCTGGACTGTTCAGCGGTGCTTTGCCATGGCGGTCTCTGGACTGGGCATTGGTGTGTGGCATGACGGTCCCTCATTGCCCAGCGGGGCTTTGGCTGCCGGGGCCCTCCTGGGCAATGCCAATAGCGGTGGTCTCCTGACCAGTGACGATACTTGTGCCCTCCTGGGCAATGACTCTGGCGGTGGTCTCCTGACCAGTGACGATACTTGGGCCCTCCTGGGCAATGACTCCGGCGGTGGTCTCCTGACCAGTGACGATACTTGGGCCCTCCTGGGCAATGACTCCGGCGGTGGTCTCCTGACCAGTGACGAATACTTGGGCCCTCCTGGGCAATGACTCCGGCTGTGGTCTCCTGACCAGTGACGATACTTGGGCCCTCCTGGGCAATGACTCTGGCGGTGGTCTCCTGACCAGTGACGATACTTGGGCCCTCCTGGGCAATGCTAATGGCGGTGGTCTCCTGACCAGTGACGACAGTGCCGGCGGTGGCGTCCCGGCCGCCGGGAAGGATGCCGCCCTTCTCCGCAGTGTAGGAGGCTGGACTGGCTTGTAGTGAGTACCAAGGGGTACTTGCACCTTGCACCAGGCCCAGTTATCCCTTATTAGTGTATACGGTGTCTAGCAGCTTAGGCTGATAGATAATGGGAGCTTAGCAGAGCAGCTTAGGCTGAACTAGGAGACGTGTGAAGCTACTACAGTACCACCTAGTGTCATATGCACAATATCATTAGAAAACACAATACACAGTTATACTAAAAATAAAGGTACTTTATTTTTATGACAATATGCCAAAGTATCTTAGAGTGTACCCTCAGTGAGAGGATAGGAAATATACACAAGATATATATACACAATAGCAAAAATATGCAGTATAGTCTTAGAAAACAGTGCAAACAATGTATAGTTACAATAAGATGCAATGGGGAAACATAGGGATAGGGGCAACACAAACCATATACTCCAAAAGTGGAATGCGAACCACGAATGGACCCCAAACCTATGTGACCTTGTAGAGGGTCGCTGGGACTATTAGAAAATAGTGAGAGTTAGAAAAATAACCCTCCCCAAGACCCTGAAAAGTGAGTGCAAAGTGCACTAAAGTTCCCCTAAGGACAAAAGAGTTGTGTTAGAGGAATAATGCAGGAAAGACACAAACCAGCAATGCAACAACTGTGGATTTCCAATCTAGGGTACCTGTGGAACAAGGGGACCAAGTCCAAAAGTCACAAGCAAGTCGGAGATGGGCAGATGCCCAGGAAATGCCAGCTGCGGGTGCAAAGAAGCTTCGACTGGACAGAAGAAGCTGAGGTTTTTGCAGGAACAAAAAGGGCTAGAGACCTCCCCTTTGGTGGACGGATCCCTCTCGCCGTGGAGAGTTGTGCAGAAGTGTTTTGCCGCCGGAAGGATGCCAACAAGCCTTGCTACACGCAAATCGTGCGTTTGGCGTTTTTGGACGCTGCGGGGGCCCAGGAAGTCGCAAATTGGACCTGAAGAGAGAGGGGACATCGAGCAAGACAAAGAGCCCTCACTGAAGCAGGTAGCACCCGGAGAAGTGCCAGAAACAGGCACTACGAGGATGCGTGAAACGGTGCTCGCCGAAGTTGCACAAAGGAGTCCCACGTCGCCGGAGACCAACTTAGAAAGTCGTGCAATGCAGGTTAGAGTGCCGTGGACCCAGGCTTGGCTGTGCACAAAGGATTTCCGCCGGAAGTGCACAGGGGCCGGAGTAGCTTGCAAAGTCGCGGTTCCCAGCAATGCAGCCCAGCGAGGTGAGGCAAGGACTTACCTCCACCAAACTTGGACTGAAGAGTCACTGGACTGTGGGGGTCACTTGGACAGAGTCGCTGGCTTCGAGGGACCTCGCTCGTCGTGCTGAGAGGAGAACCAAGGGACCAGTGATGCAGCTTTTTGGTGCCTGCGGTTGCAGGGGGAAGATTCCGTCGACCCACGGGAGATTTCTTCGGAGCTTCTGGTGCAGAGAGGAGGCAGGCTACCCCCACAGCATGCACAAGCAGGAAAACAGTCGAGAAGGCGGCAGGATCAGCGTTACAGAGTTGCAGTAGTCGTCTTTGCTACTATGTTGCAGGTTTGCAGGCTTCCAGCGCGGTCAGCGGTCGTTTCCTTATCAGAAGGTGAAGAGGGAGATGCAGAGGAACTCGGCTGAGCTCATGCATTCGTTATCTAAAGTTTCCCCAGAGACAGAGACCCTAAATAGCCAGAAAAGAGGGTTTGGCTACTTAGGAGAGAGGATAGGCTACTAACACCTGAAGGAGCCTATCAGCAGGAGTCTCTGACGTCACCTGGTGGCACTGGCCACTCAGAGCAGTCCAGTGTGCCAGCAGCACCTCTGTTTCCAAGATGGCAGAGGTCTGGAGCACACTGGAGGAGCTCTGGACACCTCCCAGGGGAGGTGCAGGTCAGGGGAGTGGTCACTCCCCTTTCCTTTGTCCAGTTTGGCGCCAGAGCAGGGGCTAAGGGGTCCCTGAACCGGTGTAGACTGGCTTATGCAGAATTGGGCACCTCTGTGCCCAACAAAGCATGTCCAGAGGCTGGGGGAGGCTACTCCTCCCCTGCCTTCACACCATTTTCCAAAGGGAGAGGGTGTCACACCCTCTCTCAGAGGAAGTTCTTTGTTCTGCCATCCTGGGTCAGGCCTGGCTGGACCCCAGGAGGGCAGCTGCCTGTCTGAGGGGTTGGCAGCAGCAGCAGCTGCAGTGAAACCCCAGGAAGGGCAGTTTGGCAGTACCAGGGTCTGTGCTACAGACCACTGGGATCATGGGATTGTGCCAACTATGCCAGGATGGTATAGAGGGGGCAATTCCATGATCATAGACATGTTACATGGCCATATTCGGAGTTACCATGGTGAAGCTACATATAGGTAGTGACCTATATGTAGTGCACGCGTGTAATGGTGTCCCCGCACTCACAAAGTTCAGGGAATTGGCTCTGAACAATGTGGGGGCACCTTGGCTAGTGCCAGGGTGCCCACACACTAAGTAACTGTGCACCTAACCTTTACCAGGTAAAGGTTAGACATATAGGTGACTTATAAGTTACTTAAGTGCAGTGTAAAATGGCTGTGAAATAACGTGGACGTTATTTCACTCAGGCTGCAGTGGCAGGCCTGTGTAAGAATTGTCAGAGCTCCCTATGGGTGGCAAAAGAAATGCTGCAGCCCATAGGGATCTCCTGGAACCCCAATACCCTGGGTACCTCAGTACCATATACTAGGGAATTATAAGGGTGTTCCAGTAAGCCAATGTAAATTGGTAAAAATGGTCACTAGCCTGTCAGTGACAATTTGGAAAGAAATGAGAGAGCATAACCACTGAGGTTCTGATTAGCAGAGCCTCAGTGAGACAGTTAGTCACTACACAGGTAACACATTCAGGCACACTTATGAGCACTGGGGCCCTGGGTTACCAGGGTCCCAGTGACACATACAACTAAAACAACATATATACAGTGAAAAATGGGGGTAACATGCCAGCAAGATGGTACTTTCCTACACAACCCCCCCCAAACGAAGGACAATAAGACTAGCCATGACCTGATGAGTCTTCATTGTCTAAGTGGAAATATCTGGAGAGTCCATCTGCATTGGAGTGGCTACTCCCAGGTCTATGTTCCACTGTATAGTCCATTCCCTGTAGGGATATGGACCACCTCAACAATTTAGGATTTTCACCTTTCACTTGTTTTAGCCAAAGTAGAGGTTTGTGGTCTGTCTGAACAATGAAGTGAGTGCCAAACAGGTATGGCCTCAACTTCTTCAGAGCCCAGACCACAGCAAAGGCCTCCCTCTCAATGGCAGACCAACGCTTTTCTCTAGGGGTCAACCTCCTACTAATAAAAGCAACAGGTTGATCCTGGCCCTCAGAATTAAGTTGTGATAGGACTGCCCCTACTCCTAATTCAGTTGCATCAGTTTGGACATAGAATTTTTTTGAGTAACAAGGGCTTTTCAGGACAGGTGCAGAGCACATGGCCTGCTTCAGCTCCTCAAAAGC
This sequence comes from Pleurodeles waltl, assembly GCF_031143425.1. NCBI lineage: Eukaryota > Metazoa > Chordata > Amphibia > Caudata > Salamandridae > Pleurodeles > Pleurodeles waltl. The sequence continues at coordinate 556,825,997 of NC_090436.1, forward strand.
TTTCTGACAGTTTGCTGTCCATAATACCTTTTTAGGCATTTTCTTGGATGTGAGGTCATTAAGAGGGGCTGCAATGGAGCCATAGTTCTTAATGAACCTCCTGTAATACCCAGTGAGGCCTAGGAAGGCTCTCACCTGAGTCTGAGTGGTAGGGGGAACCCAATCAATAATAGTTTGGATTTTCCCCTGAAGTGGTGCAATCTGTTCCCCACCAACAAGGTGTCCCAGATAAACCACCTTACCCTGCCCTATCTGGCACTTTGAAGCCTTGATAGTGAGGCCTGCCTTTTGCAGGGCCTCCAAAACTTTCCATAGGTGGACCAGGTGATCATCCCAGCTGGAGCTAAAGACAGCTATATCGTCCAAATATGCTGCACTGAAAGCTTCCAGCCCTTGCAGGACTGTGTTCACCAACCTCTGAAAAGTGGCAGGTGCATTTTTCAAACCAAAAGGCATTACAGTAAACTGGTAATGTCCTCCAATGGTAGAAAATGCAGTCTTAGGTTTAGCATCTTCTGACAATTTGATCTGCCAATACCCTGCAGTCAAATCAAAAGTGCTTAGATACTTGGCAGATGCCAGTGTATCTATGAGCTCATCTGCCCTGGGTATAGGGTGAGCATCAGTTTTGGTTACCAAGTTGAGACCTCTATAGTCTACACAAAACCGCATTTCCTTCTTTCCATCTTTAGAATTGGGTTTTGGTACCAGTACCACAGGAGAAGCCCATGGACTGTCAGAGTGCTCAACCACTCCTAGTTCCAACATTTTCTGAACTTCTTGCTTTATGCAGTCCCTGACATGGTCAGGCTGCCTATAGATCTTACTTTTGACAGGTAAACTGTCTCCAGTATCTATAGTGTGCTCACACCAAGAAGTGGTGCCTGGCACAGTAGAGAAGAGTTCTGAAAATTGTCCTAGGAGATTTATGCAATTGTCTTTCTGCTCAGCAGTAAGACAATCAGCCAAAACTACACCTTCCACAAGAGCATCTTGATCTGTGGAAGAGAAGAGATCAGGTAGAGGATCACTGTCTTCTTCCTGTCCCTCATCTGTTGCCATGAGCAGGGTGAGATCAGCCCTGTCATAGTAGGGTTTCAGGCGGTTGACATGGAGCACCCTAAGGGGACTCCTGGCAGTGCCTAAGTCAACCAAGTAGGTGACTTCACCCTTCTTTTCAACAATTGTGTGGGGACCACTCCATTTATCTTGGAGTGCTCTTGGGGCCACAGGCTCCAAGACCCACACTTTCTGCCCTGGTTGGTACTGAACCAAAACAGCCTTCTGATCATGCCATTGCTTCTGGAGCTCTTGGCTGGCCTGAAGGTTTTTACTGGCCTTTTTCATGTACTCAGCCATCCTTGATCTGAGGCCAAGTACATAATCCACAATATCCTGCTTAGGAGCTTTTAAAGGTTGTTCCCAACCCTCCTTTACAAGTGTGAGTGGACCCCTAACAGGGTGTCCAAAAAGAAGTTCAAAGGGGCTGAAGCCCACTCCTTTCTGGGGTACCTCCCTGTAGGCAAAAAGGAGGCATGGTAGAAGGATATCCCATCTCCTGCGGAGTTTTTCAGGGAGACCCATAATCATGCCTTTGAGAGTTTTATTAAATCTCTCCACCAGTCCATTTGTTTGTGGATGATAGGGTGTTGTGAACTTGTACGTTACACCACACTCCTTCCACATGGCCTTTAAGTATGCAGACATGAAATTGCTTCCTCTGTCTGATACTACTTCCTTTGGGAAGCCCACCCTGGAAAATATTCCCAGGAGGGCCTTTGCCACTGCAGGTGCTGTAGTGGTCCTTAAAGGAATAGCTTCAGGATATCTTGTGGCATGGTCCACTACCACTAAGATAAACCTATTGCCTGAAGCAGTAGGAGGGTCAAGGGGGCCAACTATGTCAACCCCTACCCTTTCAAAGGGAACCCCAACCACAGGCAGTGGGATAAGGGGTGCCTTTGGAGTGCCACCTGTCTTGCCACTGGCTTGACAGGTTTCACAGGACTTGCAAAATTATTTTGTGTCCTCAGACATCCTAGGCCAATGAAACAGGGGAACAAGTCTGTCCCAAGTTTTCATTTGTCCTAGATGCCCAGCTAAGGGAATGTCATGTGCCAGTGTTAGGAGGAACTTTCTGTACTCCTGAGGAATCACTAATCTCCTGGCAGCTCCAGGTTTAGGATCCCTATGCTCAGTGTACAAGAGGTTGTCCTCCCAGTATACTCTGTGAGAGTCACTGACATCCCCATTAGCCTGTTTGACAGCTTGCTGTCTGAGACCCTCTAATGTGGGACAGGTTTGCTGTGCCACACTCAGCTCCTCTCTGGCAGGCCCCCCTTCACCCAAAAGCTCAGCAGTGTCTGCTTCCAGCTCCTCTGGTGTAGGTTCCGCACAGGGAGGGAATTCTTCTTCCTCTGAAGTTGAATCCACTGTAGAGGGAGGGATAGTAGGAAGTGGTTTGCTTCTACTAGCCCTAGCTTTAGGGAGCACTTGGTCCATTGTTCCAGGATCCAAGCTTCCCTGTCCTTTTTGCTTTTTGGCCTGAGCCCTTGTCAAAGCAAAAATATGCCCTGGGATGCCCAGCATTGCTGCATGGGCCTCCAACTCCACATCTGACCAAGCTGATGTCTCCAAATCATTCCCTAATAGACAGTCTACAGGTAAATCTGAAGCTACCACAACTTTCTTTGGACCAGTTACCCCCCCCCCAGTTGAGATTTACAACAGCCATGGGGTGGCTTTGTGTTATGTTGTGAGCATCGGTTACTTGGTACTGGTGTCCAAGTATGTGTTGTTCAGGGTGCACCAGTTTCTCAATCACCATTGTGACACTGGCACCTGTGTCCCTGTAGGCCTGGACCTCAACACCATTTATTAGGGTTAGTTGCTTGTACTTCTCCAAGTTATGGGGGCAAGCAACCAAAGTGGCTAAATCAATAGCCCCTTCAGAGACTAAAGTAGCCTCTGTGGTCTCCCTAATCAGACCAACCCCAACTAAATTACCAAAAGTGAGCCCAGCTACTCCCTTGGATTGGCTATTAGTAGGTTTGCTCCCACCACCACTGCTATTAGTAGTGACACTAGGTGTAGCAGTAGGGGTTGTAGTGGTAGGAGCTGTGGTGCCTTTCTTTGGACAACTGGGATCTGTTGTCCAATGGCCTTTTATTTTACATAAATAGCACCATGGTTTCTTTTCCTTGTTCTGATTAAAGGAGGATTTGGACCCACCACCCCCACCAGAGTGTTTTTGTGGGCCTGATGAAGACTCATTTTTAGATTTGTCCCCACCCTTGTCAGAAGACTTACCATCCTTCTTTTTGTTGCCATCTTTGTCACCCCCTGTATGAACTTTTCTGTTCACTCTTGTTCTGACCCATTTGTCTGCCTTCTTTCCCAATTCTTGGGGAGAGGTCAGATCAGAGTCCACCAAGTACTGGTGCAACAAATCAGACACACAATTATTAAGAATATGCTCTCTCAGGATCAAGTTATACAGGCTGTCATAATCAGTAACTTTACTGCCATGTAACCACCCCTCCAAGGCCTTCACTGAATGGTCAATAAAATCAACCCAGTCTTGTGAAGACTCCTTTTTGGTCTCTCTGAACTTTATCCTGTACTGTTCAGTGGTTAAGCCATAACCATCCAGGAGTGCATTCTTAAGAACTTGGAAATTATTAGCATCATTTTCTTTCACAGTAAGGAGCCTATCCCTACCTTTTCCACTAAATGATAGCCATAGGATAGCAGCCCACTGCCTTTGAGGGACATCCTGTACAACACAGGCCCTCTCAAGTGCAGCAAACCACTTGTTAATGTCATCCCCCTCCTTATAAGGGGGAACTATCTTGTGCAGATTCCTGGAATCATGCTCTTTTGCAGGATGACTATGGGGAATACTGCTGCTGCCACCATGGGTATCTAAACCCAACTTCTGTCTTTCCTTCTCTAATTCAAAAGACTGTCTATCCAAATCCAGCTGTTGCTTTTTAAGCTTCAGTCTGGTTTGTTCCACCCTCAACTTATTGAGTTCCCTCTCTAACATTCTGTCATCAGGGTTGGTGGGAGGGACATTTCTAGAAACAGAGCTATGATGGGAATGAACAGAAGGAGACCTGTCCCTTACAGAAGCCAACTTAACAGCTTGGTTTACAGAAACATTACTACCAGTATGGTGAGAATAAATGCTTTTGCTATGATGTGAGACAACACTATTTCTTTGGTGTGGCTCATCATCATTACCATCTATGCTAGATTGTCTAGTAATGGGCAGGCTAGGAAGTTTCTTTCCTGAATCTTTTCCTGGGGGAGTCCCTGAATCAGATTGGGAACTATTAGGTACTTTTTCAACAGATGGGGCACCTATGGCCTTATCCTGTTCTCTAAGCATGTTTAGTAACAGTTCCAAGGAAGGATTCTTCCCTACACTCAAACCTCTCTCTATACAGAGACTCCTTGCTCTTTTCCAGCTAAGGTTGTCATATGCAAGTTTGGACAGATCAACACTTTGGCCTGTGCCAGACATTTTTAGAGAGAGTTAAAGTGATAGAAAAAGAGAAAAAAGTTTTCAGAACTTTTTGGAAAGACAGAAAAAACTTTTTAAACTTTTAAGAACTTTTTGAAAGTTTAGGAGTACTTTTCAGCACTTAGAAAAGAGTGAAAAGAGGAAATGCAAAACTTTTTGGCTATGTGTATATACACTGACCTTGTTTTGTATATTTTTCTCTTATGAAAAGTACAATGACAAGAGTGGTAAGTAGTCTCAAGCACTTATCCCACCACTGCACAACCAATGTAGGAGGCTGGACTGGCTTGTAGTGAGTACCAAGGGGTACTTGCACCTTGCACCAGGCCCAGTTATCCCTTATTAGTGTATAGGGTGTCTAGCAGCTTAGGCTGATAGATAATGATAGCTTAGCAGAGCAGCTTAGGCTGAACTAGGAGACGTGTGAAGCTACTACAGTACCACCTAGTGTCATATGCACAATATCATAAGAAAACACAATACACAGTTATACTAAAAATAAAGGTACTTTATTTTTATGACAATATGCCAAAGTATCTTAGAGTGTACCCTCAGTGAGAGGATAGGAAATATACACAAGATATATATACACAATAGCAAAAATATGCAGTATAGTCTTAGAAAACAGTGCAAACAATGTATAGTTACAATAGGATGCAATGGGGAAACATAGGGATAGGGGCAACACAAACCATATACTCCAAAAGTGGAATGCGAACCACGAATGGACCCCAAACCTATGTGACCTTGTAGAGGGTCGCTGGGACTATTAGAAAATAGTGAGAGTTAGAAAAATAACCCTCCCCAAGACCCTGAAAAGTGAGTGCAAAGTGCACTAAAGTTCCCCTAAGGACAAAAGAGTTGTGTTAGAGGAATAATGCAGGAAAGACACAAACCAGCAATGCAACAACTGTGGATTTCCAATCTAGGGTACGTGTGGAACAAGGGGACCAAGTCCAAAAGTCACAAGCAAGTCGGAGATGGGCAGATGCCCAGGAAATGCCAGCTGCGGGTGCAAAGAAGCTTCGACTGGACAGAAGAAGCTGAGGTTTCTGTAAGAACGAAAAGGGCTAGAGACTTCCCCTTTGGTGGACCGATCCCTCTTGCCTTGGAGAGTTGTGCAGAAGTGTTTTGCCGCCGGAAGGACGCCAACAAGCCTTGCTACACGCAAATCGTGCGTTTGGTGTTTTTGGACACTGCTGGGGCCCAGGAGGGACCAGGAGGTCGCAAATTGGACCTGAAGAGAGAGGGGACGTCGAGCAAGACAAAGAGCCCTCACTGAAGCAGGTAGCACCCGGAGAAGTGCCAGAAACAGGCACTACAAGGATGCGTGAAACGGTGCTCGCCAAAGTTGCACAAAGGAGTCCCACGTCGCCGGAGACCAACTTAGAAAGTCGTGCAATGCAGGTTAGAGTGCCGTGGACCCAGGCTTGGCTGTGTACAAAGGATTTCCGCCGGAAGTGCACAGGGGCCGGAGTAGCTTGCAAAGTCGCGGTTCCCAGCAATGCAGCCCAGCGAGGTGAGGCAAGGACTTACCTCCACAAACTTGGACTGAAGAGTCACTGGACTGTGGGGGTCACTTGGACAGAGTCGCTGGCTTCGAGGGACCTCGCTCGTTGTGCTGAGAGGAGACCCAAGGGACCGGTGATGCAGCTTTTTGGTGCCTGCGGTTGCAGGGGGAAGATTCCGTCGACCCACGGGAGATTTCTTCGGAGCTTCTGGTGCAGAGAGGAGGCAGGCTACCCCCACAGCATGCACAAGCAGGAAAACAGTCGAGAAGGCGGCAGGATCAGCGTTACAGAGTTGCAGTAGTCGTCTTTGCTACTATGTTGCAGGTTTGCAGGCTTCCAGCGCGGTCAGCGGTCGTTTCCTTATCAGAAGGTGAAGAGGGAGATGCAGAGGAACTCGGCTGAGCTCATGCATTCGTTATCTAAAGTTTCCCCAGAGACAGAGACCCTAAATAGCCAGAAAAGAGGGTTTGGCTACTTAGGAGAGAGGATAGGCTACTAACACCTGAAGGAGCCTATCAGCAGGAGTCTCTGACGTCACCTGGTGGCACTGGCCACTCAGAGCAGTCCAGTGTGCCAGCAGCACCTCTGTTTCCAAGATGGCACAGGTCTGGAGCACACTGGAGGAGCTCTGGACACCTCCCAGGGGAGGTGCAGGTCAGGGGAGTGGTCACTCCCCTTTCCTTTGTCCAGTTTCGCGCCATAGCAGGGGCTAAGGGGTCCCTGAACCAGTGTAGACTGGCTTATGCAGAATTGGGCACCTCTGTGCCCAACAAAGCATGTCCAGAGGCTGGGGGAGGCTACTCCTCCCCTGCCTTCACACCATTTTCCAAAGGGAGAGGGTGTCACACCCTCTCTCAGAGGAAGTTCTTTGTTCTGCCATCCTGGGCCAGGCCTGGCTGGACCCCAGGAGGGCAGCTGCCTGTCTGAGCGGTTGGCAGCAGCAGCAGCTGCAGTGAAACCCCAGGAAGGGCAGTTTGGCAGTACCAGGGTCTGTGCTACAGACCACTGGGATCATGGGATTGTGCCAACTATGCCAGGATGGTATAGAGGGGGCAATTCCATGATCATAGACATGTTACATGGCCATATTCGGAGTTACCATGGTGAAGCTACATATAGGTAGTGACCTATATGTAGTGCACACGTGTAATGGTGTCCCCGCACTCACAAAGTTCAGGGAATTGGCTCTGAACAATGTGGGGGCACCTTGGCTAGTGCCAGGGTGCCCACACACTAAGTAACTGTGCACCTAACCTTTACCAGGTAAAGGTTAGACATATAGGTGACTTATAAGTTACTTAAGTGCAGTGTAAAATGGCTGTGAAATAACGTGGACGTTATTTCACTCAGGCTGCAGTGGCAGGCCTGTGTAAGAATTGTCAGAGCTCCCTATGGGTGGCAAAAGAAATGCTGCAGCCCATAGGGATCTCCTGGAACCCCAATACCCTGGGTACCTCAGTACCATATACTAGGGAATTATAAGGGTGTTCCAGTAAGCCAATGTAAATTGGTAAAAATGGTCACTAGCCTGTCAGTGACAATTTGGAAAGAAATGAGAGAGCATAACCACTGAGGTTCTGATTAGCAGAGCCTCAGTGAGACAGTTAGTCACTACACAGGTAACACATTCAGGCACACTTATGAGCACTGGGGCCCTGGGTTACCAGGGTCCCAGTGACACATACAACTAAAACAACATATATACAGTGAAAAATGGGGGTAACATGCCAGGCAAGATGGTACTTTCCTACACGCAGTGATGCTCACACTAGGCTGTGCAGACTTCTTCTGGCCCTTCCCCACCTTTGGAGGAGTCACAGCTGACTCTGCAATCCCCCTGGGACCCCTGTGAGTTGTTTTGCCTCCAGGAGTCTTCACCTGGTCCCGTCGGCCACTTTCCAACTTCAGAGCCTTTACAGGGGTGGACTGCCAGTGCCTTGGCTCCGTGTCACACTGCCTGCCCTGGTGGCCGGTGCACTCCACACACCTTGAACACGCATCACTGGTACTGGAGGCTTTTTGGCTGAGGCGCTATGACGGGACTGATGAATTGGAGGGGTGGGGTGGGGGCAAAAAGGTCAACTTTGCAGAGGGACAGTTTCTGATGAACACTGGGATGGGTAGCTGGAGGGGGTCTGGGAGTGGAGGAAGAGGAGGTGGTTGTAGGAGGTGTCACTTTAGGTGTTTTGGGTGCAGGTGCAGGTACTGGAGGCTGTCGTGAGGTGGATGGATGTTGGGTGTGTGGGTGCCCGCGTTTGTGTACTTTGGGAGGGGGCGTCACAGACACACTGGGAGAGGACACAGGGGACGTGTAAATGGGAGTGGAGGTGGTGAGTGGAGGTGAGCGGGGTGTGATGCTGGGTGTTCTGGTGCAAGTCCTAGTGCCTGTAGATGTAGTGCATGCAGGTGAGAGTGTAGACGAGACTGGGAGGGAGGAGGGAGACGACGAGGAGGGGGACACAGTGGAGGCAGTGGATGTTGCTGTGTCTGCATGTGGGTGATGCTTGTGTGTGTGCCTGCAGGTTGTGTGGTGCCTATGTTTGCCTAAGCTACTTTTGGGTGTTGAGGTGTATGCATGCTTGTCTGATGGTGTGCTTGGGACAGGCTGGGGTACAGGGGATTGGGTCTGGGTGGAGGAAGTTGGAAGGGGGAGGCTGGAGACAGGGACAATGGCTGCCATCAGTGCTGAGGCCAGAGATTGCAGGGTTCGATGAAGGGCAACCTGACCAGAATGAATGCCCTCCAGGAATGCATTACCGTGTTGCAACTCCCTTTCTACACCCTGGATGGCATTCACAATGGTAGACTGCCCAATAGTGAGTGACCTGAGGAGGTCAATGGCCTCCTCACTGAGGGCAGCAGGGGTGACTGGGGCAGGGACTGAGGTGCCTGGGGCGAAGGTGATGCCCACCCTCCTGGGTGAGCGGGCACGGGGCGAACGTGAAGGGGCTGCTGGGAGGGCGGTGCTGGTAGGGGAGGTGGCGGCTGTACCTGTAGAAGTGGGGGGCACAGATGGTGCCACCACCACAAGGGAGCTCCCATCGGCGGACGAGTCCGTGACGCTGGTTGGTGATCCGGTGACCGACGTGTAGCTCCCCTCGCCCTCCGTCCCACTGGTGCATTCTGAGTCCGTGGTGTGGCCCTCCATGGCCATGTGGGATGCAGCTCCCTCGTGCCCCGGTGCCACTGTACCTCCGCCTGATGATGCTGAGGCACATAAGAACAGGGAGAGCAGAAAAAGGGGGAGGGGACGACAGAAGAAAGACAGTTTGAGTGCATGGCTTACCGCTACCGTTGGCGGACAATACAGACACAGCAGCCCCCTGCACTACGCCGTACTCTTGGCCTCTAAAGAAGCAAATCCTGCGATCTGGCCTACATGCCTATGGTGGACATCTGCACACATGGCACATCTGCCACAGGGGCATCTATACCTATACTTGGGCCAATACTGAGGTGGGGTGGAGTGCCACATGCCCTGCATTACGGAGGGGCCTAGCCTACGTATTTCTGCCTGGCCTAGGTACACCCACAGCCCTCCTCCCTCAGCCAGCCCCTCAACTGTGCACCAAGTACCCAGAAAGAGGTTGTACTCACCCCCTTGTGTCTGCTGTGATGCCCTCAAGCGCCCATCCAACTCAGGGTAGGCCACCGCCAGGATCCGGAACATCAGGGGGGTCATGGTGCGACGGGCACCCCTCCCACATTGGGAGGCCATCCCCAGCTGAGCCTCCGCCGTCTTCTTGCTACAGCGGCGAATGTCCTCCCATCTTTTACGGCAGTGGGTGCCCCGTCTCTGGTGGGCCCCCAGGGTCCGGACTTCCTTGGCGATGGCACGCCAAATGTCCTTCTTCTGGTGGGCGCTGACCTACATGACATGCACAAGGGAAGAAGAGAAGTCATTACCAACTGCACCGTCGATGTAAGTGTCCCCCCTCCCTACCCTTGCCATGTGGCACATGCATTCACATGCATTCACGTTCCCTGAACTCAGCCCCCTTCCCTCTTAAAACCAGCCCTCTCAACCCAGGCATAGCCCATACAACGTGCTCCCTGTGTACTTACCTGTTGGTCTGGAGGACCGCAGAGTAGCGTGTACTGGGGGAGGACCCCGTGTACTAGTTTCTCCAACTCCTGAGCAGTGAAGGCAGGGGGCCCTTTCCCCAGACGCAGCAGCCATCGTCGCTTCCAGACCGAGGTCACAGCAGCACTTGCAGTGTAGGTCCTCTCCTGTCGAAGGTCAGGTATCGAGTGATTGAACAGATAGAAAATGGCTGTCACGTCCGCGGCGGTGACGTCCGTGGCGGTGCGTATCATCACCGCCGGCGCACTTGTTCATTGGCTCCTGGGACCCATAGGGTCCAATGTTAACCAATTCAGCATTGCGCCGTGGTCTGCGACCGCCTACCGCAATGGTGTGCAACGCCAGCGCAGTTACCTCACAATCCCATTGTCCCACTTTAGAGGTCAGGCAGCCGCCATTTCAGGGGCCCACTTGGCTTCTTTTACTACTGCGTCACACATAGCTAGGCCTACACTTAACACACATACAGGAAGGGTTTTGTGTTTGGTGTCGTGTTCTGTGTATCTGTGGGTACTTTGTTGACTCTGTGGTCGCTGTTGTCCTTCCTGGGCACTGTCAGCTGGGACAATTGAGAAGATGGCGGAATCCTCCGGTGTACCGACCGCTGGTGGACCTGTTGACAATGGAGGAGCGACATTTACTCGTCACCTACAGGATTGACCGTGCCACTATCCAGGAACTATGTACCCAGTTGGAGCCAGACCTAATGTCACCAATCCGCCATCCCACTGGAATCCCCCCTGACGTGCAGGTGCTGTCAGTGCTCCATTTCCTTGCAAGTGGGTCTTTTCAGACGACAGTGGCCATAGCATCTGGGATGTCCCAGCCTATGTTTTCCAACATGTTGTCCAGAGTGTTGGCTGCCCTGCTGAAACACGTAAGGAGATACATCATTTTCCCTGAGGTGGAGGATTTGGCTACAGTGAAAGGTGACTTCTATGCCCTTGGACATATCCCCAACATCATAGGTGCTATTGATGGCACCCATGTAGCTCTGGTCTCCCCCCACAGGAGTGAACAGGTGTACAGGAACCGGAAGAGTTATCATTCCATGAATGTACAGATTGTATGTTTGGCCGACCAGTACATCTCCCAGGTAAATGCTATGTTCCCTGGCTCAGTGCATGACGCCCACATCCTGCGGAATAGCAGCGTCCCTAATATGATGGGTCAACTCCAGAGGCACCGTGTGTGGCTATTGGGGGACTCTGGTTACCCCAACCTTTCCTGGCTATTGACCCCAGTGAGGAATCCCAGGACCAGGGCAGAGGAACGCTACAATGAGGCCAGGTTCAGGTGCCTCCATATGACAGGTGGTTCCCTATTCTACTCACCAAGGAAGGTGTGCCAGATCATCATCGCCTGCTGTATGCTTCACAATCTTCCTTTGCGACGCCAGGTGCCTTTTCTGCAGGAGGATGGTCCAGATGGCGGTGTTGTGGCAGCTGTGGAGCCTGTGGACAGTGATGAGGAGGAAGCTGAGGAAGAAGACAATGACAACAGGGAGTCAGTCATACAGCAATATTTCCAGTGACACACAGGTGAGAACATTTTAATTTTTACCATTACATTCACTGTCACACCTCTTCCTCTATCCTGTGTGTAATTTCATAGCATTATTTGGTAACTGAGTTGTACCTTTCCATTACGGTTTCACAGGTGTGGTTACCAACGTGTGTTATCTGCTTGCATCCTTCAAGGACTTGTGATGTGTGACATAGGTATATTGGCTTTACAACTATAAACGCATTTTGACACTGTCATTGATGATACATTTTACCAAATCACAGACTGACTCCAGATTGTTTTGTGGTTCAAGGGTGTTTATTTAAGTGCTCCAAAATGGAGGGGGGTTGTAATATGGTGATGGGGGACGGTGGAGGAATGTCCGTGGCAGAGTCCAGTCCATTGGTCACACAGGTGCACTGGCCACATGGGCTTTGGAAGTGGAGCTGGGGCAGTTAAAGTATGGAAAGGGTAACAAAGTGGGACAGTGGGAGGACAATCAGGGTGGTCTCATTTCCTGGCGGGGGTCTTGCCATCTTGCTCTGTCCTGTTCCTGGATCTCAGGGACCGCTTGCGTGGTTGTTGTCCATCTGCAGGGGGTGGGGTGCTGGTGTGGTGGTCCTGTGGCGGGGCGTCCTGTCCACTAGCGCCGGTAGAGGTGGTGGGCAGTTCATCGTCCATGCTAGTGTCAGGGGCCCCTTGGAGTGCCACGGTGTCCCTCAAGGTCTGCTGTGTGTCCTTCAGCACCCCTACGATGGTGCCCAGGGCGGAGCTGATGGTCCTGAGCTCCTCCCTGAACCCCAAATACTGGTCCTCCTGCAGGCGCTGGCTGTCCTGAACCTTGGCCAGGACCGTCACCATCGTCTCCTGGGGGTGGTGGTAGGCTCCCATGATGGAGGAGAGGGCCTCGTGGAGAGTGGGTTCCCTTGGCCTGTCCGCCCCCTGTCGCACAGCAGCCCTCCCAGTTCCCCTGTGTTCCTGTGCCTCCGTCCCCTGGACCGTGTGCCCACTACCACTGCTCCCAGGTCCCTGTTGTTGTTGGGGTGGTGGGTTATCCTGGGTTCCCTGTAGTGGTGGACACACCGCTGATTGACGTGTCCTGGGTACGGAGGTATGGGCCCGCTGGGTGGGTGCTGTGCTGGTGTTACCAGAGGGTGGAAGGTCAGTGTTGGGCTGTGCCTGTGCAAGGGGAACCGACTGTCCTGAGGCCCACGATGGTCCGGGCTTGTCATCAGGATCCAGTAGGGCAGAGCTGCTGTCGTCACTGTGGGCCTCTTCTGTGGGGGGAGTGGAGTTGTCTGGACCCTCCGGTGTGGTGACGGTCCTTCGTGATCCTGCAGGGGCATAAGTGCATGATTATTGCATGTGTGTGTGTCATGGTGTGCAATGGGTGGCTCACCGTGTACCCCAGTGCAAGCATTCCTGTTGGGGGGCTTGTGTGATGATGGTTGGGGGGGTGTTCTGGGTATGTGCAGTGGGCATGCTTTAGTGAGGGGTGACCATGCTTAGTTGTGTCATGGAGGGCGTGGTGTTGGGATGTGTGGTTTGTGTTATGAGTACATTAGTGAGGAGTTGTAGTGATAGGGGAGGGGATGAGGCTGGGGGTGTGTGATAGCATGCAGGTAGGGTGGGGGATATGATAGTTAAGATTTGATTTACCAGTGTCCATCCCTCCACCGACTCCTCCGAGGCTCTCTGGATGCATGATGGTCAAGACTTGCTCCTCCCATGTTGTTAGTTGTGGGGGAGGAGGTGGGGGTCCGCTGCCAGTCCACTGAACCGCGATGTTGTGCCTGGAGACCGCTGAACAAACCTTCCCCCGTAGGTCGTTCCACCTCTTCCTGATGTCCTCCCGATTTATTGAACGCTGTCCAACAGTGTTGACCGTGTCGACTATTCTGCACCATAGTTCCATCTTCCTGGCTATGGATGTGTGCTGCAACTGTGAGCCAAATAGCTGAGGCTCTACCCGTAGGATTTCCTCCACCATGACCCTGAGCTCCTCCTCGGAAAACCGGGGGTGTCTTTGGCGTGACATGGGGTGGTGTAGGTGATGTGTAGGGTGGTGTATGTGGTGATGAGTGTGGTGATGTGTAGTGGTGTGTGGTGTTTGGTGCGTGGATGTTGTGTGGGTGATGGTGTTGTGTGCTTCTGTGTGGTGGGGTTGTCTATTCTGTGCTCTCTCTCTGTCCTTCGTTCATGATTTTTTGGTCATAGGGGTTTGTGGGTGATGTGGGTGTGTGTTTTCTATAGTATTGAGTGTGTGGGAGTGGTGTGGGTACGTGTATCAGGTGTGTGTATTTCGAAATGTCCAATGTGGTGGTGTTTTGGAGAAGTGTGTGTATTTTGAGCACGGCGGTGTGTACCGCCAATGGAATACCGTGGTTGAAAGACCGCTACGTGGATTCGTGGGTCGTAATAGCATGGGCGTGTTTCTGTTGGCGTGGAGTTGGAGGTTTTATTTTCGCCAGTTTAACACTGACCTTTGGTGTGGTGGACTTGTGTGGGTGTCTGAATTTTGGCGGATTCCGAGATGTGTGTCATAATAGCTGTGGCGGAATTCCGTGGCCGCGGCGGTGTATTGGCAGTCTTCTGCACGGCGGTAAGCGCCTTTTACCGCCAATGTTGTAATGACCCCCTTAGTGACTACATGACGAGCCCCTAATAAATAATGCCGCCATTCCTGAAAGGCATCCTTCACTGCCAATAGCTCTTTGTCAGCAATTGGATAATTTCTTTCAGGAGGAGTTAACTTCCTGGATTGAAATGCCACTGGGTGAAGTTGGCCTGTTTCCTTGTGCCTCTGAGACAATACACCACCAATCGTTTGGTTGGCAACGTCAGCTTTCACAAAAAATGGCTCCTCAGGTTTAGGATGGAGAAGAATCGGGGCTGTCAGAAGGCTCTTTTGAGGAACTCAAACAATTCTTCAGCATCACTTGACCAATGGAAGGGTACTCCTTCTCTCAAAAAGTTTGTAATGGGGACCACCTTTTTAGAAAACTGTTTCATAAATCAGTGGTAGAAATTGGCAAAGCCAATAAAACTTTGCACCTCCTTCACCGTTTTAGGAGAAGGCCAATCCAGGATTGTTTGAATTTTAGCAGGATCCATGGAAACTCCATTTTCCAATAAGACGAATCCAGAGAATTCTACTTCCTTCGCATGAAAGGCACACTTTTCCAACTTCACACATAGGTTATTTTTCAACAATTTCTTTAGAATCACGTGATCTACATGGTCTTGCAAATTCTGGCAGAAGATTAAAATATCATCAATGTAGACTACTATAAATTGATCTAAAAACTCTCTCAGAACATCGTTCACAAGGTGCTGGAAAGGGACCGGTGCATTACATAGCCCATAAGGCATCACTTGGCACTCGTATAGATCAAACTGCGTGCGGAAGGCCGTTTCCATTCGTTTCCATTAACAACTCAAATTAAATGGTAAAGATCTAGTTTGGTGTAGATTTTTGCATCTTTTACATGATCTAGCAGTACTGAAATCAAAACCAGGGGATATCGATTCTTCATCCTAACTTGATTTAACGCTCTATAATAGATACAAGCTCTTAACCCTTCATTCTTCTTCTTTGGGATAAAAAAAAGGGGGAAGAGACTAGGGATTGAGAGGGATGAATAAAACCATTTGCCAAATATGTTTTAAAATATTCTTTCAGAAACTTGATCTCCTTTTCAGTAAAGACGTAAATTCTACTGCAAGGTAGATTCGCACCTGACTCAAGTATGATCCTGCAATCATATGATCTGTGGGAGGTAGCTTCTCTGTCTCTGCTTGGTCAAACACTGCAGACAATTCTTTATATTTTGGGGAATGTCAACCTTTTCCAGAGCACAATCCACATCGGATTTAGTTGCTAAAACTTGAGCGGGAGATGGTGCACTACTTATCTCTTGAGGACCATAACAATGCTTCCAACAGTAACTTGAAGTTAATTGAACAGTCTTCTTTTCCCAATTAATTTCAGGGTTGTGTTCAGTAAGCCACGGTAATCCCAAGATCAGCTGAAATTGAGGAGCATCTATGAGATTGAAAGATATTTTTTCTTGTTGTCGAAGATGATCTTTCAAAACTATAGGTTCAGTTTCATCTGTGATAGGACCTGAAGACAAGTTTGTTTCATCCACCGCACGAACAGGCTCTGCTATTCTCTTTTTTATAAAATGTATTCCCATATTTGTGGCATACTGGATGCCGCAGACATTTCCCATAGTTCCTAGCCAATCATCACTGAAACCTCCTGCAGCTTCTTTTCTCTGAAGATGAGGTCAAAAGAGATGGTAAGATGAGGGGAAGCAGGCAGTAAGGTGTTGCCACTAATTGGGATTCAGGTGCTGGATGGTGTCGAAAGTCAACCGGGGCTACCCTCTTGGTAGAATGAGTTTTCTTTTTTCCTGAATTATCTTGTTTAAGCTTCTTTGGGCATTCTCTTACAAGATGCCCAGACAACCCACAACAGAGACTAAGGGCCAGATGTACGAAAGTTTTGCGAGTCGCAAATCGGTCGCAGCACTATTTGTGACCTCGCAAAAAGCGAAATGGTATATTTCAATGCCATTTCGGAGTTCCAAGTAGTGATGCGACCCATTACCGACTCGCAATAATTGCGACTTGAAATTGTGACTCGCAATTAAGAAATCGCAAATTGCGAGTCGCAAACCAAATGCACAAGGCAGTCGCAAAATGCCCGTTTTGCACACCCAGATTAGCACTGATTCAAAACAGATGGTAACCAGAAACAAAGTATGAAAGGAGACCCAGAAGGCATCAGGGTTTCTCAAAATGGCTGCACCATACGTGATTGCATGGAGGAGGAGAGTCCAGGCTGCCCAGCAGAGGAGGAGGATGCAGAGACAGGAGAGGAGATACCGAACTAGGCAGACCCTATTTCAACAAACTGAGAACGAGATTTATGATAAATACAGACTGAGCAGCTCAGTTATCCTAGAGATTATTGAACTGCTGAAACCTCCGCTAGAACGGCAGACAATGTGCGGCTGCTCCATCCCACACATGTGCAAGTGCTCTGCTCACTGAACCTCTTGGCCTCGGGTAGCTACCAGGGGGTGATTGCTGTTGCTGGTGGGGTGTCCCAAAGTACCCTGTCATGATTCTTCAGACGGTTCCTAGATGCCATACTCGCACACATGTCCAGATATATATACCTTCCTAGGAATGAGGTGGAAATTAACAGCACCAAGTTGGACTTCTACAGAATTGCGAACTTCCCCCATGTAATAGGAAGTGTGGACGGGACACATATATCAATTTGCCCACCAGCAAATCTGGAATATGTGTTCCACAATAGGAAATGTACCCACTCACTAAACATCCAGGTGGTATGTGATGCCCATAATGTCATTACTGACATTGTGGCTAAATTTCCTGGGAGTACACATGATGCATACATATTCAGGCAGAGTGGGATACACCGACGCCTAGAACGTGGGGAGTTTGGCAAAGGATATTTATTAGGTACTGTGTAGTACACTTTGATGTACTAAACACATGTCACAGCATAACCAGGTGATGTCATGCTAATTTTGGCTCTTTTGTCACACAGGTGACAGTGCATATGCTCTGAGGCCATGGATACTCACCCCATACCTAACACCTGGCAATCAGAATGAGAGGCGAAACAACAAAGGACATCGGCGGACCAGAGCTGTCATTGAAAGGACCTTTGGCTTGTTGAAGTCACGTTTCCGATGCCTACACAAAAGTGGAGGGGCACTCCAGTATGCCTCAGAGACTGCATGCAAGATCGTGGCTACATGTGCCATCCTCCACAACATTGCCACCAGACTTGGACTACATCTCACCCTTGACGACACCGATTCGGAGGATGAGGAGCAAGAGCTAGCACACCGACAGCCTGGGGATGGTAGCATCGCATTGGAGGGCAGACAGAGATGGCACCACATTGCAACTCACTACTTTGGCATGTACATGGCAACAGTGACAACACGCACAAATGTAAAACACATATAGCCAGGTGGTGCACTACAAAAATAAAATCCCTTTAATGTCAGGAGTGTAATAATGAACTTTTGACATCTCAACTGCAAGAAAAAAGCAAAATGTAATGTCTGACACATTTACATCATGTGCCTCAGGCAAATCCCAGAACAGGTACATCACACACTCCTGTGACTACGGCCACCATGGGCCAATCCTGGTTGGTCCCCTGATCCTTGGCGGGCACTGCTACTCCGCAGGATGCATGCATGTGAGGCTGAAACGCTGCTCATGCTGAAGATGTCCTCACTATCCTGAGGGGCATCGCCAACACCCCTTGCTGCCTGGGTGGTCTCTATTAGGTCCACTGCATGGCTGGTGCACCCTAGTCCCCTTGCCACATCACCAGCAAAATGCCCAAGTTCAACCTGCAGCTTTACGGTGCGCGTTGTCTGGCAGGTAGTAGTGGTTGCAAGGCAGCCAATTAACTGACTCAGTTGGTCCAAACGGGCAGCAGTGTTGCTATCTCTGCACCTTGCATGGGCCCTATCTGCCACCATTTCCCTGACCAAGTCATTGATGGAGCTGTAGAGGTTTGCCATGTTGTTGTTCATGGCAGTGAATTGGTTGTCAACATTGGCAAAACCCTGGGAGAGGGTCTGTTGCAGTCTGTGCAGGTTCCTGTTCATAATGCCCATATGTTTATTTTGCAGGTGGTGACTGCTCAGTAAGGATGCCTCCAGTCCTAGGAATTGTTCACCTGTGACATCCTCCTCACTGGCTGACTGTGTTAGATGTTGCCGTCTCCACCCAGACCCAGCTGACCTATGTGGCCGACTCCCACTCATCTGTGGCCCCGTTGTCCGGTTGCCTGGCTCAAGATCGATGTCTGTGTCCTCGGTGGTCTCTCGTGCATGGTGGTCAAGTGGTGTAATCATGCACTCCCCTGCTGTTACACTGGCTGCCTCGTCTGCTGTGTTGGTGGCAGATTCTTCTCCCTGCACTGGTGGGTACTTGTGGGAGACCTGTGGGACACAGAGGATACACTGTCAGTGCCTCTCATATGTTTGGTGTATCACAATAAATATTTCTCAAAAGTTGGACTACTGTACTACATTGCCCATAATGCATTGCTCTGTAGTTTGCAATATGGGAATGGAGCAAATCTGGACGATGCATGCTTTTGTATACTGTGGTTGTGTGCATGGTGCATTGAGTGGTGTAAATAAGTGGTTTTTGCTACTTACTTTTGGATGTTCCCGGTGCAGAACTGTTCAGGTCTCCAATTCCTACCACAGCCTCCGGCTCCAGAATGGTCTCCACCATGCTCTCAAGGGCTGTAGGAGGTGGTGCTGTTAATGGTCCTCCTCCAGTTCTGTGCACCTCCCTCAGCTGCTCTGCCACCATTTCTTTGGTCCTGGACCTGAGGTTGTACCACATTTTCCGGACCTCATCGATGGTGCGATGGCTGACTCCAATTGCATTTATTTTACTCAGGATGTTCTGCCAGATCTTCTTCTTTTGTGTGTCAGGGACATTCATTGCTGCCTTGCCAAACAAGACATCATGGTGCAGGCAGCACTCCTCTGTCAGGACCTCCGGCTCCTTTTCAGAAAACTTTAGTTTCCTCTTCAGCAGTGGGTGTCTCCTTGTCCTGAGCTGACATGGCTGTAGTTGCTCCTCTCAGCTAGGTGTGCCTCTTCTGTCTGTGCTGGGTAGGCTCCTCCCTGTTCCATCACTCAGAACTAGGAAGTGTGTTTTCACATATTTTATTAGCACCTGTGCGCAAATTGCGAGCCAGTCGCAATTTGCGAGTCCGGACCACACCTTTGTGCAATTTGGGACATCGCAAATTGTGATTTCCCAAATTGTGATATCTTGAATTGCGGCGCGACTCCGCACTGAATCGCAAATTGGTATTGCGAATTTTACCTACATCCCATTTTGCAAGTCGGAAATAGAGATTGCAATTCTTTTGCTTCGTACATCTGGCCCATAGATTCTTAGATCTTCGCTTGTCCTTTTACTCTTTAGACCGGGGACCTCTAACACTGCTGATTTGCATTGGCTCATCCGAAGAATGTGTCTCTGAGGTCTTGATACTTTCCACTTTACTCCTATCGAAACGTGGTGGGATAGGACATTATTCTCTCTTGCGTTCAGCTTTTCTTTCAAAGAGACGCTGCTCAATCTGTAAAACTAGATCAATTAATTTTGACACATCAGTAGGTTGATCTGGAATTTGGGCTAGCGCATCTTTTAGTTCTTCTCATAAACCTCAGTAAAAAAATGCAGCCTTTTGCTTTCGGGCCAAGCAGTCTCCACAATTAATTTGTTGAATTGGGCCAGATAAGAGGACAAATCCCTACTACCTTGTTTTAAGTCTAGTAATTCATTATCTGTGGCTTGGGAAATTGTTCTGCGGTCAAAGATTAAAAGGAATTCGGTTTTAAAGACTTCAAAATCATATAATATAGAGTCATTTTGTGACACCAAAGGCATGGACCATGATGCCACATTTCCACTCAAATAAGACAAAATGAATGCTGCTTTTGACTGATCCTCTGTAAAAATAACGGGACTACAAAGGAAGTGTAAGGAGCACTGGGTTAAAAATATCTGCGCCGTGTAAAGATCTCCACTAAAACGTTCAGGTGGGGCCAGGGGAATGATAGGAGAGATGGAATGAATGACTTGTGTTGATATTTCTGAGGTAGAGGTAGGGAAGGTTTTACCTGAAACCCCACTAGTCCCTGCAGTATTCCCAGAATTTAAGTTATTTAATTTGTTAATGAGCTGTTAGGTCTCAACATGGGATCTTTTTATTTCCTCTCTCAGGTTTTTGTTTTCATCTAGGGTAAGGGTTAACTCTTTTTGCATTTCGTCCATAAGTGCAACCAAGGCATTAAAATCTAAACCTTCAGCCATTCAGCTCTTCAATCTGTCAGAAGATTACCCATTAAATCAAACTTCTGAAGGAACAGATGTTTTTTACCCAACTCCCTCCAACAGATGCGTGCTCAGACTTTAACTGATTATCTGAACCATGCATCCACTAGGGGCAAAGGGGAATGGGAATAGGAAAATAGAGACCTCTACAGATTTAGTTCCAGCCTGTGTTTCCCACTTGAAGATAGGATATTCAGGCCCTCATTCTGACCCTGGCGGTCTTTGACCGCCAGGGCGGAGGACCGCGGGAGCACCGCCGACAAGCCGGCGGTGCTCCAATGGGGATTCCGACCGCGGCGGTAAAGCCGCGGTCGGACCGGCACCACTGGCCGGGTCCCGCCAGTGTACCGCGGCCCCATTGAATCCTCCGCGGCGGCGCAGCTTGCTGCACCGCCGCAGGGATTCCGACCCCCCCTACCGCCATCCAGATCCCGGCGGTCGGACCGCCGAGATCCGGATGGCGGTAGGGGGGGTCGCGGGGCCCCTGGGGGCCCCTGCAGTGCCCATGCCACTGGCATGGGCATTGCAGGGGCCCCCGTAAGAGGGCCCCTACATGTATTTCACTGTCTGCTGCGCAGACAGTGAAATACGCGACGGGTGCAACTGCACCCGTCGCACAGCTTCCACTCCGCCGGCTCGATTCCGAGCCGGCTTCATCGTGGAAGCCTCTTTCCCGCTGGGCTGGCTGGCGGTCTGAAGGAGACCGCCCGCCAGCCCAGCGGGAAAGTCAGAATTACCGCCGCGGTCTTTCGACCGCGGAACGGTAACCTGACGGCGGGACTTTGGCGGGCGGCCTCCGCCGCCCGCCAAGGTCAGAATGAGGGCCTCAGTGTGTGTCTCTGAAAACCTGCACCATTCTTCTTATTGGAATTTCTTCAAGGGAATGACCTGCAGTTGGGTGATAAGAGCATAGATAAGTGCATTCCTCCTGTGCATTCAACTGTTCAGCCATTCACAGTCACTCAATTCTATCGTTCTCCTAACCTGGATCTTTTGAGAGACTAGCCTCTCTCTAAGAGAACAATGTCAACTTAATATCTTCTTTTCTCCAGTAGTCAGAGGTTTCCAAGATTCTGTGGAGAACAGTTCAAAAGTTCACAAATATACAAACTTCTAATGTCTTTTACAGGAACGAAAACTCCTTCTCAAGGTTCAGTTTTCTCAATCACAGTCTCTAGGAATTAGTCTGAGCACTGTACTTTGTCTCTAAGACTGACAAGTCTGCAAAGCAAAGAGTTCATGAATATATGTGTACATATATATATATATTGACAAGTCTCAAAATCATACAAAAGAATTACTGACTGCAGTTCTTTGAAGTTTCGTTAAGCCAAAACGAATTCTCCTCAGAAAGCCAATAGCCAGTTGTTGGAAGAAGGAAAAATTCAGCTTCTTCAAAAGGGAAAAAGTAGCTGGTGTTCACACCTTAACAAGAAAAATAATTAATTACTCAAAACTGGAAGAATTCTCTATGAAACGAAGCGCCTCAGGAACATTGCTCATTCTCCTTATGATGGCAGTTGAAGTGCAAGGCTCCCAGAGAGAAACAGTTGGAGGGAAGCTTCAGCACAAGACTAAAGTAGAATCACTGGAGTGCTGACCTCACAAGGATTTGCAGCCACCATCTTGAGTGGCAGTTAAACCAGAAGAAGCTAGTTCTAAGAACAGCCTCCGCAAGAGCCACCAGGAGTTAGGATGCATTTGCAACCATGATGGGTACAAAGAAAAGGGGAATTATTTTTGCTGAGGGAAGAACTTCACAACTCTGGCAATAGTTTTCCTGACAGCACCCCTGAGGTAGGCCCTAGGTAGCCCCCTGGGCAGGTGCAGTGTGTATTAAAGGTAGGAGATGTACTGATGTGTTTCACATGTCCTGACAGTGAAATACTGCCAAATTCGTTTTTCACTGTTGCAAGGCCTATCGCTCTCATAGGTTAACATAGGGCCTGCCTTTGAATATATTTTAAGAGCAGTGTTCCATTGGGAGCAAAGAGAGATGTGGAGTTTGGGGTCTCCGACCTCAATATTTAAAAATACATATTTTTGTAAAAGTTGGTTTTTAGGTTGTCAGTTTGAAAATGCCTCTTTTAGAAAGTGGGCCTTTTCTTGTTTAAACCATTCTGAGCCTCTACCTGTTTGTTTATTCCATGTCTGGGTCAGACTGACAGTTGGGCTGTTTGTAAATCTCCACTAGACAGTGACACAAAGGGAGCTGGGGTGTACCCTGCATATCCTGATGAGTCTTCTGGGCTAGAGTGGGGAGGGAGGAGGTTACTCATACACCTGAAAGGACTGTGCCTGTCCTCACACAATGCACTCTCCAACCCCATGGTGGGTTTCTAGGGCCAGACCAGGGCAAGGCAGGATCATGTCAACAACAGAGATTTTCCTTTGAAGTTTGTCTGCTTTAAAGGCAGAAAGGGGTAGTAGTGGACCCAAATCCCCAGACTTTTAGGACACTTCTGGATCACGAGGAACCTCTGCCAAGGAGAAGAGCTGAAGAGCTGGAAGAGGAGTACTGCTCCTTTGATGTGTGTGCTTTGCTGGGTTGGCCTTCATTTGCTGCTTCTACCTTAGAGAGGGCAAAGACTGGACTTTGCTGTGTATCCTGCTTGAGAAGATTCTCCAAGGGCTTGGACTGAGCTTACCTCCTGTTTTGAAGTCTCAGAGACAGCAAAGACTTCACCTATCAGCCTCAGGAATCACTTGCTGTGGAATGTAACTTTCCAGGTGATGCCTATTCCAGCTCCTGGACTCCTGTAAGTGAAAGCTGGTGAAAACCTAAGTGCACCGACTTAGGTTGACGCCGGACTAAAACTGCTGCCTGACTCCGCGATGCCGTCTGCAAGTGAAGCCATGGTCTGCGCTGGAGTGTGAGAACCCCGATCAACATCGCAGTCCTAATGCCGCAGCAGGTGCTGACATCCTGTGACTTCATGAGTGTGAGGAGACATGTCCCCAACTTCAGTGACACCCAACTCCACTAGGGCACCTGCATCCTCGTGGAGTGACCTCGACCCCTTGAGATTGCCACACCACACCGTGACCACCAGACATCAACCTCACCGGAGCGCAAGTAACCAACGCTTTGCACCAACTCCGCCTCATCTCCACTGCTCCAAAGAAAGAACCTGACGCCTTGCGCTGATGTCTGTGCTCCACTGCTCTGTAGCATTGGAACCGACGCCACAGCCGATCCAGTGACGTCGTGCTTCCCCGAATCCATGCACCAGCTTGTTTCCTCATTTTCACAAGTTACTATACCTGGAGGTCCATGAGACTCCATGACCCCTTACCTCTTTGCTTTCATGGTATTTTGAGGTTGCTTTGCCCCACCGGTCACATTTACTTGTTTTAACTTTTTTTGTTAATTTTCTCCAATAGTGTTCTTTGTTATTTTAACGTGTATTTAATTTATTGGCTTTAACCGTCCTTTTAATTCTATGTACTTCCCTGTAGCCGTTAGGCAGTTCTAGTGGGCCCTGAGAGCCAAGAGAGCAGCGTTTTTGGACCACAATACCTGCATTCATAGCCAAAAGGATACGTTCTTCATCCATTTGCACATAAACTTTGAACAAGTTCACAGAAAGTGCAAATAACAACTTACCAAAGCAGAAAACATATAGCACTGAAAAAATAAAGCCATTGAAAGTAGGAAGGTGCATGGAACAAGTAGTACAAAATGATTCAGTTACTCCAAATAACTACTGCAAATACTTTTTAAAGGAACAGAACGACACGAGGTGGCCTCGGCTACTTCTTTTTTATAATTCAGCATGACATAAAATCTATTATGGTAGTTCTTTTTATGATGCCAAGGTTCGAGGCTGTTTGTTTCATTTGACTCAGGGGGATAGCAGAAAAGAAGAAACACTTGTTAATTCTGAGGATCAGCGTGGGTGTAAAGCTTTCAGTATTACTGGCGCCGCTAGCGATGGGTTTTGTTTTTAAAAAGCCTCGAATATCTGACATTAAGACAATTTTCATATTGAATGCGCTCCCGTGTAAAAGGACTACAGAAGTATACATAACATACATTTGCGTTCTTTGGGAAAAATACTAGACGAAACATTTTGTAATCTATAGTCATTGGCGGTGGAGGGGCTAGCACTGGAAAAGAGTGAGCGGAGACATCTTCAGAAAAACTGTCAAAATTATTTGCGGTCATTATGTGGTGTTAAACATATAGGCCCATATTTATACTTTTTGACGCAAAACTGCGCCATCGCAGTTTTGCGTCAAAAAAATTTGCGCCGTCTAACGCCATTTGGATGCGCCATTCGGGTGTCAAATTTATACTTTGACGTACGGCGGCGCAACCAACAGGTGGGAGTCATTATTTCGTGACGCAAACAGCGTCGGTCTGTCGTAAGGCAAACCCACGTAAAAGTGACGCAAATCACTGTGGGTCGATTTACGACAGCGCTATCGTGAATACGCCGTTTTTTTTCACGCTATTGCGTGACATTTTTGCGCGAAAACTGCACTGACAGGAGAGGAGACCCAAAATGGATCCCAGATGCCCCAACAGACCCCAGGAGGATGAGAGCAGACCAGGACCCAGCCAGGAGGAAGCACACAGGAACCAGGACATGTTAAAGAAAAAAAGAAAGTGTCGCTTCAGTGCAGAGGAGCAGGAAATCCTGGTGAAAGAGGTGACGGAACACCAGCACCAACTTTTCATATCCTCAAAATTGCCACTCAGTAGGAGAGAGGCCATCTGGAAAGAAATTGTGGACAAGATAAACAGTGTGGCTGAAGAACGCCGGACAGTCACCGAGTGTAAGAAACGCTGGCATGACTGTAAACGTAGGACCAAAGAGAAAATGGCCAGGAACAGGAAGGCAGCAATGCAGACTGGAGGGGGGAGTCCAGCACAACAGGAGGCTCTGGACCACATGGAGGAGATGGTCGCAGCCGTCATCCCAGAGGAGATTGTCACAGGGATACAAGGACTGGACAGTGCAGACTACCACGACACTACGCACATGCAGGGTAAGTCGCATGGGGAATTACAATGCAATAATGGGGACTGTAAGCAGGGGGGGGATACCTACTACCCAATGCATGTAACTTAGCACATATATGAAGTGGCATGGGGAAAGGGGCACGGCAGGGGGGAATGCCCAGTACTGACCATAGCCGGGCCACGACAAAATACTGCCACCACTACAGTCCCATGGGGACATCCTGTAATTACAACAAGAGAGCCAAGGGAAACCAGTGACAGGTGGGAAGGACACTACCCTGAATCCACATCCAGGCACTTGTTTTGCACAAACTATTCCCCATCAACTAGGTCCCTACCTGTAATGCAGTAGCAAATACAACAACTGCAACTTAACTCCCACCACAGTTGACAATAACACCTCTCATCTCTGGGCAGCTATAGTACCAAATGGCAGGAACCCCACCCTGGAACATACATTCCTAAATTAGGGGGTGAGGATGACATCTGCAACTACTCCTAGAAATAAGACAAAGCTACCAGTACACTTAAATGCCGAATGTCCATAACTGACACATACATAAGCCTAAGTAAACAGCAATAGGAGCCACACAGCACTAACGACACACACATGCTGCATACGTCAGGGTCCCTCACGTGCCTGCCTAACAATGCTACATCACAAATGTCATACTGCTCAGACAACAACATTGACGAGGGGACACAGGCAACTGGTCAATGAAACACATCTGCACAGTCTAACCAAAAAATAGGACATCCATACGATAAACAAGCCAATCCAGTAAGACACACGAGACCCCATCAGATACAAACATCAACAATGTTTACATCCATACCACATCCTAACATTGACATACATAGGTCATGCCACCTAACATGTACAGATCATGCAATGTGAATAAAAAGTGTATGGTGCAGGGCCTGTGAGGCAAGTGTGCTGGCAGGGCAGTCACAACACCCACAGTCAGTCAAAGTGTAGCGTGGCAAGTGAAACGTATACTTTGCGCAATAGCCTCAGGCTGGAGGCCTTTGTGCATCTTACCCTGAATGTACTTATACTCATTTGCTCACATCTAAGTGCCTCAGAGCACTTTGCACTAAATGAATCTCATTGCCCTTCCTATCAGTTAATGTAGCAAATAGTCAGTCCTGAGGTGTTGGCAATTAGTCAAATCACCCTGTTTTGCCTACTTCTGCACTGGAGTTTGCCAGAACATATTCACTCTGTGCCCCAGTCAAGGATACCGTCTGGTTCGTTGATGATAGATGTGGTAGGGGTTAAGGTTTGCCATTCCTGCGTAGGGAAACTTTGTCATCACCATGACATATGTCTTTTAAATTCACTTCCTCGTCCCAAGACACGCATGGGGGAGTTTACAAACCGAAAATCACATCTAGATGCTGCCTGCCTTGCTGCTGATGCACACCCAGATCCCAGCCCATTCCTCTGATATGAGGGATGATGTCTCCCCTGTGATTCAGACAGACAAGCTCCAAACTTAACATGCAGTGCTATATATAGAACAAGCAGAGGGAGAGTAGAAACTGTTATGCACCATGATAGCTGTGTACCAATGTATTACTTTCCTGCGGACTATTTCAGTTCTAACTGTGTGTATTGTTTTGGTTATTGGGGCTCACACCGAAATTCCGACAAGTCAGTTGTACACTGAAACTTCATATCCAACAAATACTGTCTGTGTCATTTGTGTATGGGAACATACCGGAAAAGATAGAAATGTGTAGGACCTGACTGACCACCACTTCCCTGAGAAGTCCCAAAGATGTCATGGGCTTGGACTTCTAAACATTCCTCTGTTGTGGGAGACCAGAGGCACTGCTAGTCTGTCTGAGCTAAATACAATATCTGGGTGACAGAGTTATTTACAAGTGGGTCAAACTTAGTCCCCCACACCATTAGCTATCCTGCTGCCTAGAAAGCCAAGAATCACATGTAGGATAATGAGAGCCCACCCAAACAAATGTCCCTCCATAACAATAGTGAAACACCGAGAGAGGAGTAGGACAAAAAAATGCATATTCCAAAATAATTACAAATCAACACCTAGAGATGTCCTGGCAGGCATGTCTGATAGCTCCATATCATATATGTGACACACAGGTGGGCCATAGGCCTACAACAATGCCCTATGACAGACAGCAGATACCAAGACAAAATCAGAGTACAAAGTAAAGGCATCCAAAGGCTTGTATCTTAGTGCTAAATGATCTCAACACAGACACACTAATTGTACCCTGTTTCTTTGCAGAGGAACACGGATCTCCTGCCGATATGCCTGTCCATGAGTTCCCTGATGACATGGATGACGAGAACATCAACCTCACACAAGAGACCATTGACATGGTCCTCGAAAGCCTCCAAACCCCCCCTTCAGTAACAAGGAGGAGCCAAGATGAAGCAGCCACCACAGTAGAACCACCCGCCACCCCAATTGTAAGACCTGCCAGCTCCAACACAGCTGAGGACTCTGACGACACTGGCACCAGCTTCGAAAGAACAGTCGTTGGGGTCCAGCGGGAGCTGGCCAAGGAGGTGCGGGTGGGGATGCAAACTATGGCAGCCAGCCTTGAGGGGGTGCGTTCGTGCATGCTGTCAACTGCTGATCAGGCAGCTGCAATGCAAGCCAGAACATCGCTGTTGGAGGAACTTTTAGTAACACAGAAGGCAATCTGCACAGCTGTCATCCAGTTGACCAAACAACTCCAACAGCAAGCCAGTCAGCGTGTGCACGAATGCAACATCGAACCCCTCAGGGCAGACCTGGCTGCCTACCATCGGGATGTGGCTGCCATTCTGAAAAACCAGCACGCTCTCCTTGCTGCAGTACTGCCCTTCATAACTGGACAGGGATCAGCCCCCGGGATGTCTGCCTCCATGTCTTCTGACACTGAGGTGTGTGTTGCCCCTTCAAAACCAACAACAACAAGGACACACCAGGCAACACACACATCAGAAGAAGAAGACATGGAACAGATAACATTCACACGCAAGAGTACCCGGAAGCCCTAGTCCCTGCACCATGCCCCACTCTGACCAAGGTCCTACGTTTTGACACATGCCAGCCTCACTCCAACTACCCTCAATGACTGTTCAGCAATCTACTGTTTACCTTGTCCACATTGGCTGTAAATGTTTCTCTCCTACCATTTGGCAATTCCTGTTCCTCTGCACCGTCTGTGACATCACCCCAGCATGTCAGGAGCATCATCCACACCCTGTAAATAGGATCACCATTTAAGAATGCACCAGAACGGACTCACCTAACATTGTTAATGGACTTTTTGCACTACTCCACCTAAAAATAAATATCACTTGCACACCAATTGTGTCTCTGTGTCATTTCACACTTCAACTGTGCAGTACATAACTCCAAAGTGGCTGTGTGGCAACCATGTTGATTCTCTAGACTACTGTCCTGATTTCATGTCTACTGAAACATCTGTGCAGTGGCCAGGATTGCATCATAGCTTTACTAGACTGAGGAAAATAACTGATGTAGGGACTAAGCACACACAATCATGCTGTGTTGGACAGAATGAGGCCCCATCCATAGCTATTCTAGACAACTAATGGTGGATGAGAAATGTAGGCACCTTGCGATACTAACACAATACATTATGCTGTAAAATGAAAGGAATGTTAACCAAATTACACTGCATCAATCACCCTTACAGCGTATACTACCATGAAGGAAAGTCATGCTCAAGCAGTACACACATGATGTAGGTCAGCAATGACAGCAACAAGACAAGAGTGTGAACAAATACTCATCTACAAAGCTCTCCCTGAACTTCACAATGCTGTCCGACCTATCTATTTACCTACAAAATCAACTCTGGAAGCACTCTTTGTGAAGTAGGATACATACCAACCCCAAATCTTGATGATCTATGCAGACTACCAATGGTGGCTCTCCCACACGGTGGATACTTACCAAGTTAGCACACGGGTAGCTGGCATGTTAAACCTCAATAGCCTGGGGATAGCGAGCATAGGACACAAATGTCATACTAAAACTTTCTGCTACACTGATGTCAAGGCCATGAAAAGGTAGCACCTAACGCATCTGGTAAAGGGTTAACAAATTTTTTATTTCAAATAAGTAAGAAAAGAGGCAACTAAGGGAAAGATAAACCTACACTAATCTAACCTGACTACTACTAACCCACAACTGTCCCTAACTAACCTAAGCTAAACTTACTCTACACATGTAACGAAACGATCTAAACATCA
Organism: Pleurodeles waltl; assembly: GCF_031143425.1. Classification (NCBI taxonomy): domain Eukaryota; kingdom Metazoa; phylum Chordata; class Amphibia; order Caudata; family Salamandridae; genus Pleurodeles; species Pleurodeles waltl. Next base: position 556,855,781 of record NC_090436.1, read on the forward strand.
ACCCCCCACCCACCATTATGAGACAAGACACATGCAGGACAACACTTACTAACCTACACACATACTATACTATCCTAAACAAACATATATTTTTTTGTATTTTTTTTTTTTTTTTTTTATCAAACAGGAATCCCAACATTGCCACCCACCCACACAAAAATATTAGATAGAAAGTATAAGGACCCCCCACCCTCTTACCTAACACTAACTAAGCTAATTACCTATACTTATCCTACAACTAACCCCCCCAACCCAACTAACAGTATGAAAAGAGGAAAGAGGGGAGAGGGGAGGGGTAAAAGTTCAGGAGGGCAAAATAACTAAGGATTTGCCCTCTGAAGTGTGCGCCGGATGGAGCGCACCTTCTTTTTGACCTCCGCCATGTCCTCCGTCAGGTTGTCAACCTTTTGAATTAACCTGTCCAGTTTCCTAGACAATGCGTTGAAGGCTGCAGGGTCAATTGGTGGGTCACTGCTGGTCTGCGTGCCGGTGGAGATTGTTGCTGGAGTGGAGTGGCCACGGGACAGCCCTGCTCCCAACACACGGCTGGGTCCAGGTCTGGAGGAAGATGGCTGGTCCGTCGCTGGGTCCCCTTGGGCAGACCTGGTGGTTGTAGGTGGCACCGTTGGTGGAGCCTGTGGTGTGGCATACCACGCCCCGGAGGCCCGATCGGAATTGTATCTGCGGGCCATCCTCCGATACCCACACTGCACCTGCAGGATGTGCCTGTACCTCATTGCACGGCGCTCAAACTGGTTTCGAGCTGCGGCACTCAGGTTTGCAGCTGTGAAGGGAAAAGGCAAATATTGAGCATAGAATTTACAGTGGGTTGAATACCACAATGGGTAATTTGACCATTACTAGCAATGTATTGGTTGCAGCAATTGTTACAACATATGTCACGGGAAGGCTCAGAGGAAGTACATGTGAATCATGCATACTGAAGGGCATATCACATATAGCAGATCCATGTCTCTACATGATGGATGACATCACCCTAAACTACTCCTACAATTCATACCTAAGCCATTATACATTATGGCACCAGCTCGTCCGCATACTGACTTCACTACATATGTCATTCTATGTGATAAGAATCACACTCCTCACTCAATGGCATTTCGAAATAGTTGTGTGCTAAGATTGAACCCCTGGCCATGAATCATATGTCGACACTATGGGCCAGATGTAGGAATTGATGGGAAATCAACTAGCAAATTGCAAAGCTGAACGGTGTCTCTGACACCGTCTGCGAGTCACTATGGGGTCCCTAAATCCCACCTCATGAACATCAATGATGTGGGTTCCAACTTGCACCACCTTAGCAACTATGGGCACTCACGGGGATGGAGGCCTGCTGGAAACAGCAGAACTCCATAGACGTGACTGCTTTTAAATGAAGCAAGTTATTTTTCACCAAGTGTAGGCCCTTTATCTGAAAGGAAAATGAGCTGCGATTTGTTTAAATTCACAACAATTGATTGTTCGTAATTTACACAATAATTATTGCTCCCCTAGACCACTGGCTGTTTTGTGCAGGAGTATTTTGGTCCACTCACAAGGGTGAAGGTTCACAATGAGGACCCCTTCCAGTCAGCAAGTTGGTTAGCAGCCACTTCAAGTGGATGATAACAGCTACTCACTTTGCAACCACGTACTCGTTAGCAAATGGGATTGCCTAACACTGTGATTTGCAAGTAGGGCTGGTAAACTCCTTTATTTTTTTACTTTAGAAAACCATTTTGCGAATATGTACATGACCACCAATAACATTTCGGATTAGGAAACAGACGTTTGCAACTCACTAACATCAAATTATGCTATTTGCAATGTGGAGACATTTTGCTACATCTGGACCTAGGTACAAACTCAAGTCACAAAAGGTGTTAAGTACGTGTAACATACTGGTTGCTACAGTCCTAGGTACCCTGTTTCACAGTAACATCCCAGTCTTTGTGGGTGGTGTGGGAAGAACAAACAACAATCCCATGATCAATGCACAACCAGGAGTGTACAGAAAGTGCAACAAGCATGTGCCTTCACACACAACACCTATGAAGGGCTAGCAACACGTTGGAGTCAGCCCAACCTTGTCACATCCCAGGTCCACACATGTCAAAATGATATGACTTAGCCAAACATAACATACTATTAGTGAGGCATGTTTTACAACACACACAGAGGAGGTAGAACATCCATTCACATGATTCAACAGAACACCTATGCCATTGCACTCAAGTCACACACACTTCGAGGTCACCTTGTGGAAGTACATGCCCCCGGAAGATCCGACCTACAGTGTACACAGTCCATCCTCAACTAGGAAGAAGCACTTGTCATCGAAGCCATGTGCCTAAGCTATCTGGGAGACTGTCAGTCTGATATGCTGACTCAGTTAATGGCAAGTTCCTGACCAAGTCTAACATTGACCAGTGTGTTCAAAATGAGTCATGCTATTGCCAATAGTCGCACTAATTGAATGACCTACTGCCCCTCAATCTGAGAGATGACTAGGGATTGCTTTACCGAAACATTATTCCAATTTGATATCACACCAAAACAACAAAGCCAATGAACGGCCAGCACATCATATCATGAATTGTCCTGAACACACAGTAATCCATCATGCTTCATTTCCAAACAATGTAAATAGCACTTAGGCAACACTCACTGTAGGTATCGGGGTCGTCAAAATGGGCTACCTCACCAACGGTGTACGGGGCTGGTCCACCTGTAAAGCATGAAAGGAAGATTATACTCAGACTGGGTGAACAGACAAATAATTTCTGTTACAATGACAGTGTGTGAATATTACATGGTAATGATACACTTTCACACATGCTCATCCTGCCTGGCTGACTTTGTATTCTAGATTATCATTGGATGAGTCTCCTGCTCCAGTGACACACCCTACTACACTCATGCAGTGGCCAGGACAGTCATGTGTCGTCCAAGTTACTCCTCCATTAGTAGGCCCGAACAATCATGTGATCCATACATCTCAGCATGTGCATCCCAGAGAGAAACATTTCACAACTGGTTCCATGAGGACTGCATGACCACTCACCATCAAACAGGCTATGGGGACAGGTTCAACACACAGCAACCAGACACACATGTGACATATGTGTGGACAACATGACTAACTTCATGTGACGTGAAGGCAACACACAGGTGTTGCATCATCATGTGTTTGCAATTTTCGGTCTAGCTATGGCGTCTACATATGTAGGTATGTTGTTTCTACATGACGTACTCACTGGCCATTATGACCAGTAGAGTACAAATTGAGCAGTTCACGTGTTGCTTTTCAGACACAAATGCAACACTACATTCCATGCAGCTACAGCCATCTGGTATGTGTTGCAAAGATAAGGCATCGGCCTGGTAGCATAGGTCTTCATACACACCCGGCAACAAATACACATTTGGACACATATGTATACCTTTGTAGCGCAGCATTTGCATCATTTTGTGACGCAGAGAGGGGGCTACTTAGCAAAATACTAATAGATGTTGCATTTTACTGCTGTTATTGGGTGTACATGTGTAGCAAAAATGGGGATTTATGTGTATGCCCATGGGCCTAGGTTTCCCTAGTATAACACGCAGTCAGCTACTTATTTTGCAGATTGGCTACCAATCATCACATGTTCACGCACACATTCCTATTATTCCCATGTAATTGATTATTACTCACCAACATAGCCACCAATCCGGAGTCCCAGGTGGTCCAGCAGGTCCTGTTCCCTGGTGATCAGATCTGCCCAGCGGTGCTTGAGTTGATGGACATTCCTCATACTCCCGTAGACCCGGACCAGGTGATGGCGCACCTTCTCCCAACCTATTTTCCTTGCCTCCGTGTGATACCCCTGTATCACACGGCCCCCAGCCTCCAGCATCAGTGGGAGGAAATGGCTTACGAGCCATATGAAGCCCCCCAATTCGTCCTCACCCATCCTGGACAGGCGAGGCCTACCTGACATGATGCGAGGTTGAAAAAAGTAACAAAGAAAAATGAAAGAAATAGTGGGAAATGGGGAAAGGTAGAGGTGTGAAAGAAAAAGAAGAAGGAGAAAAATAGCCCAACTAACACCCCAAACTATGCTACCCACAACAGACTCCCACAGACAATACAAACTATCACAGGTATAGACCAAACAACACTAAACAGACTGAGACAATGTTTGACAACAATAAAAGATTGACACAAAGACAAAATACAAGGCACACAGGACACTAAAGCAGTAAAACACAGGACAACACCTTTCACACAACCACACAGTCTAGATAACTCTGAGACTGCAAAGTGAAAGTGAAAGTCAACTCCCAGTACAGATTTGGTAAACAGGATATCCTATTACATCACTTCCTGCATAAAATGGCCGCCGTTTTTATTTTCGCGTAATGCGTCATATTTTCACGCATACACAGATGTGCGTCATATTTTTTTGACGCATTACAGTGTACATGATGCGGAGTGTAAAAATATGCTATGAATATTAATATTTCCAACTGTACATGAGATGACCAACATATTGTGCATGTAGCGTCAATTACACCACGCATACATCATGGGCGTCGTTTTTTTTTCACGTACAGTGGTGCACATGATGCGGAGTCAAAAAATATGATATGAATATTAATAATTGATAATGTACATGAGATGACCAACATATTGACCATTTGGCGTCATTTTGACCACGCATACATCATGTGCGTGGTTTTTATTACACGTACAGTGGTGCACATGATGCGGAGTCAAAAAATATGATATGAATATTAATATTGATAATGTACATGAGATGACCAACATATTGTGCATATAGCGTCATTTTGACCACGCATACATCATGTGCGTGGTTTTTATTACACGTACAGTGGTGCACATGATGCGGAGTCAAAAAATATGATATGAATATTAATATTGATAATGTACATGAGATGACCAACATATTGTGCATATAGCGTCATTTTGACCACGCATACATCATGTGCGTGGTTTTTATTACACGTACAGTGGTGCACATGATGCGGAGTCAAAAAATATGATATGAATATTAATATTGATAATGTACATGAGATGACCAACATATTGTGCATATAGCGTCATTTTGACCACGCATACATCATGTGCGTGGTTTTTATTACACGTACAGTGGTGCACATGATGCGGAGTCAAAAAATATGATATGAATATTAATATTGATAATGTACATGAGATGACCAACATATTGTGCATATAGCGTCATTTTGACCACGCATACATCATGTGCGTGGTTTTTATTACACGTACAGTGGTGCACATGATGCGGAGTCAAAAAATATGATATGAATATTAATATTGATAATGTACATGAGATGACCAACATATTGTGCATATAGCGTCATTTTGACCACGCATACATCATGTGCGTGGTTTTTATTACAGGTACAGTAGTGCACACGATGCAGAGTCAAAAATATTGTGGATGTAAATCATAATTTGAAGGTGAAATATCAAGACACTTTTGGATACATTTGTATCTGACTCTGCATTGTGTGCACTCATGTACATGAACAAATTATGACGGCCATGCTGTATGCGTAGAATATGGAGCAAATTGATCCAAATGTCTTCATGTGTTTAGCTTTGGAAAGGTGATTTGTCATGGTAAAACGGTGCGATGTGAGACACATTTGTGTTTGTATCTGACAAATGTCCGTACTTTTATGTATAGACGGCCTTCACACTGTGATGTTTGGGATACGTTAACTAATGTATTGACCATATTTGACAACATATTTGGTGTAATTGCTGATGGCTATTTTGAAATGAGATTTTTGATACCATTATGTATTCCGTCTCCAAAATGTCCCCACCTTTATGATGGGGATGCTTTTATCTGTAGTCCTAACAGGGAGTGGGAGAGTCACTTTCAGTTTTTAGGGGGCTGACCATGTCCCATTATGATTTTGTGTTTCATATTTGTGTAGGACTTGTGACATTGAGGCCACATATGTGCCTTATGCATGTGTTTAGTTCACAAGTACATGATTCCTGTATGTTTTGGGGGTGGTAGAGGTGGAGTTAGTCCCCCAGCACCCTAGGATTTGACCATCCAGAATAGCTACTGTATCCATGGAGTATTTTTATCATATCCTGGCAAACCTGCAGCAGCGGGCGAATGTAAGGCCATATGGTATGAATGACTGTTGACCATTCATTCATCTCATTAGCCCATTTGACGTTTGCAGTATTGATGATTTGGAGCTAAGTTGCATACCATTTTCATATGACTAAGGGGGTCATTCTGACCGCGGCGGGCGGCGGTCGCCGCCCGCAAAGCGGTTCCCGCCGAAAGACCGCGGCGGTCATTCTGGCTTTCCCACTGGGCTGGCGGGCAACCGCCAAAAGTCCGCCAGCCAGCCCAGCGGGAAACACCCTTCCCACGAGGACGCCGGCTCAGAATGGAGCCAGCCGAGTGGGAAGGTGCGACGGGTGCAGTTGCACCCGTGGCGAATTTCTGTGTCTGCAAAGCAGACACTGAAATTCTTTGTGGGTCCCTCTTACGGGGGCCCCTGCAGTGCCCATGCCATTGGCATGGGCACTGAAGGGGCCCCCAGGGGCCCCGCGGCACCCCCTACCGCCATCCTGTTCCTGGCGGAAGACCCGCCAGGAACAGGATGGCGGTAGGGGGTGTCAGAATCCCCATGGCGGCGGAGCGGGCTCCGCCGCCATGGTGGATTCTCAAGGGCAGCGGGAAGTCCGTTTCTGGCCGCGGCTGAACCGCCGCGGTCAGAATGCCCATCGGTGCACCGCCAGCCTGTTGGCGGTGCTACCGCCGACCTCCGCCAGGGTGGTAATTACCACCAGGGTCCGAATGACCCCCTAAGTTTGCAAGACTCTCAGCGTTCACGATGTGATAATGCGAAGATTGTTTTGCTTGTCTGTGTCCCTTTCTGCATAAACTGGTTTAGTGTCATGTTACAATCTTCCTGCTAGGTTCAAACTGGGACACAACTGTGATGGTCTACTTTCAAATATTAGGTTGGTTGTATGACATATGTGTACATGTGTGTGGGAATGTGGATCCAGTATGACCTGTCTGTGTGTATGTTGTCACTGTAACTTCAAGGTCTCCTCCTGAGTTAGTGGCAGCTGATGTTGTTGCAATTGTGTATTGCTCACATCATACACTTGAGAGAAGCCATTGATGACATGTTCACGTACACATGGATGGTCCCACCCTGTCTCTGAACCCGTGTGATGTGACTTTCAAATGATCTCCAATTTTGGGCTGGATGAGAGACTGTTTCAGTTGTTTGGATCCGGCATGTCTAATTGTCACATTTGTACTCTTGTTGGGCTCTGTGTATGGTAATGTAACATGTCACATCCTACCCTCTGTGCATACAGTTGTGATGTTTATTTTTGGTGTGATGATTTTTAATGGCATTCTTGATCAATGAGACAACATTCATCTTCAGCTATTTCAAACTAAAGGTGGTCAGAAATGAATAGGCCAAAGCATAATGTGGTGTTTGTGATCTGTGTTTATTTACAAGTGTGGAATACAAGTGATGATAATGACTTAAGTAAAAAAATTGTTCACAAGCTGTTGGCGCCTACGCACTCCTGCTGCGGTGTTAGGTTGTTCCCCCTCCTGTTGCAGGCCAGCATCCTCCTCATCATCATCCTCAGGCATGTCTGGGTCCGGTTCAAGGAGGGGAATGTTCCTTTGTACACAAATATTGTGTAATATGGCACAAGTGAGTATAATTTTGCATACCATCTCTGGGGAGTATAGTAGGCTTCCGCCAGTGATGTCAAGGCAGCGGAACCTTGACTTTAGGATCCCAAAGGTCCTCTCCACAATGCTGCGTGTCCTCTTGTGGGCGTCATTGTATGCCCGCTCAGCAGCAGTATTTGGGTTCCCATATGGTGTCATTATCCAAGGCTGGATGCCATACCCCTGATCAGCTGAAAGAGAAACACAGAATGGTATCAATTAGATGTAGGAGGCACTGTTGTACGTATCTTTGATGGCAGTAGTTGTGTTGTGTTGTCTGTGACTATTTTGTGTACTAATGTGACAACCTATGGTTGTTGGTGGAAACTTTGGCATTGTTTATTTTCCTTGGCTGAGCAAGTGTTTGTTGTCTAACTGTTTATCAGCAGGATGTATTGGTTTCTCAAGTACAGTGTGCCCTCCCTTGCATTGTGACTTGTGACACAGGTGTCCGTGTGTCCTCACTGGGGGTGTGATGATAGTTCCATGCAGAGTTGAAACATGAAAGGGTATTAGAAACGTCCATATGAACATAGCCAGGCCATCCCATCCCTTAAAAGTTATGCATTGTATTAGTGTACAGGTTATTGTGAGACTTCCAATTTGCAAGGTGACATTTAGGCAACCACAGTCATGAATGTCTTCACACTAAGCTGTGGAGTAAATTCAAATGTGTGAGAGGTTCAATGGTGACTTGTGACACATGGCTAGTGATGTGAGTACCTCAGTGTGTTCCTGTCTAGGTGTTGCTATTGTGGTGTATGTGTTGTTCATCCTAGAGGGTTTCTGTGCAGTGAGTATATAAGTAGATTTTTGTCCTTACCAACAAGTAGTCCATTGCCATACCGTCCATCCTGGAAGTGTTGGTTGATGGTGCAGTGACGGAAGATGAATGCATCATGTACACTCCCAGGATATTTAGCCACGATGTTGCTGATCAGTCCTTGGTGATCGACTATGGCCTGCACGTTGATGGAATGTGTGTGCTTCCTGTTGCGGTAGAGGTGTTCACTCGCAGCAGGTGGCACAAGGCGTACGTGTGTGCAGTCGATTGCACCAAGGACGTGCGGGAAGCCACTGATGGCGTAGAACCCCTGTTTTGTTTCCTGCTGCTTCTGCAGTGTGTTAGGGAAGCAGATGTGGCGGGGTGTCAGTCCAATGATGGCATCCAGTACTTTAGGCAGGAATGCGGAGAAAGATGGTTGTGAGATTCCACCAACCAGGGCACCAGTTGTCTGAAAGGAGCCACTTGCCAGCATGTGAAGTACGGCAAGCAGCTTTGTTTCTGTTGGGATAGTGCGTGGAGTCACTAAAGTGGGGGCCAATTGCTGTTCAATATTTGTCAGCAGCTGCTGAATGGCCTGCCAGTTCAACCGGTACCTCTGGATGATGTCTCGTTCCCTGAGGCCATGCAGGGTTGTTCTTGGGCGGAATATCCTCTCCTGCCTTCTGCGCTGTCTTTGGGGTCCCTGCTGTTGTTGTTGTGGCTGCTGTTGTTGCTTCAGGGCTCTGCGTCTACGTGCACGTTGAAGAAAAAGCACCTCCATGTCTCCCTGTTGCTGCTCTGCTGCTCTGTTGTTTGTTCTGTGTGTTCTGATTAAGTACAGGTGTGTTTGCCCCATTTTAACGCCTGCCCTGACCCAGGCGTTAAAATGTCACGCTATTCATGCTTTGCACCATTTTTTTGCGCCGCCTGCCGCGCGGGAGTGATTTTTGCCCTGGAGCATAAATACCACGCACCGCTATGTGCGTCTGTTTTTAGACGGGAACGCCTTCCTTGCATCTCATTAACGCAAGGAAGGCGTTCACGCAAAAAAATGACGCTATTTGCCAATACTTTGGCGCTAGACGCGTCTAACGCCAAAGTATAAATATGGCGTTAGTTTTGCGCCGAATTTGCGTCGAAAAAAACGACGCAAATTCGGCGCAAACCGAGTATAAATACGGGCCATAATATTTTGAGGCATTTTTAAGAAACAAGCATCATTGGTGTCTTTTTAAGTAAATTTCGCCAACAAGGAATGTAGGACTCTGAATACTATCCTTTATAGGCGGTTGAGTGTCAGTGTTGCAGTTTCATAAACACTGGACCAATAAACTAGTAGAATTAGAAATTTCCAGTTCGAGGTTCAGGGACAATCAGTGGCAAAGAGGGCATGCTATAAACAATGGGCAAATTGCACTGGTCTCAATCTATTACAACTTCAAAAATAACTTTTACATTATATTTGGGGATCCTCTTTCTAAAGAATGTTTAGGAATATTGATAGAAAATAGGTATGAAATAAAACTTATTGGGCGAATGCTCAGAAGTGACATAAGATTCTTCTAAAAAATTATAAAAATGTAAATACTGACTGTTTTCTAACATGAATGTTGGGGATAATCAGAACACTTAAAAACAGTATTTATTAAACAAGTGTCTCCATTAGGGGAAAAGGAACTGAGTTGTAGACAAACTGCTGTCTTCTTTATTGTACTAGGCTGGAAATTGACTCTGATAAAAAAAAAAAAAAATCTTGCAAACCTAGCACCAATCTTTCTTTAATTTCCGAGTTAGACTACTGCCTGTTTTTATCAAATACCCATCCGCCTAACCTAGTCCCAATCGCTTAAACCGTTTATAAGGACCTAACATTTCTCACACTTATGACATTTTTCCTCCCATTGTTCCAGCTCCCATCCCAAATGCCATCAGCAGTGGGTCTTCAGCTAAATGTAACGATTAGTAGGAGGCTCATGGAGCAGCTAGGCAGTCTCCTGTAGCAGTCGGAATCTCTATGATTTGCCTTGATATCTCATGCTCTGGTAACATTGCAAACCACTCAGACTAATTATTGATGATCATGCATACGGGCATATAAATATTATAGTGGCATATTTATCTTTAAAATCTTAGAAAAATCAAAAAATCTCTCTTTACAGACTTGAAATTTAGTCAAGAGTGATAAAGGATTTCATATTTTAAAAGATGTGGATTTGTATTCACTTTTTGAACACTATCATAACGTGGATTTTCTTTGCAGAGCTCCTTAAAGCACACATTGTTCAAAATTGATTTAATAAAATGTAAGCAAACTATGCATTCACTCTGTAGTTATCATTATAGAGTAGTTGCTAAAACACTTTTTACAATGTTACCGCTTCAATACATAAACAGCTAGCACACAATTGATGGCCAGCATGTCATAATAAACAAAAAAGAAGGCAAAGTCAGTTAAAATGGTGCTCAAATCCACAGACAATTATTAAATGATCATAATTTACTAGTTCACTATAAAACAGGATTACTCCCTTCTCATAATAAATAATAAAATTACATGGAGCTCTGTATCCATCTTGCATCAATAAATAAAAGTTAGGGTAAAAGGGCAAATCCTGAAAGCTGAAACTGCCGGAGGAATGAGAAGGTACACATTCACGGTTGCAAAGGCAGCCAGGTTTGCAAGACATGAGGGCAAAGACTAAGCAAGAAGATAGGCCATAGAAATTCCCAGGCAGTGGCAGATAATAAGTATTCTTCAATTAGCAAAAGTTCCTCAAAGTGTGAGAGGAGTGGACAAGATGCCAGAGCAACTAAAAGTCAAGGATTTCACTGCAGTCCTCTATGCACCAGACAGCCTAAGGTACAAACTCTTGCAAAATCATTGAAAGCAGCAAGCACACAGCCACCATGGTGAACTCCAAAAAGAACTCAATAACATCCCAGAGGGAAGTACAGACGTACTGGATATGAATCTTGGTGGGAAGAAAATAAAAATGGAGGTGATGGGTGTTGGAACAGGTATTTCCCCTGAATGGTGAAGAAAGCAAGACCACCCTACTTAGCCGTATCGATGAGTGCACCAGCTGCCCAAAGGAACTCTTCAAGATCATCAAAGAGTTATCCTGCCCAACAGCCACCAAAAACACAATTCAACCCATTAAAGCCCTCTGCGATTCAGTAGCTGTCTATTTCCTTGACAAATTCACAGCCATCTACAGCAACTTTCAACCACAACTCACCAGCATCGAACACCTTCTGACACCATCCGAGGACACCCCCAGCCATCACATCACAGACCGGAGGCCACTATCCATCCTGTAAACAGCCACCCTCATGACCTCAATCCACTCTGGCTCATCCAACGACCCATGTCCACATTACATCTTCAACCGGTTCTCCCATCCTCAACACCTCCATCACAACTGCCACCATCCACAATGCATGGAAACAAGCAGAGGTCAAGCCGCTCCTAAAGAAACATTCCGCTAACCACAGCAAACTCAAAAATTATTGCCCAATCGCTTTCCTCCCTTTCCCAGCAAAAGCCATGAAACAACAACTCTCCAAACACCTGGAAAAACACAACCCACTTGTCCCGTCCCAATGCAGCTTCTGCTCCAACCACAGCACAGAGACCACCCTTATCGCCGCAACGGACGACATCAGGTCCCTCCTCAACCACAAAAAGAAAGCTGCACTGATTCTCCTAGACCTCTCTGCTGCATTGGACACCATCTCCCTCTACACCCTCACCACCAGACTCCACCACATCGGGAACCTGAGGAAACACCCTCAAATAGATCCACACATTCATCACAGGCTGCACTCAGAGGGTCCACCTCCCATGTTTCACCTCAGAACCTAAGAGCAACATATGAGGCGTTCCACAGTGTTCCTGTCTCAGCCCCACCCATTTCAACATTTACGTGATCATGCTGGCCAAGATTGCTTGTTCCCATGGACTCAAAATCCTCACTTATGCTGACAAAACCCAACTCATGCTCTCCCTCATCGAAGACCACGCCACCCCCAGAGACAACTTCAGCAACAGCATGACACATGTTGCTGATTGGATGAAAACCAACTGCTTGAAACTGAACATGGACAAGACGGAAGTGGTCATCTTCGGATGCAAACCCTCCCGTTGGGACAACATATGGTGGCCCTCCATGCTTGGACAAGCCCTGTCACCAACGGACCACGCCCACAACCTCGGCATCATCATCAACAGCAAACTCACCTCCAAACAGCAGATAAAGACAGTGGCCTCCTCCAGTGTCTACAACCTCTGCATGCTATGGAAGATTTTCAAATGGATTCTCATCAAAACCAAAAAAACTGTCACCCAAGCCATCATCACCAGCAGAGTAGACAACAGAAATGCCCTCTACGTTGGACTCCCTGCCCAGCTTCTCCACTGCCTCCAGACTATCCAGAACACAGCAGCGAGACTCATCCAAGACCTTCCCAGAAAAACACCCATCACCCCCACCTCAGAAGCCTACACTGGCTGCCAGTGCACAACAGGTGCATATTCAAAGTTCTCACCATCACTTACAAAGACCTCTACAACATCAGACCCAAGCTATTCAACGGCAGACTCTCCTTCCACCAGCCAACCAGGGAGCTCTGCTCTACAACCCTCACCCTCGCCCCAAGAATCTGATACAGCTGCTACAGAGGGCGTGCCTTCTCCTACCTAGCTGCCAAGAACTAGAATGACCCCCTCCACCTCCACACCTTGCACGCCCTCCTCGACTTCAGGAAAAAGCTCAAGACTTGCCTCTTTGAGGAGTAGCTCAGACACACAGCGACAACCCTGAGCGCCTGGATACCCGGCGCTTTACAAATACTATGTGTTAGAAATGGGGTCTCTAATTGGCACAAGTATACACCCTTTTCCAAGTAGGAATCACAATCCTAGTCAGGGTAAGTCACAACACAACCCAAATTATCCTGTGCTCACCCTCTGGTAGCTTGGCACAGAGCAGGCAGGCTTAACATTAGAAAGCAGTGCGTAAAGTATTTGTGCAATAAGTCATACAGTAACACAGTGAAAACACCACAAAAATACAGAACACAGCTTTAGAAAAATACAGAATATTTATCTGCGTAAAATAAGGTCAAACAACAAAAATCAAATGTACACAAGCCAAGATATGAAGTTTTAAAGATTAAATCCCACAAGAGCTCCAACTGGGGATATCACAACGTCATTGACGGAGTCATTCCCAATAGTCAGGTGCCAGAGGCGTGGGTCACGGAGTCACATGGTTTCACAGGCACAGTACCTTTGAAAATGAAGAAACAAAGGCATTGTATAGACTCGTGGAGATGATGTGTCGCTGGTGCGGTGTCAGTCCCTTACGGAGTCCGGGGAGGTGAGGCATCGGTTCTGTACTGCGAGGAAGGGGAGGCGAGTAGTCGGTTCAGTCCGGTTGCTGGGGGAGCTGGTGCGGTGTCGGTGGTGGGGTGTTGGTTCCTTGTGACTCAGCGGGGTTGATGGATCCAGTCAGTCAAGACCTGATGTGCTGACTTCACAGTGTTGCGATCACACTGTGTGATGTCAGTTGCGTTGTGGCGACATTGGACTTGCGTTGCAGGTTGCAGTCGTTGTATGCAGTGAGGACCACAGAGCCGGAGCAGACAGCGGTGTGGCATTGGGCAGTGGTGCTGGAATCACTGAAGTTGGTGAACTAGCTAGAAGCTAGTTGATTAAGTCTTTGTTGGCCTGAGACTTCAGAACAGGAGGCAAGCTCAATCCAATCCTTTCGAGAGCACTTGTGGGAAAGGCAGTGTCCTTCCGGCAGAGAAAAAGGTCAGCAGGCAGCAGGGCAACAAGCAGGACAGTAGTCCTTCTCAGCAAGGCAGTCCAAATGAGTCCTTTGAGCAGCAAGGGAGTCCCACTGACAGAGGCCAGTTGTAGATACAGAAGTGTCTGATTTGGTAGGGTCAGAGAGCCAGTATATATATTAAAAAATGCCCTTGAAGTAGGGGAAACTTCAAAGAGTGGTTTTGAAGTGCACAAGTTCCCCTTTCAGCCCAGTCTTGTCTGCCAGGATCCCTGTGGTGGCTTATCTATCCTTTGTGTGAGGGCAGGCCCCTGGCCTTTGAAGTGTAAGAGAGAGCCCCTCTACCCTTCCTGCCCAGGGAGACCCATTCAGTATGCAGATGTGACTGAGTGTCCTGTATTTATGGCTGTCTGGGTGGAATGCACAAGGGGAGCTGTCAACCAGCACAGACCAGATGTGGATTGGAGACAGGCTGTAAGGCACAGATGGCAGTAAATGCAGAGAAATGCCCACTTTCTAAAAGTGGCATTTCTAAAATAGTAATATTAAATCCAACTTCACCAGTAAGCAGGATTTTCTATTACCATTCTGGCCATACTAAACATGACAGGGCTACTCCTTCCAGGATCAGAATCTACCCCTTAAAAGTATATGAGGGAAGCTCCAATGCTGGTCCATGAGAGGAGCAGGCCTCACATTAGTAGAAAATGAATTTGAGTTTTTCACTACTTGGACATGTAAAACCCCTAAGTACATTTCCTGCCTTTTACCTGCACAGCACCCTTCCCTATGAGTTACCTAGGGCCTACCTTAGGGGTGACATATATATAGGTTTGGCAAGTTAAATGCCAAGTCAAAGTGGCAGTGAAACTGTACACACAGGCCTTGTAATGGCAGGCCTGAGACAAGGTTAAGATATACTTATGCCCACTAGTAGCATTTCATTTACAGGCCCTGCACACATTTTGTTCTCTTTACTAGGGACTTACAGGTCAATGAAATATGCCAATTGGGTAGGAACCAATGTTAGCATGTTTAGGGGAGTGAGCATATGTACTTCAATACTGGTCAGTAGTGGTAATTTGGACAAAACCTAAAACCAGCAAAAACAGGGACAGAAAAATGGAGGGAGCAGGCAAAAAGTTTGGGGGTTGACCATTCCATGCTGTCCGGTCTAACACTATGATTGATTGATTGGTGTACATGCATGGTCCCATGACATGAATGTCTGACTGATCCTAAATCACGTATTCTGACTTTTATTTTACTCTTGGGATGATTCTATTCTAGGGTGTGTGAAGAGACCTCAGCATTTCCCTGACAATGAGAGATCCAGTACCTGTCCTTTGACTTGAAGGGATGCTCCATGCATTCTTTTATAAATACACCAGACTACTGCCACTGTACTAGGTTTAGTGCATGATACAGTGGTGGCAGCATACCATGTTTTGTGATTTATAGCGTGACAAGACCTTATTATGTGTGTCATTGAAAGCTCATGTAAAGTTCTGCTGTTATGTAACACTCAGAAACTTGCACTTACATGTAACATTCATGTTGAGTGTGTTGCACAATGAGTATAAGGTGCTTGTATGGTAGTAGGACATTATGGGCCTCATTACGACCCTGGCGGTCATAGACCACCAGGGTGGAGGCCGGATGTAGCACCGCCAACAGGCTGGCGGTGCTACATCAGGTATTCTGATTCGGAGCCGGCTTCCTCTTTGCAGGGGCTTTCCCGCTGGGACGGCGGGCGATCTTTTGAAGATCGCCCGCCGGCCCAGCGGGAAAGTTGTAATGGTCCCCGCGGTCATTTGACCGCGGGGCGGTGTTTGGGCGGTTTCCGCCCGGCGGGCAGCGCCCGCCGCCCGCCGAGGTCGGAATGACCCCCTATGTGTGATTTCAAAAGCTGAAGTAAGTAGGATCCATTTTACATGCCGCCTATTCACATGGCACAAGATAATGGAGAATAAGAACAGCTTCCCAGACAGTTGAAGTGCATTGTCAGCTTTCTTGTAGCTGGAGCATGGAGATCCAGACACTGAAGTAATGAGGATGGAGATAGGGAGATTTGTGCTGAGAGATTGATGGCAGGATGTTACAGAAATCTCCCACTTTAATGTGCTCATTTTGTATGTGGTCATGCGTGAGTCAGCCTAAATGCTACTTGCTGCGGCAAGTATCAAATGTACACAAATACTGTGTCTGAAGGACAGTCTGAGAAGGGTACTTGAAAGAAGAAGCACCCCAAAATGAATCTGAAGGTTAAAACAATGAATCCACATCCTCTGCCCAGAAAACATGACTGAAAATGGGAACCACAACTTCCACTGTTCCAGGTCCAAGTTCTTGATGACAGAAGTACTCTGCAGAATACTCTAAGGGCTGCTGTATGACCAGCCTACAATAGGGGAAGCATAAAGAATAAAAAGGAAGGTTTACGTCTTGAAAAAGGTTTAGTTTGTCAGGTCAAAATGGCAGTTTAAAACTGCACTGTGGGCTTGAGGACCAAGCCTGAGACACATTTTACATTGCTACTTTAATGGGGGCACGATAGGTGCTGCAGCCCACTTGTAGCATTTCATTTACAGGCTCTGGGTTCATGTAGTACCATTTACTATGGACGCATAAGTAAATTAAAAGTGCCAAAGGGATGTATGTCAATTTTAACTTGTTAAAGGGAGAGAACACAAGCACTATGTCAATGATTAGCAAGGCCCACAAAAACGAGTTCAGCAAAAAAGGGAGTGAAGGCAAAAACTCTGGAGGAATATCACATCTATTATATTGAGTCTAGCAAGCACTCTCACACCACCCCTATTACCTATTATGTGCTAAAGGGAACCTGGGATTGACAACACATCAGCTTGGTGCTTCTTCTAGGTCTTAATCCAGCTTGTTGAAACTCCAGGGGGCCTGTAACCTCCATAAATACTATAGTAGTATGGCAACTACACCTGTCAGCCTTATGGTTGTCTTCCACCAAACTTTTTCCTTCACCCTCATATTTTTCTGACAGTGTTAATTGGCCTTAGAACTCAGTTTGCTTTACCACTGCTAACCAATGCTAAAGGGCCTGTGTGAACATTCCCAAATCATGTTAAAATTAGCTGACAGCTGGTTGGCATATTTCATTTATGTATAAATACCTAGTAAAGTGCTCTACCTTATACACAGGACCCGTAAATTAAATGCTACTATTCAGCATGCAGCACTTATTTTGCCACCCTTTTTAGTAGCCCTTTAAAATATGTCTCAGGCCTGCCTTTGCAGCCTGCCAGCAGATTTAAACTGACAATTCAACCTTCTAATATAACCCCTTTGCCAAGCCTCAATCTCTTTTTTTTGTAAATGGATGCCACCTCTAAGGTAGGTCCTAAACAGCCCGAAGGGCAGGGTACATTGTAATTAAACATGGACATGCACTTTTAAGCTTTGCTTGTCCTGGTAGTGAAAAACTCACAAAATTCATTTTTCACTATTGTGAGGTCTACCACTCTCATAGGATAACATTGGGTTACCTTATCACATGTAATAAGTGCTAACTTTTGATTGGGAGCAGGTTGGAAAGGTATGTTTGTTGCCTGAGGAAATGTAATTTAAAATCCTCTTCAATGGCAAAATCGGGGAGGTTGGGGGGTGATGAAGAGAACATGGCAAAATTGCTGCACCATAGGGAAGCTCTGCTGGTTGGGATCTCAAATCTGGTATTAGTTTATGCAATCCGCCACCAATTACTTATCAAATGGAGGTCTAGTGCAGGGGGAACACCATGCCTAATTTGTATACTGCTTTATACAACCTTTCAAACTACCACAGGGCAGTCAGTACAAGATTGTTTGGCCCAGCCTCGCTGGCTGATAAAATGGCAGAACTCACCTGTTTGTGATGCCTAACGAGTGGTGAAGCTGTGTCATCGTGGTGGACTTTGGCTGCATCTGGAGCAGTGTGTGGGGAGCAGTGGCGACTGTGGAGTGGACTCACATGGCTGGGGGCCCAGGAGTACGAGCATCTGATCCCCTCTGGGTTTGCCACCAGTGGGCTACGCTGCACAGGACATCGCTGCGGTGGCCTACGGTGGGGATGACTGACTCGGGACGTGGCTTCAGGCGGAAGTTGACCTTGCTAGGGACTGCTGGTTGTGGCAGACAGAGAGCTGCTCCCCACCTCTCCGAGTGGTGTTCAGCCGGCCACTTTGGAAATGCTGGAGCAGCAGCCCCCAAGATATGTGAGGGCACACTGAAGCCTAGACCCATCCTCGCACTGAGACTCCAGCCCACCTACCTCTGATCCTGAAGGCCGCTGGGCCTGTTCGGCCTCTTCCCAATATGTGGTGAACACAATGGACCATTACCCTCGCAAAGGTGAGTGTTCACCGTTCCTTGCTCACCCACTGCACTCCATCTAATTAATTCCACCTCTTCATCTGCGGCGAGCCTAGTGGACACAAAATGTTCAAACTACTGCCTTGGCACTAATGTGCAGCGATGTAGGCCTTTCCATGCAGCGCACAAACAAACAACGATTGGACCCCTAGCACTGTGCATTCTGGCCTTATGAGCACCTATGTCACATTGGGCATTACTGTGGGCCTGCCGCAACTGTGAGCAGTGACATTTAGCCATACACTCCTGCTTCCAGGGTGCTTCAGCCGCAGAGTGCAATCACCCTCACCGAACCATGTGATTTATCTACATTATTGTGAGCGCAGGACCACGTCTACATACCAGACTTATTGAGTTTGCTGCTTGCGGCAAGAAGATGCTCACTGGGCACTGCTGGCTACCTATGCTATCATGCTATCTCCTCTTGTAATGGAGAAAACAGACAAGCATCAACCCAAGCTCACCCTAAATACCAAGCTCATGGCCATATCACAACCACCTGCCCTATCAAACTCCGAATCAGATCTGCAACCCCAGGGACGTACAATATTGGAGACCACACTGCATGCATTGCGCCACTTTGAAACCCCTTGAGCCACATTATGCCTGCGCCAGGTATAATGTATGCAAAAGGGGCATTCCCCCGTTTGGGTTGACCGCAAAAACAGTGCTGCATTTTTAACGCATGCTCAGAGCAGGTGTTAAAAGTGGACACACCATTGGTTACAATGGGCTCCTATGTACTGTTCAGGGCTAGTGCTAAAATGTTGGTGTTAACCCTGAACAGTACATCAATAGCATCAAAAATGTTGATGCTATTACCCCCTACCCTGTGCCATGGTGTGCCCTATGTTAAATTCAGCGAACACATGGTGGCAGTAGGGGGCACTAAGGGGCTCTAGAAAAGTGGTGCTGCACTGGATGCAGCTCCACTTTTCTCAAATCTGCCATTAGGATTACTTCTGAGGAGAAACGTCTCTCTACTGTAGAAGATGATATCCAAACAGCCCTGTCCATATGCATCAATATGGAGAATGTTTTGGTAGTAATACAAGCCAAAAAGAATGACGAAGAGGTGAGATCACGAACAAACAATCTGTGCATTATGGGCATTACAGAGACTACTGACTACGGCCAGCTAGAGAAATATGTAGAAGATATACTACGTGAGATTTTCAGTAGTGAACTGCTCTCTATGGTCCTCATAGTTGACAGGGCACACAGATCGCTAGCAGCTTGTCCACCCCCCGGAACTCCTGCAATACCCATTGTCGCCAAACTACTAAACTACTGGGATCGCAACACCCTCCCTCACCTTGCTCGAGAGAAAGGATCTATAAACTATCATGGTTATGAAATTGCATTTTATCCAGATTTTAACATGGCAGTACAAGCCACCAGGTGTGAATTTTTCCAAGTTAAGAAGAAACTGCAAGCAGCGCAAATCCCTTACACTATGCTTTATACTGCCTGTCTCTAGATCGACTACGAGGGGACGACAAAAACATTTACGACACCAAAAGCAAAAATGGACTTCATCAGATTGCTTCCTCAATAGTGGTGGAACTCCATGAGACCCAGCACGGCCCCAGGATATATTTTATGGACACCCCCTACTCACAAAGACAAATGAGGCTCTAATTCACATGGTTCAGTGCTGTTGAGAAGGCCCTTTACAAGCCCTGGATTTCAGTGCAACCCTTTTTGATTTTTCAGTCCACCTCTGTACATCTGGAGGGACACTGGTCCCCAGCTTCCCCACGAGGCACAACGTCACTACAGATGTTTTTGTTCATATCTACTGTTGTTTTTGCTACAGGCTAGCACAGTGTGTTTTTTATGGGGATGGCTTTAGCACAATTGGGATGCTAGAGTGGGTGGGAGGGTGCTTGTTCACTGTTTTCTGTACATAACAAATCATCTCGGCTGGATTACTGGCTGGTGACATGTGAGGTCAGCATGTGGACAGTGGAAGTGAAGCATTCGCTCAAAGTATTGTCAGATCAATGTCCAGTACTACTAACAGCGCTCATGCCTATATATAAACAACAGTATCAGTGGCACTTTCAAACCTCAGATCTACTTGATGTGATGTTCCTGGACCAAATATGCACAATTCAATATTTTGCTGAAACTAAAGAAACTGTGGAAGAGGCAGGCAAACTTTGAGAAGCTTTAAAGTTACATAGGACTACAGGCCAGGGTCCTAATATCTTTTTCCTCACGCCTTGAATCCATTGAATCTTCCCTGCAGAGGCTAGAATGGCAGTACACCATCAGCCCTGATCCCTTAACACTAGCTGCTATTAGAACAAATGTCACAGAATATAATGAAATTGCAGACCAAGATGTGAGGAATATGTCTCAGCGCTGGGTGGCCAGGGCTTATGGAGAGGGGGGCAGGCTGGGTCACAGTCTTGCTACTAAAATTAAACAGTTGTGGGCCCATGCACGTATAGTAAGTATTAGACTTAGCATCCTTGCCGTAGTCCCTCCAGTCTTTTTTGCCTCTGCTTCCTATGTTTTGACTGTGTGCTGGACCTTGTTTTGCTGGTTTTGATAATCTGGGCACATTACCACTGCTGACCAGTGCTAAAGTGCAAGTGCTCCCTGTGTAAATTGTATGTGTAATTGGCTTTTCCATGATTGGCATGTCAAACATTAGTAAGTCCCTAGTAAAGTGCACTAGAGGTGCCCGGGGCCTGTAATTCAAATGCTACTAGTGGGCCTGCAGCACTTATTGTGACACCCACATTAGTAGCTCCGTAAACATGGGTCAAACCTGTCACTGCAGTGTCTGTGTATGAGTTTTAAACTGCCAATTCGACTCAGGCCTAAATCTTCCCTTTTTATACATGTAAGGCACCCTTAAGGTAGGCCCTAGGAGGTAGGCCCTAGGTAGCCCCATGGGTAGTGTGCAGTCTATGTTCAAGGTGCACATGTACTGATGTGTTTTACATGCCCTGACAGTGAAATACTGCCAAATTTGTTTTTCACTGTTGCAAGGCCTATCTCTCTCATATGTTTTCATGGGGGCTGCCTTTAAATAACTTTTAAGTGCAGTTTCCCTTTGAGAGCAGATAGAGATTTGGAGTTTGGTGTCTCTGAACTCACAATTTAAAAATACAACTTTGGGAAATGTTTTTTTTTAGATTGTCAGTTTGAAAACGCAGACCTGGAACTGACACCGCACTGAATCCAGCGATGCCTCGATCCTTGACTCCATGCACCGGCTTGTTTCTTCAGTGTCACAAGGTAGTGTACCTGGGAGTCTGTGCGACTCCATGACCAGCGCCATTGGCATTGGATTATTGGGAAAGACTCCGTCACAACGCTCTAATATCACCAAATTCATAACTTTGTTTGTGTATGTTGGATTTTTGTTGTTTTGGTCTTGTTTTACTTAGATAAATATTGGCTACTTTTCTAAACTTATGTTGAGACCTTTTGTGGTGTTTTCACTGTGTGACTGTGTGTGATTGTACAAATACTTTACACATTGCCTCTGCGATAAACCTGACTGATTGTGCCAAGCTACCAAGGGGGTGAGCAGGGGTTATTCTAGGTGTTAATCTCCCTTACCCTGACTAGAGTGAGGGTCCCTGAATGGAGAGAGTGCAAACTGACTGTTGACCGGAGACCCATTTCCTACAGTAAACATACGATCCCATGGTGGACATGTATATTATGACACATTGACCATAATGGCCCAGTTTGTGGCTTTTTATGCAGATCTATACGGAGCCCGTGCCTCTGCTCCTGAAGCAGAAATAGCATTCTATCCAGATGACATAGTATTGGGGTGGCTCTCAAACTGACAGGGGGAATTTCTTATGCAATTTATCACTGAAGAGGAAATAGGGGACACTATAAATGCCCTCTCTAGTGGGAAGGTCTCTGGTAGTGACGGGCTACCCAGTGAATTTTATAAAACATATGCTGATCTCTTAGTGCCCCATCTTAGAGACATGTATGTAGAGGCCTATGGGTAAAAATACTACCCGACCCACAGAGAAGCCTTAATAGTCACACTCCTCAAACCTGATAAATCACCTGACAGATGTGACTGCTGTTGTCCACTACTCCTAATTAATATGGATGTAAAAATACTTGCAAAATACTAGTGGCTCGGCTTTGACCACTGCTTCCTGCACTTGTCCTCCCAGACCAGTCTGTACTTATTCCCCCATGTTCTCCTGCACAACATTTGTGTACAATCTTTGCCGTGGTGCACAAACTTGACCCCTTGCTCCCCATTGCTGCTGTTTTGCTAGAGGCTGCAAAGGCATTCCACTCCCTGCAATGGCCATATATGTTCAGGATACTATGCCACATGGGCATGCCACAGATATTTTTATAGTGGATTTTTCTGCTTTATACAGACCCAGTGGTGCAGATCTGCATCAATGGCAATACGACTGTCACCAGTTTCATTTATCTTAGAGCTTGAGCCTCTAGTAGCCTGTTTGATAGAACAACGACATGCTGCCCTGCGCTTTCGTCAGCCTCCCCTTGCCATATCTCTGTATGTGGATGGCATGGTGCTATATGTCCGACATTTGGAGATCAACTTGGCACTGGTTATTTGTAGATATGTGATATATGAATGGTACTCTGCACTGAGCATTAATTGGTCCAAATCAGCTATCTTTCCTCTGACCCCAGCCACTACACTGCACATGCATGAATTCACGCTGGAGTGGTCCGCAGATCCCATTAAATATTTAGGTATATGGATACACAGCGTTCCAGAATCAGTTATTTGCTTAGAGTATCAAATATCCTACTGGATCAGACTTCCGCTATCCTTTGCCGATGGGATAGCACTTATGAAAATGGTCGTCCTCCTCAAGTTTTTGTATCTGTTCATAAATATTCCTATTCCATTAACTCATACTTTCTTTAAGGCCCTCAAGGCCTGCATCCTTAAACTAGCTTGGGCTGGGAAACAACCACAAGTTAGCTGGGACACCCTTATGTCCCTGTATGCGCATGGTGGCTTCAGACCTGAGGATTTACAATTATAATATTTATGTGCACAAACACACTTTGAATATTATTGGTACCATCCCCCCAACTACACACCCCACATGGCAATAGAGAGTGATGATGTGCACCCCATATCACTTGAGGCCATCTTACTACATGTGCACACTAGCATATCTCCCACTGAAATAAATACTATTATTAGTATTGTGAAAGCATGGCAAGATCTTGGAACACAAGTCGGCAAACTTCCACTACATGCCTCAGCATTGTCTTTTGCATATCACCCGGCACTCTCAGTTATGCAAGAGTTCAACACACTATCCATACTAGAGAAGGCAGGTTTGAAAACACTAGGGGCCATATTTATACTTTTCGACGCAAAACTGCGCTAACGCAGTTTCGCGTCAAAGAAATTAGCGCCGGCTAACGCCATTCTGAAGCGCCATGCGGGCGCCGTATTTAATCAATGACGTTAGCCGGCGTTAGCCGCCGGTGCTGCCTGGTGTGTGTGGAAAAAAACGACGTACACCAGGCAGCGCCGGCGTAGGGGGATATGGAGCTTGGGCGCCAAAAAATGGGGCAAGTCAGGCTGAGGCAAATTTTTCGCCTCAACCCGATTTGCTCCATTTTTTTCGACTCCCAACCCCCATAGAAATGACTCCTGTCTTAGCAAAGACAGGAGTCATGCCCCCTTGCCCAATGGCCATGCCCAGGGGACTTCTGTCCCCTGGGCATGGTCATTGGGCATAGTGGCATGTAGGGGGGCACAAATCAGGCCCCCCTATGCCACAAAAAAAAAAAATAATAATACTTACCGGAACTTACCTTAATGTCCCTGGGATGGGTCCCTCCAGCCTTGGGTGTCCTCCTGGGGTGGGCAAGAGTGACAGGGGGTGTCCCTGGGGGCATGGGAGGGCACCTCTGGGCTCCTTCCGAGCCCACAGGTCCCTTAACGCCTTCCTTTTCCAGGCGCTAAAAAACGGCGCAAAAGCGGCCGTACGTCATTTTTTTGACCCGCCCACACCCGGGCGTGAATTTTGCCCGGGAGTGTAAATACGGTGCACATGCCTCGGAGTCAATTTAGACGGGAACGCCTACCTTGCATATCATTAACGCAAAGTAGGTGTCCACGCTAAAAAATGACGCAAACTCCATGGACTTTGGCGCTAGATGCGTCTAACGCCAAGGTATAAATATGGAGTTAGTTTTGCGTCGGAATTGCGTAAAAAAAAACGACGCAATTCCGGCACAAACAGAGTATAAATATGCCCCTAGGAGACGTGTTCCTGGATGGGACCTTCATAGAGGGCACAGCTCTCTTGAATATGCAAGGTCAGACCCCGTTGCTGAACTTTATATATCATCGCTTATGGTGGGGGGCTATGTGAACATACTATACCCCATTTCCATGAGAACCTGTTACACTAGATGCACTTCAAACTCTCATCATATGAAATGATAAGACAAATCTAATTACTAGCTTGTACGTTGCATCACAGAGGAAGGAGTCAAGGGATGCTTCTCTTGCATTAGATAAGTGAAATGCCCCATTAGATTATCCACTAACACTGGCAGACTGAAAATTTTGCTGCGCTTTGATGAGTGGGCTGACATCAAATTGTACCTTAAGAATCATTCACTTTTGGTTCCTACACCAATTACACTACTCACCTTATCAATTGTGTGAGTTTGGTCAAACACTTGCTGAATCCTCTGCCGTAAGCTGGAAGTGGAATTTCTACACTTGGCCTGGACCTGTGATATGGTATATGACTTTTGGATAGAGGTGATTCTGGCCTTATCTACGATGGTAATGAAATTTGTGGCATGCACCCCACAGATGTGCCTATTTGGTCTTGTCAAATCACTTCATCCAGGCAACCAGAAGATATCTGCAATAGCACGATTGATAGGCAAAAGGAGATTAGCTATGCACTGGGACATCAAAACCACACCTAACCTGATAGATGGCTTAAAGACCTGCGGGACCGTAAGGAACAGCTTCCTCAGGCATCGAGACCTAAGGAAATATGAGGATCATTTACCACATTTTTATTGACCAGAACAACGGCAGAATAGGAGGATGTCTTTGTGATGGTTATTGTGTAATTGTCTAATGTGGCATATAATGTGTTGCATATTGGTATAGCTACCTTTATGACCGAATGAACTGATGGTGTGTTGCGAGTGTCTTGTTCACTGTTGTGTTACAATTCAATACTAATACTAATCTATTTTTACAGCCTGTCACTGGGCCACATGACTAGGTGTGAGAGACAGTTGACCTTTTTCTATTCCTTCCACACAGCCACACAATAGAGAGACTAGGTGTGCCCGAATGGGCCAACTCAGGCAGGATGGGGATAGAGCTGTGAGCAGCCCCACTTACACAGCAATAGGCTGGTTCCTGCTCGCACACAAAGAACTTCAGACTAGCGTTTTGTGCCGGTAGGCTTCAGTCAGGGCAGGATGGCAGGTAATTCCATTCAAGTCTGTGAGGGGAAGGCTCCAGAAGTTTCCTCCACTTCAAACTGGGCACCTAGGCCTGCAGAAGGACTCTCAGAGGACTTTCTTCTCCTGCTGCTGTGACTTGTGGTATACCTCAGAGGGTCTGCTAACAGTCCTGAGCCCAAGGGGTCTGTTCTGCTGCTTGAGTCCTGATCTTCTCCTTGAACCCAGCATGTCCAGAAGTGACCCCAAGGGCTATTTGGCTGGTCTCCTGAAGAGAGCCTTAATGATGGGAAAGCCTTCTACCACCATGAACCCACACATGAGTCCTGCCTGAGTGAGTCCTGACTCTCCAAGTGGTGCCCCTCCAGTCCTGGACCTTGGAAGGGATGCTAAAGGTGCTCAGATAGACCAAAAACAAAACTTGGGAGTTAAAAATAATTTGCTCAAAAAGTGTTCTGAGAACCAAGAGGAGCCCAGGACCTACCTCTTCATAGATCCACCAGAGGTGCATCACCACTTTGCCTGACTTCAAAGCAGCTCCGGTTACGTTCTCTCCGTAGCGTCAAATCCTGTTCAGAGGCTCCTCACAGCAGGGGTATCTGAGCTTGTGCAGCCTTTGTCGGCTACAGTCTGCAGCTTTGTCCCTTTGGAGATTTTCAGCTTCCAAAAAAGAGACTGAGGCCCTCATTATAAGACTGGCAGCAAATGGCGACTACCACCACGGCGATGGCCGTCAACATACCATCGCTACCGACTGCCCACCACATTATGACCATAGCCGGAATTCCGCCAGAAGGCTGGCGGAATTCCGGCTATGGTCTTGGAGGCGGATGGCGGTAAAGCAGCGCGACATCAGCAGAACGCCGCCGACCATATCATGTCCCATGATACGTCCTGGTGGTGTTTTCTTGGTGGACCCTGCTGCTGGCAGCAGCGCTGCGTCCCGTCACCTGCTGGAGGACCCCCTGTCAGCAGGTAAGTCGGGTTCTCTCCGACAGGAGAGGGGGTGGGGGCTGTTGTGTGCATGCATGGGGGTGTGTGTGATACTGTGTTTGAATGCGTGCTTGGTGTGTAATGCGTGTGTGCATGAATGAGTGTGTGTGTACATGCATGTCGTGTTGTGTGATTGCATGTGTGTCTGGATGTATGTTCGTGAGTGTTGCTGTGAGTGTGTATGAATGTGTGCATGCATGGGTGAATGTGTGTATGCGTGTGTGAATGGGTGTGTATGTATGTGCGTGTATGTGTGTAAATGTCAGGGGGTTCGGGAGGGTGAGGGGGAGAGTGGGGGAGTGGTCTCGGGAGGGGGCGGAGGAGACCCCTATCAGTGCCAGGGAAGGAATTCCCTGGCACTGACAGTGCCTACCACCTTGGTTTTCGTGGCGGTACAGAAACCACGGAAACCATGGCGGTGGGTGGGGTCAAAATGCCATGGGTGGTCTAGTGACGGCCGCCGGGCTGCAGACTGCAGCCTCCAGCCCTGCGGTCATTACCGTTGTGGTAGTCAGTGTGTTAACTTCAAACCGCCAATGTCATAATAATGGTGGTATGTACCGTCAGCCTGTTGGCTACTACCACGATTGCACCAACCTCCGGGGTTGTAATGACCCCCTAAGAGCCAGATTTAGAGTTGAGAGGATGAGTTACTCTGCCAAGAACAAAATTCAATTATATCATATGGGATTTATATTTCAACTGATATAATATCCTTCACTGTTGTGACAGAGTAACTCACCCGCTGACCTCTCAATCAGGCCCTAAGTTTGTTCTTAGAAATCTTCACCGCAACTTCACCAAGCAGCTCCTGAAAAATGACATCTCCTCCTCAGACAATGCCAGTTGCCTTGCCCCACCTTCTCAGGCATCTTTTTCTTGAAATTACTTCTACAGTATGTCCGAAGGTAACAAGAGACCGGTCCTAATCTACATTATGGGGGTCATTCTGACCTCGGCGGTAAAAGGCGCTTACCGCCGGTCAGAAGACTGCCATAACACCGCCGCGGCTGCGGTAAAACACCACGGTCATTCTGACCCGCAACTTGCAAACCGCCAAAAACCCGACAGCCACAAAAGTCCGCCACACCAAAGGTCAGTGAAAAAATGGCGATGACCAAACCTCCACCGTCATGCCAACAGAAATACGCCCACACTATCACGACACACGAATCCACGCGGCGGTCTTTTAAACGCGGTATTCCATTGGCGGTACACACCGCTGCGGTCAAAATACACACACACATAGAAAACTCAGCCACATTGGTCATTTTGAAACACACACACCTGATACACATACTAACACCACTACCACACACCCAACACAATATAAAACACACACCCACAAACCCCTACGACCAGAAATTATTGACGAAGGCTAGAGAGAGAGCACAGAATAGACAATCCCACAACACAGAGGCACACAACACCATCACCCACACAGAATCCACGCACCAAACACCACACACCACCACACGCACCACACTCATCACCACAAACGCCACCTCACACCTCATCCACACCACCCCATGGCACCCCAAAGACACCCCAGGTTCACTGACGCAGAACTCAGGGTCATGGTGGAGGAAATAGTCTGTGTAGAGCCCCAGCTCTTCGGGGCACAGGTGCAGCACACCACAATTGCCAGGAAGATGGAGCTATGGCAAAGGATAGTGGACAGGGTCAACGCGGTGGGACAGCATCCACGCAATCGGGATGACATAAGGAAGCGCTGGAACGACCTACAGGGGAAGGTGCGTTCCATGGTATCAAGGCACAACATTGCGGTGCAGAAGACTGGCGGCGGACCCCCACCTACTCCCCCAGAATTTACAGCATGGGAGGAGGAAGTCTTGCACATCCTGCATCCTGAGGGCCTTGCAGGAGTAGGCGGAGGAATGGACTCTTGTAAGTCAAATCTTCACTACTGCTTCCCACCCCCACCCCACCTGCATGCCAGCACATACCCCCACCCTCACCCCCACCCCCATCACACCAACTCCTTGCAAATGGCTCACCATCACAACCTACCCATCCCAACACCAAGCCCTGCATGCGACCACAAAGCATGGACACCCATCACCAAAGCATGCCCACTGCACACACACATCACCCCCACAAGCCACCCTCACAAAAGCCCCCACAAGGGAATGCCTGCACTTGGGTACACGGACACCCACCCATCACACGAAATGCCACACACAGAAGCAATAACCATACCTTTATACCCCTGCAGGACCCGAACGCCACCACACCGCCACGGAGGGTCCAGAGATGTCCATCCCACCCCCAGAAGAGGCCCCCAGCGATGACAGCAGCTCTGTCTCCCTGGACCCAGATGACCAGCCCGGCCCATCGGGGACCTCTGGACAGTCGGTTCCCCACAGACAGCCACAGGCTACACCAGACCCAACCCCCTCTGGGAACACCAGCACAGCTCCCACCCAGCGGGCCCATGCCTCTGTCTCCAGGACACGTCAATCACCGGTGTGTCCACCACTACAGGGCACCCAGGTTGACCCACCACCCCAACAACAACAGGGACCAGGGGGCAGTGGTAGTGGGCACACCGTCCAGGGGACAGAGGCCCAGGAACACAGGGGAACTGTGAGGGCTGCTGTGCGACAGGGGGGGGACAAGCCCAGGGAACCGACTCTCCAAGAGGTCCTCTCCTCCATCATGGGAGCTTACCACCACTCCCAGGAGACGATGGCGACGGTACTGGCCAGGTTCCAGGAGATCCAGGCACTGCAGGAGGAACGGTACATGGGGTTCAGAGAGGAACTGAGGAACATCGGTTCCGCAATGGGGACCATCGTCGTGGCCCTTAACCAGATAGTCACCACATTGCGGGACCATGTGGCACCCCAAAGGGCCCCTGTCACTAGCCCAGGCCAGGAACAGCCTACCACCTCCGCCGGCACTAGTGGACAGGAGGCCCCCACACAACGACAGGCCACCAGAACCCCACCTCCTGCTGAAGAAGAACCACCCCGCAAGCGGAACCTGAGATCTCACAAGAAGACAGAGTAGGATTGCAAGACCCCCGCCAGCATAAGGTACCCCCTGATGTCATCCCACTGTCCCACATTGTCACCCTGTCCAACCTTTAACTGCCCCTGCTCCATCCTTCCACAGGCATATGGACAATGCACCTGTGAGACTGAGAACTGGACTCTGCCATGGACATTACTCCACCCCCACCCATCACCGTTTTACAATCATGTACCTATATGTAGCACTTAAAATAAATCACTTATTGCACTTAAAATAACAGGAGTCTGCTTGTATTCTTAACAAATGTATTACACATAACGGTGCAATAATGTCCAGTTACTTTGTGATGACAACATACCAATTTCAATAAGCTTTAGTCCATGGGCAAACAAAGCAGAAGTCACGCAGTGGGTCATACAGCTCTGAAAAGGGAAGGGAAAGTCACAAATCAGTTAACAGGAACTGGGGGGAAACACAGACAGTAGAGACGCATGAGGCCTTAAGTAAATGTAAAATGGCGTGGGTGATTCTTACCTGTGTGCTACTGAAAATATTGTTGTATGACTGTATCCCTGTTGTCCGTGTCGTCCCCGTCGTCTTCCTCCTCTTCACTCTCCACAGGCTCCACAGCTGCTACAACACCACCATCTGGACCATCCTCCTGCAGAAAAGGCACCTGGCGTCGTAAAGCAAGATTGTGAAGCATACAGCAGGCCACGATGATATGGCACACCTTCTTTGGTGAGTACATTAGGGATCCCCCTGTCATATGCAGGCACCTAAACCTGGCCTTCAGGACCCCGAAGGTCCTTTCTATGATCCTCCTAGTTCACCCATGGGCCTCATTGTACCGTTCCTCTGCCCTGGTCCGGGGATTCCTCACTGGGGTCAGTAGCCATGACAGGTTGGGGTAACCAGAGTCACCAATTAGCCACACACGGTGTCTCTGTAGCTGTTCCATCACATAAGGGATGCTGCTATTTCGCATGACATACGCGTCATGCACTGACCCAGGGAACTTGGCATTTACATGGGAGATGTACTGGTCAGCCAAACAGACCACCTGGACATTCATCGAATGATAACTTTTTCTGTTTCTGTACACCTGCTCACTTTCTTTGGGGGGAAACAAAGCCACATGGGTCCCATCAATGGCACCAATGATGTTGGGGATATGTCCAAGGGCATAGAAATCACCCTTCACTGTAGCCAAATCGCCCACCTCAGGGAAAATAATGTAGCTCCGCATGTATTTCATCAGGGCAGACAACACTCTGGACAAAACCTTAGAAAACATAGGCTGAGACATCCCATATGATATGGCCACTGTTGTCTGAAAAGACCCACTTGCCAAAAAATGGAGTACTGACAGAACCTGCACCAGAGGGGGAATCCCAAAGGGTTGGCGGATGGGGGACATCAGGTCTGGCTCCAGCTGGGCACATAGTTCATGTATAGTTGCTCTGTCAAGCCTGTATGTAAGTATGATATGTCGTTCTTCCATTGTCGACAGGTCCACCAGCGGTCGGGACACGGGAGGATTCATCCTTCTCCTCGCAAGTCCCAGCGGACGGTGCCTAGGAAAGACAACATGGAGCACAGAGTCAAGCAACCCACAGGTTCGTTCACACAGCTTGCACAGTACACAAATCGCTATGCATTGAAAGGCTTGTATGAGTGGCAATGCAAGACCTAGGCCTGTGTGACGCAGTAGAAATTATGCCATGTGGGCCCTTGAAATGGCGGCTGCCTGACCTGTGAAGTGTGACAGTGGGATGTGAGGTCAATGCGCTGGCGTGGCACACCGTGGCGGTAGGCGGTCGAAGACCGCGGTGCTAAGCCGCATTGGTTAACATTGCACGCTATGGGTTTCAGTAGCCAATGAGGATGGGCGCCTGCGGTACGCACCGCCGCGGTACGCACCGCCGCGGGCGTGACCGCCATTTTCTATCTGATTAATCACTCGAGACCTGATCATCCACAGGAGAGGACCGATACTGCAAGTGCTGCTGTGACCTCGGTTTGGGAGATACAATGGCTGCTGCGACTGGGGAAAGGGCCCCTGCCTTCACCTCTTAAGAATTGGAGAAACTTGTTGATGGGGTCCTCCCCCAGTATGCGCTACTCTACGGTCCTCCAGACCAACAGGTTAGTACACAGGGTGCACGTTGAATGGGCTATGCCTGTGTTGAGTGGGGTGTATGTAAGATGGTGGGGAGGGGAGCGAATGAGGAGTGCAACGCACGAAAGATGAGAGCATGTGCCACATGGCAAGGTTGGGGGGGGGGGCCACTCACAATGACCAGGCAGAAAAGTGATGAGATTTCCTTTACCACCCTGTACATGTCACATAGGTCAGCGCCTATCAGAAGATCGACATTTGGCGTGCCATCGCCAAGGACGTCCGGGCCCTGGGGGTCCACAACAGACGGGGCACCCACTGCCGAAAGAGGTGGGAGGACGCGGGACCAGAAAGACCGCCGAGTCTCTGCTGGGGATGGCCTCCCAACGTAGGAGGGGTGCCAGCCGCCAATTGACCCCCCTGATGTCCCGGATCCTGGCGGTGGCCTACCCCGATTTGGATGGGCGCATGAGGACATCACAGCAGACACAAGGGGGTGAGTATCAGCACATTCTGCTATCTTTGCGCGCAGTGAAGGTGTCTGGGTGGGGGAGGAGGGCTGTGGCTATCTCTAGGCCAGGGCGCATTCTGTAGGCTAGGCCCCTCCGTTAGGCATGGCCCTGTGCCCCCGCCTCCCACCTCTGTAGGGTGCCAAGTACAGCTATCCATGGTCCGGCCTCACCCATGTGTGCATTTGTCGTCCATAGACCTGTAGGCCTAGTCACAATAACTGAGTAGTGTACCCTGATTGCGCGGCCTAGTGCAGGGGGCTTCTGTGTCTGTCCTCTCCGACAACGGTGTTGCCAATGCATGCACTCAACCTGTCTTCATTTCTCCCCCCCCCATTTTCTTTGTCTTCCTGTTCATGTGTGCATTAGCATCATCAGGCGGAGGAGAAGTGGCATCGGCGCACGAGGGAGCTGCATCTCACATGGCCCGGAGGGCCATGCAACAGACTCCGAGTACACCAGTGAGACGGAGGGCGAGTGGAGCTCCACAACGGGGACCCGTGGAGACGTCAGCGACACCGACACGTCCTCGGAAGGGAGCTCCCTTGCGGTGGCGGCAACATCCGTGCCCACAGCCACAACAGGTACAGCCGCCACCCAGCGCACAAGCCCCGCCCTCCCAGCAGCCCCTCAGCCTTTGCTCCGTGCCCGCTCGCCCAGGAAGGCGGGCATCTCCTTCGCCCCAGGCACCTCAGGCCCTGCCCCAGTTCCCCCTGCTGCCCTCAGTGAGGAGATCATTGACCTCCTCAGGACCATCATTGTTGGGCAGTCTACCCTTTTGAATGCCATCCAGGGTGTAGAAAGGGAGGTGCATCGGAGCAATGCATACCTGGAGGGCATTCATTCGGGTCAGGCTGCCCATCAGCGATCGTTCAACGCTCTGGCCTCAGCACTGACGTCAGCCATTGTCCCTGTCTCCAGCCTCCCTCTTCTGACTCCCTCCACCCAGTCCCAGTCTCCTGTTCCTCTGCCTATCCCATCCACACCATCAGACCAGCCTGCACACACCTCTACTCCCAAGGGCAGCTCATCCAGACATAAGCACCACAGATCCCACAAGCATTCACCCAAGCAACATCCAGATGCAGACATGCCAACAGTCACTACCACCTCTGTGTCCCCCACCTCCTCATCTCCCTCCTCCCTCCCTGTGACGTCTCCACTCACACCTGCATGCACACCACCATCAGCCAGTACTTCCATCACCAGCACACCCTCCATTACAGTCCGCACACGTGCAGTCACCACCCCCACTGCCATTTACACGTCCCCTGTGTCCTCTCCCAGTGTGTCTGTCACCCCCTCTTCCAAACCACACAAACGCAGGCAGCCACCCACCCAACAGCCATCCACCTCACGACAGCCTCCGTCACAAGCACCTGCACCCAAAGACAGCACACTTGACTCTCCTACAACCACATCCTCTTCCTCCACTCCCATACCCACTACACCTACCCGTCCCTGTCCTTCCAAAGTGCTTTTCCTTTCCAACCTTGACCTCGTTCCAACCACTGACCCACCCCTTCCATCTGGTAAGAGTCAAAAAAGCACCTCAGCCACCACCAGCCCTGCATCTACTAGGACCATAGTGCAGGGCTATTGGAGTCCACCAGCTCCTAGGGCAGGAACATCGGCCAGCAGCAAGGGGACAGCCAGCCCACCCCCTGGGAAGAGGACAAAAAAAACTAAGGGCCGGCGCGACAAGCCTGAGACGGCTGCCACCAAGGACAGTAGCCTTGCCCCGTCACCTGCCACATCATCAAAGCGAGGCAAGGGCCACAGAGCTTCAGCGAAGGAGGGCAAGGGCAGCAGGGCGGAGAAGTCAGGCAGCAGGCGAGCTGCCCAGGAGGGCCCCACCAGCCCCATTCCGGTTGTGACGGACAGGGCCCCGCCGTGAGAAGCACCGCTGAACAGGGCCCCGCCGTGAGAAGCACCGCTGAACAGGGCCCCGCCGTGAGAAGCACAGCTGAACAGGGCCCCGCCGTGACAAGAACCGCTGAACAGGGCCCGCCGTGAGAAGCACCGCTGAACAGGGGCCCGCCGTGACAAGAACCGCTGAACAGGGCCCCGCCGTGAGAAGCACCGCTGAACAGGGCCCCGCCGTGACAAGCACCGTTGAACAGGGCCCCGCCGTAAGAAGCAACGCTGAACAGGGCCTGCCGTGACAAGAACCGCTGAACAGGGCCCGCCGTGAGAAGCACCGCTGAACAGGGCCCTGCTGTGACAAGAACCGCTGAACAGGGCCCCGCCGTGAGAAGCACCGCTGAACAGGGGCCCGCCGTGACAAGAACCGCTCCGCTGTGCCCTTCATCTCAAGCACCGCTCCGCTGGGCCCTTCCTGTCAAGCACCGCTCCGCTGGGCCCTTCCTGTCAAGCACCGCTCCGCTGGGCCCTTCCTGTCAAGCACCGCTCCGCTGGGCAACGCCGTCTCAAGCACCGCTCCGCTGGGCCCTTCCTGTCAAGCACCGCTCCGCTGGGCAACGCCGTCTCAAGCACCGCTCCGCTGGGCCCTTCATCTCAAGCACCGCTCCACTGGCCACCGCCGTCTCAAGCACTGCTCCGCTGGGCCCTTCCTGTCAAGCACCGCTCCGCTGGGCCCTTCCTGTCAAGCACCGCTCCGCTGGGCAACGCCATCTCAAGCACCGCTCCGCTGGGCCCTTCCTGCCAAGCACCGCTCCGCTGGGCCCTTCCTGTCAAGCACCGCTCCGCTGGGCAACGCCGTCTCAAGCACCGCTCCGGTGGGCAACGCCGTCTCAAGCACCGCTCCGCTAGGCTCTTCCTGTCAAGCACCGCTCCGCTGGGCAACGCCGTCTCAAGCACCGCTCCGCTGGGCCCTTCCTGTCAAGCACCGCTCCGCTGGGCCCTTCCTGTCAAGCACCGCTCCGCTGGGCAACACCGTCTCAAGCACCGCTGGCCCATTGACAGTGCCGGTTCTGTGTCGAGCAGGGCTTCACGAAGCACTCTGGGCACCATGCCTCCTCCATTAACAGTGGAGTTGGTAATCCATCTGATGGACTGTGGCTTGCCACTTCCCAGGATGGAACAGTGGGCAAGCCACCCACTGTAGAGACTTGAGAGACTGTGGCTTTGCACTCCCCAGGATGGCACAGTGGGCAAGCCACCCACTGTAGAGACTTGTGAGACTGTGGCTTTGCACTCCCCAGGATGGGACAGTGGGCATGGAGGCCCCTCGTGGATCTGGCGTCGTGGACTCATGTGGCTGAGGTGCCCACCCTTCCCTTCCCCCTGAGGTGCCTGTAGTTTTATCATCTGATGCCCCAGCAGTGTTCTCTCCAATGGTATCTGGTCTCCTGTGTGGGCTTTGCCCATGTGTTTGTGCACATTGGCCCACGGACTATGGAACTTTGACAGAATGGGCAGGACTTATTGCCTATGTATGTATTTTTAACTATGTTCATTCCTTATTTTGTATCTTTCATATTGCATATTTCCCATAACTTCAATGGAGCTATATTATACATATATTTTAAAGATCATTTTTATTGTGTCTTTGCATTATTCCGGTGGGTTTGGGGGGTGTCACTCTGACTTGTTGCTCTGCATTGGGGTGTAGGTATTTGGGGTGGGGGGGTGGGTGTATGGCGTATGTGTGTGCCCGTAAGCTTTCCTCCTCCCCCCTCCCCTGTGTCGTAGGTGCAGTACTCACCGTTGTCGTCTGCGCCGGCGTTCGTACTCCTGGTAGATGAGCAGGTAGACAGTAGCTGGTAGGATGTTTAATTCGGGTTCCATGCTGTCCTCCTTCCTCATGGAGTGTGTAGAGGTGAGCGTTTTCCCGTTCGTAGTCTGTTTCCGCCGTGTTTTTATCGGCGGGGCTCCCGCCCCGGAAAAGGTGGCGGATTGGTGAGTTGTGATAGGGTGGGCGGTACATTGTCTGCCGCCTGCCTGTTGGCTGTGACCGCCTCGCTGTTTGTCTGTCCCGCCGTGGCGGTCGGAGTGTTAAAGTGGCGGGCTGTGTTGGCGGTTTCTGCCAGGGTCAGAATTCCATTTTTTTGACCGCCTGCCTGTTGGCGGGTTGGCCGCCGCTTTATCACCGACCGCCAGGGTTGGAATGACCCCCTATGTATTCAAATCATGCTCTATCGTGGTCAGCCATAACTTTTGACTTTGCCCCGGTCTTGCATCACTTGATGACTGTGGTTGGCGCTTTAATCTTATAGGCACTATTTCTTCCTTTAAATTTTAAAAATTCATAACTCCAGTTCTACAGATTGGATTTTTGTTGATTAGATGTCATCAAATTCACTAAAATGTACTCTATTTTTCTACATTGGTGTTGGGGTTATTTGTGTTTTGTTTTCACTTTCTTACTGCTTCTGTGATGCAAAAATACTTTACACATTGCCTCTAAGAGGGTTTTGGTTCAACCGGTCAAGGAATGGTGGCTGTTGCTTGACAATGTCTTTCACCCTTCTCAAACAACAACCCAATTTCTTATAAACTGTTTTTCCAGCAGTTTGACGGTGCATATTTGCAACAAAATAGAGAAGAATTAATTATGGAGGTTTGAAACGAGGATAGAGTTATTTAGTACGAGAAGCACCACAGCAGATTTGTACCCTGCATATCCCTCTATAAGAGAATTGTCAAATAATGCTCTTAGAGCATCATTGATAACTCAGGCCATTTGTCTAATTGAGTTTGCTGATAAGGAATTGCTTAAGGAATCAAATAGTCGATTGGAGACCATGATCTTTGAAACTTCCGCTGTACCCAGTGGAGTAATTTCCCTATATGAAATTAGTTTAAGCACTTCAATTGGCAAAATTACTGCATCCAAGTGACAGTTGATTTATTCTTCCTGCATCACTACTCTCATATTGACAACCTTCAGGAAAAAAAGAGGAGAGAGCTTCACAGTTTTTATTTTGTTGATGAAGCATTGTTAGATATGGTAAGGACCCTGAGTAGCTCTTTAGAAGAGTCATGAGCAGTAATTGTCTTGATGGTTTTAGTCAGTCTACTTTTTGCAGAATACTCTTTACCTTTATAGTTCGAGGCTTGTTGGGCTGAGATGGATTTCTCCAGGTCCTATCTAGCTCATAGGTTTCTAATTTGAGGACTGCTAAATCAGCAGAGGATAACATATTATTTCCGTGTAGCTGGTTGGAGGCTTATTTGTCCATGTTACTAGCTAAATTATACAGAGCACTTACAGTAGCATCATTAAGTCTTGTTAGCCTTAGAAATGAATCATATGACTGTATCTTCCTGCAATGGAGAGCTAAAGCGGTAGTAGGCAGCAACCAAACATTTTCCTCAGTAAGCTGCTTCCAACGTCTTCCTTTCAGTTATTAGACGGATTGCTTAGGCAGTAGAGAATATGTGTGTGCAGAACTTTTAAGCGGTATTCTAGATAGTCTGGTCATAGGACTGATACAGGGTCCTCAGAACTTACTATAACACTTGGATAGCAGAAGCCTTTCTACGTTAAAGTAGGCTCATGATTCATTTTGCAGTCATCATGCACACCCTCAGCTAGCCCACATGCCTCCAGACCCACAGGGCACTGTGCTCCTTAGGCTCTGGGACATCCTCCAGTCTACAGTTAGTCCCCGTGCCAGTTCATATTTCCAGAGTGCTGAATACACTGCTGTAGTACGAATTTTTATTTTCATGATGAAAAATTCAGGATTCGAAAAACATTACAAA
The DNA here is from genome assembly GCF_031143425.1 of Pleurodeles waltl. Classification (NCBI taxonomy): domain Eukaryota; kingdom Metazoa; phylum Chordata; class Amphibia; order Caudata; family Salamandridae; genus Pleurodeles; species Pleurodeles waltl. The sequence continues at coordinate 556,894,227 of NC_090436.1, forward strand.
ATATCCATAGTTTTTTTTACTATTGCGTGTCCTTCCCCCTTTATGCCCTTTAATTTCACTTTATAACCTTACTTTTCAGGATGCAGGATTTCTTGCCTGGCACCATAAAATGGCCACAGCAACATAAATTTTCAACAGCTGCCAGTTAAAGACATTGGTAGGCCCAAAGAACCTGTTGTGCTCCTCTGACCAATTTTATAAGATCAAGTTTGCCCCCTGACTCCTTTTTGTAATACAAATGTCCCTAACAACAACACAGCTCTCCCAAAAATAAATTTAAAAAACCACACTTGCCAAGTAAAGCTCTCCTTTTATGTCATGTTTAATGCAATTATTTTGTTGTTGTACATGAATACATGGATGGCTATGCTATATATGGCAAAATACTTCCTTTTTGACCTCCCCTTGGACGTCCTCCCTGCAAAATGGATCTGCATGAAGCTTGACGTGCTGAAGTTCAGGCCCAGATTTAGGAGTGCCACATTAGGATAATTTTTTTATGCTAATGTGGCCCAACAAGGCCAAAATTGCCATGTCATATTTACAAAGTGGCGCAATGCATGCATCGTACCACTTTGTAACCCCTTGCACCACATTATGCATGTGCCAGGCATAATGAATGCAAGGGAACATTCCCCTCCGCTGTGTCATTTTTTGCAGCTATTTCCAATGGCTGCACAGAGCAGACGTTAAAAGGGGGCACTCAATTGCTTTCAATGGGCTCCTATGTACTGTGCAGGATTAGCACCAACATTTTGGCACTAATCCTACAAAGTACATCAATTGCGTCAAACATTTAGATGCTACTGCCCCCACCCTGCTCCATGGTGCACCATATATTAAATACGAAGCACACATGGTGGCCATAGGGGTGTGCTAAGGGGTGCAAGAAAAGTGGTGCTGCATTGGATGCATTGCCACTTTTCTTAAATCAGGCTCTTAGTTGGATTAGCCAAACAAGTATTGCATTTCATTAAATGATGCCAAATATATCAACAAACTAAAAAGTGCCTTTTTAATAACACGTTCATCCGAGCTATAACAGTTCCTATTACTGAAAAGCAGGTGAAGTCTCAAAGAGTGGGTTTTTCAGGGCAGAAAGAGTCTGCCAATTTATTAAAACATATTCTTGTTCGGTTACAAGACAGTTTGCTGAGAAAGTAATGCTCAGCTCCTGGTAGCTGAGGCACAAGCAGGGGATAGTTCCCAGAGGAATGAATGATATATTCAAACAATGCAAAACAACGTTAAAGTAAAATAAAAACAGTAAACTGCCCAAACCAATTTAGACAAATCAGGAATAAATTACCAAACAATAGTTCAAATGGATTAAGAGAACAGGAGATAGCAATTTGTCACAAGATGCCCATAGGAATTATGGGGTGTAAGGATCATTGTTGAATGCGTTACCCAAAGCGGCGATCAGAAACCACTCTTGCACCAAAACAAGAGAAGGTTACCATCAAACTGTTTCTCTTCATAGAGGGGGCAAGGGCTGAGGCAGAGTCAATGGTATTCTAGAAGAATACTTGTATGTAAATATCATACTACAAATCTATTGCGGCCAGAATATTGACTACCAAAATATTGTGAAGCTAGGTATGTATAAGTATTTTTAAATTTACTATTTTTACCTCCAAATCTATGTACCTTGAAGATATTTGTATTGTGGCTGTTCTTTCGGATGCTGTTGAGGCCCAAACATTAGCACTAACCATGTTTGGCAGTGATAATCCTCCAAAAGCAATGAGGATCCCCTCAATGCACTCCTCAACCTTCTCATACCTCTGTGATAGTAAGCATAATGGCATGAACATGCAGATGGGGGAAGGGGAATGAGAGTTAGAAGAGGAGGGTGACATACTGTTCTATATGAATATGACTTTAGTGCAGATGACTGCTGCATTGCTAACTACATTCTCTGGTATGCTGAAAAATGCATGACGTGACCGGTGCTGACATGTAAATGAATGGCTGGCATTAACACATTGTTACATACCATTAGCATATGAATTGCAATCTACTAACTAAATACCTGCTATCTGGATATAACAGCTTAAGAATCAAGCATGACATAGGATGGTTGATAGTTGCAATAACTGAATTGTATTTGTTGAACACATTACTACTGCTAACCAGTGCTAAGGTGCTTGTGCTTTCTCCTTAAAACATGGTAACATTAGCTCATTCCAAATTGGCCTATGTAATTTACTTGTAAGTCCCCAGTAAAGTGTCACTACATGTGCCCAGGGCCTGTACAATATATGCTGCAAGTGGGCCTGCAGCGCTGATTGTTCTACCCTCTTAAGTAGCCCTTTAAACATGTCTCTGGCCTCCCATTGTAGCCTGTGAGTATGGTTGCAAACTCCCTTAAGACAATGGCTTCCTTTATACCCTAGATAGCTCACCCCTAGGTTAGTCTCTGAACAGCCCAGAGGGCAGGATGCAGTGTGTTTAAAAAGTTGGATATGTACTTTTACATTGCACATGCCCTTGTTATGAAAAACACTTACATTCATTTGACACTACTTTGGGACTACTTCTCCCATAGGATAATATTGAAGGTACCTTATAACATTTAATAAGCTGTAATTTACAATTGGAATCAGGTAGCCAGGTTGAGTTTGGTGTCTAGAAAATGTAAATAAAAGCCATCCTTAATAGTAAAGTTAGGGTCTAATCAGAATTCTGAAAATGTCACTTTTAGAAATTTGACATTTTCTTTTTCTAACCATTTTGGTGATCTTGGTTCACATGGCTATGTGTAGCTGGGAGTTGGTCTTTGCGATTTGCTCCAAGGCAGTGAGCTAAATGGAGGATAGGTGTTGGCAGAATGGGCCACTCTGAGTTAATAAGGGGGAGGAGCCGTCACCTACCACACTTGCACATCACAAAGGCTCTGCCTCAGCACACTCACAGAGGGGATATCACTGGTCTTCTCTTACCCAAGACAAGCTTGGGCCAGGACTTAGAGGAAGGGAATGTCTGACACCTCAAGAAGCTTCCTCCACTTCAAAATGTACACCAAGTATAAATATTGAATCCTTAGGCCCAAATCTTCAGTACAGTTCTGGATTTGTGGACTCTGCTAGGAAGGAGGACTGCTGTGCTTCTGAAAAGACACTCTGCTGGACTGCTGCCCAGAAAGACCGATGCCTGACAGTGCATACTCACTGTCCCACTGCCTTCTTGCTTGGGAGAGAAGGACTGGACCTGCAACTCTAAACTCAGGACCACAGAGTGACTCCAAGTGCTAAGTCGCTGGCCTCTTGATAAGAAACATCAGGGACAGAACAGACTTCCAACAACCTTGAACACAGCACCTGGAAACTGTCACCTGTGGGTCCTCCCTCCAAATGCTGCCATCCTAGTCCTGGGAACTTGAGAGTAAGACTCCAGTGGCTCTGCCGGCCCATCATTGGATTTGGCAAGGCCAATTAATCCCCTCCTTTGCTGATCAGCACATTGTCCTCAGAATCCACACATCACTTCTACTGCACAGACTTCTCCCACACAAGGATATCACTTCACCTAATGCAGCCTGTCAGAACTGTTGCTATGCGATGCATCTCCATGCAAGGACATCACATCTCACTTTGCGGCTCCCTGAAACTGCTGCTGTGTAATGCATACACTCATTTAGACCTCGCATCACCACTGCTGTGCGAACCTTCTTCAACACAAGACTCTGCAGCTCTCCACACCCAGGATTTATTGTACTCTTGATCAGAGGGCCTAGCTGTGTCTCTGTAGCTGGGCTGTGCTCCATCGTGGTCAACCTGATGTTGTGACTTTGTCCAAGTCTGGTGCGACCAGATGACCACAGTTGGTGCCTTGTGCTTTTTGGCAATATTTTCCCTGAGATCTGGTGGGATTATTCTTGTGTTTCCACTTTTTTACTGTTTTGAGTGCTCCATAAATGCTTAACACATTGCCTCTAAGTTAAGCATGACTGCTCTGTGCCAAGGTACCAGAAGGTACCAGAAGGTATAGAAAGTTGAGTGCAGGTTAATTTGGGGTTTGCTTGTAACTTCAACCTGACAAGGACAATGATTGCTGCATGAGTAGGGTTTCAACCTCATCAACCAGTAACCCAATTTCTTACACCAACAAAAATGAGATCAGAAAAATATAGAGGAAAAGGGCAATAATTTTGGAGAAAGACCACCCTAAGGTTGACAAGTCTAACAACAACCAACTAGTTTTTAATAAAAATTAAAAAACAACCTTTAAGTAAATTTCAAGTACTTTTTCTGGCTGACATTATAAATATAGACTTTATTCACAATCTGATCTCTCCATGTGAAATTGCCATTGTACCCATACATGTGCCTAACTGGGTGGTAGCTCTTTCATGCAGGAGCATGGTTTTCTTTGAAATTTAGAATGTCACACCTTTACACATTAATCATCAAAACGTGTGGGTTTACAGGGAATACATTAAGTTGACTGTGCTAATCTATAAATGTAGGCTTTTCTACATAGGGGAAAACTTTTTGCTGACATCTGTTACTGTGGTGTTTAAACTGCTGACAGCCCAGCCACAATGGTGTCCCTGGAGTTACACATATTTAGTCATACATGATGGTGATGTTAATAGAGTCTGCAATCCACTTGTAATATTACCTTCCATTCCATTGGAACATTCTCTGTACAACTTTTAATGGCCTTACTGGAATGTTAATGCCAACTGAGTGTAACTACTTTTACATTATGTTTGTAGGGACAGAGCACATGCATTGTGACAATGAATAATAGTGTGACAGACAAGGGAAATTACAATTAGTGTACACTTTCTGTTCCGAAGTGCACAACTCCTCTGTCCCCAAGACCTACTGAACTCTCCAGCCTCAAGACAGATGTTCCACAGGGCAAATAAGCTACATGGGCACGATCAGAAGTCCTAGGTCCTTAAGGGTCAGCACAAAGCTAGTTTTCCTAGCCCGTGGAGCAGCTTTCAAGTTTAAGAGATCTAAACCAGAGAAGGAAATGCAGCAGCACGCCAGTTCTCATTCAGGCAGATAGGAAGTGTTCCATAGAGAGGCAGGCAAGTTGTTTTTTCTTTTTAGGTGTCTAGTCTCCTGTCTGCATGGAATGGGTCAAAAAAGCAAGTTTAAAGAATGATATCAGTCTAATTAAACAATGTCACTGAAAGTATCAGATGAAAATTCTTGTGCTTTCCTCACCTTCTAATTTCAGTAAAGAAAACCAGTCCCTGTTTCAAAGATATGTCTTCTGGCAAAAACTATTTCTGACTTCCATTCACTCTAGAAAAAAAACAACATGCTGACATATTGGTTCCTTTCTGCTGACTTGTATCTTTGTATAAACTACGCTAAGACCTGTCCGATTACTACTACTTAGGGGTGAGTGGTAAAATTCACCCTGCTCGTGGAGTTTGCAGAATTTGGGCACTCCGAGCTATGTGGAATAATGCGGAGTTCCATAAATTATGCCATCTGACGCATGGCAGAATTTTAGCGTGTGTGAGGCTTGTTTTTGGTGCATGTTGTCGAGTGCCACAATACTCTCATGCCACTTGCCAGGGCACATGAGATCTTGTGCCCACCGGTGCAGCTTCTGGCCAAGACGGCACCTTTACAGTGCTGCTGGTGAGTGCGAGAAACTGCACAGCACCACAAGCAGATTGTCTACTTGAGAAGCAGCTAAATCTACTTTTGCAAGCTGATTTTAGGATCCAATGGACCTTTCATGCTGTTTTTTATTTTGAGAAGCCTTTTTTTACTTTTTTATCCCAGCAGAAAGGTGGTTCTCCAGAGACTCAGCTTCCAGTTCTTGTCCAGCAGGCTGCTCCCAGTGATTTGTCCATCGCCTGGTCACTTTTCTCTTGGATTTCAAGGTGGAAGATTCAATGTCTTTGTCTGTTGCAAATACACCATTGGATTTAAGGACATTGTTTTTGTGATATCACACAAGTTCATTCAAAAACTATTGTATAAGGGTATTTCTTGTTTGATAGGGTATGCCTCAGTACTTCTTTTTACTTTTATATGATTTTTAAATTTCATTGTGGTGGGTGGTGTGGAATTTCAGTAGGGGCCTAGTGATTTTTGGGATTTCATTTTTCACCTTTTGTAAAGGAAACATGCTGTACAGTTCAGTACCTTTTCTCCATATTTATTACATGTGCAATATTAATTTATTTCACTGTGTGGCCTAGTCTGCCAAGGGCCATCTAGGCAGTAGGCCTGGTACTACTCATAAGCGCATGAAAGAACTGTTTCTGTGGCATATGTTGTTTAAATAAAACATAATTTAGGATTGGATAACAGTAAAAATATGGGTTATTGTTTGTATTTCACATTTAATTTCTGAAAAAAATTATACATATGGGAATAATATTTGATGCCATACAAGGATGTATGTTGTTGTAACAATTCTCAGTTAAACCTCATTCAATTTCCATGTTTAGCAGTACTGAATTAATGGTGGTGTTTTCTTCAATGTCAACCTGCCTCCTTTGTCTGGCCAGTGTATGTGTGAGTGTGTTTGCAATAGGCCACCATTTGTCTTTGTTCTCCATGCCATGTGGCCAGCAGCCATTTTGTGGCAGGAGGTCATTTTGTGTAGCCAGCCAGTGTGTTTTTCCATAAGCTTGCATGTGTTCCTTGTTCTCAATACCTCCTTGCTTGAGGTTGTTGGTTTGACCATGTGGCCGGATGCCATTTTGTGCAGCCAGCCAGTGTGCTTTTACCATAGTCTTGCATGTATTCTTTGTTCTCCATGCCTCCTTGCTTGCTGTTGTTGTTTGACCATGTGGCTGCTGGCCATTTTGTGAAGCCAAATCAGTGTGCTTTTGTCATAGGTGTGCACGTTTTCTTTGTTCTCCATGCCTCCTTGCTTGCTTTTGTTGGTTTGACCATGTGGCTGGAGGCCATTTTGTGCATCTAATCAGTGTACTTTTGCCATAGGCTTACATGTGTTCTTAGTTCTCCATGCCTCCTTGCCCGCCATTGTTGGTTTGACCATGCGGCCAGTGGCTATTTTATGCAGTCACCATTTATTTATTCCAGTTTTCAAAGCCATTTTCTAGGGAGATTTAAGGGAGAAGGCTATGGCTTTTTGTTCATTTTTTATTTTTCCTTGATGTCAGTTTAATAACATGATTGAGGATCATTGTAGCATATGTGTATTGTGAAATTATTCTGATAAGCAGTGCTTTATAGTGCATGGCTTTTTGTTGCCTGTTTCACCTGCACGTTCTTGCCCCCCCCCAAATGAGCTTTACATACTCCCATAGTACAAACATCAGCAATTAACATTTTTAGTTTTTATTAAAAAAAATTTATTGTAATTTTATTTTTCTCACTCTTTATTTCTTTTTTTTTTTGGGTGCATTTTACCTTCATCCATAAACTTCCTGAATACCATAGGTGCACATCTGCACAACAGAGTTAATTTTAAACTTTTTCCATTCCCCCCTGGACTCCCTGTCTACCACAGGCACCCACCAATCTTCTTTTTTAAGGATTACTCCATTTTCCCTTCACCTCCCTGACTGCCATACGTGTCTCCCTTAGAATAGATGTGCATAAAGCAAAAAATACCATCTGCATGTTGTTATCCTGATTGGAAATTACATTTTATATTATGGTGGTGTGGTTTGACTTTCAAATGGGTTGATATATTGTTGCTATTTATTTAGGATAATAACTTAAGTAACTAACCACACTAAACTATACTGCCTTTGTCAGTACTAATTCAAACTGCAACAATGCCACGTTTCACTAAATGTTTCTTCTGCTTCCTTTTTAGGTGCACAAGAGAAGAGACATCACCTACGGTCCTGCCAGACAGAAGGCCTGTTCAAAGACAAATCATTATACAACACATGATGTCACTCTTCCAATCTCTTCCCCTTGTGCAGCTCAATGCCACTTCCAACTTACAGGTTTAAGATGGCCTCAAAGGAAGGTGTTGCAAAGAAAGTGGCCAGAGAGAAGAAACAACTTTCCACCACTGGCATGCCGACCACAACCTTTTTCTTGAAACTTGTGTCTGCTGCACCAGGGAGGAAGCTGGGAGCAGCACTCCAGAAACAATGGCATTACCCCAACCTAAGCTTATGACCACATCTGTAAGCGAGGCAGCCACTGTAATCATGTTGACGCCAATAAGCAGTCACATTGAATTGGACTCATTCATTTTGCAAAGTAGTACCCAATCTTTTCAGAAAATAGAGCAATGTGGACAGTAGCCACAGCCAGCAATAGTAGATCTTCCTAAAGTTAGAGCAGAACAGGAAGTTGAGCTTCCTGTCGAGCAAGAACCTCCTCTTTTAGAATACTTGGCCCACAGATCTCCAACAATAAAAAAGGAAGGGTACTCCACCATCTTTTCCAAGCACCCCTTCTGTTGATGATTGTGATGTGGATTGGACCCTGGCAGAGTCCGAGAGATGCTAGGAGAGGCAAGGGAAAAGAAAAGTTCCTGAAAGCCTTACAATTATGAGAGGGTATGAGGAGGAGGATAACGAGCCAGTTGTTGTTATGTAAGCTGGCACAAAGGAGACCGTCATTGCCCTTCCTATTCAAACTGCTCCAAGGATGTAGCAGAGGTATCACTGCCAGCATCAGCACCCATATTTGCAAGGTCCCTGCTGAGACCTGCATCCACCCCTGCATCAGTAGAATATCCACTGCAGAGAGCCAATCCAAGACATACCCACCTACTTCCAGTTCTTCTTCTGGCATTGGAACTGGCACACTAAGAACATTATCCTTCCCAGTATGGGACTTTTTTACGATTAGCAAGCAGGGAAATAACATTGCAATATGCTCCATTTTCCTCGTGAGTGTTCATCGAGGTAACCTACTTCACACTATGGTACAGGAGGCAAAACAACCCATACAAAAAAAACATGCAATCCGGTGGGAGGAGCACCTTAAAAAGATTGCTGCACATGATGGTGGTGAAGGTGAGGAAAGCAGGGAATCACCATCTCCAATAATGGTGGGAGGTGATGAGGATGAAGAGGGTGACATCTTTACACAAAGCAGCTCTGTCCCCAGCAGTCACTGCCTCAGCAACCTCAAAATGGCACAAGAGTCAGATGGAGACATTACGGAATGTAGTGACTGCACCAAGACATACATTGAGTCTACTACCTCCTACTTCTTGGAAGTCGCCTGTGTCAGTGGCCCCAGAAAAGAAGAAAATCCACTTTATTATTACAGGGTTGTTTAGGCAGGAGAGGCCCTATAACCACTACCACCCAACAGAATGTTTCTCCAATGGGAATCTGACAAAAATGTTAGCGTTGGACCTCCTCTCTTTTTCTTTTGTGGAAGTAGTGGGAGTTTTAGAATTTGTGGTGGCCATCTGCCCGAAATGGAAATTTACAAGTTGGACCTATTATGCCACAGTTGCTGTTCCAGTGCTCCATCACAATGTGCTGTAATTGGTTGGACAAGCTTTGCAGCAAAGTGCTGTTCCACCTGATGACAGACATGGCGACCAGTTGTCAAGCAACTGCACACTGGATTTCTTTTGTGGAGGTTAGGCAACAGTAATCTACAAGTCTCAGTGTTGAAGATACATTTAAGGGTGGCATGCAACAGTAGCCATGTTCACCATGGAGAAATGCCATACAGCTGCAAACATCAATGGGATGTGTTGCCATGGACATTGCCAGTAATATAGTGAAGGCCCTGGAAGATGGTGGCTATTTCAGGGTCCTGTGTTTGGAGCATTGCATCAACTTGGTTGTGCAGGACTTTCTCAAAAAAAGAAGACATAGTCAGCAACATACTGACCACCTGCAGAAGAATCTGCACTCCTTTTAGCCATTCTTTTAAAGCCCAGAAGCAGCTGAGGGTTTTCAGCATGCTAATAGAGTACAAGTTAAAGCCGTCATACAGGAGGTGCCAACACTTTGGAATTCTACCTATTACATGTTTTAACGTCTGTTTAAACAGTACGGACAGAAAAATGACAATGTGATTCAAAGAGGAGGGGAAAAATATGACCATGGATGCGGACTAGTCAAATGCCTGACACAGATGCTACACCATGTTGAGGGTTTCACATCGGAAGTTAGCAAGGAGGACATCATGATGGGCCAAGCAATCTCTTTGTTGCATCTGCTATAGGACCAGTTAAAAAGGTGTCTGAAAGGTTCACATTTGCAGGTGTGATGGAAAATGCAAAAGCACCTGCCTTGGTTGAGAGCTTAATCCTTCGCTTGGCTGTTAATGCCAGGCTGCAAAACAATATCAAGTTGTCCATAGTGTACATCTGTGTCGCACTACTTAAATCATGGAACAAAAAATTCTGGCCACTGTAATTCTCTTTTCTGAAGGGGATGTTTCAAAATAAAAGAGGTGGACTGTGGAGCACGCCAGAGACCTGGAAGAAGCACAGCTGGTAATTACTAGAGTCCCACTCATGGGCAGACATTCTGGAGCACCTTCAACTTCCAGAGAGGGCAGTCTTGTCTCACACTATCCAATACCAGCATCAAGAACACCGGAAACAAACACAATACAGGAACAGAAAAATTGGCCCTAACCTCTACATTGGCTTGGTTTCAAGATGCAGGTCTTAGGTCCAGTGCAGAGGCGAAGGCAAAAGAGATTGTACAAGTGGCAACACCAATGACCACTAAGAGGATTTTCTAGGAGTATATGGCTGACCCAAAAGAGGTCTATGTGGATCAAAATCCTTTGGTGTATTGGTATGTGAAGATGTGCCAATGGCCAGTGCTCAGCAGGTTGGCAATAAAGAATCTGGATTGTCTGGTAGCCAGTGAGTTTGATGAGTGTGTGTTTAGTGCAGCTGGTGAGGTTGTCACCTTGAAAAGGACCAGTCTCTCGCCTCAAAACATGGAGAGATTGTTCATATTAAAAATTAAGCAACATTTCATATCACACAATTACACTGTTCCTGAAACAGCACGGATGAGGAGGAGAATGACTAGTCAGACTCAAGTCTGTCAGCGGACCAACTTATGAGTGAACTACCTGAGTTTGAGGACAAACTCTACTTCCCTCACTGAGTATGTCACCACGTTCTTTTTAATTATTTATCATCAAATGTCTTTCATTGCCAAAAATAAGGATATTGCTAGTGTAACATTATGTTTGTGTCTGACCATTTTTTATGCACATGAAGGGCTGATGTGGAGTTGGACCAGTGTGCATTAAAGAAGCCTCACAATTCCCTTCAGGACATTGGAGACAATATCTGCCTCCCTCCCATGCCTATCCTTTTTTTAATTTTTCATCACCCAGCAGGGCTGCCCCAGGAGATCATTGATTTTCAAGACTGCTAAATGTCAATGTGTTGCTTGTATCACACAGGAGATTCAACTGTATACCTACCACCATGCTTCAATTGGAAGAGATTACAATTGCACCAATGAGTGATGATATATTATTGAGTGATTGTGATGATATAGTATTGAGTTATTGTGAGTGATGACTATTTATGTAGTGGCAGACAGTGAGGGCTAACTATTTTGTAAACTTGATTTCAAAGATTTGCAATGTTTGGGACCTGATGAATGATCATTTTTTCTGAAGGTGATTGGCCCTTTCAAACTTAGAAAACTGTACCTACATGGCCCACATCTTTTTTCTGGAGAGACCAGACCAGTCACTTTACTTCGACTCTGAGTCCGCTTATCCTGCCATGAGGATTTTTTAAGTTTAGTTTTAATTAAATGCTAGCTTCCCATTGCTCAGAATAAGTTACTATTGCTACTTTTGTTTATAATATCGAGTCTTTGTCTGTGGTAGTTTGGTCTCAGTCTTTCGAAAGTTATGATATAAATGATATAACCCACTAACTCTGTGTTTTCTTTCAACCTAGTTGCCTGTGAAGGATAATCCTTTAATTAATCCTACTGTTGGAGTTCACCTAGGTGGGATTCCTTCCTTTCCTGTTAGCACGCTAGCCTGCTAGTAGTACCACCACCATAAGACGTCATCTTGGGAAACCCTGTAGTAAGAAGACTGAGAAAGGTAGCAGCCCTCGCTTCATCTGTTGAGGTAAGATAACTATGGAGTGGAGTGAACTAGCTGAGTTAATAACTAACTTCTACTGAAGATATTGTTTAAGTTTATGTAGGTTGTTGTAGGCAATATAGACAATGGTAAACCCCTCCAGTGACCAATATATTTACAGAGGGTAATAGGACATGGGTATTACAAACTGGTTTATGCTTTTTTAAGCTGTTTTTTTTAATTTAAATTTTAAACAGGCTATGCTAAAAGGCAGCAGTGCAAATTAAAACACAAGCAATGAAGGTTTGAGGCATAAATAAAGTAAAATCAATTATTTCCCTTTTATTTTTTTAACAATTATAAAACCCACCCTTTCCAACCATAGCAGGCCCACACCTCTCCCCAACCAAATCACCCTGTCCCTAACCAATGTCCAAAGAGAAATTAACTGTCCAAAGTCCAAACCCCAGTCTCAAAACCCTTTCTCACCCTATCCACCACTACCAATGGACCCTCCCACCAAAACAAAAAATAAAAAAGGTCTGATAGAAGGCATTCTCCCTGCAGGTCTGGCGATTGTGGAGGCTTCACTCGATGTGTGACACCCTGCCATCCAGGCGCTCCAGAAGTTGCGGGGTGTGGCACTGATAAAGGAGGTCTGAGCGCGGGGCAGCAGTGGTCCAACATGGACGGGGGCTACCAACTGGTGATGGCACTGGCGATGCTCTTGCCACTAGCACCTGGCTGGAGGAACTGGGACCTAGGGTAAAGGCAGCTGCCTCATACTTCGCTTCCTTCAGAGCCACACACCATTGATACTCCAAACAGAGGACATCCGGCCTCTGCCACTGCAGCCGGGCTGCTACCTCCTGTTGGACCACCTGGAGTATCTATAATAAGAAAAAAAAAAAGATGAATTGTAAACAGTGCTCTGTGCAAACACATGTTGAAAATAATAGTGGCACAATAGCAGTACATTGCTGGTAGCAGTATATTGTTTGTCCTCTAGGGCCATTGGAATTTGATATTACCAATAAGAAGTAAGAAGGCCATTATTTTACCCACACATTCCTCACTGTAGTTGACCAATGTTGAAAGGGAGGGGGATTCATGGATCTGTTATGGTAACCATGAAATATATGAATTACTTGTCCAGAAAAATGTGGTGCATGCCAAAAATTGATTTTTCAATTTCTGTGTTAGGCTGGGACAGAACTTAAGAAAGAATAAAGGTGTGAAGTACTAGGAGGTGACCGAGTGTTTTCAGTCTGCAATGCATTGAAAACTTTAAGAATGCTTCATTAACTGAAGCAGACTTGCATTACAGAGACAACGCTATTGTACTGCCAAAATGAACCACGCTGCAGTAAGGTCATGGCATGGGTGACTAAATACCATGGGAGGTGATGAATGATGATTTGTGGGAGGATACATATCTACTTTGCTTAAAAAATACAGTAAGTTCAGGGAGTAGACAGATAATTAAAATGTCCTTCTACATTGAACCAAAGCTTTGATAACCAAGCAAATAGGTGAACATGTCTTTTTCAGAATAGCTACCTTATTTCTTCATCCAAATAATTATTCAAGCACCCTTTCATTGTTCTAGTCACCCTTTGATACCCATCATTTAAGTTTTACATTTGCTCATCCAGTCTTTCCCCATTCCAATCCACAAATCAACCCACCTAGCCACCCTTTGAACCATCCTTTCAATGATCCACCCCCCGCTTTAGCAGCTACAGTGGAGGCTGAGCCATTAGGAACTCAACCCTCACTGTAGCTGCTGAAGCGGGGGGTCATGAAGCCCTTGCAGTAAGTATACTGGTAACTGTCAATAAGCAAGCAATGTGACTTACCAACACCCATCTCTGCTGCCGCTGATTCTCCCCTTCCAACTGCAGCCATGTCAGGCACTATGGTGCTGTTGCTGGCCCAGCACTCGTGGTCGGTGCAGCTGGAAAAACCATTACACATTTTAGATACCAGATACGCCTCTCCTTATTATGTTTTTAGAACCAATTCAACAAAATACAACAGCATTACAGTACAGTTCTATCTTCTTCTACCATTTACTTTAAGAATTTTGGGCCTGATTTATATTTTGGCGGACAGGATATCTGTTAGAAATGGGGTTTTTGGTTGGCAGTCAGGTTGCCCTCTGTCCAAGCAAGAACCCTCACTCTAGTCAGGGTAAGTCACACACAATCCAAAATCAGCCTGTGCTCACCCTCCGGTAGCTTGGCACGAGCAGTCAGGCTTAACTTAGAAGGCAATGTGTAAAGCATTTGTGCAATAAATCATACAACACCATAGCATAACACCACAAAAATACACCACACAGCGTTTAGAAAAATATATAATATTTATCTGGGTATCTTCAGGTCAAAACAATCAAAGTTGCAATATGAATTTGTAAAGATATCACTGAAAAGTGATATAAAGGCCCTCATTCTGATTCTGGCGGGCGGCGGAGGCCGCCCGCCAGAATTCAGCCCTCCATAATACCGCTCCGCGGTCAAAAGACCGCGGAGGGTATTATGAGTTTTTCCCTGGGCTGGCGGGCGGTCTCCAAAAGACCGCCCGCCAGCCCAGGGAAAAACTCCCTTCCCACGAGGATGCCGGCTCGTAATCGAGCCGGCGGAGTGGGAAGGTGCGACGGGTGCTACTGCACCCGTCGCGTATTTCACTGTCTGCTATGCAGACAGTGAAATACTAGCGGGGCCCTCTTACGGGGGCCCCTGCAGTGCCCATGCCATTGGCATGGGCACTGCAGGGGCCCCCAGGGGCCCCACGACAATCCTTACCGCCATCCTGTTCCTGGCGGGCGAGCCGTCAGGAACAGGATGGCGGTAAGGATTGTCAGAATCCCCTCGGCGGCGCAGCGAGCAGCGCCACCTTGGAGGATTCTTAGGGGCAGTGGAAAACCGGCGGGAGACCGCCGGTTTTCCCTTTCTGACCGCGGCCAAAGCGCCGCGGTCAGAATGCCCAAGGGAGCACCGCCGGCCTGTCGGCGGTGCTCCCGCCCCCGTTGGCCCTGGCGGTTCTCTACCGCCAGGGTCATAATGAGGCCCAAAGTGTCTTAAGTCTTTAGAAAGTAAACAAAGTCTCTTTCAAACACAAAGTACCTGGTTTCTGGTGGAAAATCTCCTCAGAGGGCCACAGGAGAAGAGGTACGTGGAAAACTGGTGTGTGCGTCGATTTCTCCTCAGCACACACGGACTTGCGTCGCTATTTTCCACGCGGGGAGTCGTGCGTCGTTTTCCAGCGCGCGGACAGTCTCTTTCTGTGGTTCGCGGGGAGTACCAGATGTCCCGGGTCTGTGCGTGGATTTTCCTGCTTGTTTTCCTGCTGCGCGTCATTCTGCGGGGCTGCGCATCGAAGTTTCGATCTCACGGCAGGCGTTGCGTTGATTTCTCCTGGGGAGTCGGGCGGCGTTGTCCTTGCGAGGCCGTGCGTCAAAGATTTGATCTCACGACAGGCGTCGCGTCGATTTCTCCTGGGAAGTCGGGCGGCGATGTCCTTGCGAGACCGTGCGTCAAAGTTTCGATCTCACGGCAGGCGTCGCGTCGATTTCTCCCGGGAAGTCGGGCGGCGTTGTCCTTGCGAGGCCGTGCATCAAAGTTTCGATCTCACGGCAGGCGTCGCGTCGATTTCTCCAGGGAAGTCGGGCGGCGTTGTCCTTGCGAGGCCGTGCGTCAAAGTTTCGGTCGTCCCGAAGGCGTCGCGTCGATCAGCGTCGGTGTGCGGCGTTTTTCTTTCCGCGGAACAAGCTGTGCGTCGAAAATTTCGGCGCACGGAGCGTCCAAGAGGAAGAGAGAAGTCTTTTTGGTCCTGAGACTTCAGGGAACAGGAGGCAAGCTCTATCCAAGCCCTTGGAGAGCACTTTTACAGCCAGACAAGAGTTCAGCAAGGCAGCAGGCCAACAGCAAGGCAGCAGTCCTTTGTAGAAAAGCAGACAGGTGAGTCCTTTGAGCAACCAGGCAGTTCAGCAAGGCAGCAGGCCAACAGCAAGGCAGCAGTCCTTTGTAGAAAAGCAGACAGGTGAGTCCTTTGAGCAGCCAGGCAGTTCTTCTTGGGAGGATGTAGTTTCTGGTTCAGGTTTCTTCTCCAGCAAGTGTCTGATGAGGTAGGGCAGCGGCCCTGTTTTATACTAAGTTGTGCCTTTGAAGTGGGGGTGACTTCAAAGAGTGTCTAAGAAATGCACCAAGCCCCCTTTCAGTTCAATCCTGTCTGCCAGAGTCCCAGTAGGGGGTGTGGCAGTCCTTTGTGTGAGGGCAGGCCCTCCACCCTCCCAGCCCAGGAAGACCCATTCAAAATGCAGATGTATGCAAGTGAGGCTGAGTACCCTGTGTTTGGGGTGTGTCTGAGTGAATGCACAAGGAGCTGTCAACTAAACCTAGCCAGACGTGGATTGAAGGGCACAACAAGATTTTAGTGCAAAGAAATGCTCACTTTCTAAAAGTGGCATTTCTAGAATAGTAATATTAAATCCGACTTCACCAGTCAGCAGGACTTTATATTACCATTCTGGCCATACTAAATATGACCTTCCTGCTCCTTTCAGATCAGCAGCTGCCACTTCAACAGTGTATGAGGGCAGCCCCAATGTTAGCCTATGAAGGGAGCAGGCCTCACAGTAGTGTAAAAACAAATTTAGGAGTTTTACACTACCAGGACATATAACTACACAGGTACATGTCCTGCCTTTTACCTACACAGCACCCTGCTCTAGGGGTTACCTAGGGCACACATTAGGAATGACTTATATGTAGAAAAAGGGGAGTTCTAGGCTTGGCAAGTACTTTTAAATGCCAAGTCGAAGTGGCAGTGAAACTGCACACACAGGCCTTGCAATGGCAGGCCTGAGCCAGGGTTAAGGGGCTACTGAGGTGGGTGGCACAACCAGTGCTGCAGGCCCACTAGTAGCATTTAATCTACCTGCCCTAGGCACATGTAGTGCACTCTACCAGGGACTTACAAGTAAATTAAATAGTCAATCATGGATAAACCAATCAGTAGTACAATTTACACAGAAAGCATATGCACTTTAGCACTGGTTAGCAGCGGTAAAGTGCCCAGAGGTCAAAAGCCAACAACAACAGGTCAGAATAAATAGGAGGAAGGAGGCAAAAAGTTTGGGGATGTCCCTGTCAAAAAGCCAGGTCCAACAATATCCCTCACTGTTTTGACGGAATAACACATCCACTGAAATCTAAATCAGGCCCTTTGTTGGTTCACTATGTTAGAAAAGCAAGGTAGCCAAGCCAAGCCAACCAAAACCGTTTTGTAATGGAGGGGCAGATCTATAATGATGACTCTAAGTCACCGAAGAACAATAAAGGGGTGGAATAATTGGTCACTGAAGGACATATCTTGAGGGCAAGTGCAATGGGATCATCTTCATACTGCTTTCCGGCCATTTTACACTGTCATCGAAACTGCTTATATGGTGTACCAATGTATAAATGAATGATAATATATACAACACAACTTTGGGGGGGTAAATTATGACTGTGGCCACTCTCTCATTTTACCGTTTGAGCGTGAGCAAGAAAAAGAAAGCCTTCATGCGTAGAAAAGCTGATGTGTGCATGCAATCTTCATGGTAGAGAACCTGTCCTAAACTCTTCTGTCTGAGTCTTATAGTACCAGTCCGCAAGATATATAAGGGGTGAGGGAAAGCTTATTAATAAAGCAGAAGAAAGTAGAGACAGGAGGAAGTCAGCTACAGAAACATGAAATACAAAAACAAATTAGGATAATGCAGGGATAGAAAACATTTAACAAACTTCAGATAGAATGAAGATGAGGATGAGTAGGAAAAAAGGGAGATAGGCACAGTAAAATAAAGAAAACAATATTCTAAATCAGAAGAGGTAAAAGTTAGGGAAATAATAATAATATAACAGGAGGACTTACTGAAGCCAGCAGTTCCGTCAGTTGTGGCACTGGTGGTGGCACCCCTATTCCCTGACCTGCTTCTGAACTAGCCCTCTTCTTGCTCTTAGGTGCTGAGGTAAAAAATAAATAAGATAAAAAAATAGATTAGTGGTACAGTTAATCTCCCAGGCAAAAGCAAATGCAGTAACATTATACTTTTCTAGATCAGATCATCTATAGTACTATTATTTAGTTAACCTATTCTTAATTTCCAAAACCAAAGCCCTATTGCCAATTTCCTGAACCTAAACTACTTTTGGATCTACTACTGCATTGCAACAAATAATAAGTACTTCTCAACCACTTTTGATGGGCTAACTCAGTCTCCCTTTTCAATGCATAGATGCATACTACACATCACTGAACGAATGCGACTGGGACTGGGACTGTATGAGCGACATGAAGAAAGGCACAGATAACGCTAACTCACCCATATTACTTACTAGCATTACCACTACCTTAGTGACAGGACAGAGGAGTCTGCAAGACTTCTGAAATAATCATCCCAAGGGAGCATCAAAGAGACCAATAAGTAGTTGCTAGCTCAAACTAGATCACATAATATTCATTGTAACGTAAACTTAACTTACTTGTGAGTCTGAGCAGAATGTTATTTGAAAACAAATAGCATTGTAGAACACAACAAATAAATAATTACTCACCAAGCCCCAACATCTCAATGTTCAGCAGGTTGAGCAGGTCCTGCTTGTGGTCCAATATGTTCACCCAGAAGTGTGTACAGGAGGCTGGCCTGGTTTGTAGTGGGTACCTAAGGTACTTATACCAGGTCCAGTTATCCCTTATTAGTGAAATATAGGCAGTGTTATAGAAGCGAGTATCTCTAGGGGTAGTGTGGATGAGCAGCCAAGGCCTAACTAGGAGACATGCAAAGCTCATGCAGTACCACTGTAGACACACATTATTCACACACATGTAAGAAAATACTCAGTGTTACAGAAATAAAGGTACTTTATTTTGGTGACACAAATGTAAAAAATACCATAGATAATATACTTCCTTAGGAGGTAAGTAATACACAAATGATATACACTAGTATTCAGAAATAGCTGTAAGAAGAGTTAGAAAACAGTGCAAATAGTGAAAATCACAATAGTTAGAAATGGGCCTAGGGGGAACAAAAACCATACACTAAGGCCCATATTTATACTTTTTGACGCAAAACTGCGCCAACGCAGTTTTGCGTCAAAAAAATTAGCGCCGGCTAACGCCATTCTGAAGCACCATGCGGGCGCCGTATTTATTGAATGACGTTAGCTGGCGTTAGCCGCCGGCGCTGTCTGGTGTGTGTTAAAAAAAACGACGTACACCAGGCAGCGCCGGCGTAGGGGGAAAATGGCGTATGGGCGTCCACAAATGGTGCAAGTTAGGCTGAGGCAAAAAAATCGCCACAACCCGATTTGCGCCATTTTTTTACGACGCCCATCCCCCATTGAAATGACTCCTGTCTTAGCAAAGACAGGAGTCATGCCCCCTTGCCCAATGGCCATGCCCAGGGGACTTCTGTCCCCTGGGCATGGTCATTGGGCATAGTGGCATGTAGGGGGGCACAAATCAGGCCCCCCTATGCCACAAAAAAAAATATAAAAAAATACCTACCTGGACTTACCTTAATGTCCCTGGGGTGGGTCCCTCCATCCTTGGGTGTCCTCCTGGGGTGGGCAAGGGTGGCAGGGGGTGTCCCTGGGGGCAGGGGAGGGCACCTCTGGGCTCATTCTGAGCCCACAGGTCCCTTAACGCCTGCCCTGACCCAGGTGCTAAAATCCGGCGCTAATGCGGGTTTTTAAGACCCGCCCACTCCCGGGCGTCATTTTTGGCCTGGAGTATAAATCCGACGCATATGCATCGGAGTCATTTTTTAAGACGGGAACGCCTACCTTGCATATCATTAACGCAAGGAAGGTGTTCACGCAAAAAAATGACGCTAACTCCATGAACTTTGGCGCTAGACGCGTCTAACGCCAAAGTATAAATATGGAGTTAGTTTTGCGTCGAATTTGCTTCGAAAAAAACGACGCAAATTCGGCGCAAACGGAGTATAAATATGCCCCTAAGTGTAATGTGAATGTTGGTTTCCCACCTAGGCAAGTGTAGTGTGTAGAGGGGTGCTGGGAGTATTAGAAAACACCAACGGTAAGTAATAGAACCCACCCCAGGAAACAGGAGTAAATCACAGTAACTTTCCTAGAACACAGAAGAACATGAGAAAGAAGATTATGCAACAACCAGAAGAGACTGCAAGACCCCAATGATGGATTCCTGGACCTGAAGACCAGTGGAAGAAGGGGCCTAAGTCCAAGAGTTCAGGGAGAACAGGGGCCCCTGCTAAACCGGATGAAGGTGCAAAAGAAGAACCACCGGTGAAAAACAACAGTCAGTACTGCACCCAAGAAGATGGATGCGTGTGCCTGGTTGGTGCAGATGATGTTCTACCCCAGATTGAAGATTGCAGTTTGGTTTGCGTTTCTGGATTCCGCCAACAAGCCTTGGCACACGCAAAGCTTGTGGTGAGCGGAAAATGTCGGTGCCCAGGACCAGGAGGAACCTGGTAGACTCTACCCAGTAGGAGGAGTAAGAGGGGGCTCTCAGAAACCCAGAGGCCCACAGAAGACCAGGCAGTGTGCACAGGAGTCCCACAGCACAGGGACAAAGAAGGTGCAAAAGGAGGCCCATGCAGCACTACAACAAAGGATCCCACTACGCCAGAGAACCACTCAGGAAGCTGTGCGTCGGAGGATAGAGAGCTGGGGGCCGGAGCTGCAAGGTACATGAAGAACTTCATAGAAGAATGCCAACAAGTCTTGGCAGCTTTAAAAAACACTGTGCATAGGGGTACTGTCCTGCATGGGGAGGCAAGCTCTTACCTCCCCCATAGTTGGACAGTTGGACGTCAGGACCATCGGGACCACTTCAGTCCACCACTCGTGTTGCTAGATCCAAGTACTTCTTCAAGAGAGAGGACCCCCACTACCGGTCGTTGCTGCAGAGGGGTGCCTGCTGAAGCAGGGAAGTGACTTCTTCACTTCAAGGGAGATTCCTTTGTTCTTCAGGTGCAGGCTGAAGACAGGCAGTCCTCAGAGGATGCACGACCTGAAAACAGTTGCAGTTGCTGGCAGGAACTGAAGATACAATGTTGCAGAAGTCGTCTTTGCTTCTTTGTTGCAGTTTGTAGAGTTCATGGAGGGTCCAGATGCAGTTTCTTCAGCAAGAAGGTGAAGTAAAGGATGCAGAGGATTCCTGCTGGAGTCTTGCAACCTGTATCTGAAGAACCACCCAAGAGAGAGACCCTAAATAGCCCTGAAAGGGGATTTGGTCATCTAATCAGGTAAGCACCTATCAGGGGAGGGCTCTGATGTCACTTGCTGGCACTGTCCTCTCAGATTCTTCCAAAGTGCCCTGCCAACTTGGAATCCAAGATGGCAAAACCCAGGGACCCTCTGGATGAGCTCTGAGCACCACCCCTAGGGTGGTGATGGACAGGGGAGTGGTCACTCCCCTTTTCCTTGTCCAGTTTCACACCAGAGCAGGGACTGGGGGTCCCTGAACCGGTGTAAACTGGATTATGCAAGAAGGGCACCATCACTGCCCTTCAAAGCTTTTCCAGAGGCATATGGGAGGCTACCCCTCCCAAGCCTGTAACACCTATTTGCAAAGGGAGAGGGTGTACACTCCTCTCTCTAAGGAAATCCTTTGTTCTGCCTTCCTGGGCTTGAGCTGCTCAAGCAACAGGAGGGCAGAAACCAGTCTGAGAGGTGGCAGCAGCTGGGGCTGCATGGAAAACCTCAGAAGGCTGG
Organism: Pleurodeles waltl; assembly: GCF_031143425.1. NCBI lineage: Eukaryota > Metazoa > Chordata > Amphibia > Caudata > Salamandridae > Pleurodeles > Pleurodeles waltl. The sequence continues at coordinate 556,915,948 of NC_090436.1, forward strand.
GATTGCAGTACTGGGGGTCCTCTAAGGATCCCCCAGAGTGCATGGAATCATACAACCAATGCTTGCAGTAGCCTTGGGGTATGATTCCAAATGTTTGATACCAAACATGACCATATTCTGAGTTACTATTTTGAAGCTGGACATAGGTAGTGACCTATTTCCTGTGAATGCGTAAAATGGCATCCCCACAATCATGAAGTTAGGGAAAATGGTCCTGGAGGTTATGAGGGCACCTCTGCTAGTGCAGGGGTGCCCTCACACACAGGTACTCTGCACCCTGCCTTCAGGCTGGAAGGCCTGCAATAGGGGTGACTTATAAGTGACCTGGTGCAGTGTAAATGGCAGTGAAAGGGTGCATGCACCATTTTACACAGGATGCAATGGCAGTCCTGTAGAAACCTTCGGGCTCCCTATGCTTGGCAAAAGAAATGCTGCAGCCCATAGGGATCCCCTGGAACCCCAATGCCCTGGGTACCTAGGTACCATATACTAGGGACATATAAGGGGCACCAGTGTGCCAAATATTGGATTACCAGTATCCTACAACCATAATTTAAGGGATAGAGCATAACTACTGGGGTCTTGATTAGCAGGATCCCAGTAGACACAGTCAAACACACTGACAAACAGGCCAAAACTGGGGGTAACCATGCTAAAAAGAGGCTACTTTCCTACAGTGTGTTAACTGCTGCTGGGTGCACTGGACCTCAGTGTCCCGACACACGCCCTGGCGCTCTCTCAGGGTATAACTGCTCCCAGGCCTGCAGCTTGCTGCCAACATGGAGTGAGGTGACGCTACACATATAAAACAAGTGCTGTTACCTCTGCCTCTGACAAAATGGCACAGGATGCACTGCTTTGTGGTGCCAACCATTGCAACATGTGAATCTAGCAGCCGCACTGGCGCTACCGCTCCCTCTCTTGCCCCTCTCGCCCTGCTCTCCCATGGAACTGGGTGATCGAAAAAAAGAAAAGAAATAGGAAAAGGAAGGAAGAAAGAAAAAAATAAAGAATTGAGGGGAAAAATAAAAAAGGTACCAAAAAGTCACAAAAAACATAAAATCATTACAAAAGCATAAAATACACAAGCACAAAGACACACACTGACAAAAAAGAGGAAAATGAGGAGTGAATGAATCAGATGGGAGAGGTTTGAGTAGAAGAACTCTGCCAGCTCCCCCAGACCTACAACTAAAGGAAATACTCCATTTACCAAACCTTGTCTATCCTTCCTTCCATGCAGTGAGTGGTTCCAATGTTCTAGGGAAGAATAGCTACTCCAAAAGACAGTGGATTTCATGCAAAGGGCTATATAGCCTAGGTGTATTGTAGCAAGTTCCCTCCCATCCTGAATACATTGTGTAGGCTTGCCTTCAAAGCCAGTAGTTTGCCTTATCAGGTCAGCAGGAAATTAGGTGAGCATAGTAAGTATGAGATGTGTACAGAAGAATTCCAGCAATACTTTTAGCTATTATAAAACACTGTAGCTATGGCTCAGTCTTATTAAACAACATAATAAATGACAAATCTTAAAGGTATTTAGAATCTCATGCTTCCATTGACATTTTTTACCAGTGGGATAACAAAACTTGAGGGGGAGCCCCCTGCAAAGTACCTTGAGGGGGCCGCCTCCCCCCTGGACCCAGCCTGTGCTCAGTGTACTGTGCTGAGGGGACCCCCTGGAGCCCGGGGGAATCCCGCAACCCGAGGCCTGCAGAGGCCTTTGTTACACCACTGATTTTTATATTGGATTGCCTAAATTCTGCAAATTGAATGTCTTTCATTTTTCTAACAGAAGTGATCAGCTTAGGTATTTTATGCCTACTGCACCTTTAAGAACATTTTATGTTTATAGATGTAAGTTCTCCCTCTAGTTGTGTCCCCCATAACTGAAATTTGTGCCAGTGTATAAAACTTTTGTGCAAAATTTCAGTTTCTTTATCAACCTATTTCAAATGTCAAAAATGGATTTCATTTTTGGGCAAAAACATGCAACTGGAGTATAATCAACAGATTCCACTACCCAAGAAGTCAAAAGGAACAAGAAAAACATAAGAAAAAATAAGGAGTAAAATGGGAAAAAGGTGTTACAGTGACTGTGATAAAGCAGACTTAGCATATGTGGTGATTTAAAACAGAACATCTGCATGGATCATCACTCCTTGCCATGCACTGTGGAGATGTACAGCTTGATAGGGGAAATTTTCAGTATCTGAGGTTCCAACGTACAAAGTCATTTCTCAAGCTCACAGGATTTATGACCGCAAAATGGCTTTTAGGTATGCAATAAATCCATTTTGTCTGTCAGAAAACTCTTTCCGAGTTGGAAAATGGTTTTAGCAACCCATACCAAAATGCAGTTAGGAAAGGGGAATGGAAGCGGGCATCCCATCCTAATTGTGATTAGGTATAGTATCTATCACACCATTGATTAGTTACCAACACCTTATGAGGTGAGGTTATGAGGTGATAATTGATTTTTACAGTGGAAGGTATCCACTTGGGACACCTTCCCCTTTGTGACTGGTTTTAGATAACCTCTTGTGGAGTAGGCAGTGGTCTAGGGGATCACTTCCTGCTCACCCCTAAGTTTTCCCAGATAAGAAACCTTTTTTAAGCAACATTGGCTTCTTTAAGGAACAAGGTATGCTTTAAAAAGAAAAAACGTTTCCCATTTTGGATATGTAAACACCTGATTTTCTGTTCCTTACCGGCCACCATCCCTGAGTTTGCGACCACTCACCCGAGTCACAAACAGCGACCTGCATAAATAATTCCCATTAGGTAGGTTCTACAGTGACCGTTTGTAGGTTGACGTTTTGCAGTACGACTTATTAGTACCAGGGTTGCATCGGAAAATTTGAGATAAGTCGCAAAAAGGTGCACAATTTGAAGCCACTTTTTGCATCCTGTCTTAGTAAATCTGGCCCTTCGACATGCCTATCTCCAAATGGGGGTGCAGCCTTATGCATGGCCATTTATTTTGCTTTTGATGCCTTGGAAAGATTTTTTGCTGGATGCTGTTGTTTTTTCAGATTGTGAGTACTTGTGAAGGAATTATACAAAAGCAAAATGAGCCAGATAATTAGACAAAAAGGTTGCAGTAGCTTGGAGAAAGTCACATGCACTGGGGGACTGTCTATCCGTCACTAACATGTTTGATCCAAAACATTAGGTATCCTGGTCCTCAAAAATAAAAAAAAATGCATGTAAAAAAGATTAACATCCTACACATGGGTTTCATGCAGTGTCATCTCTGTGGATTTTTCAGTATGAAAGTCATTGATTACCTCAACTACCCCAATATGTGACATTTACATATGGAGAGAATGTACAACATCAAAAATTGTACACGAGTAAATGAAACAATAGTGTGCATATGCACACTGTTAGGCCTGACAGCCTTAGGGTGGTCACTCCCCAACTTCCTGCCTGCATCCCTCCACTTTTTGACACTGTTTTTGCTGGTTTTAGGACTCTGTGCACTTTACCACTGCTAACCAGTGCTAAAGTACATATGCTATCTCCCTTAAAACATGGTAACATTGGGTCATACCCAATTGGCATATTTAATTTACTTATAAGTCCCTAGTAAAGTGTACGGCATGTGCCCAGGTCCTGTAAATTAAATGCTACTAGTGGGCCTGCAGCACTGATTGTGCCACCCACATAAGTAACCCCTTAATCATCTCTCAGGCCTTCAATTGCAAGGCCTGCGTGTGCAGTTTCACTGCCACTTCGACTTGGCATGTAAAAGTACTTGCCGATCCTTAAACTCCCCTTTTTCTACATATAAGTCACCTCTAAAGTAGGCTCTAGGTAACCCAGATGGCAGAGTGCAGTGTATGTAAAAGGCAAGACATATATTTGTGTGTTTTATATGTCCTGGCAGTGGAATTTGTTTTCCACAGCTGTGAGGCCTGCTCCTTTCATAGGCTAACATTAGGGATACCCTCATAAACTGCAATGGATAAACAGGTCATATTTAGTATAGCCAGAATGGTAATACAAAATCCTACTTATTGGTTATGTTGGGTTTTATATTACTATTTTAGAAATGCTACTTTTAGAATGTGAGCATTTCTCTACATTAAATCCATCTGTGCCTTACAGCCTGTCTCCAATCCATGCCTGTATTGATTGACAGCTTCCTTGTGCATTTCACCCAGACAACCACAAACACAGGATGCTCAGTCACACCTGCACACATCTGCATACTGAATGGGTCTTCCTGTGCTGGAAGGGTGGAGTGCCTGACACTTACATTTCAAAGGACAGTGGCCTGCCCTCACATACAATGGACTGCCAACCCCCCTACTGGGACCCTGGCAGACAGGGTTGTGCTGAAAGGGCACCTTGTGCACTTCAAAACCACTCTTTAGAGTCTCCCCCACTTCAAAGGCACTTTTGGGTGTATATAAACTGGGTCCCTGACCCTAACAACTGAGACCCTTCCTGGGACAGATACTCTGAACCAGATCCTGCAACCTGCCAAGAGGAGCTGCCAGCTGCTCAAAGAACTCACCTGGACTGCTTTGCTGTGAAGGACTGCTGCCTTACTGTTGCCCTGCTGTCTGGCTGGCCTCTGGTTCTGCTGAGGAGTGCTCTCCAAGGGCTTGGATTGAGCTTCCCTCTTGTTTCCTGAAGTCTCAGGGTCAAAAAGACTTCACCTGTGCAAAGCAACTCCTTGTGTGGCGAAAATCAATGCACAGCCTGCCGGAATCGACGCACAGCCTGCCTAGAGGTGAAAGAAACACTGCATCGCCGAACCAGAATGACGCAGCTCGGTTTCCTGAGTGGAAATCGATGCATCACCAGCATTGTGACAGGAACTTCAAAGCACAGCCCACCAGATCGATGCATCGCCAAGCCGGAACAACGCAGCCTGACTTTCTTCAAGAGGAATCGACGCAGCACCTGCCGTGCAACAGAAACTCCGCCCCATGGCCCACTGGATCGATGCAGCACCTGCGACTTCATCCAGCACACCCCAGATTCCCGCACATCGTCCCTGGGTGTCAAAAGACCCTCATTGCAAAGAGGATTCAAACCTGCACGCCGGAATTCGACGCAAAGTCCTTGCCTCATCGAAAAGAATCAACGCATCGTCTGTGTGCACCCGGATGTCTGACACACACCCTTCATTTTCCACACATCTCCTCCTCTGCAGTTTCCATGCATGTAATTTTGACGCATACCAGGTATTTTGTTCTTGCAAGAGACACTTGTTGCTTTTTAAAGACTTAAAACTCTTCTCATCATTGCAAAAGTGGTATTTCAACTTGTAGTTATCAAACCTTGATCATTTTTACCTTCATTCATTCAGATAAATATCTTATATTTTTCTAACCCCGTGTGGTGTATTTTTTTCTGGTGTTTTCACTGTTATTGCATGACTTATTGCACAAATACTTCACACATTGTCTTCTAAGTTAAGCCTGACTGCTCAGTGCCAAGCTACCAGAGGGTGGGCACAGGATAATTTGGTTTGTGTTTGACTTACCCTGACTAGGATTGTGGTCCCTACTTGGACAAAGGTGTATGCCTCTGCCAACTAGAGACCCCATTTCGAACACACACTAGCTGTTTTTTGTTATGTAAGTGTTAAATATGTTTAACCACCAAAAAAACGTCTTTAACTACAAACCCATAAAATACTGGGGAGTTTTTCTTATTATCAAAAACCAATTGGTCAGTGTTCCAATGGTGGTAAATAGATTCCCCAATTTTTTACAAGTTTGTTGGTACTCCCACTTCTGCAGGGTATCCCACTCTCAAATATCCACAGTTCAGCCTCTAAATGTAAACTTGCAAATATGGTATTTCTCCCTTACTGGTGTGATTTTCACATGTGGAAGTACACATTACAAACTCATGGCTAAATCACAAAAACATGTATGGGGAACAGAATTAATACTACAAGAGTACTCTTTTATGTACTCTTATATATCTGTCAATCGGACATAAAGTTTCCAATTGCCTACGAGTATATGATGGCACAAACCTTTATATTTTTACTCAGTGTATATGATTATTCATGGACTCTCTCCGTTTCATTCCCATTTAGATGTTTTGGGACAATTTTCAAAAGGATGTACAGTACAGGAGTACTATTTTCATCCTCCAAAAATACACAACCTTTGATTCCTGCTTCAGTTTGTACACCTCATTGATATGAATTGGTATAGTAGTGGTGACCAGGGATAGTGAGTAAATTTTCCAACAACAAATAGCCTTTCCTTTATCTAAACTTGCCAGTTAGTGTCTTTCTTTGCCTCCAATATATCCCTTCAGAAGTCCTTTAATCGTGGGTTTGCTGGTCACCCAGAGAGTGCCCAAGGGTACTGACCCCTGGCCGCTCTCGAAGCAGAATTGGAGCTCAGATTCAACAAATCATGCGCAGTTCGGATCAGTCAAGTACCACGCGTCTAGGCGCTACATGGGGCGCATGTGTGGCTCTGAGAACCCCAGGCACAGCATGAGCGGTGAGTGGTCAGAGACCTCCTCGCGCGGACGTCCACCCCAGACAGCTGCATCACTTCAATAGCCGGGAGGAGCGGGAGGTCAATTAACGTGCAAATTGTATCCTGTTATGTATTTCTGGTATTAAGACAAACATTTACTTTTAGGGATGTGTGCCCCTTACTTTGTGCCAAATTAATTGTTGTGTTTTATTTATAAAAAAACAGGTAACAGCATGGATCATAACTCCCAAAAATATATTTAAGAAATGGCATGTATAAGTGAAAGGACAATGAAAAGGTCCCCTCAAGGTTCATCTCCTTGTTGTGTTTTAATCATGTGAAATATAAAACTTACAGAAAAAAACGGTTATTTCACGACTTTTTCTGCCGCAGTTGCACCAGATGGTAAATACCCTGACGCTTCACTTTCCAGGCCAATGTGTAAATGTCAGGGTGACTTGGATCCCTGTTCATCGGACTCTTTTAAAGGAAGACTGGAGCAGCATGTGCTGTGCTAATGGTGCCTTTCTTAAACAATGGCAGTCCGCGTACGCTTAGTATATGTCACACCATTTACGCGCAAAGATGGCAGTACTTCTTCATTTTTATGAATGGCACAACACTTTGAAGCGAGGCGTTCTTTCCCATCTGAAGTTAATAGCCAATAAAGGCGACTGATTGCAATGAAATAAAAGGTTTTTTTGTGTTCTGACGGCCTGGCGGAGTGTGAATCAAGCAGAAAGCTTTCACTCTGCATTATTCTGTCTCTCTGTTCGCTTGGAACCAATTTGCTATCAATTGCTGTTTTAATGTTTTCTTCGTTATTCCTATTTCTCCTGGGTATTTTAAGAAGCTTGGTTGAGGTCCTTTCAGAGCATCATGGAGCTATCTCTTGCTGCGTACTTAAATGCAGGAGACTACCTGCAAAATGGGCGGGTATTCTTCACAAGAGCATGTCCGTGTGAAAGTGGCTTTCATGTTATGTCCTAAAAATGTGGCTTAATTGATTGCGTCACTTGATAAAAATAGAAAAGCAGCAACAAAACATGTCGAATAAAATAGATTATTTTTTTTACAAATTTCTAAAGACCTGAAGTTGTATCTTAGGTTTTAAAAACACATGTAGGGTGTCTTTGGATACCTAATAACGACTATTAAATACAAATATCTACATAAGTTACAACTAACGAGAAAACAAATCACATTTCCAATTAAAAAAATAAATAAATCTTACGAAGTCCACTGGAACAGGAAGAAATAGCTTGTAAAACGCTAAGCGCTGCTATTATTTCCTCTTTTCCAGCTGTAAGGGCAGCGGGTTCAGTAAGGAGGCGCAGAAAGGGAATACCGGAAATCATTAGAATAAGGGCAAAGGGAGAGGGCAGAGGCACCTGAACACAGGGAAGGATAAGACAATGCTAAAGAAGAAAGCTTTAAAGTAGGGGTAGATTCCTTGCGGTTCTGGTGATGAGCAATTCTAGGTAAATTAAGCAAATCAGATGCTAGGTGTCAGAAGGAAGTCAATTGATCCACATAGAGCAAATAGTCTTTCAGGTAATCTAGCAGTAACTGGATCGTGTGGATTGATCAATTCAAATGTATATTTTAGAACCAGAGAAAGACACGAAGCCAGAGAGGGTTATGCCATATACTGCGCTGTACAAGAATGAATGCATCACGGATTTAGATTTGAAGGGTGTGAAGAAAAGAGGTAAAGGGCCCAATTTCTGAAGAGGGGGCAGATTCCAATTAGTATTTCTACAAAGCGATTGGTTAGCAACCCCACCTTCGTTTTGCATTGTGAACTCTGTACTAATGTGTTACATGACAAAATGTCCCTTCACCAGAAGTCACCAAAACTCCTGTCTCATTAATATTTATGATGAAAAACTGAAGTATACAAAAAAGTAATGGTGTAATTGTGACCAGTCTCAGCAACTGCTAAGTACACAGGCTTTCATCCTAGCCCATCGTCATTTTGCACACAATGCTGTGGGAAAGTACCATCTTGGCATGTTACCCCCAGTTTTACCTGTATGTCAGTATGTTTTTGCCTGTCTCACTGGGATCCTCCTGGTCAGGACCCCAGTGCTCATATTTTATGGCCTAATGTGTGTGTTGTCAGTAGTGGTTGACTGTGTCACTGAGGCCCGGCTAACCACAACCTCAGTGCTTATGCTCTCTCTTCTTTTAAATGTGTCACACTAGGCCAGCGACTTCATTTACCAAATTCAATTGGTACACTGGACCCCTCTTATAAGTCCCTAGTATATGGTACCTCGGTACCCAGGGCATTGAGGTTCCAGGAGAACTTTATGGGCTGCAGCATTTCTTTTGCCACCCATAAGGAGCTCAGACAAACCCTTTCACAGGACTGCCATTGCAGCCTGCGTGAAATAGTGCACACACTATTTCACAGCCATTTTCACTGCACATGAGTAACTTACAAGTCACCTATATGTCTAACCTTCATTTAATGAAGACTAGGTGCAAAGTTATTAAGTGTGAGGGCACCCTTGCACTAGCAAAGGTGCCCCCACATAGTTCAGGGCCAATTCCTGGGACTTTGTGAGTGCAGGGACGCCATTACACGTATGCACTACATGTAGGTCCATACCTTTATGAAGCATCACAATGGTAACTCCGAATATGGCCATGCAAGGTGTCTAAGATCATGAAATTGTCCCCCCATTCCAAATCTGGTATTGAGGAGCCAATTCCATGCATCCTGCAGACCCTAGTACTGCCAAACCAGCTCTCAGAAGCTTGCAATGCAGCTACAACTGCTGCCACCTCACAGACAGGGTTCTGCCCTCCTGGGGTCTGAGCAGCTCAGTCGTAGGAAGGCAGAACAAAGCATTTCCTTTGGGAGCAGGGTGTTACACCCTCTCCCTGTGGAAATAAGTGTTACAGGCTGAGGAGGGGTAGCGTCCCCCAGCCTCTGGAAATGCTTTGAACGGCACAGATGGTGCCCTCCTTGCATAAGCCAGTCTACACCAGTTCAGGGACTCCCCCAGTCCCTGCTCTGGCACGAAACTGGACAAAAGAAAGGGGAGTGACCACTCCCCTGTCCATCACCACCCCAGGGGTAGAGCCCAGAGCTCCTCCAGTATGTCTCGGACTCAGCCATCTTGTTTTCCAAGGTGTGGGGACACTCTGGAGGCCTCAGAGTGGCCAGTGCCAGCAGGTCACATCAGAGACCCCGCCTGATAGGTCCATTCCTGATAAGGTAGCCAATCACCCTCTCAGGGCTATTTAGGGTCTCTCCTGTGGTTTTTCTACATATTCTACTTGCAAGTTTCCAGCAGAAATCCTCTGCAACTACTACTTCATCCTCTGACCTAGGGTCAACCACAGACTGCTCCAGGAACCGCTGTAACAGCAACAAAGTATCCAGAATGGCTACTTTTCCTCTGCAACTTCAGCTCAAACCAGCAACTGCAACAGTTTCCATGGTGTGCACGCTTCGAGGACTCCCTGTCTTCACCCTGCACCAGAAGGACCGAAGAAATTTCTCGTGAAGTGACAGAGTCACTAAAGCAGGCACCTTCTAAGTTGACGATTGGTTCTCTTCGACTCCTCTCCTGGCAAAGAACGTGCTCCTTGGAACACAGAGGGTGGACCTCATTGACACAGACTTTTACTGAGGTCCTGCTGTCCCAATTTGGAGGAGGTAAAGCCTAGCCTTTCCCGAGAACGACAGTACCCCTGTGCACAGCATCTTCTTCACCTCCTGAGGCCTCTGTGCACTATTTGCAAAATTCATTTGTGCACTGCCTTGCCCAGGTCCCCAGCACTCTATCCTCTGATGCTCAACTCGCTGAGTTGTTCTCCGGCAGCCTGGGACCTTCCTTTGTAGTGCTGCACCAACCACATTTTGCACCTCCTTTGTCCCCATGTCCTGGGACTCCTGTGGGTGCTATCTGATGTTCTGAGGGCTCTCTAATGTTCAGAGAGCCCCCCCTTCCTCCTCACATGTAGTTGATGCCCCCAGGTCCCTCCTGGGTCCAGATAGCACCACTTTGACACAAAACGCGACTTTGCCAGAACCAAGGCTTGTTTGAGGAATCCAGTGCTAAAACTCACCTGCATCCAACTTCTCTTCGTGGGACATCCAGTGCATCATGCAGGAACCTGCTGACATCTTACTTGGGTGCATTTCTGCAGTCTTCGTCCAACTGTGGACTCTTCTTTTGCACCCTCTTGTGGGTTGGCAGGGGCTCCTGTCCTTCCTGGAACTTCTTTTGACTTCTGGACTTGGTCTCCTTCCTTTGCAAGTCTTCAGGTCCAGGAATCCACCATTTGTTGTTTGCAGTCTTGCTTGGTTCTTGCAATACCACTAATCACGACTTGTAGTGTGTCCTATGGAAACTTGCAGTATTTTACTCCTGCTTTTCTGGGCTCTGGGTTGGGGTAATTCACTTACCTTTACTGTATTCTTACTCTCACAGCAATTCTCTACACACTACACTTGTCTAGGGGGGAATTCGTGATTCGCATTCCACTTTCTTAGTATATGGTTTATGTTGCCCCTAGAACTATTTTCTCCCATTGCATTCTATAGCATTTCCTATTGTTAGCACTATCCTATGTCTAATTACTTACCTTAATTTGGTGTCTAGTGTATACATTGTGTATAATACTTACCTTCAGAAGGAGTATTGCCTCTAAAATATTTTTGGACTTGTGTCACCCCAATAAACTACCTTTATTTTTGGTAACACTGAGTATTTTCTTTACTTGTGTATAAGTGCTGTATTGCAGGAGCTTTGTATGTCTCCTATTTCAGCCTAAGCTGCTCTGCTATAGCTACCTCTATCAGCCTAAGCTGCTAGAACACTACTACATTTTGTCACGACTTACATGCTGCTTAAACCTGGAGTCCGCAGATCGAGTGGCGTGGGTCTTGAATGTTCGGCCTTAGCCCAGGTAGGGGCGACTCTTTCTGGTAGCCACGGTGCTGCAGGCAATGGAAACACCAAGAGCAGACCGTGCCCCTCAGAAGTAGCGCCAGAGGGAAAAAAAACCTGAAAAGGGAAAAAAACCTCCAAAAAGATAGGTTCCTGAAACAGGAACAAAAGAACAGGAATCAACAGAGGCAAAAATACAGGAACTATACTGGAACCGATGAGAACCAGCACAGGAAGGCAATGAAACAGGAGCGAAGACACCATCCAAACAGAAAGTGTTGCAGCGCAAGGAGAGAAAGAATTACAGCCCTTAAATACCAACAAACAGGAAGCGACCAACAGGAAGTACAAGGACACCATCTTAGATAGGGAAAAGATACATAGAATAGAATGGACTAGGAGCTATAGAAAGTAGGGAACAAGGAATGCTGGGAAAAGAAGGGAAATATGGGAAGGGAGAAAAAACATAAAGGAAGGCACAACCAGATAGCCAGAAAAAGCAGAAAAGAAAAGAACAGGTGAGTGGGGGTCAGACCTGCCTGTGAACGCGGTGTAGGAAAGGAAAACGAGGCCCGTGCCCAATTTGGGGCCTCGGAGAATGCATATCAGCCTAGGGGCGTGGCGCGTCTTGTGACCGCGTGCCATGGCCTGAGCCGAATGTTCGGCTCGTGCCGCGCGCAGCGGCGCAACACATTTCACTAATAAGGTGATACATGGACCTGCTGTAAGATGTAAGTACCCAAGGTACCCACTACAAACCAGGCCAGCCAACTACACATTCCCACTCAGTTTGGACGCAGCCATTTGCAAATCGGTCTTGACCATGTTCCAAAAGGAAGAGTCCAGCCTGAACTGCCAGGCCTGGTCCTGTCTGAACCAGAAAACAAGCAACCCAGGATCTGTATTGCTCATATTATTATATCACGTTAATACACACTAGCTAGGAAGAACAAACAATCCACAATTACACCTAGAGTGTGACTGATGGAGCTGTATCCAACCTGGTCTTCTTCTAAAGAAGTGAAGTGAATCTCGCGCAAAAGACATTTTAGCTTTAATGCTTTTACAACTATGTTGCCACTCAGATGATCCACAGAGCTTGTAGGGTTCCATTAATATACTGGTTAAGAGTAAACATCTGACAGCACATCTTGTTTGACTATTCATTCATGTTTATAACAGGAACATTAGAAGAAATGCAAAGGTAAATATTGTAGTTGTTTGCAAATTAAGAAGGCAGGTGAGAGTTAATTGATAATATACCCTTTGCAAAATCCATTCATCATTCACTGATTTAAGGTGAATGTGAAGATACTTGTTAGTGAATCTGCCAACATCTGTTAGATTAAGAGCATTGTGGTTGAAACATCCTGAATACATATGTGATTAATCGCTGCAGTACTAAAGAGGTTGAAGAAATTAGGAATTTTGAGAGTGATTTAGAATCTTTCTTCATTTGCTCCTCCGCACTCCAAAAAATGTTCAATATCCTGATTCATATACAGTAGGCAAGACCAGCACATCGATAACGCAAAGTACGACAATAGCATTAGGGCACAAACGATAGCTAGTGACCGAAAGTACACTTTTCTGGTGTTTTGATGTAATTTATTATTATAGTCACTCCCAGGTTGCTATCTTGAGCCTCCAGAGGCAAACACCTAGCCCTGGCCTGGATGAAAGTCATGTGCAGCCCCGCCTTTTGGCTAGAGTCACAGTTGTGAGGAATATAACAGAATTGCAAGAGAATCTTTTGCAGGCTATTACACACAAACACACACATATATACACCACAAAGAGGCATATTTACAAGAGGGTTGCTCCATACTTGCACCACGCAACACGGTACATGTGTGGTGTAAACCTCTAAGTCAGATTTTTGAAGCGACACAAAGCTACTTTGTGCGGCTTTGAATAGCTTAAAAAATCTGAAGTAATGAAAGGCATTACAAATCGCTCTGTTGCATTACTCTGCTCTACAAGGGGGGTTCCATGGGTATTATGTTGGTGTTCCCAAACAACTCCCATGGTGTTTGATGCATTCCCTGATTTACCAAGCCAAGAGAGGCGTAACAAGGAGAAAGATCCATATGTTTTCTAGGTTTTTGCTCTTTCTATGTGTCTAGTGTTTTGCAGCACAGATAGAAAGAGGAAAAAGCCTTTCAGGATTGTTTTTCAGCAGGAAGGTGTCCATTGATGTACACAAACAATCCTGCATGCAATGCAAGGCCCAAGGGAAAAGGACAGGAATGTGCTGTATTGGATACGGCCCATTCCTGTCCTTTGCCCTTGATGAAGCGCAGCAAGGTGGATTGTTGTGCTGCCCTCGGGCACCAATGTTGTAAATAGTCCACTCAGTATCTCAGTGACATTTAGGGGTATATTTACTAGAGAGTTGCATCATGCTTGCACCATGCAAGTCAGTACATATTTAGGACATACCTCTAAGTCAGATTTTCAAAGCCTCGCAAAGCCACTTTGCATGGCTTTGAATGGCTTTGAATGGCTTCAAAAATCTGGAGTAAATAAAGGTAGTATAGATTTCTGCATTGTATTACTCTACACAAAGGGAGGAGTTCCATGGGTGTTGCATAGGGGTTAACACACCACTCCCATGTTTTTGATGCATTCTCAGATTTACCAAACCTGGTGAACCTGGGAATGTGCTAAAAAAGATACGAGCCCCAGGAGAGGCATGACAAGGAGAAACATCCTTATTTTTCCTTGTTTTGTGCTTCTTCTATGTGTGCTGCAAAACCTCTCATGATTGTTTTTGTGGAGGAAAGTGCCCCTTCCTGCACAAAAACAATCCATCATGCAACAGAGGCACCTTTGCACTATGGTGCAAGGGTGCCTGCATTGGTGCTGGGTTGCCAAAATGGCACTAGAACAAGGTAAAAGGACGGAAATATGAATATGTTTTTTTTCCTGCTCTTTCCCTGTGACACAGGGCATGATAGCAAGGTGATTTGTTGTGCTGCCCTGTGCCCCCAAAGTCATAAATATGCCCATAAGTTTTTATTATGTGCTCATCTAGTGTATATCTTATGTATTAGTATTACCATCTTAGTAATGGATTAACTCAGTTCCAACTAACATTATTGGAATGAACAGAATATAGTTCCCAAACATTGTTTATCATACAGTCACACAGCCCTAATCTTTTATATGCTATTTTGTTTGTCAGATAGACTGCCAGCCCTCGTGGTCTGAGGAGGGATGTCCTCCTGTTCCCTGGTAAATGACCACCTGCCATACTTAGTGATCCCTCCCAGTAAAATGGAGATCTCTGAGTCATGTTCGTAGTTTGTTATTGAAAAACAAAAAAAGGCCCTGATGTGCTGTGAGTTTTCTCCCATTGTGTAGGGGAAATTTCTTTAGTTTCCTGCTCTGAACTGGCAAACTATTGTTGGTGGTCCCAAACAGTAAAAATGTGCACCAGAACGTCTACTCTAATTAAGGTGGAAAGCCTGACATACATTCTTACTTTGACCAACAAAGTAATGGCAGACCAGAAGTTGTTCAAATATTTTCAAAGGCGAGGCCAGTGGAGGCTCTGCCATCAGATACCTGGTTCTTCCTCAAACTGTAAATAGAGCATGGCAACTGCATATTTAGCAGATGGGGAATTCATCACTTTTGGTAGATGTCTTTCATCCACCAACTTTTAAATGAGCCTGTTAGTCTAAGGCCCTGATTACGAGTTAGGTGGTCGGATGAGCCTAACGCCAAACTCACGAGGACGAGACCACTGTCAACTCGACAGTCTCCCCCTGCTCGTAATATGATGTTCCCAACGGGCTGACTGGTGGGAACATCCTATTAGGAAGTTCCCGCCAGTCAACCCGGCAGGAACAGTGCTACGGTATTGGTCTCGCCTCCCTTAAGGGAGCCGAGGCCAATACTCTAGCACAACAGTGTCCTCTGAATGCACACTGTCTGCAAAGGTGGGCAGTGCACCCCTGTGGCTCCCAACACTTCCTTTCTGCCAGCCTTTTCATGGCGGTTTAAACCGCCATGAAAAGGCTGGTGGAAAGAGAACTTGTGATCAGCACAGCTGTGGCTAACCATGAGTCTGACCGCCGTTAATCTGTTGGGAACCATGTTCCTGGTGGGGGCGGTGGTCCCTGGCGGTACGACCACCAGGGTCTCAATGTGGCAGTCGAATCGCCAGGAGTGCAGTAGTCCGATCACCACTGTAAGGCTGGTGGTCTCAAGACCACCAGCCTTGTTATGAGGCCCTAAATCTTCCTAAATACCATACAGCAATGTATTATTATTGTGCTTTATTACCAAGTACACAAAACTACCTGCTACTGATCATATAGTCCTTAATATATTGTTGCCTTGGATGGGATGTCTCATAGGATTCCAGTTCTCACTCACCTCACATATTGAGGGGGAACTTATATATTCTAAATTAGATAGCATCTATTGTTGACACCTCTTTTTCAGATTAAACAAAGTTTTGGGCATGTAGCAGCAGTTAACTGAATTCAATGGTTTCATTTGAAGCATTAGAAACCTTAGGGAATCTTATATTTGAAACCCTATTGGTACTGATAACAGAGAACTAGCAAGTTTGTATTTGCAAGGAACATTTATGAAATGCCTAAAGTCAAAAGTTCCTCTATCAGCTAAACAGTGTGTAGCAGAAGGCATGTGGTAATTTGGACACACACACTGAAGATACTATGGGGGTTATTACAACTTTGGAGGAGGTGTTAATCCGTCCCAAAAGTGACGGTAAAGTGACGGATATACCACCAGCCGTATTACGAGTCCATTATATCTTATGGAACTCGTAATACGCTGGTGGTATATCCGTCACATTTGGGACGGATTAACACCTCCTCCAAAGTTGTAATAACCCCCTATGTGTTTGCAGACTATACTAAAGAAAATCAAGAGCCCACATTATACAAACACACTCATTTTAAAGCTTAATGCACATCTAATGCTTTTTAGGCCTATTGCAAAATTGTGATTAAGTAAATACCCTTATTCCTATAACAGCACTCATTTCAGGGTGTCAGCAAACTGTACTTGAAACTGTCTGAAGTAAGACCTCACATCAGAAAGAAAACAACAGAAGATTTGATTGCTAAATAAGACAGAAGAAACATGGTGCAAGACAGTGCTGCAACAAGAGTCATAAGTGTAAAACAACTGTAAAACTGGAGTGCAACAGGAAGTAGAATAATGCAAGAAGAATCAAGGTAGAAGAGAGAGAGAGAGAGAGCGGGGCAAAAGGGACAGTGTAGGTAACCATGAGATAGGAGGAGGAAAAAGAAGAAGAAGAAAGATGCACATTATGAGTTACAGTAAGGTGAAAACCAGTGGAAAAATAAAGAAGATAGAGAGGGAGAGGAAAAGAGGAAATAGGAGCAATACTATTGGAAAACATTAATAAAAGGGATTGTCCAAATCATAGGATGTTAATCAAACTCATTTGGTTCAGGTGTGCATCAAAATAGGAAGGTTTCAGTTTTTCTGAAGACTAGAACTGATTTGAATAATGTTATGTTTAAGGCAATGGGCTCCATATTAAGCTATTTCTCTGGAGAAAAATTGCTGGTCTTCTTGTACAGAAATATTTGTATTGAAGCGTGAGGTTCTGGAAGCATGTGGCTGCTGGATCTTTTTAGATGAAGAGTTTTATCTAAGGCACATGATTTTGAATGTGATTCTAACTTTAATCGGAAGCCATTAAATGTCACAGATGAGAGGAGTGATATGGTCAAACATTTTGGTGCTGTTGAAGCATAGCTTTATTGGAAGTTAGAATGCAAGAGGGTATCCCCTCCTGGGATTCCGGTCCAGTAATCTAATTTGGAAAGGACCTGTAATTGAGTTGCATCTTAGAAAACTTTCAATTGGAGGAAGGGTTTAAGTTTCTTGCTAGTTGATATTTGATGGGGTCATGCTCGGGTTTCCTTATTTTTATTTTTTTAAAGTTCTTTTTATTTGAACATTGCTCGTCACACAGCAAATACAGGAGGTGAATACATGTAATCATCAGTTATAGATAGCAGTGAAGGCAGATAAGAACAATAGGAGGCTCAGTGAAAAACCAATCCTTTACTACCACTAGTTGTGATGCCCAATAGTATTTAGGGGTATACGTGACTGGTAGTCCACCATCATACTCCCCCTTCTGGAGTTTACACAATGCAATCTGTGAGCTGTTATCATTCCACAACAGGAGGTGGTCGTTGTGGTCATTTTTCCCCAAAAACTCTGGTGGGATCTTGTAGGAAGTATTTTGAAGTAAATATAATAGGTGCAGGAGGGTCATCATTTTATAGAGTGCTGCTACACCCCCTAAGGATATTGGGAGATTCCTACAGTGTGCCACATCTCCATGAAGCCACTTGAGCTGCAGAAATAAGTACCCACTCAGAAACTCGTGGGGTTATCGGGTGATATACATCTCAAGGTACCGAAAACCCTCAACACCAACAGTGCTGTGCAGTAGGGAGGAAGCCTTGGGGCACCACCCAACTGGGGAAAAACAAAAGGGCTTATTTACAAGCTCCTTGCACCACTGTAGTGTTATTTTTGATGCTGTGGTAACACTGAGCAGTCCCCTACAGTGCACCACATTTTCAAACTGGCGCAATGGAACCATTGAGCCAGTTTGTGAAGCCTTGCACCACATTTATAACTGCGCCAGGTATAATGTATGCAAGGTTGGCATTCCCCTGTTAAAAGTCATGCAGAACCGATGCAGTGAAATCTACAAGATTTCACTGCGCCATTCTGCACCTTCACAGCGTTATAAATGTAATGCCCGCTCAAAGCAGGCATTAAACTGACGCAAGGATTCTGAAGATGGGAGCCTTCCATGTATTCCTTGAGTAACTTAATTTTTTTGACACTAGTTCAGCAATGCATGACTTTAGCACCTCAGATGTGTAAGAATTTCTGATGCATCTGTGGAAAATGGGTTCCATGGAGCTCTGTATAACAAATATAGCACTACCATAGTGTTGTTATGGGGGGACACAGGGCAGCCCAAGAAATCTGATGCATCAGAGCTGATGTGTCAGATTGTTGTGAATGAGGCCCTAGGAATTTTGACCAATTAATGTGGTATCCAGAGTGATCCCCAAAGAAATTGAATACTTCCAACTCTCTGACTATGAGAGGTTTGACTGGGTGAGATAAAGCATTACGCCATCGTCATATAGATAGTTTCCTCCCATGTCTCTACTGGTACTCACTCCATGTATAAGTGGGTCTTGACAGACCCAAGCAGTGAGCGGTTCTAGTGTCAGTGCAAAAATCATGTGGGAAAGGGGACAACCCTGCCTTATGCCCTTCTGGCAGGACAAAGACTTGATATATTGCACCACTCACCTTCTCCCTGGCCAGCAGGCCTTGACATAGGAGTTTGACCCAGCCACAAAATTTAGGCCCAAAGTCCATCTTGGTTAGAGTGGCAAAGATCTAGTTCCATTCAATACTGTTGGATGCCATTTTGGCATCTGGGGCCATCAAGACTGCCTCATCTGTGTGAAATGGTCTGGTCATATGGAGCGCTTCATACAGAGGTTGAAGCAGGTGCTCCTTTGTGGCATGAAGCCTAACTAATCGGGGTGATTTTTGAGGCAATGACCTTACATAATCTGGCCGCTAAGGCCTTTGCTACTATTTTAATTTCAATGTTTATTAAGGATATGGGCGTGTAGGAGCCAAAGTCTGTCGGTGGTTCACCTTTCTTGTTTATAATGACTATTGTGGTAATTTGTTGAACTTTAGGGAGGGTGCCCTCCTCACATTCGGCTTGGAAAATGGCTAGCATATCTTTGGTGACCTTATCTGCCATTCCCCTATGCAGTTCCATGGGTAGGCTGTTGGGCCCGATCGCTTTTTCTGTTTGGAGGTCTCTTATGGACAGTATGAGCTCAGCTGCCATCAGGTCTGCTTCCAAATCCTCTCTCACCTCATTTTTGAGTGTTTGAAGGTTTATATCCTTCAGGAAATCAGCACAATCTGCGTCAGTCATAGTTGTCTCCGATGCATTTAGACCTTCATAATAAGCGGCAAAGGTGTCAGCTATACTGACACTAGTTGTTTGGAGTTTACCATTGCCATCAGCAATTTTCAGCACCCAAGACCAATCTTTGTCTCTTCTATACAGATGTATACATATTGGCCATTGTATCACCAAAGCACAGTTATGTGCCCTTTCCTTTGCAGGCACACACAAGTTGTGTTGCCAGAAGGGTAGTAGATGGCACAAGTTCCCTGTTCCTTCCATCAATGTTTTGGCCTCTTGTGTTTTGATACCTCTTTCAATGTCTTCGCACTTGAGTTTGTTTTTCTTTCCCCCATCAGGGCCTGCGCTTGGCTGCATGTGACAGTTTTGAATGCCTCCCAAAGGATGCAAGCAGAATCAACAGTCCCCTTGTTTTCTTTAAAGTACGTATCCATTTTCTCTCTGAGTTTTTCCCTGACGTTTATATCTTGAATATATGATGGGTCTATTTTGGGGGCCATCACAAAGTCCCAGGTTGGTCCGCTCAGCAGGACCCTCACTGGGGAATGATCGGAAATCGCTTGTGGTAGATGTGTTGCAGAGCAGAATTTGCCTGCTTGGATGTTTGGGTGAAAATATGATTGTAATGGGAGAAACTACTGTGCATTACCAAGAAGTACATGTTCTGTTGTTGCTGTGGGTTATAGGTACCTCAAAGAGCAGTCAGACCCATTGCTTCTAAAAAGGGCCAGAGTGGACCCGACTCAGCCCGCAGGCCAACCCAGCTCACTTTATCTATTCCAGGCCCTATTTCTGCATTCATGTCTCCACCCAACATAAAGATCCCTGCTGGCATTTCTATGACGAGAGCACTAACATCAGGGAGGGTCTGTGCATAGAGACTAGAGGGTAAATATAAGGAACAAATATTGAGGAGAGTGCCCTCTTGGGTTCCGGATAGAGCCACATATCGGCCAAGGGGATCATGCCATGTGCGGTGGGGAATAAATGGTACTGATTTCTTGATTAGGATGGCTGTTCCCCTTCAGTCTGTTGTGTAGCCTTGAGGAGCCAGTAGGGTGTAGCCAAATCTGTCTACTTGTTACTATAAATATGTGCTTTTTGAAGTAACACTAGGTCTGTGGTATGTTGACACAGGTATTGGAGGACAAATGTGCCCTTCACTTTGCTTACCAGACCATTCACATTCCATGTTCATATATTCAGGTTTCGCTGTGTGTGTGCTGCCATCCATGTAATCGTGGAGTGTTTGTGGCACTCAGTACCCTCAGGAGATCCCACACCTGTGTGCTTCCCCTCTAGTGCCTACATTGTAGTTCTACTCCTCCTAGTGTCTCTGCATATGAGCAATTGTTACAGCAAGTTAACATACAAAAGAAAAAAAACAGCTGTCCCCAACCTAAAAACTGCCTCCTCCCTGCTACCCTGCAGCATGAGTTTAGAACCACCCAGCACCCAAACTTACAGAGTGCCTGTCGCCCCGAAAGAATCCTCAACTAATATGGGTGGGCCAGTACTTAGTATTTGTGCTAAAAACCGGTGCCCCAATTGAATGATGATCTCCCTCCCAGGAATCACTCGCCCCTCCAGCTATCACTAGTCTTAGGCCACCCCCTAGGGAGCCACACCTTTTCAGGCGCAGACCGTCCCAGTGGATTAGGTGTCATTATATTTCAGCATCACTGAAGGATTGCATATGCAAACCTATGGAGTGTCATCAAACAGTTTTAGTAACTCACAGCCCACTGAGGCAGCTGCTCACATGTCTACAGGGGAGATTTTTTTAACTGCTGTGATTCTGGGGAGGCATGGCATTGCTTCTTTCTGTTCACCATATGGACTCCCTCCCTTCTGTTTCGTGATTGTCCTTCTGGCCAGCCACCCACCATCCTTCGATTCAGTTCTGGGGATGTAAAGTGCCATGTCTTACCCTCTACCACTGCTCACAGTCTTGCCGGATATAGCATCATGTATTTTAATTCTTTAGCTCTGAGGACTTTTTTGACATTCTCAAAGTTTTGCCTTTGTTTTTTAACTTGTAGGGTAAAATCTGGGAAAAATTTAATAGTAGCGTTTTGAATTGAAGGTTGCCATGGGAACGAGCTGCCTGTAGAATTGTCTCCTGATCTCTGTAGTTGAATATCCAGGCAATAATCATCCTTGAGTGAGTGCCCTCGTGAGGCAGGGGCCCAACTGCCCTTTGTACTCTCTCTATTGAGAAGAAGTTGGGTAGTCTCTTGGGATGGAGGGTGATAAGATGAGATCTTCTAGAAAACGGTTGGCACTGGGTCCTTCCACCCGCTCGTGGACCCCCATGGCAGGGACGTTGTTGCATCTAGCCATTTCTTCCCAGTCTTCCAATGTAGTGGTCATTACTGCATTTTGTTTCATTAGGATCTGGACTTCTTCCTCCAGTCTCATGATCGTGGTTTGTAGCCTGTTGATTTGCATCTCCATCACAGGGACTTTCACTGAGATTTTCCAAACGTCTGCTCTTAGAAGATTGACATCCACCATGCGTTCAGTTTATGCTCGATTGTACCCTGCTGGTCTTGGATAGCACCCACATTTTCACATAGGGAGAGTTCCTTAGTAGGCCGAGCTGCCACACTTTTGTCACCTCCCTTCGTCCTTCCCAACACCCCTCTGGGGATAGCCATTATCACTGCATACTTGTCCAGATTATTAGCTTGTGTGGGTCTGGGGCCTTGGTTTTTGGCCATGTTCACTGACCCGCTGGACTTTTGGTTTCTTCCTTTTGCAGTAGCCAGGCCTCCTTCAGTATATGCCATGCAGGAGTCAGATGGGTCTGTCAATAAGTAGCTGTAACATGCTAGCTGGGCAACATCTTTCACAATTACTCTGCTGGATCATACCACACATCACAGGCCGGCCACCGTGCCACTCCCCAGAGTTAATGTAAAGCCTAGGAGTATGGAGGGAGGGGCTTCTATGATCCGGTTCTCCCTCCCTTCAAGACGTGCCCTCCATCTCCACAGCACGATGCCAGAGAAATGCCTTTAGTCCAGTGACTGCTGGAACATTCACAGGTTACTAATGTACACCGTTGTGGGGAGGGTGTAGTTTTTTCCCCTGATGTCACACGTCTTGTATCATGTCCAGTTCTTACACACGCCCAGTACAATTGCAGGTCCACCTTTTCTCCAGGGTCCCAGCACCAGCTCCTCAAGTGGGGAGGGGAAATTTGGTTGAATCATTGAAGTCTCAGGATATTCAGTCTTGCCCCACTTGTTAGCCCCTCTTGTGGGCCCTTTGCCACATAGACCACCCAAAGCCCCCTGTCAAGGTCACCCCCAATATGACCAACTGGGCCCAAACATCTGGAGGAGGTGAGAGGAAAAGGGGGGAGGCACCACCATCTTCACCAGGCCTCTCACAGGAACCTCTGGCCAAGATGGGGAGTGGCCCCACACTTTCCCTACAGCTGTGGACTTCAGCAATAGACTATCATTGCTGACTGGGAGTAGCCTCAACCGCTGCTGCTCCCCCTCTGCTGTAGAATGACTGAGACCCCAGGGCAATTCAATAGGGTGCATCTCCTCTGCCCCTTCCAGCACTTCTCAAGCCCTAGTAGCAACCTTTGAGCTAGGCGTCCTCGCATGGCATTTCGCTGCAGGGCAGTAGACCATCACTCGACAGGAGGGTGTACACCAAGGGGTGCCATAACCCACTTTTTCACCAGTCTTTGCCCCTTAGCTCTCTTACTGCCAGTCCTTCTTATGTGCTGGAGGGGGAGATGTCATCACTGGAGCGGCCCTGACTCCCGCAGCCTCACTCTCGATCTGCCACTCTGTCATCCCCCATTTTGGATGCTCTGCCTCAGTCGAAGAGGCCATCAGTTCTCGGCTTGCCCGGCCTGGAGAGTTCCCCCAGATCTCTGTGTAGGAAGTCAGGGGCAGCAGAGCCATCTGTGGGTGCCAGATAGCTGGGCTTTAGGTGGATGATTATAAGGATGTTAGGGGATACGGCACTGGCAGCTAGGGAGCTGTCTCAGTGTGCTGCCATCTTCATTGGTGGGTAGTAACCCCCGCGCTTTCAAGGTTCATTGTAATTTAGTTTTGCCTAATTTACAGTGATGCATGTTAATAGATTTAAATATTTAATATTTTGTAGGGTTAGGTTTAGGGTTCAGGTTAGCATTAGTGTTTCTTGTTTTCATTTTAAATAGTTACACTTTGTGATTTAATTAGGTATTTCAAATGTATTAAGGTTAATCAGTATAAAGTAATACATTTATTTTATTCAAAAATGATTTAGGTAACAATCAAAATTAACCCCTTTGCTGCCAGGCCTTTTCCCCCTCCTGTGCAGAGCCTTTCTTTGGCTAGTTGGGGCAGTTCGCGCTTAGGCCCTCATAAATTTTTCTCCACATAAGCTACCCACCCCAAATTTGTGTCCTTTTTTTCCAACGTCCTAGGGATTCTAGAGGTACCCATACTTTGTGGGTTTCCCTGAAGGAGACCAAGAAATTACCCAAAATAGAGCAAATATATATATATTTTTTTTTAAATGCGAAAAAAGGGCTGCAGAAGAAGGCTTGTGGTTTTTCCCCTGAAAATGGCATCAACAAAGGGTTTGCGGTGCTAAAACCACCATCTTCTCAGCTTTCAGGAACAGGAAGACTTGAATCAGAAAACCCAATTTTTCAACACAATTTTGGCATTTTACTGGGACATACCCCATTTTTACTATTTTGTGCGCTTTCAGCCTCCTTTCAGTTAGTGACAGAAATGGGTGTGAAACCATTGCTGGATCCCAGACAGCTAAACATTTCTGAAAAATAGACGAAATTCTGAATTCAGCAAGGGGTCATTTGTGTAGATCCTACAAGGGTTTCCTAGAGAAAATAACAGCTGAAATAACAAAATATTGAAATTGTGGTAAAAAAACCAGCCATTTTTCTCCACGTTTTACTCTGTAACTTTTTCCTGCGATGTCTGATTTTTTAAAGCAATATACCGTTACGTCAGTTGGACTCTTCTGGTTGCGGGGATATATAGGGCTTGTAGGTTCATCAAGAACCCTAGGTACCCAGAGCCAATAAATGAGCTGCACCTTGCAATGGGTTTTCATTCTATACCGGGTATACAGCAATTAATTTGCTGAAATATAAAAAGTGAAAAATAGGTATCAAGAAAACCTTTGTATTTCCAAAATGGCCACAAGATAAGGTGTTGAGGGCCAGTGGTTATTTGCACATCTCTGAATTCTGGGGTCCCCATACTAGCATGTGAATTATAGAGCATTTCTCAAATAGACGTCTTTTTTACACACTGTCCTACATTTGGAAGGAACAAATGTAGAGAAAGACAAGGGACAATAACACTTGTTTTGCTATTCTGTGTTCCCCCAAGTCTCCCGATAAAAATGGTACCTCACTTGCGTGGGTAGGCCTAGCGCCCGCGTCAGGATATGCCCCAAAACACAACGTGGACACATCACATTTTCAGAAAGAAAAAAAAGCAGTTTTTTTCCAAAGTGCCTAGCTGTGGATTTTGGCCTCTAGCTTAGCCGGCACCTGGGGAAACCTAGCAAACCTGCGCATTTTTAAAAACTAGACACCTAGGGGAATCCAAGATGGGGTGACTTGTGGGGCTCTGACCAGGTTCTGTTACCCAGAATCCTTTGCAAACCTCAACATTTGGCGAAAAAAACACTTTTTCCTGTCATTTCGGTGACAGAAAGTTGTGGAATCTGAGAGGAGCCACAAATTTTCTTCCACCCAGCATTCCCCCAAGTCTCCCGATAAAAATGGTAACTCACTTGTGTGGGTAGGCCTAGCGCCCGCGACAGGATATGCCCCAAAACACGACGTGGACACATCGCATTTTCAGAAAGAAAACAGAGCTGTTTTTTACTAAGTGCCTAGCTGTGGATTTTGGCCTCCAGCTCAGCCGGCACCTGGGGATACCTAGCAAACCTGTGCATTTTTGAAAACTAGACACCTAGGGGAATCCAAGAGGGGGTGACTGGTGGGGCTCTGACCAGGTTCTGTTACCCAGAATCCTTTGCAAACCTCAAAATTTGGCTGAAAAAAACACTTTTTCAAATCATTTCAGTGACAGAAAGTTCTGGAATCTCAGAGGAGCCACAAATTTCCTTCCACCCAGCGTTCCCCCAAGTCTCCCGATAAAAATGGTACCTCACTTGTGTGGGTAGGCCTTGCGCCCGCGACAGGATATGCCCCAAAACACGACGTGGACACATCACCTTTTCAGAAAGAAAACAGAGCTGTTTTTTACTAAGTGCCTAGCTGTGGATTTTGGCCTCTAGCTCAGCCGGCACCTGGGGAAACCTAGCAAACCTGTGCATTTCTGAAAACTAGACACCCAGAGGAATCCAAGAGGGGGTGACTGGTGGGGCTCTGACCAGGTTCTGTTACCCAGAATCCTTTGCAAACCACAAAATCTGGCTAAAAAAACACTTTTTCCTGTAATTTCAGTGACCGAAAGTTCTGGAATCTCAGAGGAGCCACAAATTTCCTTCCACCCAGCATTCCCCCAAGTTCCTCGATAAAAAATGGTACCTTAGTTGTGTGGGTAGGCCTAGCGCCCGCGACAGGATATGCCCCAAAACACAACGTGGACACATCACCTTTCCACAAAGAAAACAGAGCTGTTTTTTACTAAGTGCCTAGCTGTGGATTTTGGCCTCTAGCTCAGCCGACACCTGGGGAAACCTAGCAAACCTGCGCATTTTTGAAAACTAGACACCTAGGGGAATCCAAGATGGGGTGACTTGTGGGGCTCTGACCAGGTTCTGTTACCCAGAATCCTTTGCAAACCTCCAAATTTGGCTAAAAAAACACTTTTCCTGTCATTTCCTGTCAACAGAAAGTTCTGGAATCTCAGAGGAGCCACACATTTTCTTCCCCCCAGCGTTTCCCCAAGTCTCCCGATAAAAATGGTACCTCACTTGTGTGGGTAGGCCTAGCGCCCGCGCCAGGATA
Organism: Pleurodeles waltl; assembly: GCF_031143425.1. Taxonomy (NCBI): domain Eukaryota; kingdom Metazoa; phylum Chordata; class Amphibia; order Caudata; family Salamandridae; genus Pleurodeles; species Pleurodeles waltl. The sequence goes on from NC_090436.1 coordinate 556,942,297, forward strand.
TGCCCCAAAACATGACATGGACACATCACATTTTCAGAAAGAAAACAGAGCTGTTTTTCACTAACTGCCTAGCTGTGGATTTTGGCCTCTAGCTCAGCCGGCACCTGGGAAAACCTAGCAAACCTGCGCATTTTTAAGAACTAAACACCTAGGGGAATCCAAGATGGGGTGACTTGTGGGGCTCTGACCAGGTTCTGTTACCCAGAATCCTTTGCAAACCTAAATATTTGGCTAAAAAAACACATTTTCCTCACATTTCGGTGACAGAAAGTTCTGGAATCTGAGAGGAGCCACAAATTTCCTTCCACCCAGCGTTCCCCCAAGTCTCCCGATAAAAATTATACCTCACTTGTGTGGATAGGCCTAGCGCCCGCGACGGGAAATGCCCCAAAGCACAACGTGGACACCTCCCATTTTTTCACAGAACACAGAGCTGTTTTTTGTAAAGTGCCTACCTGTAGACTTTGGCCTCTAGCTCAGCCGGCACCTAGGGAAACCTACCACACCTGTGCACTTTTGAAAACTAGAGCCCTAGGGGAATCCAAGATGGGGTGACTTGTGGGGCTCTGACCAGGGTCTGTTACCCAGAATCCAGGGCAAACCTAAATATTTGGCTAAAAAAACAAATTTTCCTCACATTTCGGTGACAGAAAGTTTTGGAATCTGAGAGGAGCCACAAATTTCCTTCCACCCAGCGTTCCCCCAAGTCTCCCGATAAAAATTATACCTCACTTGTGTGGATAGGCCTAGCGCCCGCGACAGGAAATGCCCCAAAGTACAACGGGGACACATCCCATTTTTTCACAGAAAACAGAGCTGTTTTTTACTAAGTGCCTAGCTGTGGATTTTGGCCTCTAGCTCAGCCGGCACCTAGGGAAACCTACCAAACCTGTACATCTTTTAAAACTAGGGCCCTAGGGGAATCCAAGATGGGGTGACTTGTGGGGCTCTGACCAGGTTCTGTTACCACAGAATCCTTTGCAAACCTAAATATTTGGCTAAAAAAACACATTTTCCTCAAATTTCGGTGACAGAAAGTTCTGGAATCTAAGAGGAGCCACAACTTTTCTTCCACCCAGCGTTCCCCCAAGTCTCCCGATAAAAATGGTACCTCACTTGTGTCGGTAGGCCTATCGCCTGCGACAGGATATGCCCCAAAACACGACGTGGACACATCGCATTTTCAGAAAGAAAACAGAGCTGTTTTTTACTAAGTGCCTAGCTGTGGATTTTGGCCTCCAGCTCAGCCGGCACCTGGGAAACCTAGCAAACCTGTGCATTTCTGAAAACTAGACACCCAGAGGAATCCAAGAGGGGGTGACTGGTGGGGCTCTGACCAGGTTCTGTTACCCAGAATCCTTTGCAAACCACAAAATCTGGCTAAAAAAACACTTTTTCCTGTAATTTCAGTGACCGAAAGTTCTGGAATCTCAGAGGAGCCACAAATTTCCTTCCACCCAGCGTTCCCCCAAGTTCCTCGATAAAAAATGGTACCTTAGTTGTGTGGGTAGGCCTAGCGCCCGCGACAGGATATGCCCCAAAACACAACGTGGACACATCACCTTTCCACAAAGAAAACAGAGCTGTTTTTTACTAAGTGCCTAGCTGTGGATTTTGGCCTCTAGCTCAGCCGACACCTGGGGAAACCTAGCAAACCTGCGCATTTTTGAAAACTAGACACCTAGGGGAATCCAAGATGGGGTGACTTGTGGGGCTCTGACCAGGTTCTGTTACCCAGAATCCTTTGCAAACCTCCAAATTTGGCTAAAAAAACACTTTTCCTGTCATTTCCTGTCAACAGAAAGTTCTGGAATCTCAGAGGAGCCACACATTTTCTTCCCCCCAGCGTTTCCCCAAGTCTCCCGATAAAAATGGTACCTCACTTGTGTGGGTAGGCCTAGCGCCCGCGCCAGGATATGCCCCAAAACATGACATGGACACATCACATTTTCAGAAAGAAAACAGAGCTGTTTTTCACTAACTGCCTAGCTGTGGATTTTGGCCTCTAGCTCAGCCGGCACCTGGGAAAACCTAGCAAACCTGCGCATTTTTAAGAACTAAACACCTAGGGGAATCCAAGATGGGGTGACTTGTGGGGCTCTGACCAGGTTCTGTTACCCAGAATCCTTTGCAAACCTAAATATTTGGCTAAAAAAACACATTTTCCTCACATTTCGGTGACAGAAAGTTCTGGAATCTGAGAGGAGCCACAAATTTCCTTCCACCCAGCGTTCCCCCAAGTCTCCCGATAAAAATTATACCTCACTTGTGTGGATAGGCCTAGCGCCCGCGACGGGAAATGCCCCAAAGCACAACGTGGACACCTCCCATTTTTTCACAGAACACAGAGCTGTTTTTTGTAAAGTGCCTACCTGTAGACTTTGGCCTCTAGCTCAGCCGGCACCTAGGGAAACCTACCACACCTGTGCACTTTTGAAAACTAGAGCCCTAGGGGAATCCAAGATGGGGTGACTTGTGGGGCTCTGACCAGGGTCTGTTACCCAGAATCCAGGGCAAACCTAAATATTTGGCTAAAAAAACAAATTTTCCTCACATTTCGGTGACAGAAAGTTTTGGAATCTGAGAGGAGCCACAAATTTCCTTCCACCCAGCGTTCCCCCAAGTCTCCCGATAAAAATTATACCTCACTTGTGTGGATAGGCCTAGCGCCCGCGACAGGAAATGCCCCAAAGTACAACGTGGACACATCCCATTTTTTCACAGAAAACAGAGCTGTTTTTTACTAAGTGCCTAGCTGTGGATTTTGGCCTCTAGCTCAGCCGGCACCTAGGGAAACCTACCAAACCTGTACATCTTTTAAAACTAGGGCCCATGGGGAATCCAAGATGGGGTGACTTGTGGGGCTCTGACCAGGTTCTGTTACCACAGAATCCTTTGCAAACCTAAATATTTGGCTAAAAAAACACATTTTCCTCAAATTTCGGTGACAGAAAGTTCTGGAATCTGAGAGGAGCCACAAATTTTCTTCCACCCAGCGTTCCCCCAAGTCTCCCGATAAAAATGGTACCTCACTTGTGTCGGTAGGCCTATCGCCTGCGACAGGATATGCCCCAAAACACGACGTGGACACATCGCATTTTCAGAAAGAAAACAGAGCTGTTTTTTACTAAGTGCCTAGCTGTGGATTTTGGCCTCCAGCTCAGCCGGCACCTGGGAAACCTAGCAAACCTGTGCATTTTTGAAAACTAGACACCTAGGGGAATCCAAGAGGGGGTGACTGGTGGGGCTCTGACCAGGTTCTGTTACCCAGAATCCTTTGCAAACCTCAACATTTGGCCAAAAAAACACTTTTTCCTGTCATTTCGGTGACAGAAAGTTGTGGAATCTGAGAGGAGCCACAAATTTCCTTCCACCCAGCGTTCCCCCAAGTCTCCCGATAAAAATGGTACCTCACTTGTGTGGGTAGGCCTAGCGCCCGCGACAGGATATGCCCCAAAACACGACGTGGACACATCACCTTTTCAGAAAGAAAACAGAGCTGTTTTTTACTAAGTGTCTAGCTGTGGATTTTGGCCTCTAGCTCAGCCGGCACCTGGGGAAACCTAGCAAACCTGTGCATTTCCTAAAACTAGACACCCAGAGGAATCCAAGAGGGGGTGACTGGTGGGGCTCTGACCAGATTCTGTTACCCAGAATCCTTTGCAAACCACAAAATCTGGCTAAAAAAACACTTTTTCCTGTAATTTCTGTGACAGAAAGTTCTGGAATCTCGGAGGAGCCACAAATTTCCTTCCACCCAGCGTTCCCCCAAGTCTCCCGATAAAAAATGGTACCTTAGTTGTGTGGGTAGGCCTAGCGCCCGCAACAGGATATGCCCCAAAACACAACGTGGACACATCACCTTTTCACAAAGAAAACAGAGCTGTTTTTTACTAAGTGCCTAGCTGTGGATTTTGGCCTCTAGCTCAGCCGACACCTGGGGAAACCTAGCAAACCTGCGCATTTTTGAAAACTAGACACCTAGGGGAATCCAAGATGGGGTGACTTGTGGGGCTCTGACCAGGTTCTGTTACCCAGAATCCTTTGCAAACCTCAAAATTTGGCAAAAAAAAAACTTTTTCCTGTCATTTCGGTGACAGAAAGTTCTGGAATCTCAGAGGAGCCACAAATTTTCTTCCCCCCAGCGTTCCCCCAAGTCTCCCGATAAAAATGGTACCTCACTTGTGTGGGTAGGCCTAGCGTCCGCGACAGGATAAGCCCCAAAACATGACATGGACACATCACATTTTCAGAAAGAAAACAGAGCTGTTTTTTACTAAGTGCCTAGCTGTGGATTTTGGCCTCTAGCTCAGCCGGCACCTGGGAAAACCTAGCAAACCTGCGCATTTTTAAGAACTAAACACTTAGGGGAATCCAAGATGGGGTGACTTGTGGGGCTCTGACAAGGTTCTGTTACCCAGAATCCTTTGCAAACCTAAATATTTGGCTAAAAAAACACATTTTCCTCACATTTCGGTGACAGAAAGTTCTAGAATCTGAGAGGAGCCACAAATTTCCTTCCACCCAGCGTTCCCCCAAGTCTCCCGATAAAAATTATACCTCACTTGTGTGGATAGGCCTAGCGCCCGCGACGGGAAATGCCCCAAAGCACAACGTGGACACATCCCATTTTTTCACAGAAAACAGAGCTGTTTTTTGTAAAGTGCCTACCTGTAGACTTTGGCCTCTAGCTCAGCCGGCACCTAGGGAAACCTACCAAACCTGTGCACTTTTGAAAACTAGAGCCCTAGGGGAATCCAAGATGGGGTGACTTGTGGGGCTCTGACCAGGGTCTGTTACCCAGAATCCAGGGCAAACCTAATTATTTGGCTAAAAAAAAACATTTTCCTCACATTTCGGTGACAGAAAGTTTTGGAATCTGAGAGGAGCCACAAATTTCCTTCCACCCAGCGTTCCCCCAAGTCTCCCGATAAAAATTATACCTCACTTGTGCGGATAGGCCTAGCGCCCGCGACAGGAAATGCCCCAAAGCACAACGTGGACACATCCCATTTTTTCACAGAAAACAGAGCTGTTTTTTGCAAAGTGCCTACCTGTAGATTTTGGCCTCTAGCTCAGCCGGCACCTAGGGAAACCTACCAAACGTGTGCATCTTTTAAAACTAGGGCCCTAGGGGAATCCAAGATGGGGTGACTTGTGGGGCTCTGACCAGGTTCTGTTACCACAGAATCCTTTGCAAACCTAAATATTTGACTAAAAAAACACATTTTCCTCAAATTTCGGTGACAGAAATATCTGGAATCTGAGAGGAGCCACAAATTTTCTTCCACCCAGCGTTCCCCCAAGTCTCCCGATAAAAATGTTACCTCACTTGTTTGGGTAGGCCTAGCGCCTGCGACAGGATATGCCCCAAAACACGACGTGGACACATCGCATTTTCAGAAAGAAAACAGAGCTGTTTTTTACTAAGTGCCTGGCTGTGGATTTTGGCCTCCAGCTCAGCCGGCACCTGGGAAACCTAGCAAACCTGTGCATTTTTTAAAACTAGACACCTAGGGGAATCCAAGATGGGGTGACTGGTGGGGCTCTGACCAGGTTCTGTTACCCAGAATCCTTTGCAAACCTCAAAATTTGGCTAAAAAAACACTTTTTCCTGTCATTTCAGTGACAGAAAGTTCTGGAATCTCAGAGGAGCCACAAATATCCTTCCACCCAGCGTTCCCCCAAGTCTCCCGATAAAAATGGTACCTCACTTGTGTGGGTAGGCCTAGCGCCCGCGACAGGATATGCCCGAAAAACACGACGTGGACACATCACCTTTTCAGAAAGAAAACAGAGCTGTTTTTTGCAAAGTGCCTTCCTGCAGACTTTGGCCTCTAGCTTAGCCGGCACCTAGGGAAACCTACCAAACCTGTGCACTTTTGAAAACTAGAGCCCTAGGGAAATCCAAGATGGGGTGACTTGTGGGGCTCTGACCAGGGTCTGTTACCCAGAATCCAGGGCAAACCTAAATATTTGGCTAAAAAAACACATTTTCCTCACATTTCGGTGACAGAAAGTTCTGGAATCTGAGAGGAGCCACAAATTTCCTTCCACCCAGCGTTCCCCCAAGTCTCCCGATAAAAATTATACCTCACTTGTGTGGATAGGCCTAGCGCCCGCGACAGGAAATGCCCCAAAGCACAACGTGGACACATCCCATTTTTTCACAGAAAACAGAGCTGATTTTTGCAAAGTGCCTACCTGTAGATTTTGGCCTCTAGCTCAGCCGGCACCAAGGGAAACATACCAAACCTGCGCATTTTTGAAAACTAGACACCTAGGGGAATCCAAGAGGGGGTGACTGGTGGGGCTCTGACCAAGTTCTGTTACCCAGAATCCTTTGCAAACCTCAAAATTTGGCTAAAAAAACACTTTTCCTGTCATTTCAGTGACAGAAAGTTCTGGAATCACAGAGGAGCCACAAATTTCCTTCCACCCAGCGTTCCCCCAAGTCTCCCGATAAAAATGGTACCTCACTTGTGTGAGTAGGCCTAGCGCCCGCAACAGGATATGCCCCAAAACACAACGTGGACACATCACCTTTTCAGAAAGAAAACAGAGCTGTTTTTTACTAAGTGCCTAGCTGTGGATTTTGGCCTCTAGCTCAGCCGGCACCTAGGGAAACCTAGCAAACCTGCGCATTTTTGAAAACTAGACACCTAGGGGAATCCAAGATGAGGTGACTTGTGGGGCTCTGACCAGGTTCTGTTACCCAGAATCCTTTGCAAACCTCAAAATTTGGCAAAAAAAACACTTTTTCCTGTCATTCGGTGACAGAAAGTTCTGGAATCTCAGAGGAGCCACAAATTTCCTTCCACTCAGCGTTCCCCCAAGTCTCCCAATAAAAATGGTACCTCCGTTGTGTGTGTGGGCCTAGCGCCCGCGACAGGATATGCCCAAAACACAACGTGGACACATCCCATTTTTTCACAGAAAACAGAGCTGTTTTTTGCAAAGTGCCTACCTGTAGACTTTGGCCTCTAGTTCAGCCGGCACCTAGGGAATCCTACCAAACCTGTGCATTTTTGAAAACTAGGGCCCTAGGGGAATCCAAGATGGGGTGACTTGTGGGGCTCTGACCAGGTTCTGTTACCCAGAATCCTTTGCAAACCTAAATGTTTGGCTAAAAAAACACATTTTCCTCACATTTCGGTGACAGAAAGTTCTGGAATGTGAGAGGAGCCACAAATTTCCTTCCACCCAGCGTTCCCCCAAGTCTCCTGATAAAAATTATACCTCCCTTGTGTGGATAGGCCTAGCGCCTGCGACAGGAAATGCCCCAAAGCACAACGTGGACATATCCCATTTTTTCACAGAAAACAGAGCTGTTTTTTGCAAAGTGCCTACCTGTAGATTTTGGCCTCTAGCTCAGCCGGCACCTAGGGAAACCTACCAAACCTGTGCATTTTTGAACACTAGAGACATAGGGGAATCCAAGATGGGGTGACTTGTGGTACTCTGACCAGGTTCTGTTACCCAGAATCCTTTGCAAACCTCAAAATGTGGCAAAAATACCACTTTTTCCTGTCATTTCGGTGACAGAAAGTTGTGGAATCTGAGAGGAGCCACAAATTTCCTTCCACCCAGTGTTCCCCCAAGTCTCCCGATAAAAATGGTACCTCACTTGTGTGGGTAGGCTTAGCGCCTGCGACAGGATATGCCCCAAAACACGACATGGACACATCGCATTTTCAGAAAGAAAACAGAGCTGTTTTTTACTAAGTGCCTAGCTGTGGATTTTGGCCTCTAGCTCAGCCGGCACCTGGGGAAATCTAGCAAACCTGTGCATTTTTTAAATCTAGACACCTAGGGGAATCCAAGAGGGGGTGACTGGTGGGGCTCTGACCAGGTTCTATTACCCAGAATCCTTTGCAAACCTCAAAATTTGGCTAAAAAAACACTTTTTTCTGTCATTTCGGTGACAGAAAGTTCTGTAATCTCAGAGGAGCCACAAATGTCCTTCCACCCAGCGTTCCCCCAAGTCTCCTGATGAAAATGGTACCTCACTTGTGTGGGTAGGCCTAGCGCCCGCGACAGGATATGCCCCAAAACACGACGTTGACACATCACCTTTTCAGAAAGAAAACAGAGCTGTTTTTTACTAAGTGCCTAGCTGTGGATTTTGGCCTCTAGCTCAGCCTGCACCTCGGGAAACCTAGCAAACCTGAGCATTTTTTAAAACTAGACACCTAGGGTAATCCAAGATGGGGTGACTTGTGGGGCTCTGACCAGGTTCTGTTACCAAGAATCCTTTGCAAACCTCAAAATTTGGCAAAAAAAAAAGTTTTCCTGTCATTTCGGTGACAGAAAGTTCTGGAATCTCAGAGGAGCCACAAATTTCCTTCCACCCAGCGTTCCCCCAAGTCTCCCGATAAAAATGGTACCTCACTTGTGTGGGTAGGCCTAGCGCCCGCGACAGGATATGCCCCAAAATATGACGTGGACACATCACATTTTCAGAAAGAAAACAGAGCTGTTTTTTACCAAGTGCCTAGCTGTGGATTTTGGCCTCTAGCTCATCCGGCACCTGGGAAAACCTAGAAAACCTGCGCATTTTTAAGAACTAGACACCTACGGGAATCCAAGATGGGGTGACTTGTGGGGCTCTGACCAGGTTCTGTTACCCAGAATCCTGTGCAAACCTCAAAATTTGGCTAAAAAAACACTTTTTCCTGTCATTTCGGTGACAGAAAGTTGTGGAATCTGAGAGGAGCCACAAATATCCTTCCACCCAGCGTTCCCCCAAGTCTCCCGATAAAAATGGTACCTCACTTGTGTGTTTGGGCATAGCACCAGCGACAGGATATGCCCCAAAGCACAACGTGGACACATCCCATTTTTTCACAGAAAACAGAGCTGTTTTTTGCAAAGTGCCTACCTGTAGATTTTGGCCTCTAGCTCAGCCGGCACCTACGGAAACCTACAAAACCTGTGCATTTTTTAACACTAGAGACCTAGGGGAATCCAAGATGGGGTGACTTGTGGTACTCTGACCAGGTTCTGTTACCCAGAATCCTTTGCAAACCTCAAAATGTGGCAAAAATACCACTTTTTCCTGTCATTTCGGTGACAGAAAGTTGTGGAATCTGAGAGGAGCCACAAATTTCCTTCCACCCAGTGTTCCCCCAAGTCTCCCGATAAAAATGGTACCTCACTTGTGTGGGTAGGCTTAGCGCCTGCGACAGGATATGCCCCAAAACACGACGTGGACACATCGCATTTTCAGAAAGAAAACAGAGCTGTTTTTTACTAAGTGCCTAGCTGTGGATTTTGGCCTCTAGCTCAGCCGGCACCTGGGGAAATCTAGCAAACCTGTGCATTTTTTAAATCTAGACACCTAGGGGAATCCAAGAGGGGGTGACTGGTGGGGCTCTGACCAGGTTCTGTTACCCAGAATCCTTTGCAAACCTCAAAATTTGGCTAAAAAAACACTTTTTTCTGTCATTTCGGTGACAGAAAGTTCTGTAATCTCAGAGGAGCCACAAATTTCCTTCCACCCAGCGTTCCCCCAAGTCTCCTGATGAAAATGGAACCTCACTTGTGTGGGTAGGCCTAGCGCCCGCGACAGGATATGCCCCAAAACACGACGTGGACACATCACCTTTTCAGAAAGAAAACAGATCTGTTTTTTACTAAGTGCCTAGCTGTGGATTTTGGCCTCTAGCTCAGCCTGCACCTCGGGAAACCTAGCAAACCTGCGCATTTTTTAAAACTAGACACCTAGGGTAATCCAAGATGGGGTGACTTGTGGGGCTCTGACCAGGTTCTTTTACCTAGAATCCTTTGCAAACCTCAAAATTTGGCAAAAAAAAAACGTTTTCCTGTCATTTCGGTGACAGAAAGTTCTGGAATCTCAGAGGAGCCACAAATTTCCTTCCACCCAGCGTTCCCCCAAGTCTCCCGATAAAAATGGTACCTCACTTGTGTGGGTAGGCCTAGCGCCCGCGACAGGATATGCCCCAAAATATGACGTGGACACATCACATTTTCAGAAAGAAAACAGAGCTGTTTTTTACTAAGTGCCTAGCTGTGGATTTTGGCCTCTAGCTCAGCCGGCACCTGGGAAAACCTAGAAAACCTGCGCATTTTTAAGAACTAGACACCTACGGGAATCCAAGATGGGGTGACTTGTGGGGCTCTGACCAGGTTCTGTTACCCAGAATCCTGTGCAAACCTCAAAATTTCGCTAAAAAAACACTTTTTCCTGTCATTTCGGTGACAGAAAGTTGTGGAATCTGAGAGGAGCCACAAATTTCCTTCCACCCAGCGTTCCCCCAAGTCTCCCGATAAAAATGGTACCTCACTTGTGTGTTTGGGCATAGCGCCAGCGACAGGATATGCCCCAAAACACAACGTGGACACATCCCATTTTTCCACAGAAAACAGAGCTGTTTTTTGCAAAGTGCCTACCTGTAGACTTTCGCCTCTAGCTCAGCCGGCACCTAGGGAAACCTACCAAACCTGTGCACTTTTGAAAACTAGAGCCCTAGGGGAATCCAAGATGGGGTGACTTGTGGGGCTCTGACCGGGTTCTGTTACCCAGAATCCTTTGCAAACCTCAAGATTTGGCTAAAAAAACACTTTTTCCTGTCATTTCAGAGACAGAAAGTTCTGGAATCGGAGAGGAGCCACAAATTTCCTTCCACCCAGCGTTCCCCCAAGTCTCCCGATAAAAATGGTACCTCACTTGTGTGAGTAGGCCTAGCGCCCGCAACAGGATATGCCCCAAAACACGACGTGGACACATCACCTTTTCAGAAAGAAAACAGAGCTGTTTTTTACTAAGTGCCTAGCTGTGGATTTTGGCCTCTAGCTCAGCCGGCACCTGGGGAAACCTAGCAAACCTGCGCATTTTTGAAAACTAGACACCTAGGGGAATCCAAGATGGGGTGACTTGTGTAGGCCTAGCGCCCGCGACAGGATATGCCCCAAAACACAACGTGGACACATCCCATTTTTTCACAGAAAACAGAGCTGTTTTTTGCAAAGTGCCTACCTGTAGACTTTGGCCTCTAGTTCAGCCGGCACCTGGGGAAACCTACCAAACCTGTGCATTTTTTAAACCTAGGGCCCTAGGGGAATCCAAGATGGGGTAACTTGTGGGGCTCTGACCAGGTTCTGTTACCCAGAATCCTTTGCAAACCTAAATATTTGGCTAAAAAAACACATTTTCCTCACATTTCGGTGACTGAAAGTTCTGGAATCTGAGAGGAGCCACAAATTTCCTTCCACCCAGCGTTCCCCCAAGTCTCCCGATAAAAATGATACCTCACTTGTGTGGATAGGCCTAGCGCCCGCGACAGGAAATGCCCCAAAGCACAACGTGGACACATCCCATTTTTTCACAGAAAACAGAGCTGTTTTTTGCAAAGTGCCTACCTGTAGATTTTGGCCTCTAGCTCAGCCAGCACCTGGGGAAACTTACCAAACCTGTGCATTTCTGAAAACTAGAGACCTAGGGAAATCCGAGATGTGGTGACTTGTGGGGCTCTGACCAGGTTCTGTTACCCAGAATCCTTTGCAAACCTCACAATTTGGCTAAAAAAACAAATTTTCCTCACATTTCGGTGACAGAAAGTTTTGGAATCTGAGAGGAGCCACAAATTTCCTTCCACCCAGCATTTCCCTAAGTCTCCTGGTAAAAATGATACCTCACTTGTGTGGGTGGGCCAGGTGCCTGCAACAGAAACTTGTAGAGATAGAGGTGATAGCACAGCGAGTTTATAAGGACATATTCTTCTTTTATACATCTTTAGGCTGACTCTACTTTGGGGACCGACATAAGTGAGGTGTCATTTTACTTGGGAGACTGAGGGGAACACTGGGGAGTAGGAATTTTGTGCTGGAGCGGTGATCATACAAACGAAAGTCACGAAAATTAGCTTTTTTAAGCATATTTTGAGGTTTACAGAGGAGTCTGGGTAAGAAAATGTTGGGGGATCCACGCAAGCCACACCTCCCTGGACTCCTTTGGGTGTCTAGTTTAAAAAATGTCTGGGTTTGGTAGGTTTCCCTAGATGAAGGCCGCACCCAGGACCAAAAACATAGGTGCCCCCTCCCCCCCCAAACACAGGTAGTTTTGTAATATATTATTTTGATGTGTCCACATACGTCTGTGATGTGGCAAACACTAAAATTGTGAAAAGAAACGCACTTTGGTTATGTGAAAAAGACCCCTCACCCACCAACCAAGTTGGTGGCATGCTTCATCATCGGGGTCCCACCCGAGGCACCTAGCGTGTCACAGGTGTGCTGCGACGCCAGATTACAGCGGAGCAGGTTTTGTCATTTTTACCACACATACTTGTTGGATTTGGCACGAGGGTGAGTGATGGTTCAGTGGATCAAATTTTATTAACAAGAGATTTCACAAAAATGAAATGCACTGTTAATAACTGAAAGGCAAAAAACTGAACCAATGACTCACAGCTCATGAGCTGTAAAGCCGCGACAAGGCACCAACCTCTTTACAGTCCATTCACACACCTTTCATACATGACACGCACAAGACCATTCACACCGCCAGCCACGGGCCCAGCACATTACAACACTCATATCGACAGACAGCGCCACTCAAGGGCCCATCACTTACATACGCCCACATGCCATTATACAACAATCACACCAGTTGATGGGAGTGTGTGGACTGGTGTTTGGCTGGCAGTGTGTTGCAGTAGCCAGCAGCAAGTCAATATGTACACTATTTACACCCTCAGCGAAGCCCCACTCCACACACAATGGCATCATTTTTTATTTTTTATTTTTTTTAAACAGAGGAACCCCTAACTAAGTAGAAATAATTACAAAACTACAAACACAAAAGCTCTAACTAAGTACATGACAGAAATGCAACCATGAAACTGAACACATGAAAATACAAAACAGACATTAGTTTACACTCATGGTTGTTCTCAGTAATTCTTCTGGGTGTGGTAATTCTTAAACCAACCACCCACGCACAGCCCAGGCTTTGAAGGACAATCTGGGCAGTACATTCGAGTCTCCCTCCGGATACCTCTTCGAAAACACACTCTACATTTCTTAGCTGGAAACTCTTTTTTGGGTGTGGGAGGAATGTGCTCAGCAAAGTGGCGATCTTTCAATCTAGCCACATCCTCCACCACTGCTTCTCTAGGAACTCTGGCCTGTTCCACCACAATAAGGCTTTCTATCACTGACTCCTGAAATTTCACAAATGTCATCTTTGACTCTGGAGACCTATCCTTAAACACAATAAAAGCATTAAAGGTTGCTAAGTGGAAGAGGTGAATTGCTAACTTCTTATACCAAACGTAAGACTTACGAATAGCAGTATAAGGTTCCAACCTCTGATCAACTCTATCTACACCTCCCATGGGCTTATTATAATCTAAAATGCACACAGGTTTGCGCACTTCAGCAACCTGGGCCCAAACAGTCACGGGGGAAGTACTCTCATCATGGATGGTACTTGGCATGTAGACATCCCTCTTGTCTGAAAATGTCAAACCTAGCAGCTCATCATTCCGCAAGGCACAGCACTGTCCCCTCTCAAGTTTTTTACAAACAAGCTCCCTTGGATAGCCTTTCTGGTTACAACGAATTGTGCCACAAGCAACAGTGTCCACTTTAAACAATTCCTTGAACAACTGCACTCCAGTGTAGAAGTTATCTACATACAAATGGTGACCGTTGTTGAACAGTAGTCTACCAAGATCCCACACAATTTTCTCAGTTGCTCCAAAAGTGGGAGGACAACCAGGGGGGTCAATATTGGAATCCCTACCAGTGTAGACACAGAAACTATACACATATCCTGTACTACTTTCAGACAGCATATACAATTTAATTCCATATCATGCCCTTTTGCTAGGAATGTACTGCCTAAAAACCAAACTACCCTTGAAGAGGACCAAAGACTCGTCCACACTTATCTCTTTGCCTGGAACATAGACCTCCGAAAACTGATCTACAAAATGATCAAGGACAGGCCTAATCTTAAAAAGACGGTCAGAATCAGGGTGATCTCGTGGCAAGGCTAATGCATTGTCAACAAAATGCAGCATCCTAAGAAGAAGCAAATACCGATTACGACTCATGGTCTCAGGAAATATAGCTGTTGCCATCAAGGGACTAGTAGACCAATAAGAAGCCAGTGACGGCTTCCTTATCAACCCCATCAAAAAAGTCAAACCCCAAAACTTTTTTATCTCCTCCAAATTTGTGGGAATCCACTGGGCAGCTCTACAGTGTGGCCTAAGTCTAGCAGCATTGTCCCTCAAATGCTGCTCCGCATGCACATTTGTCTGCTCAACAATCTCTTCCAAAAACACATCATCCATGAATAACTCAAAGAAATTGACAGGAAAAAAGTTATCTGTATTGGCACTACACCCCGGGAGACCAGTAAAGGCAGGCAACTCTGGCTGCTCCATGTTTAGGGCAACCCAGAGATCAGGTCTTATAACGGGAAACCTTTCAGCCCCAGGTTGCTGCACTAATGGCACATCAGTGTCCTCCTCTAAAACAGGCCCTTCATCTGCACTGAATGTGGGTTCCTCATCACAAGATTCCTCTCCAACAGAAACATCACTGCCAGAATCTCTCACTTCCTCCTCTGCCTCAGATGCAGAGTCCGTCTCATAATCATGATCAGACAATGACTTAAAAAGCATACCAACCCCCTGCTGAGCGGTCATCCTGCGGCTAGCCATGATCTTTCCTACTAAAATTAACTGGACAAATTCACCACCAACAACCAGCACTGTGTAAGATAAGTAATAAAGTGTAGCTTTATTAGTAAGAGTTATAAACTCAAAAACTATACCGCTCACTTGCCTGAAAAAGCTTGAATCACCAGCAACTACTCTGCACAGACACAGTAATCACCAATGATATCCCACTAAAAAGAAAGAAAAGCAAATTAGAAATAAGACTAAACAAATATCATTGTGCACAAATCTAAGGACAATTTCACACACAATGCTGCATTTAGTACACCCCCTACAAACATGTCATTCATGCATGGCAACAATACTCCTTTGGAGTAAATTGTTTTTACTTACCTAAAACATGCAACTATGCAAACCGCAGGTCAACCACCGCCAAAACCGCAAGGAGCCATAGCAAATAAAGCAAAAGCTTTGAACTAGAACAAAAAGGAGGATTTTTTTTTAAATCACAAATGCAAATACTTCATCAGTTGACAAACACCCCACCATCAAACAATTAGAAATTGGTGCCTAAGTGGATTCTGCCATAGGGGCAGATGGGCCTACTAAAAAAATGGGCCTATCTTCCCCAAGGAGGGCAGAAAATACCTTTAGTAGTGTGTCCCCATGGGGAGCGACCCTTGCCCAAGGGGACAGCCCCCAAAAAAAAAAAAAAAAAAAAAACACACACACACTATCCCTGGTGCCTAAGTGGCTTCTGCCCCCCACAAAAATAAACACAGCCTAAAAATAATAGGCCGATCTGTCCCCAAGGGGTGCAGAAATGGCCTTGGTACATGTGCCCCCAAAGGGGGGGGCGACCCTTGCCCAAGGGCCCCCCCCCATCCACTAACACACACACACACTATCCCTGGTGTCTAAGTGGCTTCTGCCCCTCTTGGGGGCAGATGGGCCAAAAAAATAGGCCCATCTGCCCTCAAGAGGGGCAGAAATGGCCAACAGGTCAATGCCCCCCTTGGGGGGGGGGCGCCCCTTCCCAAGGGGACGACCCCTCCACCAAAATAAACATATAAAAAAAAATCCCTGGCATTCTAGTGCTTTCTGCCACCCTTGGGGGCACATCAGCCTAAAAATAAAAATAATAGGCCGATCTGTCCCCAAGGGGTGCAGAAATGGCCTTGGTACAAGTGCCCCCAAAGCGGGGGGGCGACCCTTGTCCAAGGGGCCGCCCCCCCATCCACTAACACACACACACTATCCCTGGTCTCTAAGTGGCTTCTGCCCCCTTTGGGGGCAGATGGGCCTAAAAGAATAGGCCCATCTGCCCCAAGGGGGGCAGAAATGGCTAACAGGTCAAAGCCCCCCTCATAAATAAACAAATAAAAAAACATCCCTGGCGTTCATGTGGTTTCTGCCACCCTTGGGGGCAGATCAACCTAAAAATAATAGGCTGATCTGTCCCCAAGGGGTGCAGAAATGGCCCTAAAAGACATGCCCCCCAAAGGGGAGTGACCCTTGCCCAAGGGGCCACCCCCCCCATCCACTAAACACACAATCCCTGGTGCCTAAGTGGCTTCTGCCCCCCTTGGGGGCAGATGGACCTAAAAAAAAATAGGCTGATCTGCCCCCAAGGGGGGCAGAAAAGGCCAACAGTTCTATGCCCCCTTGGGGGGGCGCCCCTTGCACAAGGGGGCACCCCCCACATAAATAAACAAAAATAAAAACATCCCTGGCTTTCCAGTGGTTTCTGCCCCCCTTGGGGGCAGATCAGCCTAAAATAGTAGGCCAATCTGCCCCCAAGGGGGGCAAAAATGGCAGCTTATAACTTGCCCCCAAAAGGGGAGTGACCCTTGCCCAAGGGGCCACTCCCCACCACTCAACAAACACATCAAAATAAAAAATAAAAAATCCCTGGCGTCTAGTGGGCATTCCTGCTGCCCGATCGCAATGCGATCGGACAGCAGGAATGCTCAAAGAGACACTGGGGGAAAGGAAAACCCTTTCCTTTCCCTTGGTGCCTCTTTCTTTCAAAACCCCCACCCACCGGGAAGAGAAACTCACCTCTTCCTCCGTTCGCGCACAGGAAGCAAATGGCTTCCTGCGCGACCGGCACCCTGTAATGAAGTCAGTGCGCGATCGCGAGCTGACATCATTATGGGGGGATGAGGGGGATGGGGATGGAAGGGGAAGGGCTTCCCCTTCCATCCCTGCCTGTGGGGGGTGGGGGGAAGCACACAGAGGGAGCGAGAGCGCTCCCTCTGAGCCGTGTGCCGAGGACATAATGGTTACGTCCTCGGCACAGCAGCACTGTGCCGCAGGACGTAACCGTTACGTCGGCAGCACAGAACCGGTTAATTAACATTTTCAGCTGTTGGGTTTAGGAGTCTCTACTGTTATCATTTTCATTAATTTCCTTAATATAATTATAATTACATATGTAAAAACATTTATTCTTAGGTTTAATGTTAGAGGCAGGGTTCCTTTTTATGTAAATGTAATTGAATTTCATTAAAATTATTTTATTTGATTATGTAATATGTGCTTGTTTTTTAGACTCAATTTATTTGCCTAATTTAATATTATTTATATACTACATAATATTATTTCAATCTAAGACATGTCTTGTAGCTTGTGGTTAGGATTAAATAAAAATGATTGGATTTAAATAAACAATAAGGTAGTTTTATGGTTTAAATGTAGAGTGTTGAAGTAACGGTAAGTCAAAGTGATGGCAAGGAAGTAAATATATGTTCAAGTAATGATGATCAAAATAATGCAATCCATCCCTCTGAATACCTTACTGACAGCATGGAGTTCTGAAATCAATGCAACATGCATATTGCTTAGATCTAGCAAAGCTTCCTTTGCACTTACTGATATTCTCATGGTGGAATTTCATTTAAATATTGTCACCCTGTTATAAAATAGTAAGATTAAAATATGAGCATAGGGCTTAATATTTTGAAGCATAATGTGTGCTCCGCAAGCGATGTTTTCAGATCAGTGGTCTTAATTTCTAGGTTCTGAATGCCAGAATGTTACATCAGCATTGCTGAATGATTTCAGGTGTACTATGAATGTAAAAAACATCCTTTCTAGTGAATGGTTTAGAGTGATTTTATAAAGTTATACATGCTTCAAACGGGCTCCTACAAAGCCATTGCGAGATATTCTCCACTGAAGGCAAACCAAACATCTCCATGGGGTTACAGCAATGCAAATGTTCTTTAGGATTTCCTTTTACTCCCATACCATTAACACACTGTTACAATGGTGACAATTCAGCGGAAAAATATCAGTGATATACAAAATAAAGGCAAATATAATATGACTGAATATGTAACAGAATAACCCTTAGTATATCATTCATACCACATCAATTTGTAGTTTATTCTCTAAGCAAGTTGTAAGAGTTTGGTTATCAAAAATAGTGTTTGATTTAAATAAAGGGCAGATTATGGCGGTCACAAAACCAACAGACTTGGGGTGGCAGTCAGACTGCCACAGTTGTGGCAGTCTGACTACCAATCTACCATCATCCCCGCCGATCCTGACGGGCTGACAGAGGTCCTGGTTGTAATCAGTCAGGGCTGCATTCAACTCAGTGCCGCCCTGCTGATTACAACCTTGCTCTCCCCCAGCCTTTTCATGTCGGTTTCATCACCATGAAAAGGCTGGCGGAGAACAAGTGCAGGGGGTAACAGGGGTGGCCTGCACTGCCCCTGCCCGAGCACCCTGCGTGTGGCGGCATTACTGCCGGCTTAATTATGAGCTGGGAACAATGCTGCTGTACCTTTCCCACTAGGCTGGAAACCAAGTTGTAATGGGGTGGGGAGACTGACAGCACCCCAGTGGTCTCCTTGGTGGGAGTTTGGCCAACAGATGTTTCCATCCACCAAACTCCAAATTATCCCCTAAATCCTTTATCCTCCATATAATCCAGGAATGTTCAACAAAACATCTTTGAAGTACTGGGCTATGTTTATATGTATTCAATAATATTTCCTCCAGGTTTGCTAAGTTAGAAATTTTCAATACTACAATCTACAAATTTATGTCACGTTTCAATTTTTTAAATTTAATATGTTACCTGTAGAAGTCACTTCTATGACCCAACAAATGTTTTCATGTGACAGGCTGTCCTCAGGGTCAGCATAATTGAACAGATGCAGCAGCTGACATTTTAGAGCATTTTTTTCTATCTTGTTAATTCTTAAGACAAATTCATAACTCTCCATAATAGTATAACCTGATATGCCCTGTTCAGATTGAGGGGCTGATTTTAAATTTGGTGGGCAGAGGGACTTCTGTCAAAATGGCAGAGGACATTCCCTCTGCCACTCCAGTGGACCTCTGCATGCCAAACCTATAAATGTCTGCCAGCCCCATAGACAACTCTAGACATTGGTAGCTCTATCAAACATGACATCCACCAATCAAACTTTCAAAAAGGTATTACGTTTTCAAAACGAAACTCCCAAATCAGGAATTTGTTTGTGAAAAATTAAGACAATAATGCCCACCATACAATGGGAGTTTTCTTCCATGGTGGGGCCTGTCAGTGATGGACAGTATGAAAACACATAGGCGGTCATTCTGATTCTGGCGGGCGGCGGTTGCCGCCCGCCAGGCGGGAAGCGCCATCCAAAATACCGCTTCCCCTATTCTGACATTCTCGCTGGGCCAGCGGGAATGAGGGCCGCAACACAGGAGCCGGCTCCGAATGGAGCCAGCGGTGTTGCGGCGGTGCGACGGTTGCACCCGTGTCGCTAGACACCAGGGATAGTGTGTGTGTGTTTTTTTGTTTTTTTTTGTTTGGGGGCTGTCCCCTTGGGCAAGGGTCGCTCCCCATGGGGACACACTTCTAAAGGTATTTTCTGCCCTCCTTGGGGCAGATAGGCCCATTTTTTTATTAGGCCCATCTGCCCCTATGGCAGAATCCACTTAGGCACCAATTTCTAATTGGTTGATGGTGGGGTGTTTGTCAACTGATGAAGTAGACAGTGTCAGCCAGTGGCATGGGCAGTGCAGGGGCCCCCAGGGGCCCCAAGACACCCGTTCCCGCCAGCCTCTTCCTGGCGGTTGCAACCGCCAGAAACAGGCTGGCGGGAAGAGGGTCAGAATCCCCATGGCAGCACTGCTTGCAGCGCTGCCCTGGCGGATTCGCCCAGCTGGGGGAAAAACGGCAGGAAACCGCCGGCCCCGGTTTTCTGACCGCGGCTTTACCGCCGCGGTCAGAATGGGCTTGGAAGCACCGCCAGCCTGGTGGCGGTGCTTCCGTCATTCGCGACCCTGGCGGTCAAAGACCGCCAGGTTCAGAATGACCCCCATAATGCCGTTCACTGTAAATAGGTCAGAGGGTGTTATGTGTGAACCATCAATGTAGTACTCAGGTCATGAGAGGGGTGCGTTGGCAACAGAGCCAGAGTAGGCTCAGTTGCTGACATACTTAATGTCCGCTTACCTCTAAATGTTATAGAACAGGAATGCTTTCATGAACTGTTTACCGACATCAAGTCTGAGGCATTGATACTAATGTAAATATCACCAGTGGCTTAAGGCCATTGTCAACATTTGTTCTTGATTTGGCATACATTCCAAACTGGAGTTGCAAATGATTTGAGAAAGCGAGCAATCAGATGTAGAAATACCACTGATGGGAGTAAGATGATGCATAGCTTAGTAAGGGATAAGCACATTTTTCTCGAACCCTTCTACCAAAGAGGTAGGATTGTGGTGAAGGGTATAACAATGTTCCTTTTCTATAGCTAGTCATACACCACCTTAATAACTCCTCATTTTATACTAAGATTTTTAAATGTGAATATAAAGGAGACACTATTACAATATTCTTAAAATTTTAAAGGTGGAGAGGGTAGGGTCTCATACAGGTGAAGGAATAGCAATATATGAGAAATGAACTTCCAGTATAACAAACAATTGAGTCTTACCTAAGATACATAGGAACTGAAAGACACCACTGGGTAGACTGATTGTTTCATCCAGCAATAGTCTCCTTGAATCTACTTCAATAATAGCAACCATTTCATTGCATAGTTTGTCCATTTTTGTTATCATACAACATGGACACCATGGATTTCTTGTAAACAATCAGCGCTATTCCCTGGTGTGATTTTTATTATGTGATCACAATTGATATGGTATCACTTCACACCTCAATCGTGAATAGTCAAGATATTGCTGCTTGTCAAACTATCACACTAACATCTTGATACAAATACTGGAGTTCTATATTTTGGGATACACTCTACAGGCAAACATGTGGTACTGTGATGGGCATCTGCTTTGCCCAAGAAATGCTAATCTCTCCTTGGGATAGTCTGAAGAGCAGGTTGCCTTCACTAAAGAAATGACTAGGTACGCCAAACATGTATGGTATGTCAATGACCTTTTTGTGATTTAGAAGTGGGATCTATATTTATAATGGTAAGTACAAAAATATGAGAAAAAAATATTGTGGACACTAATATTGTCCACATATGTACACACATTTTTTTTTTTTACATAAGTGGAGTTTAAAGTAGTAAATGTTAAATATTTTATTACATACATTTAGTATGTTCACAAATACATTTTTGTTTTACAGAAGTGGAGTTTAAAGTTGTAAATGTTAAATATTGTAATACATAAATGTAATATGCTGTACATTAAATAAATTCCACTAATATTAAATACTATGTGTAACTATATTATTATATAAACACACAAGGACACATATATGTGTGTGTGTCCATATAAATATATATATCTTGTGTAACCTATGAATAAAAATATTTTTTACATTATGTTAATTTTTTTATATTTTAAAATCAGTACTATGAAAGCCTACACACACAAACATATAAAAAGGCATATATAAAAATACAACCTCAATAAAATTATAAAAATACAACCAATTCAATAACAAAAATATATTAATTAAATTATGTAAGCAATATAATATTACAAATTTAAACTCCTAAAAAAATTACTAAAAATACTATAAACATTAAAATAAATATCAACATGAAAGCAAATGGTATAAAATATTCAAAAATAATGCTATAAAATCCATTTAATATTATGAAAACTATTGGAGTCTAAGGGCCTGATTTATACTTTTTAGCGCCGCATTTGCATAATTTTTTTATGTAAAAGCAGTGCAAACTTACAAAATTCAATTATATTTTGTAAGTTTGTGCTGCTTTTAGGTAAAAAAATTATGCAAATGCAGCACTAAAAAAGTATAAATCAGGCCCTAAATATATTAAATATACTATTCCGACTCAAGTTTATGCAGCAGTTGCAAAAATGTTGGACTTTGGAGGGGTTAGATTTTGTATTCCCTTTCTAGTCCCACAATAGTAGGGAAAGTGTTAGACTCCGGAGGGGTAAATTTACTATTCCCACTCCAAACAGCACAATGATAGGGAAAGTGTTGAAGAGGTTAGTATTACTGTTCCTACTGCACTCTAAGAAAGAGTAGGGAATGTACTTCACTTCAAACACATTACATATATATGTGACCCCATGAATGTAGTAAAAATATTAAACTCTTAATATAAAATCTATCAAATAACATGCCCAATACGTATACATTGATTGAAAAAGAAAAACAATGAATTAAAGAAAATAATTACAGGAGAGGACAGGAGTCTCAGCTGATAGTCCAGGTGCTGGCAGAGGGAAGTCTTTAATGTACCTGAGACTTCGACAACAGGAGGCAAGCTCAGTTCAAGCCCTTGGAGATTCTTCACCAGTGGAAAGTCACACAAAAGTCAGTCTTTGCCCTCTTTCAGGCAGAAGCAGCTACTGCAGGTCAACCCAGAGAAGGGCAGTCACAGGCTAAGAGGCAGTACTCCTCCTCCAGCTCTTCTCCTTGGCAGGCAGAGGTTCCTCTTTCTTCCAGGAGTAATCTGATTTTCAGGGGTTTGGGTCCAATACTTATACACCTTTCTGTCTTTGAAGTAGGCCTACCTCAAATAAAAGTCTCTGTTGTTTATAAGTTCCTGTCTTGGCCAGGCCCCAGACACACACCAGGGGGTTGTAGACTGCATTGTGTGAGGGCAGGCACATCCCATTCAGGTGTAAGTGACCACTCCTCCCCTTCTCTCCCCTCCAGCCCAGATGGCTCAGCAGGACATGCAGGCTACACTCTACCTCTCTTTGTGTCACAGTCTAGAGGAGATTCATAAACAGCCCAACTGTCAAACTGACCCAGACAGGCAAACCACAAACAGGGGATAGGCATAGTCACAGAATGGTTTAAGCAAGAAAATGCCTACTTTCTAAAAGTGGCATTTTCAAACTAACAGTCTAAAAGCCAACTTCACTAAAATATGTATTTTAAAATTGTGAGTTCAGAGACCCTAAACTCCACATTTCTATCTACTTCCAAAGGGAATCTGCATTTTAATAATATTTAAAGGCAGCCCCCATGTTAACCTATGAGAGAGATAGGCCTTGCAATAGTGAAAACTGAATTTAGCAGTATTTCATTGTTAGGACATGTAAAACACATCAGTACATGTCCCATCATACACTGCACTCTGCCCAGGGGTCGACCGAGGGCCTACCTTATGGGTGCCTTACATGAAGAAAAAGGGAAGGTTTAGGTCTGGCATGTTTACAGGGATACTAGTATGCGTGGCACAACCAGTGCTGCAGGCCCACTAGTAGCATTTGCTTGACAGGCCCTGGGCACCTCTAGTGCACTTTACCAGGGACTTACTAGTAAATCAAATATACCTATTGTGGATAAGCTAATTGACACATATTATTTATACAGGGAACACTTACACTTAAGCTGTGCTCAGCAGTGGTAAAGCAAACAAAACAGCAAAACAGAGTCCAGCACACAGAAACAACCTGGGAAGCAAAGGCAAAAAGTTAGGGGAGACCAAGCCAAGGATGCCAAGTCTAACACTATATAATAAACTAGTTAGTCAAAATTAATAATTTTGAATTCTGCTTGTAAATACTCTGAACAAACAATGATAAAAAGTCCAAAAAGGTCACCACCCGTTTTGGCCAAAAGGAATGGAATGCTTTGTTTGAAGAATCATGCTTAGCTCTACCTTCTGCACTTTTAGAGCCAGGTGACATGAAGGTGTGACTTGCTCCTTTTCGATATCCTTACTTCCCTCTCTGCCTTGTAAGTGATTTATAACAGTCAAAATGGGGAGCACCCTGTCTTCCATTCCAGCATTTGTGACCCCAAGGCATCATGGTAAATGCAGTCATTAGCACAAATTTGGATAGAGTTTTGAAAGTTTTTCACCATAAGTTGGTGCGGCTAGTGCCTTATCTTCGGACACGTGTTTCTGGCTATTTGGCCGTCATCAGCGCAGAGCAACATGTAGCTGGCGGGGTTGCTTGAAATGCCACCTTGAAAGTATTCACAGGTTTAAGTACCACTCAAGAAGGCGCACAGGTGCTTCACCCGAGCTCGTCAGCTCAGAGGCTCACAGGAGCTTTAATTACAACAGTCAAAATGGGGAGCACCCTGTCTTCCATTCCAGCATTTGTGACCCCAAGGCATCATGGTAAATGCAGTCATTAGCATGAATTTGAATAGAGTTTTGAAAGTTTTTCACCATAAGTTGGTGCGGCCAGTGCCGTATCTTCGGACACGTGTTTCTGGCTATTTGGCCGTCATCAGCCAAGAGCAACGTGTAGCTGGCGGGGTTGCTTGAAATGCCGCCTTGAAAGTATTCACAGGTTTAAGTACCACTCAAGAAGGCGCACAGGTGCTTCACCCGAGCTCGTCAGCTCAGAGGCTCACGGGAGCCTTAATTACAACAGTCAAAAGGGGGAGCACCCTGTCTTCCATTCCAGCATTTGTGACCCCAAGGCATCATGGTAAATGCAGTCATTAGCACGAATTTGAATAGTGTTTCGAAAGTTTTTCACCATAAGTTGGTGCGGCGAGTGCCGTATCTTCGGACACATGTTTCTGGCTATTTGGCCGTCATCAGCGAAGAGCAACGTGTAGCTGGTGGGGTTGCTTGAAATACCGCCTTGTACGTTTTCACAGGTTTAAGTACCACTCAAGAAGGAGCGCAGGTGCTTCACCCGAGCTCGTCACCTCAGAGGCTCACGGGAGCCTTAATTACAACAGTCAAAATGGGGAGCACCCTGTCTTCCATTCCAGCATTTGTGACCCCAAGGCATCATGGTAAATGCAGTCATTAGCACGAATTTGAATAGAGTTTTGAAAGATTTTCACCATAAGTTGGTGCGGCGAGTGCCGTATCTGCGGACACATGTTTCTGGCTATTTGGACGTCATCAGCGAAGAGCAACATGTAGTTGGCGGGGTTGCTTGAAATGCCGCCTTGAAAGTATTCACAGGTTTAAGCACCACTCAAGAAGGCGCACAGGTGCTTCACCCGAGCTCGACAGGTCAGAGGCTCACGGGAGCCTTAATTACAACAGTCAAAATGGGGAGCACCCTGTCTTCCATTCCAGCATTTGTGACCCCAAGGCATCATGGTAAATGCAGTCATTAGCACGAATTTGAATAGCGTTTTGAAAGTTTTTGACCATAAGTTGGTGCGGCGAGCGCCGTATATTCGGACACGTGTTTCTGGCTATTTGGCCGTCATCAGCGAAGAGCAACGTGTAGCTGGCGGGGTTGCTTGAATTGCAGCCTTGAAAGTATTCACAGGTTTAAGTACCACTCAAGAAGGCGCACAGGTGCTTCACCCGAGCTCGTCAGCTCAGAGGCTCACGGGAGCCTTAATTACAACAGTCAAAATGGTGAGCACCCTGTCTTCCATTCTAGCATTTGTGACCCCAGGGCATCATGGTAAATGCAGTCATTAGCACAAATTTGAATAGAGTTTTGAAAGTTTTTCACCATAAGTTAGTGCGGCGAGTGCCGTATCTTCGGACACGTGTTTCTGGCTATTTGGCCGTCATCAGCGAAGAGCAACTTGTAGCTGGCGGGGTTGCTTGAAATGCCGCCTTGAAAGTATTCACAGGGTTAAGTACCACTCAAGAAGGTGCACAGGTGCTTCACCCGAGCTCGTCAGCTCAGAGGCTCACGGGAGCCTTAATTACAACAGTCAAAATGGGGATCACCCTGTCTTCCATTCCAGCATTTGTGACCCCAAGGCATCATGGTAAATGCAGTCATTAGCACGAATTTGAATAGAGTTTTGAAAGTTTTTCACCATAAGTTGGTGCAGCGAGTGCCGTATCTTCGGACACGTGTTTCTGGCTATTTGACCGTCATCAGCAAAGAGCAACGTGTAGCTGGCGGGGTTGCTTGATATTCCACCTTGAAAGTATTCACAGGTTTAAGTACCACTCAAGAAGGTGCACAGGTGCTTCCCCCGAGCTCGTCAGCTCAGAGGCTCACAGGAGCCTTAATTACAACAGTCAAAATGGGGAGCACCCTGTCTTCCATTCCAGCATTTGTGACCCCAAGGCATCATGGTAAATGCAGTCATTAGCACGAATTTGAATAGAGTTTTGAAAGTTTTTCACCATAAGTTGGTGCAGCGAGTGCCGTATCTTCGGACACGTGTTTCTGGCTATTTGGCCGTCATCAGCGAAGAGCAACGTGTAGCTGGCGGGGTTGCTTGAAATGCCGCCTTGAAAGTATTCACAGGTTTAAGTACCACTCATGAAGGCGCACAGGTGCTTCACCTGAGCTCGTCAGCTCAGAGGCTCACGGAAGCCTTAATTACAACAGTCAAAATGGGGAGCACCCTCTCTTCCATTCCAGCATTTGTGACCCCAAGGCATCATGGTAAATGCAGTCATTAGCACGAATTTGAATAGAGTTTTGAAAGTTTTTCACCATAAGTTGGTGCGGTGAGTGCCGTATCTTCGGACACGTGTTTCTGGCTATTTGGCCGTCATCAGTGAAGAGCAACGTATAGCTGGTGGGGTTGCTTGAAATGCCGCCTTGAAATTATTCACAGGTTTAAGTACCTCTCAAGAAGGCGCACAGATGCTTTACCTGAGCTCGTCAGCTCAGAGGCTCACGGAAGCCTTAATTACAACAGTCAAAATGGGGAGCACCCTGTCTTCGATTCTAGCATTTGTGACCCCAAGGCATCATCGTAAATGCAGTCATTAGCACAAATTTGAGTAGAGTTTTGAAAGTTTTTCACCATAAGTTGGTGCGGCGAGTGCCGTATCTTCGGACACGTGTTTCTGGCTATTTGACCGTCATCAGCAAAGAGCAACGTGTAGCTGGCGGGGTTGCTTGAAATTCCACCTTGAAAGTATTCACAGGTTTAAGTACCACTCAAGAAGGCGCACAGGTGCTTCACCCGAGCTCGTCAGGTCAGAGGCTCACGGGAGCCTTAATTACAACAGTCAAAATGGGGAGCACCCTGTCTTCCATTCCAGCATTTGTGACCCCAAGGCATCAAGGTGGTTCACCCGAGCTCGTCAGCTCAGAGGCTCACGGGAGCCTTCTAAGTGATTTATATTGTTTAAACTTTGAAAATACCATTGTAAATTATGAAAACATATGTGTCACCCTTGACCTCTGGTCCTGTATGACCGGTGCCAACCAGGAAGATCATAAATTCACAGTTCAAAAGGAAGGGATCAGGAGTGGCGTGAGTTACCACTTATTGTATTTTATACTATTGTATTGTAATTGTATGTTTATAGTGCTTAATATCTCCAGGATTAGTCGTATGCTCAGAAGGAGATCGTTCCATACATTTACTCCACTGTCTTTCGTGTGTAATAAATTAGTAGGAGTTGAGTGTGATCATTAGAGGAGAGGTATGCAAGTTCATGCAGGTGTTCAGTGGGATTAGTAGATGAGCTAGAGGAGATTGCAGCACCAATGATGCCATGCATTTTAGGTTTCTTATGTGGGTGTTACGAAGTCAAACTGCAGCCACCTAACACAACTGAATTTTATGCCACTTGCACACATTTTGCACATTTTTCCTGTAGACAATCAGGGTTAACCAATTGATTGTCATGTGTAATGGTTTGTGTTAGAAATGGGTTCTCTAGTTGGCAGTCAGTTTATACTGTGTCCAAGTGGGGACCCTCACCCTAATGTCGATTTTACAGCTGTGAGGCAATTACTGCATCAGTTTTACAGCCACGTTGCAGGTGCTGCATCCATTTTTCTGCTGCTCAGCTCCAGTTCTTCGATTTTCACTCACGTTTTACTAGCTTCTCTTTCCAAGGGCCAAGGGACTGGAGTGGTACGACTTGGCAAATCAGAGGGTCTCAGCAAGAGAACCCAGGTGCTAGCAGGTGAAGTCTTTGATGTCCCTGAGACTACTTAACAAAAGGCAAGCTCAGTTCACGGCCTTGGAGAAACTTCACATGCAGGATACACAGCAGAGTCCAGTCTGTGTCCTCTTTCAGACAGAAGCAGCAACTGCTGGCCTGCAGCAAAGGGGTAGTACTCCTCCTCACAGCTCTTCTCCTTGGCAAAGGTTTTTCTTTATCCAGAAGTGTTCTAAAGTTGTGGGGTCAGTAGTTCAATACTTATACTAATTTCTGCCTCTGAAGTAGGCAAACGTCAATGGAAAGTCTTTGTAGTGCACAAGACTCTGCCTCTTCCTTGCTTTACCCAAGCCAAGCTCTAGAGGGCTGGAGACTGTATGGTTTGAGGTCAGGCACAGCCATTTCTAGTGCAGTTGTTAGATTCTCCCACCCACTCTAGCCCAGGGAGACCCATTAGGATATCCAGGAAACACCTCAGCTCCCTTTGAGTTACTGTATAGAGTGAATTCACAAACAGCCCAACTCTCAGCCTGATCCAGTCGTGGATTCAGGAGCCAAGCATAGGCACAGAATGCTTAAACAAAAAAAGGCCCACTTTCTAAAAGTGGCATTTTGAAACTCTCAATCTAAAAAGTACTTTACCAAAAGATGATTTTTTTAATTGTGATTTCAGAGACCCCAAACTCCAAATCTCTATCTGCTCCATCTGAGAAATTACACTTAAAAGATACTTAAAGGCAATCCCCATGTTAACCTTTGGGAGAGATAGACCTTGCAATCGTGAAAGAACAAATTTGGCAGTATTTCGCTACCAGGACATGTAAAACACACCAGTACATGTCCTACCACTTAAATACACTGCACCCTTCCCAAGGGACTGCCTTGGGCCTACCTTAGCGGTGACTAATATGTAGTAAGAGAGAAGGTTTAGGCCTGGCAAGTGGGTACACTTGCCAGGTCGAACTGGCAGTTTCAAACTGCACAGACAGACACTGCAGTGACAGGTCTGAGAATTGTTTACAGGGCTATTAATTTGGAAGGCACAATCAGTGCTGCAGGCCCACTAGTAGCAGTTGATTTACAGGCTCTGGGCACCTCTAGTGCACTTTGCTAGGGACTTACTAGTAAATGAAATATGTCAATCAGGGCTAAACAATCATAATCACAATTTAGATAGAGAGCACTTGCACTTTAGCTCTGGTCAGCAGTGGTAAAGTGCTCAGAGTACCCAAACCAGCAAAAATGAAATCCAGCACACAGCCAAAAATACGGAATACAGGGGCAAAAACAGGGGAAACCACACCAAGGATGCCAGTTGTAACAGGTCAGAACACCGGTAATGGGATATGTTATATAGCCTTCCAGTGCACAGAGTCAAAATAGGCCAGGAAATCCACCACCAAAACACCTTGACAGAGACAATACGGAAAGGCAGTTCATACATGCACCTTATAAAAACCACTGATGACATTCTCTTAGACTGTATTTGCATCTCACAACTCATCTACCAGGAACTTGCTACTTTTACAAAAATGTGTGGAACCTAAGTAGACTTTAACCTGAACTCTATTCAAAGTGAAGTACATATCATATTGTGGATAGTTCCAACACGTCTAGTTAACTCCAGGCACCACATGCTGTGTACGTTTGCCACATCATCAC
The DNA here is from genome assembly GCF_031143425.1 of Pleurodeles waltl. Classification (NCBI taxonomy): domain Eukaryota; kingdom Metazoa; phylum Chordata; class Amphibia; order Caudata; family Salamandridae; genus Pleurodeles; species Pleurodeles waltl. The sequence goes on from NC_090436.1 coordinate 556,971,830, forward strand.
AAAAAAGAACTTAATGAAGATGTTTGGAGAAAATCTCTGTGATTTTACTGTATCTCGGCAGAAGAAAACAATTCAGTATCAATTAGCCACATAATTAGAAGCGCTGAACTACTATGCCGCCCTCATCTCCACGGTCTGTGCCTTGTATCTTGGAGCTGTTACCTGCAGTCAGGAGCCACTCCTATTTCTCATTGCCAGTGACAGTGATGTTCAGTCTGTGTGTGGCTGCAGTAATGGGCTGCCTAGGGCCCACTTTTAGGTCAGGGTTTGTCCGAGGACTAGGCCATAATTCCAACACCTAGAACACTCACAGGTCTCCCGAGCATGTTTGGCATGCAGGCATACAGGGGCCAAACACAACAGATTAAAGTCAGAGAAACTCTATGTCAGATCTCGGGACAGAATCAGCAAACCGCACTCTAGTTCTGTTATGTCCCAGGAGCATCGCAGTTCTACTGGATCCACTAGGGTCCACAGATGTGAGGTGGAGTCTAAGCATGAAGGCAAATGGGTGTGCCAGGAGCCGTAGAAACGTGAGCCAATGGTGTGACTGCTTCAGCAGCCATCTCACTCTGTGTATTGGTTTTCTGTGCACGAACTGGTTAACAGCATGTGTGTTCTCTCTAAATATCAAAGACATGGAGAACGCTCGATTAGTTGAAAAATGGCCGATCCCAATAAAAACACAGATTATCCTATTATCTACGATATATTAAATATACGCCACAACTTCGTATACAATTAGCAAGGATCAAGGGTTTGGAATTGGATTGATTCAGATTAAATTAATAAATTATTTACTCGTGGTCTGCTTCAAGTCTGCATTTTTTGGTGGAAGAGTGTATCCTCTCAGTTGTGTATTATATTACAATGTGAAATTGTATCATTCATTTTATAGGATTCACTGTTAATTCTATAATACAGTCGCAGTTTTGATTTGAAAAAAGAATGAAATGTGATGGAGATTATTTTTTAAAGAATATAAAGGGATTAGCCTATTAGTTTTCTTGGATATATTGCACTATATATATATATATATATGTGTAAATATATATATATATATATGTATATAATTGAATAGAATGTATGCCTTTTATTCAAAATGCGCTTCCTTCGGCTGTTTTTGTCTCCGTTTTTGTAAAGTAATGATTTGTTTTCGCATGACGTATATACATGACCACACTTCTACATACGTGTAATTTGATATCAAACAAATCAAGAAATACATTGATCTAAAAGGCTAAACTCCCAGGTAGAAAGAAAAGTGTAAAAGTTCTCTTTCCTCCTCACTACTGCAGCCATTGTACGGTTCTGAGTGTGGGTTCGATTTACATCCCCTTCCATTCTAGCAGGTCTACCTGTGCCTGAGACATGAGGCTCTGAACAAAAAAACTGCAGCCAAGCGCTTAGCCACCGCAACACATCTCTGCAAATGAGATACCTGTCCTTTCCACGCATACTTTGCGTCATTCTACCCGGAAGCAAACGCTCAGTAACAACCCCGATTGGTTAGATACTGTTTGGCATCGATCCACACCATTGTAGTCATGTGATAGCTGCCATCTCCAAGGAAACTAGAATAAAAGTGCATCATTCGGTAGCTTAATGTCATGGGACTGTACAACACCTAAAGTATTTTTTTATTTGTAATGATCTGCTCCCTTCAGCCGTTTGGGGACAACTGAGAAGCCAATTGACGTGTGCTCATCTTCCACTGACTCTGGATATAAGATGGCCCTGTGAGCCAGAGCATATTTCATATTTTTTAAGGAAGCTCTGTGTATTTATAAGAGAACGTATTGGGCCAGAGACAAACAAGTTTGTCTGACTGTCTTGAATGACTAGAGAATGTACTTCAAGACTGGGGAAAAAACACGTGCTCCTAGTACGTAAAAGAAGGTTATAGGCTAGCAGGCATGATTAGAAGAATTTTAAAATTCTAGAACAGGGCTGCACCTGGAGGCACTTGGTCATGTGCCACCACGATGTTTTTTGCAATACAAAGTGTGCCGACACTAGAGAAAGTTGCAGCTGCCCAGCACAACCTGAGGCTGATGAATTGAGATCAAAACATTCCCCCTGAATCTATCCACACCTCTCCTCCAGAGAGAAAACACAGAAACTGCACATACCAGGTACGAGGAAGCAAGTCAATAAGCTTTTGGATAATCCATTATTTAAGATGTAGGTCAGCCTTTTCCTCCCTCCTTGTACGTGGGATTGGTGCCCATATTAGTCTGGAGGCCCCTGAGTACAGCGAGTTTCTAAACTCTATTGGTGCAGCTGCCGCAAACCCAGAATGATGGCCACTTCATATACCTTTTCGCAGTGCAGAAGCGGTGGTACTTAGATGTACATGACTGCACTGTGTGTTCTCGCTGAAAGAAGGGAGTGCTAGATGAGTGTCTTATAAACTAGACACTGGACTTAGGTCTCCTACTACCATAGCCGAGTATACATGAGTCCCCATCGTTTGCATGCATGACTTGATTCAATGTGTCAGACTGTTGTACACTTCAACTCTGAACTTGAGCTGAATGTTTCATGCCAATTCAAATTGCCTTCTTGGTAAGCTTTTTAAATTTGACAAAAGTAGTCTCATTTATGTACCTAAAAACATAACACTATTTGGACAATATCTAAATTGAATGTTAACTGAATTTACCACTGGGCCACGGAATTTTGAAGATTAAGCATTGACAGTTTGGCTTTGCTAGCCACTGAAAGTCAAAGCCTAAATAGGAAGCATTTTGTAATTCCATTGGTTTCTGGCTGTTACCCAAAGCTGTTTTTCCTCATTATTGTTGTGTTCCCTACGTTCAGTAGGGGTCACCAGCCCTGCGCGTTAGCCTAGGGTAAGAGGCCGCGGTCGCGCGTTCAGCGCTGTAAAAGAATACACGCACACCAGTGTTGGTTCCGTTCAATGCCTAATTGGCGCCAACGCCACAGCAACTTTATTAGCTCCATGTCCTGACGTCAGGACTCTACCACCTCGTCCACAAGGTACAGGGTCACCGCTATTTTACTCATAACGATGGTTGTCATTCACCCCCCTGACCGCTGGTATGATCCAGTGCCAAACATAACATTCCTCCTCAACTTAAAATGAATGAATAATAAAAACAACTCTATACCCCAAACAGGAGGATTACTCATACATGGCAATGCTTGGTTTTCCACCACCTGATAACATGCCCGGGCCCAACCTGCAAAAATACCTCCACATGCATTTTTATTTTTCGCTATTCACATAAATAGTCCTGGAGTCTCCTAGGTGTGGTGATGCGGGATCGCAAGTTATATCTGTGCCCACCTCTTTTCAGGATGACATCAGGCACCACAGTTTCAGGTGTCTTTTCGGACTCTGTCACCCCGCCTCTTGGTTCCCTTCACCAGCTCCAGTTTCTTCCGCTCCCTGGCAAGTTTCTGAGCTGCAGGGGATACCAGCAGACTTTTCCGTGCACGTCGGGTATCAAAATCTCCTCCGTCTCTTCTTTGATGTGGTCAGTTAAACTTGTTTCTTCGGATGCTTTTTAGTCACAGTGATACTGCTTGAACCAGGATATATTCCATGTGACGGTCTCCTCATTCCTCTTAACAGTCACTAATGTCCCTTTTACCCTCACCACTGCCCAGGGATGAGGTTCAAATGGAGTCTTGAACTTTCCTCCAGGATATCGATTCTTTATTAGCACCCGATCTCCCACTCGCATGTCTCTTACACAAGCTCGTCTCCTCTTGGACATCCTGCCATTCTGAGTTTGCCTGTTTCTTAACTTCCTTTCCACTTGACTATGGATGCTTGTGGGCATACTAATTTGAGGTATGGTATCTCTCACTTCCCTTCTCATACAAATGGAGCTGGGTGACATCCCCGTAGTGCTATGTGGTGTCAAACGGTATTCTCTCTGAAATTCAAAAATCGCGCAGTCTAGGTTCCTTCCTTGTGCTACTGCAATCCGTATTACTTTCTTGAGGGTTCGCATCAATCTCTCGGCTTCCCCGTTGGCTTGAGGCCATCGAGGAGTGATTTTACGGTGGTGAATGGAGTGCGAGGCCAGATATTGGGAGAAATCGTGGCTTGAAAACGGGGGACCATTGTCAGTCCTCAATTCTTGCATGATTCCATGGGTAGCCATCACTTTCTCCAGGCATGGTATCACCTTTTCCGTGGTGGTGGAGTCTAACAGCTCAATCTCAGGATATTTTGAGAAGTCATCAATGACCACCATCATGTGTCGACCATCCGGTAGACTGCCCAAATCTGAACTTGCCCTTTGCCACGGGGTAGAAGGAATCGGTTCGGTGATTATGGGGGATGGAGGATCTGCAGGCCCCACCATTTGGCAAACATGACACCTCTGTATTGTCTCTTCCACTCTGGAGTCCATATTTGGAAACCATACTTTACTTCGCAACCTGGCTTTGGTTTTCACCATGCCTTGATGGGTAGCATGAGCTAGATCAATCGTGCGTTGCTGGAAGACGTCTGGGATGACAAGGCGATTGCCCCGCAAAAGGCAGTCTTCTGAAGACACCGCCAGCTCGTGTCGCACGCGGAACAGTGCCTGTTGTGCCACACTGGCATCCTCTGTTCTCAGTGCCAGATTTTGTTTCATCCTATGCCATTTCCCATCCTGTACGCAGGATATGGCTAGCTGTAACACTTCATCCCTTTTGGTCGCTTCCTGAATTTCTCTCAGTGACATGGGCAGTAGCTTCGACCTTTCCACCACTAACCGTACATACTCCTCAGTGTTGTCTGCTTCACCCTTTTCCTTTTCTGATGCAGGTCTGGCATGGCGTGATAGGTAATCCACAGGGTTTTGGGTGCCCGGCCGATATACTACTGAGAATTGGTACCCTTGTAGTTGTAAAATCCATTTCTCTATTCTCGGGGGCGGCTGAGATGCTGTCTTATTGAACAAAGGTATGAGGGGTTTATGGTCAGTGTAGACCAGGAATGGATGACCGTAGAGGTATAAATGATAGTGGTGGCATTCCCAGTTCACCACCAAGGCCTCTTTTTCGATGTGGGAGTATCGTTGTTCAGTCAGGGTTAACACTCTGCTGGCATACGCCACTGGGGCCCACTCACCATCCTTGCCCTTCTGGGATAACACCGCCCCGAGACCAACAGGGCTGGCATCTACTGACAGTTCCGTGTCGCTGGCCGGGTCAAAATACACCAACGTGGTCTCTGCGGAGAGTGCTTGTTTTGTTGCCTGAAAGGCTGCCTCTTCTGGTTGATTCCATTCCCATGGGGTGTTTGCCTTGGTGAGCTCTCTCACCGGGGCAGTGAGGGAGGTGAGATTTTGAATTAACCTTCCGCAGTAGGTCACCATTCTCAAGAAGCTTCGAACTCCAATGACCGAGGTGGGAGCTGGTGCCGATTTTATATCTGCTACTTTCTCGGGGTCTGGTCGGACACCCCGTTCTGAAAAGTGGTAGCCAAAAAACGCAATGTCCTGTCTCAGAAACTCACACTTTTCTCTGTGTAAAGTTAGACCATTCTCTTGTAGTCGGTGGAATACAGCCCGGAGTCTTCTTAGATGTGTCTCTATCATGGGGGCATGCACCAGGATGTCGTCACTTACATTGATCACTCCTTCCAGTCCAGCTAGTACCCCTCGTATTGTGTCCTGGAATACTTCTGCTGCACTGGCGATACCAAAGCTTAGGCGCTTGTATCGCCTCAACCCTACATGTGTCGAGAACGTTGTTATCGCCCGAAACTCTGGGGCGAGCATTATCTGATGATATCCGGCCCGCAGGTCCATTGTTGAAAACCATTTCGATCCGCTGACCTCTGTTACAATGTCATCTACTGTGGGCGTGAGGTAGCGTTCCCTCTTGATCGCTACATTGGGAAGGCGCATGTCCACGCATATGCGCACCTCTCCTGGCTGTTTCGACTTCGTGCTGATCACAATGGGGGACACCCAGGGTGTGGGTCCCTCCACTTTTTCGATGATGTCAGCTTCTTCCAGTTTCCGGAGTTCCACCTCCACCTGCGGTCGAAGGTGAAATGCTATTCGTCGGTGTTTGAGGGCCACGGGCTCTATTGATTTGTCGATGTGTAGTCTCACCTGTCAGCCCTTCAGACAGCCGATCCCTCGAAACAGATCTGTGTACTCTTCCTGTAAGTTGTCCAACGTTCCTATGTGTATGCTGAATGCAAAGGCTACCAACTTTAACTCTTCCGCTGTGCGGCAGCTGAGTAACATTCCTGTCCCTATTTTAGCAACATATACTTTGGCTTGTGCTGTGACCTCTTCGTGATTGATGTTCGCTGTGAACACTCCTGCCAGTGGGAGCGGCGTGGTTGAGCCAAAAGCGAACACTTGCATGGCTGTGCGGCAAAGGGGTGGTGGTTGTTGCAGTTGATTGAATACCGATTGAGCTAGAATGTTAATGGAGGCCCCCGTATCGATGAGTGCTGTCACTTGTTGTCCCGCTACTTTTACTTTGCATTTCGGGACCCTTTTCCTGACCTGACTGCCGGGTTCTGTGGCGTGTATTACATATACTGTCCCCTCTGGTTCATCGTCATCATCCATGTCAGGAATTACCTCCGGTTGTTGAATGGCTTTCGCCGCCTGACCCATTCGTTGTCTCTCTATCCTTGATTTTGTCGCCGAACGACATACTTTCGCGAAATGATTTAGTTTTTGACAGTTCGAGCACTGTTTTCCTAGTGCCGAGCATTTTCCTTGATGTGGGAATACACCTCCACACATATAGCATTGTCGATGGTTGGTCGCCGACCTTGTTTTGTCTTTTCTTTTCGCGACAGGGCCTGTGTTGATGGTGTTTACCGGCTCCGTTTTGACGGTTTGCGTGAGTACCGCCTCCATGTGTGCTGCTCTCACTCTAGATAGTTCTTTTGATCTACCTATTGTTAGCATGTCCGCCATGGCCATGCCAGGGATTTGTAGAATGTGCTCCCTTAGTTTTGTCGAGTAACATCCTTGAATGAACGGGGCTCTTATTTCATCCTCAGGATCTTGCAGTGTGCATGTGCTGGCCAGTTCCCGCAGTCTTGCGTAGTAGGTGTCTACCGATTCCTCGGCTTGCTGCTTAGCTTGGCAGAGGAGAAAGCGTTCATAATCTGGATTTGCCATAGGTTAAACATAGGCTGTGATTGCCCTTTTTAGAGTTCGATAGTTGAACGGGGGTCCCTCCTCTACTACTGTCTTACTGATTCTATGTATCATTGCTCCCCCCATGTGCAGGAGCATCGGTCTTTGCCTGTCTGGGTCTAGTGCCATTGCTGCGAAGTAGTTTTCTAAACGCTCCACCCATGATTTCCATTTAGCCACCTGAGCTGATGGAGGCCCTTCCATTATAAAGGGTTCTAATGCTGGGAACGTGGCCATGATGCTGTGTTTCAATTTGTCCCTGTTTTGCTCTTTGTCATTCTTGATATATGCTCATCCAGTATATTCCCTCTTTTTTTTTTTTTTCTTTTTGGTCGATGTCCCTGCTCTCCTGTTACTTTTCAAACAAACAAATGTCTGTTACCACGATGTGTGTGCTGATTGTGAGGCACAAATTCTTCCTGATACGTGTTTACTGGGCTCTCATTTCTCTAGGATCACCCTGCTGTAGGATTTGGTTCATGCATCCAGCCTCCCTGCCTTGGAAAACGGGTCACCCCCTCTTGTCTCACCGTAAAGAGCGCCGCCGCGCTCGTGGTATTGGTTGAGTCTCTTTCTCCTTTGTTCATTCGGAGTGCGGCCGCCACGTGGGTTCACTGGCACCGCCTCCGATTTCCAAAAATGAACACTTTAGGCCTGGGCTGGGAGGTGTTTATGCGGGGCCGCACCCTCGCACGCGCCCGTCTGTCGAATGTTGCCGGGTTCATACCGCCACCGCAGCTCCGTCCTGGAATCCGCGAGTCGTGGAGTGACAGCGGTGAGTTCTCCGCCTTGTCGCCAATTTGTTGTGTTCCCTACGTTCAGTAGGGGTCACCAGCCCTGCGCGTTAGCTTAGGGTAAGAGGCCGCGGTCGCGCGTTCAGCGCTGTAAAAGAATACACGCACATCAGTGTTGGTTCCGTTCAATGCCTAATTGGCGCCAACGCCACAGCAACTTTATTAGCTCCACGTCCTGACGTCAGGACTCTACCACCTCGTCCACAAGGTACAGGGTCACCGCTATTTTACTCATAACGATGGTTGTCATTCACCCCCCTGACCGCTGGTACGATTCAGTGCCAAACATAACAATTATCACCTCGCCTCAACGGCAATTTCAACGTGGTCTATAACTCCACATGTCATCCACATTAATCTGACTTCCCACTTTTAGGTTACGTTCTTGCTCTCACAAAGATATGATTAACTTGGTTAAACATTTGACATTGACAGTTTTCTGGAAAAATCACAACATACTACTAATAAATTATTAACCTAATTTCTTCCTTATTATTGTTGTAACCAGTTGATTAAAATCACATATAAAGCAAAAGCTCAGTCAACCTGTAACTCACAACACAGTGTTCCCAAGAATAAAACTTATATAAGATTTAAGGAAACAATCTAAGGCTGAGTATGAGGTGTACAGTACTGGCGAGTGATAAATTAGCATGCCAATTTATAGTTACTGTGCTGTAAATCCACCAGTACCATGTAATTTAAAGTTAAGCCCCATGGAATGGGAAGCAACCATGCAGGCCGGATTTACCAGTCGTAAAACCATGCATTTCCAATTCATTGGGCTTCAGTGCATTTATCAGCACCTTTGAACAAGTGGCAAATGTATGCTGCAGCCACTGCGTGGGGTGAGGGTGGAGGGAAGGAAGTGTGGGGGAGGGGAAGGGAAAGCTAAGGTGGGATCACTGGATATCTCTCCTTCGCTGGAAAAAAAACCAAATGGTAATAGGCTTGGCTAGTGCTGTCACCAAAGCCTTGTGCAAATATTCTGTGTGGAATTACCACCCGGTCAAGCCCTATGTTGCAACACCCAGGAAAGTCGAATGCAGAAACGCCAGCCAACTTAAAATCAGATGAAGCAGGATTTCATATGGTAATTTGCCTCTGCCTGACTCATTAACAGGGCCCTAATGTTGGGCTGGCATGAAAAAATAGCAAATGTCATGCATAATAGAAATAATATCTTCATGAAAAACGTCTAAGCAAACTGTGACCCAAGCATTTACAGGAAGCCTCTGCTTGAGAAGACATTCACTTTGTCCTTGAAAGGTGTATCTGCAATGAACCAAGTGAGTAACCTTCATACACCTCACACCCTACAAATGATCATCACCCTCATATGATTTGTTAAGCACTTAGGGATTCCGGGTACACATGGTCCACATGCAAGGGGAAGGGTCACAAAAATATTCTAGAAAATAAAAGTAAATACGTTTAAGAGTTCCTTTCTAGCAGACATGAGTGGTTTTCCTAGTTGTAACTGATCATGAAGATGATGATGTAGAATACTTCATATCTAGCTTGTCTTGGTGGCAAAAACGACCCCATCTGTTCTGGATCGATTTACTTTTGGGTACCATCAGCTCTGTATCGATTTACTTTTGTCCTTCTCCTGTGGTACAAGGTAGTACAATCTTTTAGGTATACCCACACCTGCACAGGCGACATGTGCATTGACCTTGGAGTAGGAGTAATGTGTTCTAGATAGAGGATTTGGGTGACTGCTCTTACTGCTGAATTTTATATCACCTGCAGCTTGGGTACATTTCCTTTTTTGATTTCTCAATTATTAGGACACTTTATTAGTCATGTTTCACTCACGCAATCGTTCTTGCAATCTTTGCTCGATTTAGCTCATCTAAAAATATTCAAGTTCAGATTGTTAGCTTCATAAGGTATAAAAGGTGGTATGGGAAGCAGTTTAATAAAAACGTCTCAGCCATCAACAGCCATCAAGTGTGAAGACACCAAACCACAGCATTCCATTGACAACTCTAAATTCTGTGGTAGACTGCAAACAATACAGAACAGTACAAGAGAGAAATATCATATTTCTCCCTCATTTAAAATGTAACAAACAAATCAAAAGAGAAATAAAGCAAATACAAAAGAAACTAACTAAACACAGGTTTGGACTTTAAATAAGTAACACCTGCGTTTAAAGAGATCTTTTACTTGCATAGTCATCAATATAAAATGGACGTTTGTGCAATCTGAAACTTTCCTCGCCACACTGTTACTGTTAGTAGCACAGGTAGTATTGACATTGTGAATAGGTTTGTACTTTTATTTGTACCCACTGCCGGTGCTCTAGTGGGGTTTGAGTCATGTATCACAACACAATCCTTGTCCCAGATTCCTCCATCATCAGTATTAAAAGCATTTTAAATGTCTTCACCACATACTGAGCCATTATGAAGTTGGACCACTGTGCAAACCCCACTGGCACCCTAATCTTGACCCAATTACCCACATGGACAAACTCTTCCTTTTGTCAAAATGCACCAGTATCTTGAACTGTAATTCAACTGTAATGTTTACATTTACCCACCTCATAGCCCAACTCATGCACCTTGGGCATAGAATGGTACTGGGAGAACTTCCCTTCTAAAATTCGAAGGAAGAATGAGAAAACATGCAGCATGCTGTTATTCTTTGTTGTAAAACCTTTCTCCAATCCGAACTATTTACATTGGCTAATTGAATACTCTCTTTCAAAGTTTTATTAGTAAATGGAACTCCTTCTGTGCTATGTGCCACAGGTTTTAAAATATGTTTTGTATTTCACCCATACAAAACTTGTTGGCCGTTACGTGACAGAATTGATTTCGGGAAAACTCTCCCACCTTAAATATTTTTTCAAAACACTTGGGCCCATAATTATACTTTTTGACGCAAACTAGTGCCGGTGCTGGTTTGCGTGAAAAAATTTACCGCCGGCTAACACCATTCCTACGCACCATGTGGGCCCCTTATTTAAGGATTGACGTTAGCCGGCACTGCGGGCTGGTCAGAGTAAAACAAAAATGACTCAAACCAGGCAGCACAGGCGTAGGGGAAAATGGGGGTTGTGCATCAAAAAATGGTGCAAGTCAGGTTTGAGTAAAAAACCATGTCTCAAACCGGACTTGCGCCATTTTTTGACGCACAACCCCCTTTGAAATGACTCCTGTCTTAGCAAAGACAGGAATCATGCCCCTTTGCCCAATGGCCATGCCCAGGGGACGTCTGTCCCCTAGGCATGGCCATTGGGCACAGTGGCATGTAGGGGGGGCCCAAATTAGGCCCCCCATGACACTTTAAAAAAATAAAAAAATAATACTTATCTCAACTTACCTGTACTTACCTGGGATGGGTCCCCCCATCCATGGGTGTCCTCCTGGGGTGGGCGAGGGTGGCAGGGGGTGTCCATGGGGGCAGGGAAGGGCACCTCTGGTTCTTCCATGCTTCACAGGTCCCTTAACACCTGCCATCACCCAGGCGTTAAAAAACGGCGCACATCAGGCTGTGTGCCGTTTTTTAAGGCCCGTCACCCTCCTGTGCGGCAAAATGACGCAGGAGTATAAATAAGGCGCACAGGCCTTAAAGTCAATTTTTGGATGGGAACACCTACCTTGCATGTCATTAGCGCAAGACGGTTTTCCGCATCCCAAAAATGACGCATACGGAGGTTTTCTGACGCCCGCGGGGTCGGGCTTCATAGTTTAAATATGGGGCAAGGTTTGCGCTGATTGTGCGTCAAAATGTTTGACGCACATTCGGCGCAAACAGAGTATAAATATGCCCCTTGGTCACCCCTGAAGATGGATAATTTTGCACACAAGCAACTTGTGATCCATTACAATAAGTAAGTAAGATGTTTGGTGTTCTCTCCTTAAAGGTCCCACAATATCAATGGCAACTTCATCAGAAGGATCTTTGGAGAGTTTTCTGCATAACAGCGGAACCTACATGGCGATCAAACGTTTGTTGCTATTATTGCATTCAAAACATATTCTGACAGTGTGTTCCACTTCTGTATCCAGTCACACAAGTAAAACTGGCCTACAACCTTTCTTTGCCCTTAACTATAGCCATGTACCCTTTATAAGCTGACACCATCATTTTACACCTCAGGCTCTCTGGAGGTACCAACCTTGTTCCTCTTAACAACGTGCATCTGTAAAAAGAAAGTTCATTCTTTACCATGAACCAAGATTTGTCTAACAACCCAATTTCATTTGATGATACAGCACCCATCAATTTTGTACCAAGAAGATTCTTTCCCAATCCACCTTTTTCAGTGCTTCTCAGCTACTGCACCAACGGTGACTTCATACAAATTTAAATATTCTTCAGCATAATCATCTTGTCTTCATCTTTGTCAGAATTAATCAATCATGATGGACAATCCACAAATATATTTATTACACCAGGAATGCATTCAACAAATAAATTAAATCTGTGCAGAAAGGTAACCCACCTCCTTATTCTCATAGAGACAGAGGGCCTTATTATGAGTTGTGCAGTCCGTGCACCATTGGCTTGGCAGTCAAACCACTGAAATGCAAGTCATGTGGGCCTATGGAGCAAAGACTGCTGTGCTCCCTCTGGCACCGCCAGACAGCACAGACTTCCACAGTCACGAGGCTGCACAACCAGGCCAGCGGAGCCTGTGTTTCCTCCGGACACATTATGATGTTGCACACCGCTAATGTGACTGTGACAGTCCAACCACCACATCTCAGCAGGCGGAAAAGGAGAGTTTAAAGGGAGCAACTCACCTGCAGGCAGCCTTACACATCCGGTGCCGCCATGGAGCTCTGTCATGGACCAACCATAAATATGCGCACCTATCTGTGTCATTAATTTCAATGACTGATTGTTGCGCCGTGATCCACATGAGATGAGGTCACGGTACAGTTACCAAGTATGCTTGTCATTGTGTACACAGTCGGAGCCATTTACAAAGGACACATTCACAGCTATCAAACGCCCACTTGGGCAGGTCACACACACTGCACTGCAACACTACACAAAAACACACATCTGCACATCTAAGGCACAGGAACAGTGAAGTGTGCAGAACATTGTGTCACACAACACCAACAACACAGCAACCTCACATCTACAAAAACAACTGACACTCTCACATTTCACATATGCCATGGACTGTTGTGAGATTCAAAACACATAAATATGGATGTGTTGTGGAACCTAAACACCACTCCCAAAAAACATCTCTCTTATGGACCCACACGTCACCCACATTGCAACACAATGGGAGGACAATGGGATGCACAATAGTCAGAGACAAAAATATCCTAAGCTCACTTTGCAAACATTACCTGCACAATAAGGATGGGGACATCAGGAGCACTCAGGGAAGGATGCTGCTTTGGGGCGCATATCACTTTGTACGTGCCCCTAAAACAACATTTACACAGGAACTGGACCTTAATGTATCTCAGGGACAAACAATTCTAGAGCCAAGTGACATGCCTATCTGCAGAATCTGGAAGTAAAAGCCAAGAAAGCAAATACAACAGCAGCTGTATGGGACATCCATCTAGATGAAGTAGCTGCAAGGTGCACACAGTAAAATGGATACATGCACAGTAAAATGCAAACAAAGGTAGCACAATTAAACACCCTCCATATCTGCACAAACAAAAGTCAAGCTGCCACACAGGAGACCAATAAACAATCCATGTCAGTGGGCCAAGTCTAACACCATACATGCTGGCATTGGACAATACAAGATTAAATACTTAACATGCCAAACAGGACACAATGCAATGACACCACAATTGCATTAAAAAACACATATCCATAAAGTCAACATCTACCTTTTTTTGGGGATGATACCAGCACTGCCCACAAAGTCAGATGTTCATAACAATAACAAATGGATCAGCAGTCAGGCAGTCAGCAGTCAGACTGAACCACACACAACTGTAGGCAGACAGCACAAGTTAAACCAAACCAAAACAAAATGATGGACGAACTGTTGAAACTTTTCAAACACTCACCCACAGTCACAGATCTGAGTTGAATCCATCATTATTTTGCTCACTACATCACCCCAGTTTGGACCCAGCCATATGAAAATCAGTCTTGACCTTGCTCCCTATGGGAACAGTCCAGCCCAAACTGCCAAGCCAGGTCATCCCTGGACCAGAACCAAGCATCCTGGGACTGGTTTCCGGGTATCACCCGTCAACAGCCAGGCTAGCATGAATCTAGTGATGCAGCTAGCAAGGGACCCATGTCTGGGCATACCCTTGCCAGTTAGATCACAGATAGCAAAATCAAAATAAAATGATGGACGGAGTGTTTAAACTTTTCAAGCACTCAACCCAAGTCACAGATCTGGGTTTAATCCATTATAATTTTGCTTGCCACATCACCCCAGTTTGGACCCTGCCATAGGCAAATCAGTCTTGACCCTGTTCCTATGGGAACAGTTCAGCACCAACTTCCAAGCCAGATCCTCCCTGGATCAGAAACAAGCATCATGAGACCAGTTATAGGGTATCACCACTCATCAGCCAGGCTAACTTGAACCCAGCGGCACAGTGAGCAAGGGACCCACATCTGGGTATACCCTTAGGCACATATAGCAAAACAAAAATAAAATGATCGATGGGGGGCTGAAACTTTTCAAACACTCACCCCAAGTCACAGATCTGGGTTTAATCCATGGTTATTTTGCTTGCCATGTCACCCTAGTTCACACAAGTTACTCTGGAACAACATAAAGGTAGAAAGGGAATTGCAGGGAAAATCTATACCCCAAAAAAACAAATATTTACGTTTTAATAGCAAAATGCTTAATAGCAAAGGCCATTGGTCTGTCCATCAGGTAGTCATTGCACAGTACTGTGCCCACACTTGACTGCCAGGGAACCTCCACAGGAAGGGGCATCAAGTGGGCAGTTTCCTAGAAGATGTTGGCTTCTTCTTTGGGGATGGGCCTGGGTGCTCCAAGGGGGTGCAGGTGTGACAGAGGAGGACTTGGATGTGAAATGGATGGGTTAGGATGCCATTAGGGCCGCTTGGGATTAGGATGGGGGTGGAGGGAACAGGGGAAAGGGCAAGGTCAAAAAGAAAACTCTCCTTTGGAACACAGGGATGGTCATCAGAAGGGGTTGGAGGTTGAGGGAGTGGTTGTTTGGTGTGTGGGTGTTGATGTCTTGGGTGTGTACATGTGTGAGCTATGTTTATGTTTGTGTGGTGTCTGTTACATGTGTAAGTGTGGGTGTTTGCATGTCTTGGGGGCTGTGAGGTGGTCGTGGTGGGTGATGTGGGAGTGGTGGATGTGTGTGTCTGTAGGGTGGTGTCTATTTGTATGCTGGTAGTAGTGGATATTTGTGTGTCTGTTGCGGTAGTGTCTACAGGTATGATGGATGTGGTCGATGTCTGTGTGACTGTTGGAGTGGCGTCTGTGGGAATGGTGGGTGTGGTGGATGTCTGTGTGTCTGTTAGGGTGGTATCTGCCAGTATGGTGGATGTGTCACTGCCTGTTGTGGTGGTGCCTGTGGGTATGCTTGATGTGGTGTGTGGGTTGGTGGGAGTGGTGGGGGTGTTTGCTGAAGTGGTGTCTGATGTTGTGTGTGTGGGTGTATTTTGAGTGCAGGTGTGTCTATTGGTGTTTGTGTTTATGTGTGCTGCTTGTATATGTTCAGGTGGGTGCGTGCGGATGAGTCTGTGTGCTTGGGATAGGTAGGGGAATGGGGGATTTGGATTGGGAAAAGGGAGGTTGGGGGGCAGAATGGGGTGGTGACTGGCTGCCAATAGTGAGGAAGCTAGGGCCTGAAAAAATCTCTGTAGGTCAGACATGGCACTATGAATGCCTTCCAGGAAAGCAATGGTCTGCTGGAGTTTACAGGCCAACCCCTGGATGGCATTCACAATGGCAGTCCGACCCACAGAAATGTTCCTCAGGAGGGCAATAGCCTCCTCACTCAGGGCAGTAGGGGTATGTTAGAAATGGGGTCTTTGGTTGACAGTCAGGTTACCCCCTGTTCAAGCAAGGACCCTCACTCTAGTCAGGGTAAAAGAGAATCACCCTCAGCTAACCCCTGCTTACCCCCTTGGTAGCTTGGCAGAGCAGTAGGCTTAACTTCAGAGTGCTAGGTGTAAAGTATTTGTACCAACACACACAGTAACTTCATGTAAACACTACAAAATGACAACACCAGTTTAGAACAATAGGAAATATTTATTTAAACAAAACAAGACCAAAACGACAAAAATCCGACCTACACAAGTCAAGTTATGAATTTTTAAAGATTAAACTCAAAAATAGCGCTTAGAAACAAAAATGCTTCGATGAGATGTTAACACGGCGTCGTGACGGAGTCATTCCCAACAAGCCGACAGCAGCGGCGCCGGTCACGGAGTCGTGTAGACCCCCAAGTACAGTACCTTTGGTGAAGAGTGAAAACAAGCCGATGCGTGAAGTCGGGAATCGCGGCGTCTGTGCGAAAAGTTGAATCCGTGCACTTCGAGAGGCGTCGGTCACAACGTGGTGCGGCGACTTCCACGGAGTCGTGGACTTCAGCGGGGCTGCTGCGGCATCGGGCCTGCGAAGAGCGTCGCGTTCCAGCGAAGGTCACGGCGTCAGGTGCAGGCGGCGATCCCGGATTCAGCAGCGGCATCGGTCCGAAGTCGTCCGAAGTCGATTTCCTTGGATTCCACCAGCTTTCCTTTCAAGGGCCCAGGGACTGGATAGGGCACCACTTGTCGGGGCAGGAGTCTCTCCAGAGACTCCAGGTGCTGGCAGAGAGAAGTCTTTGCTGTCCCTGAGACTTCAAACAACAGGAGGCAAGCTCTAACTCAAGCCCTTGGAGATTTCTTCACAAGATGGAAGGCACACAAAGTCCAGTCTTTGCCCTCTTACTCTGGCAGAAGCAGCACTGCAGGAAAGCCTCACAAAGCACAGTCACAGGCAGGGCAGCACTTCTTCCTCAGCTATCAGCTCTTCTCCAGGCAGAGGTTCCTCTTGGTTCCAGGAGTGTTTCTAAAGTCTGTAGCTTTGGGTGCCCTTCTTATACCCATTTTAGTCTTTGAAGTCACCTTTCTTCAAAGGGGACTCACACCTACTTGTGAAATCCTGCCTTGCCTAGGCAAGGCCTCAGACACACACCAGTGGGTTGGAGCCGGCATTGTCAGAGACAGGCACAGTCCTTTCAGATGAGAGTGACCACTCCACCCCTCCCTCCTAGCAGAGATATCTAATCAGGAAATGCAGGTTACACCCCAGCCCCCTTTGTGTCACTGTCTAGTGCGAGGTGAAAAACAACCCAACTGTCAAACTGACCCAGACAGGGAATCCACAAACAAGGCAGAGTCACAAAATGGTTTAAGCAAGAAAATGCTCACTTTCTAAAAGTGGCATTTTCAAACGCACAATCTCAAAATCAACTTTACTAAAAGATGTATTTTTAAATTGTGAGTTCAGGGACCTCAAACTCCACATGTCCATCTACTCTCTAGGGGAATCTACGCTTTAATCATATTTAAAGGTAGCCCCCGTATTATCCTATGAGAGAGACAGGCCTTGCAACAGTGAAAAACGAAGTTGGCAGTATTTCACTGTCAGGACATATAAACCACATTACTATATGTCGTACATTATCCATACACTGCACCCTGCCCTTGGGGCTACCTAGGGCCTACCTTAGGGGTGCCTTACATGTAAGAAAAGGGAAGGTTTAGGCCTGGCAAGTGGGTATACTTGCCAAGTCGAATTTACAGTTAAAACTGCGCAAACAGACACTGCAATGGCAGGTCTAAGACATGATTACAGAGCTACTTATGTGGGTGGCACAACCAGTGCTGCAGGCCCGCTAGTAGCATTTGATTTACAGGCCCTGGCACCTCTAGTGCACTTTACTAGGGACTTACTAGTAAACCAAATATGCCAATCATGGATAAACTAATCAACAATAGAATTTACAGAGAGAGCATATGCACTTTAGCACTGGTTAGCTGTGGTAAAGTGCTCAGAGTTCAAAAGCCAACAGCAACAGGTCAGAAAAATAGGAGGCAAAAAGATTGGGGATGACCCTGAATAAGCAAAAAAGTCCAACAGGGTAGCAGGGGCTGGAGCGGAGGTGCCTGCAGCAAAGGAGGCTCCCATCCTCTTGGGTGAGCAGAAAGGGCCAACTGGGTGGGGACTAAACAGGGAAGGTGGTGATAGAACAAGGGGTGGAGGACAAAGATGGTACAGGAGTATGTCCTGATGGGTCCACTATTACTAGGGAGTGGTCACTACAGGAAGAATTGAATGATGAGGCTGAAGACCCCGTCTCCTCCAAGGCACTCCCCTTACCCTCGTGGCCACTGGGTCCCTATGTTTCGGTATTGTCTTGACTGGAGATACCTTGGCCAGATGCTTCCCCACTTGGCTGTGCTCTGTCTTCTTCACTTGCCTGGTCTGATGCTGAAAATACAAAGAGAAAAAGGGTCACCACATGTTCCTGATCACACTAAAACAACAACAGTTATTAGCAAATATTACCATCAGGTCAAGCAGGCCGCAGCAACAAACTCTACCAAAGTGGCCCCTACATGCACCATACCTATGTATGCATGCCATATGAACTGTCAACAGTTGCCCACAGGAAAATCAGGATCTCAGACAGACAGCTACAATTTCATGGCTGAAGTTGGGTAATCACAGTAACAGTTGAACAAGTAGGAGACCACATTACCTTCAATGCATTGCCTCATGGAATATACCTCAGCTACTTGCTGTCATACAATAGTAGCCCGATGTCATGATCATTCCCACAGATCCCACACAAGATCATGCAGACATTTATTTGTCACGTGTACAATAACATAACAATTTTAAATGATGTACCCAGAACATGCAATTTTGCTGACAACAGTACAGTAGCCTGAAGAAGGTGACATGGAATTACTCATATAACACTTGAAACATATAAACAATACACAATTCGTCGCATGAAATGTGTCCCAATCGATTCTTGCTCTGATATGCCTTACATTTGGCATGCAAATGCACACTATAGGCATCATGTGCAAATTGACAGGGAAATATGTCTCTAAAATCCACTGACATATTGAATCAGCAAGCCCCAGGCAAATCACCATTAATGTCTGGCACCCCTTACAATTACATACACTGATTGCATCAGTAGATGCCATTAGTCCTTTATGTGGTGGAGAAGCCCAGAGATTTACAAGTACCAGTATAAGGCCATCAACATGTTGCCCAATGGGAAGCTACATCACTGTCTCCATTTTGGTTGAGCAAACCTAGATGTCTGTGGATGAATGGTTGTACCCAACCACATGTGATTTCAACATAACTGCAGGTCACTCCATGTTGCATGCCAACAGTCAGGTGACAAACCTTCCCCATTACAGATGTGCAGGGCACTTTGCCACATGATGCCACAACAATGGCATGGCAATGTACATTCTGGCTAAAACATATTTTCATACATGTCTTGTCCCTCATTGCTACTGCAGTTTTACAAGACAAATGAAATGCAATGATGGGTGAAAGTATATGTGAGTCAAGAATCAATGGTGACACACTCCTCTCTGTGGCACCACATGAAATGTACTCTTATTGCAAATGTCCTATTCCACACACAGGTTGGCATGCACATATATGTAAGGGAATACAGGAATCATCCCATGCATTAAACAGCAGCATACAGATTTTTGTCAAAAGAGAAAGGGACACATGCTAACATGTAGGCACAAGGAATGTTGGCAACAGTGACTGCACACAAATCATGTCCATGCAAATTCTCCATTTACCAAGGGAAAGTATTGATCTGAAGCTGCACCCAAAGAACAATGCATGCTCTGTCACAAGTATGATGGCCATCTTCACATTACAGGCTGTACAAAGGCACAAGTACCTGTAACACGCTGAAGACAAGTAGCCTCTGGGTGGCAGATGCCAATATACTCAATTGACCAGATACATGGCTGAGGACAGTGATCCATCACATCCTTTCATTTGGCCTGTTACATTGAGGAGTAGTAGTCTGTTACACCCACTACAACAAACAGTACTTCATTGATCAATGTATACAGACATATGTTGTCCCTGGAGAGC
This sequence comes from Pleurodeles waltl, assembly GCF_031143425.1. NCBI lineage: Eukaryota > Metazoa > Chordata > Amphibia > Caudata > Salamandridae > Pleurodeles > Pleurodeles waltl. Next base: position 556,991,854 of record NC_090436.1, read on the forward strand.
AAATTGTTTGTGGATTGAACAAAGTTGTTTTCCACGTCTCTGGGCCAATAGGCAAGGCACATCAGTGTGCACCACCTGAGTTATCTAAACAAACAGTCACTCATCTCCTGTGTCACATGTGGCTCATACTTAATCATCAGGGGGAGATGTCAGAACCTAACAAATTAACCTGGCAATGTGATAGATAGGAATTTGCCCTGTACTCACCCCTTGTGGCTGCTGTGCTCCCCTCAAATGCCTATCAAGGTGCGGGTATGCCACTGCCAGGATGTGTGGCATTAGAGGGGTCATGGTCTGACAAGCGCCCCTCACACATTTGGAGGGGAGCCCCAGCTGGACCTCAGTGATCGTCTGGGTCCAGCATCTCAGGTCCTCCGACCTCTTGACAGTGTGCGCTCAGCCAGCTGTGGACCCCCAGGATCCTCACCTTCCGAGCGATGACTCTCCATATCTCCTTCATGTGATGGACATTAACCTGCATGGATGCAAGAGACAACTCAAGAAATTACAATCACAAATGTTAGCATAGATGGTTGAGACACAAACATGTCAGAAACACCAAGCTAGAAATGTCCAATTGTTTAACACACCACATGTTTAAAGCATACAAGCTAAGTACAAGGACATGAACACTGAGATATATATCCATCTGCAGACTAACCCAGCACTGTGCTCCGGGCCTGCAATGACTAGGTAGCTACTGACATCAGGTAGCCAATGTTCTAGCAACATGTACTGTGATGTGAGCCACAACGAAACACTACTCACCAATGTGGCTTCTAAAGGGTAAACTCCTGAAGTCTGAATAGACAAACACATTCACACTCTGTGAGATTGACTCACTGCATACAGTCCCTCCAGGCAACTGCTTTAGCACAGATTTCACCCTTACACTTGAGTGACAATGAATGGGATGGGATTGTGGATTCAGAAAGTGTATTCCTTGTGCATGTGTGGTCACGCGGCCTACCAAATGCATACTCATGCCACTTCAGGGGATGGATTCCATGGTATGCACGTGTACCACAGATTAGTCCTTAGGACATATGTGTCAATCCCACAGAAATGACATCCAACATACAAAGGTATGGATTGTGCACTTTCTGCTACCTGACCAAGCTACAGACACATATTGTGGGCTCCCAGGAATTAACACACTGTCTGCACTGTGAGTCTATCTTCAGTGCAATAAGCCTGTACAGAACAAATATGAGTTCTGTGAAGGTGACAAAAGAGCTGTGGGAGTAAGGCACCGGTCATGAGTCAAAAACACACATTGACAATGATGCATAATGCAAATATGGACTACTTCTGGGATATACATCAGTACCCCTTCCTAATTTAGTCCATGGACTGAGGCATTCAGGGCAAGAGCATCATATTGTCTACATGCCTGGACCAACTGATGTACAGGGAGTGGGCACAGTGCCACAGATTTATAGCCACAGTGACTGTACACCAGCCTGGACTATGTCCTATATTGGGAGATACATTTAACAGGCCCTGGTCTCTGCAGGCTGAGCATACAGAACCTACATGTCACTCCATTTCTATCACTTCCATGCATGACAGTAAATCATGTGGCCATCAACAATTTGGCATGTGGTATTTGTGGCAACCTGAAAGGCAGAGTGAGTCAGGATATGCCTTCCAGACTACAGTATGCCAAGGCCAGATTTGGATTGAAAGATCTGTGGTACTATACACATTGCTGACAAAATACTCAAATGACTCAGAAAAGATTCATACCCTGTTTGTCCTGTCATGCACATGCATGTTGTCTAACATTTACAACCATTGTAAAGAAAGAAATGGCAGTAGATGTAAGTAAAGGCTCTTTGCCTACTTCTGTGCATCCAACACAAGGAGGATCTAGGGCTCCAAAAAACTCACACAATACAATGTGGTTGAACTTAACATATAGTACTGGCCGCCAATACCTGTGCAATGTACATCCCATAGATGCTACACAGACTGCAACAGCAGGCACACAAGAAGTCTAACTGGTACACAGGGGCACATTGTATCCTCTGAGGAGGGAAAGGATGGTGTTGAACAGTGTCATTTGTGCCTCTGAGATTCTTACCTGCTCATCTGGTAAGCCATAGAGCTGTTCATACAGGGGTAGGACCTCATCAACAAGCCTCTCGGGCTCCTCTGGAGAGATGGCAGGGGCCATATCACCTGCTGGCCGTGCCACGATTGCTCCCAGAGGTGGCACACAGCAGCTCAGGTAGTGGAGGTGTTGCTGGCAGCAGAATTACGAGTCAAGTGAGTAAATGTGCACAACATGGCTGTCACATCTGAGACGTATGCAGTCGTCACTGCCAGCGGATACAGCCATTGGACCGCGACCACCAAAGGCAACAAAATTACCCTATGGCTGTGTCTGCTGCAGTTGCAACTGCCTACAGCAAATGCAACTACTCCAAGGAAGCCGCTTCAATGAAGCCCATGGAAGAACATGGCATCCAGTGGAGCAGGCTTCTGGGCTCCTGAAGGCCAGATACTGCTGTCTGGACAGGACTGGTGAAGCCCTCCTCTACTCACCCACACTACTACTCACACAGATCACTGTGGCATACTACATGCTCCACAACATTATCCTGAGGAGGAATATCCTGTACATCCCAGATGAGGGGTAGCCTGCAGTACCACCGGGTGTAACTCTTGAAATGCCAAGTGAGGATAACAGTGGTGAAGAGGATGGAGCTGATCTGCAGGAAAATCTCATTAAAAGCTACTTTGAATGGGTCTAAGTATGTCATGTTATGTAATGACTGCGACTGTACAATGAACTGTAGATGTGAGAATGAGTTGAGCATTTTAGAAACAGCTAGGGAGCTAATACTCTACAATATTCAGTCAAAGGCTGCTTAATGAGATTTTTAGCACATCCCCACACTGATGATGTTGCTTTGTTTGTTTCCTTGCAATGTACATTGTTTTCCAGTTTCTTGCCACATGCCATGTCATAGGGATGGTGTCAAGCCTATTCACCTTGTTTTGTTCTTTGTACCAGTACCTTCACTCTGACATCTTCATGTAGGCTTTTCAGAGTTGTGACATTGGCAGGTATTTGATGCTGTTCTGACATACAAAGTGGACATGGATTGTTCCAAGTAATATAGGTCACAGTGTTTGGTTGTATGAGACCTGTACGACGAGAGTTTGCACAATGTTTAGGTGGAGGTACAGAAGTGGGCACTGCACTTGTCTGATGTGTTGTGGTGGGCCTGATGCATTATGTGTGTCATCATGTGGTCATAAAACATATAGGCCCTCATTATGACACTGGTGGTAAATCCCACTTACTGCCATGCTGAATGCCGCCAACATACCACCACCGCAGCGGATTACTGCCACCCATATTATGATCCACACATAGCAATTCGTCACGATACAGCCATACACACAAGTCCGCCAGCCCAAAGGTCAGTGATAAACTGTTGGTACCAAAACCCACACCGTTACGCCAACAGAACTACTCCCACAGCATTATGACCCATGAATCATACCGGCGGACATTCATTGGTGCTAAACCATTGGTGGTACATACCACTGCGCTCAAACACAACCTAACAAACCAAGACCACATTGGACAATTCAAACTACACACACCTGACACACATACACACTCCACACCCACACACCACTATAAAACACGCACACACATTACCCACAACCCTTTACCACTACAAACAAGTGCCAGAAGAGAGATAGCAAAACCACAGACAAGACCACAGACACACACCGCCATCACGTATACACCATCCCTGTACCCCACATCACACACCACACAGCACCCCACACACCCTAATCCACACCACTCACAATACTCCCATGGCACCACAACGCCACCCCAGGTTCTCTGAGGAGGAGCTAAGGGTCATGGTGGAGGAAATCATTCGGGTAGAGCCCCAGCTATTCGGATCACAGGTCCAGCAGACGTCCATTGCAAGGAAGATGGAGCTATGGCGGATAATCGTGGACAGGGTCAACGCCGTGGGACAGCACCCCAGAACAAGGGATGACATCTGGAAGAAGTGGAATGACTTACGAGGGAAGGCACGTTCCACAGCAGCAAGACACCAAATTGCTGTACAGAGGACTGGCGGTGGACCCCCACCTCCTCCCCCACAACTAACAACATGGAAGGAGCAAATTTCTATTACTATTACCCCCCCACCTGCATGCCATCACAAACCCCCACCCTTATCCTCATTCTCATCAGTCCACACTTCACACACACCCCACCATCACAACCCACTCATCCCAATACCAAGCCTTGCAAGCAACATCAATGCATGGACATCCCTCACAGACCTGCATGGACACCCATCACTAAACCATGCACATTAGAGAGAATCACCCAGCCCACAAAATCACTACTCACACAAGGCAAACCTGCCACAGCAATAACAACCATACAGGGCAACACACCCAGGCACAAGATGACACACACAGAAACAATAACACTGCATTTACATCCCCACAGGTCCCCACCCAATGTCACCGGAGAGGAGGTGCCAGCAACTTCCAGTCCACCCCAGAAGAGGCCCACAGTGATGACAGCAGTTCTGGAAGCCTGGATCTGGATGACCAACTGGCCCATCAGGGATCTCCGGACAGTCGGTAACCCAGGCACAGTCCCATACCACCACAGAGCCTCCCCCCTCAGGAAACACCACCACAGTACCCACCCAGCGGGCCCATACCTCTGTCCCCAGGACACCTCAATCAGCAGTGTGTCCACCACTACAGGGACCCCAGGCCATCTCACAAACACAGCACGATCAGGGACCTGTGGTCAGTGGCAGTGGGCACACGGTTCAGGGGACAGAGGCACAGTACAACAGGGAAGCTGGGAGGACTGCTGTGTGACAGGGGGAGGACAGGCCCAGGGAACCGACTCTCCAGGAGGCACTCACCAACATCCTGGGAGCATACCACCTTCCCAGGAGACGATGGGTCAGATACTGGACAAGTTGCAGGAGACCCAGCGGCTGTAGGAGGGACAGTACCTGAGGATCAAGGAAGACTTGAAGAACATTAACACCACCCTGGTCACCATTGCAGGGGTGCTGGCAGACATGGCCAACACCATGAGGGAGGCAGTGGCACAACACTGGGCCCCTGACACTAGCCAAACCGATGAACAGCCTTCCACCTCCGCTGCCACTAGTGGACAGGAGGCCACACCACAGGAACAACAGGCCACCAGCACCCCACCCCCTGCAGAAGGAGAACCACCCCGCAAATGGTCCCTGCGATCCAGGCAGAAGCCAGAAACTATTGACAAGCCCCCCGTCAGGAAATAAGACTCTCCTGGTTGTCACCCTTGCGTCCTACTCTGTCACCCTGTCCACTTTGACCTGCCATTGCTCCTCTTCTTATGCCGCCTTGGACAATGCACCTGTGATACAAATAGACTGGACTCGCTCCTGGACTTTCTTCCATCATCCCCACAGCCCATTGCACATCCCCCTCTAATCATTATCACTTAAATAAACACCATTTGAATAAGTACAAGTGTGGAGTCTGTCAAATCATTTAACCATGTATTCATTTAACAAGGTTTAAACTGCAATATAACTGTACAGTATTGTATACATAGGAATGACTTGTAGCTGGCTGCAGTCAACACACCAGGAGTGATAGTAGGTCTCAAATATCTGAAAATAGAGATGCCAAAGGGTACAGTAAGTGGCCATAGAAGTTGGAAATTCAGCCTGCCAGTGACAATGTCATATACAAAACTGTCAATGTAAAGTGAAATTTCAGTATCTTACCTGTGTCTCATTGGAAGTACTGTCTTATAATAGCACTTCTGTTGTCCTCATCCTCATCCTCTGCCTCCTCATCTTCACTGTCCACAGGGTCCACTTCTGCCACATGCCCATCTCCAGCCTAATCCTCCTGCCGAAAAGGCACCTGGCGACGTAAGACAAGGTTGTGCAACATACAGCATACCACGATATTGTGGCACACCTTCTTGGGTGAGTAGTACAGGGATCCACCTGTTAGATGGAGGCAACGAAACCTGGCCTTCAGGAGGCCGAATGTCCTTTCCATTATTCTTCTTGTTCGCCCATGTGCCTCATTGTAACTTTCCTCTGCCCTTGTCCTGGGATTCCTCACAGGGGTCAGTAGCCATGAGAGGTTGGGGTAACCAGATTCACCTGCAAATATTGAGGGACAACTGTTTGACACACACTAACCCTTAGGGCCCACACCATACCCACATACCAACAAATGCTGAGTGGGAACCAGCGCTCACCTATTAGCCACACCCTGTGCCTCTGGAATTGAGCCATCACATATGGGATGCTGCTATTCCTCAGGATAAAGGCATCATGCACAGACCCAGGATACTTTGCATTGACCTGGGAGATGTACTGGTCCACCAGGCACACTATCTGCACATTCATGGAGTGAAAGCTCTTTTGATTTCTGAACACCTGTTCATTTCTCCGGTGGGGACAAATGCAATATGTGTACCCTCAATCACCCCAATAATGTTGGGGATATGTCCCATAGCATAAAAATCAGCTTTCACTGTGGCCAAATCCTCCACCTGGGGGAATACGATGTAGCTGCGCATTTGTTTAATCAGGGCAGACAATACTCTGGTCAGCACTATTGAGAACATTGGCTGAGACATTCCTGCTGCCAAGCATTTCACTTGGAAGGAGCCACTTGGCAGGAAATGGAGCACAGATAGGACTTGCACAAGGGGGGGATCCCGGTGGGCTGACGGATAGCAGATATCAGGTCAGGTTCCAATTTGGCACACAGCTCTGTGATTGTGGCCCTGTCCAGCCTATAGGTGAGAATAATGTGCCTGTCCTCCATTGTTTCCAAGTCCACCAGGGGCCTGTACACGGGGGGGTGTCTCCATCTCCTATTTATCCACAGCGGTTGCAATTTAACGGTGAGTAGCCGGACAGTGTTCCATATTTCCAAACACTATACTGCATTGCATGTTGTGACTGTAACACAATATTGTTATATAGGCCCAAATGGTGCCTATGTGTACTGTGACGCAGTTAGGTGCCATGGCCTGCCCCCCCCCTCACATGGCGTCCATCTGTCCTGAATGGAGGGACATGTAAAAATGAGGTAATTCCGCTGACGTTGTACGGCTTTGCGGAGGGTGGTCGAAAACCGCTATGCAACTCCTCATTGGATCCCTTTGGGCCCTATGGGTTACAGTGGCCAATGCTGATGTACCCCGGCGGTGACGGTATGCACCGCTGCAGACATGACCGCCATTTTCTATCTGTTCAACCACTTGCTACCTGACCTTCAAGAGGAGAGGGCCTACACTGCAAGTGCTGATGTGACCTGTGCCTGGAACCGACCATGGCTCGTGTCACTGGAGAAAGGGCCCCTGCCCTCACCGCTGCAGAGTTGGAGAGACTGGTGGATGGGGTCCTACTCCAGTACCATATGCTGTATGGGCCTCCAGACCAACAGGTGAGTACACTGTGAGCACGATGCATGGGGCATGAATGCATGGAGTGCTGTGTGTGAGGTCCTCATGTGGTGGGGGGTTGGTGGGAATGCCCTGGGCTGCATGCTGCATGTATGGTGGGCAATGTCTGTGCTTAAGGGGATGGGAGGGCTATGGTGGGAGATGAGTGTAACAGGCCGGATGGTCAGACTGATACCTTTTGCTATGTGTATATCTCTGCAGGTCAGTTACCATCAGAAAAATGGTATAAGGCGTGCCATCGCCAAGGATGTGCGGACCTTGGGGGTCTATGGCATGCGGAGCAACCTCTGTCTCAAACAGTGTGAGGAGCTAAAACGCTGGGCAAGGAAGATGGCGGAGGCCCAGCTGGGATGGACTCCCAACAAGGAAGGGGTGCCCGTCGAACCCTGATCCCCCTGATGTCCTCAGTATACTACTTGCGCGTGGTACGGTAGTCTCCGGGTGGGGGATGTGGGCCTGTGGGTGCCCCTAGGCCAAGCCGGGCATTGCAGGGTAGGTCCCATGTTGGGCAGGGTATAATGTGAACCACCTCCAACCAAGCTAGTAGGCATCCACTACTAGGCAGGGGTCTGTGGGTCTCAGGTATGCTGTTATTGGCATTAAGTATTACTGTCCATGGCCTGGTGTCTGGCATTGGGACTGGTAGTGCATTGTCTAATGCGTAGGGCTGTTCCCTGTGTGTGTGTGTGTCGTGAATGCCAACGGTGGTTTTGGAGCAGCCGTTGACCAAGTGTATCCTTTGTCTCTCCCCCCCTTTTGTTTTGTCACCCTGTCCTTCTGTGCATTAGCATCATCTGACGAAGGAGCTGAGGCACCGGCGATGGAGGGAGCTGCATCCCACATGGCCCAGGAGGCCGAATCCACCGACGGTGAGGGCACCAGTGGGATGGAGGACGAGGGGAGTACCACGGCAGAGACAGGAGGGGACAGTTCGGACACTGATACCTCCTCAGATGGAAGCTCCCTGGTGGTGGCAAACACCTCTGTGGCCTCCCCAACTACAGGTACAGACGACACCGCCGTACCAACACCGCCCTCCCAGCAGCCCCTCAGCGTGTTTCCCGCGCACGCTCACCCAGGAGGGTGGTCATCTCCTTTGCCCCAGGCACCTCAGGCCCTGCCCCAGTTAGCCCCGCTGCCCTGAACGAGGAGGCTATTGACCTCCTACGATCCATCTCTGTAGGGCAGTCAACCATTGTGAATGCCATCCAGGGCCTGGCAGCCCATTTGCAACAAATACATTCATTCCTGGAGGGTATTCACTCTGGCATGGCGGCCCAACGGAGCTCAATCCAGGCTCTGGCCTCCTCTCTGATGGCAGCCATTGTCCCTGTTTCTAGCCTCCCCCCTCCAACTTCCTCTACCCAATCCCATTCCCCTCATCCCCAACCTATCCCAAGTACACAGGCAGACCAGCACGTACACAAGACAACACACAGGAGTGGTTCAGGCAAACACAAGCACCACACATCATCCCACAGGCACTCACACAAACACCATCCAGATGCAGACATACCAACATCCACTACCTCCATTGCGTCCCCCTCCTCCTCGTCATCCACCTCCCTCCCAGTAGCATCTCCACTCTCACCTGCATGCACTACATCCTCATCCACTACATCCATCATCAGCACCACTAGACACCCCTCACTGGCAGTCACCACCCCCACATCCATGCACACGTCCCCTGTGTCCTCTCCCACTGTGTCTGTGCCCCCTCCTCCCAAAGTACACAAACGCAAGCTCTCAGACACCCAACAGCCATCCACCTCACAACAGCATCCAGCCCATGCACCTGCACCCAAACACAGCAGACTGACACCTCCTACAAACACTTCTGCTTCCTCCACTCCCAAACCTTCACCTTCTTCCTGCCCCAATGTCCCTAAGAAGCTTTTCCTCTCCACCGTTGACCGCTTCACTACCCCTTCCTCCCCCGTCCTTCATGTCAGTCCAGGGTGGTCAGAACCCAGACGAGCACCTCAGCCTCCCAGTCCACGGCCACAGTAGTGTTGACAGCTACTGCAGGTGGGAGAGGATCCGGGGAACCAGCTAGCAGCACTGAAAGTGTGCCTGCACCAGGTGTATCAAGGAAGGGCAAGGAGGCACCACCAGCTGCGAAAGGGAAGGGCAAGGAGGCACCACCAGCTCCGAAAGGGAAGGGAAGGGAAGGCAAGGAGGCACCACTAGCTGCGAAAGGGAAGGGCAAGCAGGCACAACCAGCTGCGAAAGGGAAGGGCAAGGAGGCACCACCAGCTGCAAAAGGGAAGGGCAAGGAGGCACCACAAGCTGTGAAAGGGAAGGGCAAGGTGCCTGCACCTGCAGGCAGGAAGGACAGGAGGCCGGCTGCTGGGACTCATTCCGGGCCCCCAGCACCAACCATGGGCTGCCGTCTGAGGCTGCAGGGGAAGGGCTGGAGCCTCCCCCCACCACTGCCAGCACCACCACCAGTACCACTGTCAGCAGCAGCAGCCCCAGTGGGTAGCCATCCAAGGCTGCAGGGGAAGGATGCAGCCTACCCCCACCACTGCCAGCACCACCACCAGCACAACTGCCAGCAGCAGAAGGGCCAGTGCTCCATTATAAATATACAGAGGGGATAAATATATGTATGTAAATATATCCCAAATAAAAACATCAATTAATCATTGAGGATAATTATTGTCTTTCTTATTCCTAATATTTACTAACTCCTAGAGAAAAGAAAAAAATAAGTTCCTCTGACTTGTGTCTTAACCTATAATCCAAAAGCCAATCGAATCAGGTCCATCATTGAAAAAAACTAGAAAATATTACACCCACCGGAGATAAAGAAGCCACCCTTCTTTTAAAAGGGGTCATAACATACATGATACATTAGTTCACGCCTCCTTTTCCACACCCAAGAAAAAGAAAGATTTGAGAGGAATGCTAGAGTTACCCCCTCACATTGGTCATTACAAATGCAACAACTGCACGGCTTGTCAATATACAGAGAATACGAAGAGTACTGAAGTGAATAGGAAGAGCTACCAGCAACTCCGTTTCTCAAATTGTAATACAAGATAGGTAGTTTATTGCAATACAGGCCCATGCATGTTGACATACATTGGACAGACTACACAACCAGTAAAAGTGGGTATTCTGCAACATTTGTCTAGGATCGGATGTGAAACACGAAGTGCACCGCTAGTAGACCATTATATGGAAAAGGGTCATAAGGATGATGATATTAGATGGTCAGTTCTATATGTGGTAGAAAAAACACGAACAGCCAATGAGTGTACCTTCATCTTACACCGTATGGAGGCGAGACTAATTTAAAAATTTAGTACAGCCAGAAGAGGGTTGAATGATCTTGACGAGATGTGGGCATTAAGTAAAGATTAAAATTAGGAGATGCCCCTTTACTTATTATCATTATTTTTATTTTTATTTTTTCTGTATTGGCCTTTTTTCCCCTCTTCCTTTGTACCTGAGTTTCAGGTTTTCCATTTCTTGCTTTAGGAGCAGTTTCTGGCCATTTGAATGTTGATTCCTATATAGACAATATGGCCCAATCGAACATTAGTGGGTCATGTATTAAAAAAGATCAAAATTAAATTTAAGGTTGTGTCTACTTGTGAGTAATCCACTGCATTTTGATTATATACAATAGCGGTAGAACAACTATTTAGGACATAGTACTTGATAGTTTAAGATGTCCGCCATGGGAGCATAACTCGGACCGGTTCTTTTGCAGAAAGTGTTGTTCTTCTTTCCTTTCTCTTGCCTGCCCTAAGCCACGATAGAACCAGCCCCATGAATGTCGCGTTTAAATACAGGCGCGTCTCAAAAGATAAAAAGACTTGTATACCGATATATGGACAGCGTCTTTTCACGTGTCGGATGTCTGTTCAGGAAAGAAGACCGAGGATCACTAGTAAGTAGTTATACAAGTTGTAATAATGGTTGTGGTAAATGTAACGCAAATTGATTTGCCGATAATTAAGAACTTTGTTATAATGGTTTCAACGTAATGGAAGGATGACATGAAACGAACGGCAATCTTCTTCCCCCTGAAAAATGGCTCCATGAAGGGCAATTACATATATAATAACAAGGTCAGCCAATGCTCTTCTTGCCTTCAAATGACTAAAATAATAACATCAATAAAAGGGAGTGGATGAAAATAACAAGAATGGCTTGTCGTGTCTTGACATGCATGGTTCGTTTGGATCTTGTTATTTCGTTGCTTTTATAGAATTGGACATTTACTTAAGAGCACTATATGAAACATGCGATTGATGGGCATGCCACACTGGACGGGATGACATTGCTTGCTCGTGTTGGTTAGTAAGGCAATGAATAATACACATCAACATTGCTTGGTTGAGATGGCACATATATGGTGTAGATAAGGGTGAACAGTGCTGTTTACAGCACTGGTGGTGTTGTGTATATGGTATTGATTGGTAGTAATTTCTTGTAAATTTGCATATAGGCACTGTGTTTGGTGTCCTGAGGAGGCCAGAAGTTGAAAGGCCGAAACACGTCGACAATTTTTTAGAGGAATGTTCTTGAAACTATGTAATAATGGAACAATGGAAATGAGATGGTATCGTGTATAAACATTGGGAGGAAATTGTCAAAGCCCAGCTCACCTGAGTTCTTGTTCAGTTCTGATGGAGGTTGAAGACAATCCGACACCACCCTGAAACTGCTTGTTCCAGCACACTAGTTTGTAAAACAGTGCACTAAGAACAGAAGCTCAAGGGAAGGGGGGAAGTGGATAAAATAAAAAAGAGAGACAACACTGTTCTTGCGTTTCCACTGTTGAAGTGCTGCACAAATCTGCGGCCCTTTCTGACTTCTGTAGAAACTGGTGCCTAATGAAACATAAACAAAGAACAGATAAGTGCAACCTATTCCTAAATGGGTTCCTGACTATCCCTTTATTTATTAGAAATTCACTTCTAAAAGTACCTCTTGGATCCTGGTCTCTAGTTTCCAGGTTTGGAATGTGTTACTGCTCTGGGATGTGTTTTCTATTACTGTAAAGCTTCTAAAACATTAAACAAATACCGTTATCAGAATTACCAATATCAAACATTCATCATAATATAACTAAAGCCTAAATTCCCAATAGCAGACTCACTTTTCCCATATTTCCAGAATCTTTTATAAAACAAATACTGTACTTTTACATCAAAATACAGCATGTAATTTGTGCAAGTCCTTGATTTACTGTTTGCCTTGCTGTTAATAGTTTCCTCTGTTCGATTCTTAAAAGTTCCATGAGAAAAAACAATGTTTGCTTCACAAAGTTCTGCAAAATATTCTTGTAACAAAGAGTTTGAATCACAATGTTCGTGGAAGGTATTTTGTTTCAAATTGTCTATACAGGAATCCAGAAATTGTTGTCAAAGTTCTTTCAGGTAATAAAAGGTTTTGCACTTACTTGTTGCTGGCAAGAGATACTGATCAGTCTAACCTTGTCTTCTTTCTCTTTTGCAGGTTACTCATAGGAGAGAGGCTGAAGCAAGGAGGAACCGGAAACCGGAAGAAGGAAGAGCCAGAAGCTGCGCCCATTGAAGTCAATGAAAGTCTGTAAAGAGCAGGAGTGCCAGCGCCGAGGGATCTGTTCTCAGGTAAGCGGGAGGTAGACGAGCACAAGCACTGGGTGAGGCTCGGGGGATGCCTTTTATAGACAGGGCTGGGTGTGGTTTGAAGGGCTGGGTGTGGTCCTCACATGCTGCACATGTTCTTGGAAGGTGTGCAGAGCTGGGTGTGGTTTGAAGAGCTGGATGTGGTCCTCACATGCTGCACATGTTCTTGAAAGGTGTGCAGAGTTTCAGTTATTATGCAAATGAGTTGCATTAACACATGGCCTAGGGAGGAGTATTTTAAAGAAGCCTTGGTAAAAGCAAGGCCCAATGTGTAAACAAAACAGCACATTAAACAACATACACAGAAGCCTAGGGGGGGGGGGAAGGTGAGATAACAAGAAAGGCTTTCAATAGTAAGTTTAAAAGGGAGCTATTACAGAACCCACTAGTGCAGTGAGAGGGGACATGCTCTTTGCTGTGTACAAACCCTAACAGTTGCCCCCCTCAAAGGCCCTCCTACAGGACAGGGTTTTCCTGGATTTTTTAGATAAAACCGTCTAATCAGCTGTGGGGCATGTACATATGATGCTGGTTCCCATGAATTCTCAGATTCATCATATCCTTTCCATTCTACTAAATAAAACAGACGTCCACTAATTCTTTTTGAGTCTTTTATGCTTTTCACTTCATATTCCAGATTTCCCTTAATTGGTATGGGTGGAGGTGGTGGTTCAGGTCGGGTTTTTGAGTTGTACGGCTTAAGCAAGGACACATGGAATGTAGTATGTACTGGATATTCTTTTGGTAAATCTAATTTTTCTGTTACCGGGTTTACTATGGCAGTTATACTAAAGGGTCCAATGAAACGTGGTTGCAGCTTTCGGGATCCCTCTATGTTTAGGTTCTTTGTTGAGAGCCATACCTTGTCACCAATTTTATACATTGGGGCCTCAGACCTGTGTTTGTCTGCTTGTCTTTTCATGCTTTCCTTGTACTTTAATAAATGCTTCCTGGCTTTGTCTTGTATGTCACCTAACCTCGTTAGTCTATCCGTTACTGTAGGCAACAGGGAATCTTCTAACAAAATGGGTATAGCTCTTGGATGATACCCCTGCAAGAAATAGAATGGTGAGCAAAGTAGAGCTGAATGCTCAGTATTATTATAAACAAACTCTGCTACAGGGAGAGCTTCCAACCATTCACTAGAATAATCAGCCAATAAACAACATAGCGTTTGAAGTAAGGTTTGGTTCAGTCGTTCAGTCTGTCCATCTGTCTCTGGGTGGAAAGCAGTGGATAAGGCCACATCTATTTTCAGTTTTTCACATAATTTTTTCCAAAATCTGGAGTTGAACTGGCTCCCTCGGTCTGACACCACTTTGCTTGGCAAACCATGTAAACGCACAATTTCCCTTATAAAAATATCGGCAAATTCTGCCGCAGTGGGTAATTTCCGTAATGGTACAAAATGTGCCATTTTAGATAAAAAATCCACTATAACCAACACTGTTGTGAAGGATTTTACAGGTGGTAAACCTACAATAAAGTCTACGCTCACAGTGTGCCAAGGTTGTTTGGGTGTTGGCATTGGTATTAACAAGCCGTCAGGAGCCTTATGAGAAGATTTATGTCTTGCACAAATTGGACAGGTAGTGACAAATTGCTTAATGTCCTTTCTTATAGTGTCCCACCAAAAGTGTTTTTGCACATTTTCCAGGGTTTTTACCCAACCAGGATGACCTGCCAACGGTGAGGCGTGATGCCAAATTATCACCTGTGTTTGTAATTCAGAGGTGGGCACTAACAGCATGTTGTCGTGATACAATAAACCTCGTTGTATTGTGTTATGGGAATCCTTTAACCAATCCTGAGGTGCTATTTGCATGTGTGCATTATATAGATCTGTGATGAAATCCTTCTGTTGTACTGGTGCCAACAACTTTTGGGGAGGAATAATGGGTTCTCCTATTTTATCTTGTTTCATGTCTGAGGTATGTCCGTATCTAGATAACACATCAGATTGAATTTGTTGTGTACCTGGTCTATAGGTTATAACAAAGTCAAATGTGCTCAAAAAATTTAACCAGCGCATCTGACGTGGTGTTAGTGCTTTAAGTGATCCAAATAACTGTAGGTTCTTATTGTCAGAAAAGATTGTAACTGGGTTCTTGGCTCCCATTAAATGGTGCCTCCATTCTGAAAAGGCTACTTTGATAGCTAGTAGTTCCCTTTCAGCCACAGTGTAATTTTGTTCAGCTGGCAATAACTTTTTGGAATAGAAGGCTATAGGATGTAACTGGCCATCTACTGCATCTCGTTGAGAGAGAACTCCTCCTAAAGCTACTTGTGAAGCATCCGCTTCAACAAAAAAGGGCAAGTCAGGATCAGGATGTTTCAGAATTGGGGCTGAAGTGAACTTTTGTTTTAGGAGTTGAAAGGCGTGTGCCGCCTCATCAGTCCAAAGAAATCGTTGCCCTTTCCGCAACAAGGTAGTTATTGGGGCCGCAATGTCTGCAAAATGTGCAATAAACCTCCTATAAAAATTGGCGAAACCCAGAAATTTCTGAATATCTTTTACAGAGGATGGTTCTGGCCAATCAGCAATAGCACTGATTTTCTTTACATCCATAGTTATTCCTTGAGGTGACAGGCAGTATCCTAAAAAGTCCACCTTGTTGACATTAAAAGTACACTTTTCTAACTTAGCAAAAAGATGATTTTCTTTTAACTTTGATAATACTGCACAAACATGTTGGGTATGTTCTTCTGAGTTCTTAGAGTAAATGAGGATGTCGTCTATGTATACTATGACACAAACGTCCAGGAATTCGTGTAGGACCTCATTTATAAAGAACTGAAAGGCCGCAGGGGCATTACATAACCCAAAGGGCATTACTGTGTACTCAAATAAACCAAACTTTGTCTTGAAAGCTGTCTTCCACTCATTCCCCTCTTTTACTCGGACCAGGTGGTAAGCTCCCCGCAGATCTAGTTTAGTGTATACAGTAGAATGTCTTAATTGATCCAACAACACAGGTATTAGAGGAAGAGGATATTTATTCTTTATTGTAGCCTTATTTAGTCCTCCATAATCGATACACGCGCGCAGGGATTTATCCGGCTTCGGGATAAAAAAGAGTGGAGATGACACCGGAGATGTGGAATGACGGATGAACCCAGACTGTAGTAGGTCATCTAGGTAGGTTCTTAAGTATTTGGTTTCTTCGTCAGTCGAAGCATATACTCTGTTATTAGGTAAAGGGGCCCCTGGGATAAGATCTATACGGCAGTCATAAGACCGATGTGGGGGCAGCACACTAGCCTTTACTGGATCAAAGACGTCTTTAAAGTCAGAATATTCAGGAGGGAGACTTGATTCATCTTGTGTAACACTAGCACAGTGTAATACTGTGCTCTGTTCTGTACCTGCTTCTTGATAGGAATTGGTTCTACAGAAAGAGGAATCCAAAGTAACAGTTCTATTCACCCAATCAATTTTTGGGTTATGAGTTGTTAATCAGGGTACCCCGAGAATCAAACCAAAATTAGGAGTATCTATCAGATCAAAGCTAATCACCTCTGTGTGCCCGTTCTGACAGACCATAACAAGTGGACTTGTTTGTTTTGTGATTAATCCAGAGGTCAATTCTGACCCATCCACTGCACATACTGCTTCTGGACAAGGCTTTAGGCACATAGGAAGTCCTAAGATTTCAGTTAACTTATTATCTACAAAATTTCCTGTCGCGCCTGAGTCCAGTAGGACAGGGAGAGAATGCCTCACTTGGGTAGTAACAATTAAAACGACCTGAATTATGAAATGTCTAGGTATGTGCGGTACCCTGAAGGCTGCAGCATTAGAGGTTTGATTAAGATGTTTTCTCGAACAAGTAACCTCTCCCCTTGTCGAGCTTAATCGTTTCCCGATTCAGTTGAGGAGGTGGAGGAAACAGCACCCTTTCGTGGAGTTTTAGGCTTTACTGGACATTCTCTGGCAAAGTGACCTGCCCTGCCACAATGTAAACATAATTGAAATTTTCTCCTTCTTTCTTTTTCCTCTGATGTGAGTGGACCTCTGAGTGTCCCTGTTTGCATAGGCTCTGGTTCAGGGAGTTTATTATCTGTGTCTTTCTTCTCGTGTCTAATAAAAGTTAACCGTGATTCCAGTTTGTATTTATCTCTCTTTCTTTCTCCTAGTCTATGTTCTAATTTCACAACTAAATCTACAAAGTCCGAATAGTCTTTTGGCAAATCAACGATATGAGCCAGCGCGTCTTTTAACTCGTCTCTCAAACCTTTATAAAAAAGGGAGACACGCTTTTCTTCTGGCCACTGTGTCTCGGTGAGTAAACGATTAAAACTAGTGAGATAGGTCAATAAATCCTTGTTACCTTGTTTAAGATTTAAAAGCTCATTATCACTTGCTTGCATGAAAGTGTGTTTTGCAAAAAGGCTGGTCATGGTACGTTTAAATTGATTCCAATTATGGAGGATGGGATCATCTCTATCCACGAAAGGAATTGACCAATTGGCTGCTGTGCCACCCAAATAAGACAAGACGAATGCCACTTTCGTATCATCAGTAGGGAACTGTTGTGGCTTACAAATGAAGTGCAATTGACATTGATTGATAAAAACATGGAATTTGTTACTATCTCCATGAAAACGTTCAGGTGCTGCTAAGGGCACAACATTAGGAACATTAACAGTAACCTCAACTGGGGAAGCCAAAGTTGTATGTTTTGATGGCGCCCCTGTCTCTGAGGAGGTTTTAAACAAAGGCGTAGAAGCTGTGTTCCACTGAGATCTCCTAAATTTATACCTGCTTAAATCCTGTTTTAAAGAGGTATTCTCCATCTTTAATCTCTCTATTTCCTCTTGCATATGTTGCAAGATGCCAGACACTGATTCATTATGAGCCAAGTCCTCATTTAGGGCCTGCGCCATATCCGTGACGTCAATGCCCTCTATTTCTTCCCCGGTATTCATCGTCCACCAGAACTGAAATTTTTTAAGGCTTGTGCTTCTGTCAAAGCCCAGCTCACCTGAGTTCTTGTTCAGTTCTGATGGAGGTTGAAGACATTCCGACCCCACCCTGAAACTGCTTGTTCCAGCACACTAGTTTGTAAAACAGTGCACTAAGAACAGAAGCTCAAGGGAAGGGGGGAAGTGGATAAAATAAAAAAGAGAGACAACACCGTTCTTGCGTTTCCACTGTTGAAGTGCTGCACAAATCTGCGGCCCTTTCTGACTTCTGTAGAAACTGGTGCCTAATGAAACATAAACAAAGAACAGATAAGTGCAACCTATTCCTAAATGGGTTCCTGACTATCCCTTTATTTATTAGAAATTCTCTTCTAAAAGTACCTCTTGGATCCTGGTCTCTAGTTTCCAGGTTTGGAATGTGTTACTGCTCTGGGATGTGTTTTCTATTACTGTAAAGCTTCTAAAACATTAAACAAATACCGTTATCAGAATTACCAATATCAAACATTCATCATAATATAACTAAAGCCTAAATTCCCAATAGCAGACTCACTTTTCCCATATTTCCAGAATCTTTTATAAAACAAATACTGTACTTTTACATCAAAATACAGCATGTAATTTGTGCAAGTCCTTGATTTACTGTTTGCCTTGCTGTTAATAGTTTCCTCTGTTCGATTCTTAAAAGTTCAATGAGAAAAAACAATGTTTGCTTCACAAAGTTCTGCAAAATATTCTTGTAACAAAGTGTTTGAATCACAATGTTCGTGGAAGGTATTTCGTTTCAAAGTGTCTATACAGGAATCCAGAAATTGTTGTCAAAGTTCTTTCAGGTAATAAAAGGTTTTGCACTTACTTGTTGCTGGCAAGATATACTGATCAGTCTAACCTTGTCTTCTTTCTCTTTTGCAGGTTACTCATAGGAGAGAGGCTGAAGCAAGGAGGAACCGGAAACCGGAAGAAGGAAGAGCCAGAAGCTGCGCCCATTGAAGTCAATGAAAGTCTGTAAAGAGCAGGAGTGCCAGCGCCGAGGGATCTGTTCTCAGGTAAGCGGGAGGTAGACGAGCACAAGCACTGGGTGAGGCTCGGGGGATGCCTTTTATAGACAGGGCTGGGTGTGGTTTGAAGGGCTGGGTGTGGTCCTCACATGCTGCACATGTTCTTGGAAGGTGTGCAGAGCTGGGTGTGGTTTGAAGAGCTGGGTGTGGTCCTCACATGCTGCACATGTTCTTGAAAGGTGTGCAGAGTTTCAGTTATTATGCAAATGAGTTGGATTAACACATGGCCTAGGGAGGAGTATTTTAAAGAAGCCTTGGTAAAAGCAAGGCCCAATGTGTAAACAAAACAGCACATTAAACAACATACACAGAAGCCTAGGGGGGAGGAAGGTGAGATAACAAGAAAGGCTTTCAATAGTAAGTTTAAAAGGGAGCTATTACAGAACCCACTAGTGCAGTGAGAGGGGACATGCTCTTTGCTGTGTACAAACCCTAACAGAAATACCCCTATAGAAAACAATACCAAATACCATTACCTCCTGTAATAAGACTGTTTGAAATAACTGCTGAACCTTCTTCTGGCAAAGACTGACTTCAGTGCTAGAAATTATAGATAAAAAATTGATTTTCATTTTTTATTATGTAGTTTTAGGATGTTGTTAGTTCATTTGTCTTTTCGTACAATGTCAGTAATGTAGTGATGTAGTTATGTGTATTTGCAATTCCACTCTTGGATAAGAGTCAAACAAGGAGACACAAAAACATTAATAAATATTAGGAATAAGAAAGACAATAATTGTCCTCAAAGAATAAATTGATGTTTTCATTTAGGATATATTTACATACATATATTTATCCCCTCTGTATATTTATAATGGAGTATTGATATTTGGCCCAGATACAGCGGGGTTATTGGGCCTCCCCTTAATGGTGGAGGCAGCAGCGCCAGTGGGCAGCCGTCCGAGGCTGCAGGGGAATTGCTGGAGCCTACCCCCACCACTGCCAGCCCCGACACCAGCCCGCCACAGCCACCACTGAGCAGCCATCACCGCTGGCAGGCAGTGTGTAGTCCTGCCTTCATGGGCTGTAGTGCGTCCTGGACCCTGCAAATCCTGTAGGTGCGACACCCAGGTGAGAGACTGTGACCTTGAACTCCCCAAGATCGGCATCACAGAGCACAATGCCCCCTCCAGAACCAGTGGAAGAAGCCATCCACTCACCCTATCCTTTCCAG
This sequence comes from Pleurodeles waltl, assembly GCF_031143425.1. NCBI lineage: Eukaryota > Metazoa > Chordata > Amphibia > Caudata > Salamandridae > Pleurodeles > Pleurodeles waltl. The sequence continues at coordinate 557,012,137 of NC_090436.1, forward strand.
GATGAAGCACACTGGGCACAATGCCCCCTCCAGAACCAGTGGAAGAAGCCATCCACTCACCCTATCCTTCCCAGGATGAAGCACACTGGGCACAATGCCCCCTTCAGAACCAGTGGAAGAAGCCATTCACTGTGGCCTTGCACTCCCTAGGACCAAGTAGTGGGCAAACCACCCACTAGAGACACTGTGGCCTTGCACTCCCCAGGACCAAGCAGTGGGCAAACCACCCACTTGAGAGACTGTGGCCTTGCACTTCCCAGGACCAAGCAGTGGGCAAACCACTCACTTGAGAGACTGTAGCCTTGCACTCTCCAGGACATCGCACAGGGCATGTAGCCCCCTCCAGGACCAGTGGTGTTGTACCATCTTCCGGCTGAGGTGCCCCCCCCATTCCCTGTCCCCTTGAGGTGTCTGTGTATTTTTGACCTGATGCCCCCGCAGTGTTCTCTCTGTGTTGTTGCAGGAGTGAGGTGGGGTCTTGGCCTATGTGATGTGGCCCTGTGGCCCACGGACATTGAGGACTAGGCACTGTTCCCCCATTTGTAAATAGGTATATACGTTTGTATTTTGATGCACTTATTCATTTTATTATTCCTGAGGGGTACAGGATGTATATGTAATGTTACTGCATCTGTTTGTGTGTATGGGGTTGGGGGTGGGGGGTGTCGTATTGCATGTGTGTGTCACTCTCTTTTTCCTCCCCCCTCCCTTGTGTGCTTGGCGGCAGTACTCACCGTGGTCGTCTTCGCCGTCATTGATGTTCATAATGCAGGAAAAGGTAGACGAGCATCGGAAAAATGTACTACTTGGGCTCCATGGCGTCGTGGTTGTTCCCTGAGTCTCCAGAAGTGAGTCTTTTGACTTCTGTGTTCTGTTTCCGCCGTGCTTTTGATGACGTTGGTACCGCCCCGGAAAAGGTGGTGGATAGGCCTGTTGTAATACAGTGGGCGGTACATTGTCTTCCGTCTGGCTGTTGGCAGTTACCACAGTGGTGCTTGTTGATACCGCCGTGGCGGTTGGTATGTTGAAGTGGCTGTCTAAGCAGTTTCTGCCGTGGTCATAATTCCTTTTTTTTACCGCCGGCCTATTGGCGGTATTATCGCCGCTTTATCACCGACCGCCAGGGTTGTAATGAGGGCCATAGTCCTAGCTTTTGACCAAGTCGTTTTTCTTTCACATTGGATAATCACTCTTTTTGTATAACCTGTATAAAGCTGCAGATGTGTTTCATCATTGTAGGCCACAGTGCCTGTGTCACAACATAGGTTTGTGACATACCACCAGATGCAAGGTAAGTGGATTATGATGGCCTTGTGATCAGGGACTGTTGTACTGCCATCCTCTGTATCTTAGTTTATGTGATGTTGAATTACTTTAGTGTGGTACGTGATAAAGCTCAAGCTGCTGACATCAACCACTTTATTGTTTGCCTTTTCAACAGGTCAGTGCCTGCCAAATCCCTTCCTTCCATGGTATTGGGGTCTGTACCTGTAAATATGTTAATTTACTCAGTCTGAGTCACTCGTTCTTGATTTCCAATAGTTCATAAATATTGACAGCCTATGTGCTAAAATATTTCTTTTTTACCAGGCACTTGTACAAATGTGCTGGTGTATAATGGTTGTAATCCTGAGATGGACACCGAGTACCAGTAACATATCCCTGCTTGCACAAGTAGCTTGTATCTTCATTGTATGGTTCAGGTGGTCTTACATCTCTATGAAGCTAAATGAAAAATTTGAAGACAGCAGACAATGAGTTTGTGCTGGGTGAATTTATAACAATGTTAATACAGGAAATACTTTTTACACAGACAGAAACAACATTGTAAAGTGAATGAAATCATTGTAGTAGATGCCACGCCATTGGGAGTCCAAAGTCCAGAGTATTCCTCCCATTGGATCTGGTAGGTGGTTCAGGATCAGTCCACAGAGTGAATCTGTGGCACACAAGGGAGGTCCTTTAAGAAGAGGTTGCTTGCTGGCAGTGGTGGGGGACTTGCCATCTGCACTTCCTGGATTCTTTACTGGATGTCCATGCTTGTAGGAGGGGCTGCTGATACAGAGGCAGGGGTTGTCTGGGGCTGGTTCTTACTCTGGCAGGTCCTCTCTTCCAATGCTGGTACTGATGTTAATGTGCTTGGTGTTTATGAGCCAAAGGAAGAAGTAGACTGTTTTTGAAAAACCCTGCTCATGTTGGTATGTATGTCCCTTAGCACCCCCTGTTAGGGAGGCCAGGTTGGTATTGAGGGCCTCAATCTGTTTCCACATGTCTATGTGCATGTCCCTCTGTAGCAGCTTCATTTCCTGGAGCTCGGTCAGCACCTGGCCCATCACGCCTTGGGACTCCTGATAGACCCCCAAGACATGGCTGATGGTTTCCTGTCAAGAGCAGCCCGCCCCAGTGGCCTCACCCTGCTGGCCTATTGTGCCAAGTAACTATGATATTGGGTGTATTGACATGACGTGTGAAGCTTGCCAATTCATTTAAATTGAGCAGCTGCGGAAATGTGCAGATCGTTTGCACTTTGGAGAATGGCCTGAAAATGATATCCTGCCACCAGTGTAGGCAAAACAGTGGCTATGCAAGATCTGGCTTTTCCCATTTGGAGACCTAGTTGAGTGTGATGCAGTCAAACCCAGGACTGTGTTGTATATGTGATTGGAGTCATCATGTGCAGAGTGCAGTGTGAATGTACCTGCTGCCAATACCAAGCTGGTGAGGCATCTCGAGGCTTTATGAATACTTGTTGTTCACACTGGGTAAGGTGTCATTCCTATCCTCAAATATTTCATCTTGGATTAGCAAGTCAAGATGAAGTTATATTGACAGATATGTCTCTGATTTGGGCATGATCTCTGCTTGGTCAGCCCAGGTGAGTATACTTCATTTGAGAGTTGACAAACAGTGGTATTTGGACAAGGGGTCACTATGCTGGTGGTTAGAGTAAGAGTAACAGGGCCTCCTGGGAGCTGCAGTCAGGTCAGTCCCTCTACTTCCCAACACTTAACAAATGGTATCCTCCCAATTGAGTACACTTCCAATGAAAGTTAAGGACAAGGGTATTTGTGCAAGTAAACACTGGTCTGGTGTTTGTAGTAACAGGCACAGGGCCTGCTGGGAGTTGCCTCTATGTCACACACTTGACAAAGGGTATCCTCCTCCCAGGTGAGCACACTTAATTTGAGAAATGAGGAACATGGGGTATTTATACAATTAAATACTGGGCTGGTTACAGAAACAGGGCCTCCTGGCCTTAGTAGGCATGTCAATCCCTGTATATACACACTATACAAATATTATCCTTCCAGGTGAGAACAAATCAATTGGAGGATGACAAAAAGGGTCTTTAGACATATGACCACTGGGATGGTGTTTAGAGCTACAGTAACAGTGCCTCTTGGGAGTTGCAGTCATGTCACACTCTGTACTGCACACGCTCTGCACATGGTATCCTCCCAGGTGAGTACACATCAATTGAGAGCTGAGGAAGAGGAGTATTTGGACAATTAAACACTGGGCTGGTGGTTGGAGTGAAAGAAACAGTGCACCCTGGAAGTTGCAGTCAGGTCACTCCCTCTAATACACACACTATACAAATGGTATCCCCCCAGGTGAGTACACTTAAAGTGAGAGTTCAGAAACAGGGGTAATTGGACAAGTGACCACTGGGCTGGTGTTTGGAGTTACAGAAACTGTGACTCCTGGGAGTTGCAGTCATGTCACTCTCTCTATTACAAATGCTATACAAGCATTGGGATTTACATATTTGTATGCAGACTGCATTTTGGTTTGGGCATACATTTACCTATTGAGACACACCATGAGTCCTGGGATTATTTTTGTATATTGATTGACTCACAGGCCCCATTTGTATCAATGGCATAGGATGGGCTTAATAGCTGTAAGTTTTGGGTCAAACAATAAAGATTGACCGTGGCTTTTTGTGACATTTATTGTGTTGTGACTTACCCAACTCCACTCCTCCTGGTATTCCTGTCAAGCCCTCAGGATGTAGGATAGTCAAGACCTTCTCCTCCTATAGAAAGAGATGCAATGGGGCACTGGGAGGGCCACCACCAGTCTTCTTGGCCTGCAGCTGTTGCCTGGACACCAGGGAGAGCACCTTGCCCCTGAGTTAATTCCACCTCTTCCTGATGTCCTCCTTTGTGCACAGCATTCACTCTGTAAACTATCCTGTCCCACATTTCTATTTTCCTCCTCAGAATAGTGTGCTGAACTTTGGGCTCCAAACAATTGTGGCTCTACTCTTATGATTTTATCCACCATAATTCTTAACTCAACTTCTGAAAAATGTGGATTTTTAGAACGTGACATGGGTGGAAAGAAAAGATGGGCAGGGTGTTCTATGAGATGCTGAAAACAATAGGGGGGAATATAATTCGGAAAAAATGGGGAAAGGGTGGTCAGTGTTATTTGTCCTGTAGTGGAAATGAGAGACAATTGTGGTTTGTGAAGGGGTGTGTTTTATGATGTCCTTTCTATATGTGTCCACTGTGGCAATATGTGTCAGCTGTGTGGTTTTTGAAATCATCCAATGTGCAGTTGTCTGTTACTCTGCTGACTTCGAACTGCCGTAGTTCGGACCACAATTGTCTGACTGAAGAGACTGCCATGGCGACTGTGTACTTGTAATGTGCTTGGTGGTTGATCATGGTGCTGACAGCACTTGTGGTCGGACCACCTATTTCCAGGCCACCGCACTGCGGGGGCTGCCTTTTATGCTTGGTGGTCAGCGGTCCTGCCTGTGTAACTTGTAATAGGGTGGTCTGTAAGACCGCCAGCATGGTGGTCTTTTCACGAGTGCCAACTTGGCAGTCTGGTGGTCCGACTGCAAAACTCGTAATTAGGCTGAGAGTCTAATTTTATTTTTAGGGAAAACCTCTTTTTAGTAGTTTGTGGTCGGTACACACTTTCAATTTTTTGTCTCACACTACATTCCTGAGCTTCCTTAATGCCCAAATAGGCAGAGCATCCCTTGCAATTATATAGCAATTTACATCTGACCCTCCCAATAACCGCAAGGCACATGCAATCAGCTGCTCTAAACCTTGTGCTCTTTGCAGTAAAACCCTCCTAGGCCTTTGGAATGAGCATCTGTAACTACTGGGGTTTCGTCATCTGGCACATAAATTTGGTAAATTGGTGCATTCTTCAATGTCATTTTGTAATTCTTCTTGACTGAGAATTATTTTATGGATTCTAAAATAAGCTGGGAAGACATCTATGTTCTACAGTATTTACTGTAATGATAAAAGCAACCAATAAAATTACGCGGTGAACCCACAAGTGGGGGAGCTGAATTGTGCAGTATTTCAGTTAGCAAAGTGCTCTACACAAGGCTCCAGTCATGGTAGAAAAGAAAATGGTAGACACAATATAACATATGGTATAATTCCTTTGTTTGCAGAGAAAACAAGCAAACTCAGCATCGGGTGATGAAGCCTCCTAGTTTCAGAGGATTCCAAAACAGGATTCTGCTGTTTTGCCATTTGTAGACTGTACAGAGTGCCAGAAAATGCTGATTACATTCCCAGTGAGGAGTAGAGCACCTGAGCTAGGTGGCCATCCTGTGCGACGTGTAATCATGCCCCCTTTCCCAAGGTACTATTATTATGTATACATAGTCATGAAACATATATGTGGATTTCAGCATAGCAAATGTATATGTACAGATCTATACTTACCTTGATGAAACAGAGGTAATTGATATCCTGCAGATCACATTCTTGAAGGTTGATATTAGAAACTATGTTATGACAGCATACCATTTTGATAGTCAGGTTTCAACAGTTTATCCACACTGAACTAGTATTCCCAGATCATGTTATCTTAATAAACTTGATATGCCATTATAACTCTGGTCCACATCTGGTATAAGGCGGGTAAAAAGTAGTAGTAAATCTCAGTACTGCATTTTACTGAATGAGATTTCTATTTTCCTTCTTTCCTGCCTTTATTATGCAAATGCAGTTGGTGAAGCCCACCCAAGTCAATACCATCACTGCTGCATGCTTCTATAGCCTGAAGATGCTGAAGAAGATTTTCCAATGGCTCCCAATCAGCGCATCACACAACTCCTCATCAAAAGTAAGCTAGATTACAGGGACAGCCTCTATGTTGGGATCAACAAAAAGTGTACCAAAGGCTGTAGACCATTCAGTACTCAGAGGCCAAAATCACTCTCAACCTTCCATGCTGCACTCACATCACACCACACCTGAAGAAGCTCCACTGGCTCCTCATCTAGAAACAAGCACAATTCAGACTCCATACCCACACTTTCAAGGCACTACATAACAATGACCAGGTACAACTCATCATCCCAATGGCATCTGCTTTCTCAAACCTTCCAGATACCTCTACTGATCTTTACTCCTTTCTTTCAGTCGTGCCAACTAAACCATGGTACATGGAGTTATGGTCTAGAACCTAGGTTCACAGACCTTTGATGCCTGCTTGACTTGGGAGCATTTTCCATTTGATCTGGATTACTGTTACCATTGCATGCTGACTTATGGCCCTAAAGAAGCTGGGTTGCCTGCGAAACACAGGCTGGCTGCTAAACCCTTCGCCTGGCTGCTAATATCAAAATTGGAAGACAGTACTATGTAATATTCAGCAAACATTTTATCATATTATGATATAGACTGTTTGCTGTGATACAAGCCATATTATGACAGTAGGATTTTTTTTTTTTAAAGAGATAGTTGACAATAGATTATACCGTCTGATCAGCTGTATTTATAGACTGCTTTTGATACTCAGTTTGATTGTGATTTTATTGTATCCTCCCTGAAATCTCTGTATTATATCTTCCAAACTACTACTTGCCCACATCATACGGAAAAAAAGATCTGGCAGTTGAGCCTTCTCCCAAACCATGGAACAACCTGTCAGTACATAAAAGAGCCACTTCTTCACTTCTTGGATTTTGCAAGAAGTTCTCAAGTGGTTCCGTAGGCCATAGGTTTGGCTTGGCACACACAAGCTCAGCACCAGGATACCTCCTGGGCAATAATGTGCTCTACAAATCTGTATAAAAGAAAATTCAGCTGTGTGACTGAGTTATTTTGCTGTCAGAAATTTCCACTGTTGTAAAGTGGAATTTAGGGTCAGGGTCTGTTAGAAATTGGGTCTCTAGTTGGTTAAAATATGCACCCTGTCCAAGTAGGAACCACAATCCTAGTCAGAGTAAGTCAGATACACAACTGAAATTAACCTGTGCTCATCCTTTGGTAGCTTGGCACAAAGCAGTCAGGCTTAACTTAAGAGGCAATGTGTAAAGTATTAGTGCAACACTTAAATTACAATAACACAGTGAAAACACCACAATAAGATTCCACAACAGTTCATAAAAATATATAATATGTAAACAAGACCAAAACAACAAAAATACAATCAGCAGAACTTGAGATTTAAGTTTGTAACCCCTTCGTTGCCAGGCCTTTTCCCCCTCAGGAGCCAGGCCTTTTTTTTTGGCTATTTGGGGCAGTTCGAACTTAGGCCTTCATAACTTTTTGTCCACATAAGCTACTCACGCCACATTATCTTCCTTTTTTCTACAACATCCTAGGAATTCTAGAGGTATTGAGAGTTTGTGGGTTCCACTGAAGGAGAACAAGAAATTAGCCAAAATACAGCAAAAATGTAATTTTTTTCAAAGCAATTGGAAAAAAGGGTTGCAGAAGAAGGCTTGTGTTTTTTTTCCTGACAATGGCATCAACAAAGAGTTTATGGTGCTACAATCACCAGCTTCCCAGCTTTCAAGAACAGGCAGATTTGAATCAGAAAACCACATTTTTCAACACAATTTTGGCATTTTACTGGGACACACTCCATTTGTACTATTTTTTGTGCTTTTAGCCTCCTTCCCGTTAGTGACAGAAATGGGTGTGAACCTAATGCTGGATTCTGGAAAGATAAACATTTCTGAAAGGTAGACAGAATTCTGAATTCAGTAAGGGGTCATTTGTGTAGATCCTACAAGGTTTTCCTACAGAAAATAACAGCTGAAATCAAAAAATTAATAATATTGAAATTGAGGTTAAAAAACAGCCATTTCTCTTCACGTTTTATTCTCACTTTTTACTGCGATGTCAGATTTTTGAAAGCAATGTACTGTTACGTCTGCTGGACTCTTCTGGTTGTTGGGATATATAGGTCTTGTAGGTTCATCAAGAACCTTAGGTACCCAAAGCCAATAAATGAGCTGCACCTTGCAATGGGTTTTCATTCTATACCCGGTATACAGCAATTCATTTGGTGAAATATAAAGAGTGAAAAATAGGTATCAAGAAAACCTTTGTATTTACAAATGGGCACAAGATAAGGCGCTGAGAAGCAGTGGTTATTTGCACATCTCTGAACTCTGGGGTCCTCATAATAGCATGTGAATTACAGGGCATTTCTCAAATAGACGTCTTTTTTACACACTGTCTTATATTTGGAAGGAAAAAATGTAGAGAAACACAAGGGGCAATAACATTTGTTCTGCTCTTCTGTATTCCCCCAAGGCTCCCGATAAAAATGGTACCTGACTTGCATGGGTGAGCTTAATGCCCGCAACAGGAAATGCAACATGGACACATCATATTTTCCCAAAGAAAACTGACGTGTTTTTTGGAAAGTGCCTAGCTGTGGATTTTGGCCTCTAGTTCAGCCGGCACCTAGGAAACCTACCAAACCTGTGCATTTTTTCAAACTAGACACCTAGGAGAATCCAAGACAGGGTGACTCATGGGGATCTCTCTAGGTTCTGTTATCCAGAATCCTTTACAAACCTCAAAATGTGCCCCAAAAAAAACATTTTCCACACATTTCAGTGGCAGAAAGTTCTGGAATCTGAGAGAAGCCACAAATGTCCTTCCACCCAGAGTTCCCCCAAGACTCCTGATAAAAATGAAACCTTACTTGTGTGGGTAGGCCTAGCACCCATGACAGGAACTGCCCCAAAACACAACATGGACACATCACATTTTCCGAAAGAAAACAGGGATGTTTTTTACAAAGTGCCAACCTGTGGATTTTGGCCTTTAGATCATCCACCACCTCTTAAAACCTACCAAAGCTGTGCATTTTGTAAAACTAGACACCTAGGGGAATCTAAGATGGGGTGGCTTGTGGGGATCTCACCAGGTTCTGTTACCCAGAATCCTTTGCAAACCTCAAAATTTGCCCAAAAAACACTTTTTCCTCACATTTCGGTGACAGAAAATTCTGGAATCTGAGAGAAGCCACAAATTTCCTTCCACCAGCGTTCCCCCAAGTCTCCTGTTAAAAATGGTACCTTACTTGTGTGGGTAGGCCTAGTGCCCGTGAAAGGAAATGCTCCAAAACACTATGTGGACACATCAAAATGATCAAATACCAATCTACATGTTTTTGCGGGGGGAGGACCTGCGTTTTTGGTCCTTGGCTCAGCAGCCATATAGGGAAACCTACCAAACCCAAACATTTCTGAAAACTAGACACCCAAGGGAATCTAGGGAGGTGTGACTACTGTTGATCCCCCAATGTTTTCTTACCCAGAATGCTTAGCAAACTTCAAATTTAGCTAGAAAAATCACATTTGTCCCACATTTCTGTGTGGGATCACCACACTGGGACAAATTTCCTACCACCCAACGTTCCCCTCAGTCTCCTGGTAAAAATGTTACCTCACTTGTGTAGGTGGGCCAGGTGCCTGTGACAAGGAAGAGCCAAAAACATGTTGAGATTGAGTGGGAACCACAGCGGGTCCAAAAGGGCAGTTGAAAAAAAAATTTTTAGGCTGACAAGTGGGGCAGAATTTTTATCAGTATAGATAATACAATGCTGCGTGGTAAGAATTTTGTGGATTCCTGCAGATTCCGGAAGGTTCCATCACAAAATGTGGGAAAAATGTGTGATTTCCAGCAAAGTTGGAGGTTTGCAGGGCACTGTGGGTAAGAAAATGGTGTGGGGTGCATGTGAAGCACACCACCCTGGAACCACCCAGATGTTTAGTTTTCAGATGTGTCTAGGTCTTGTGGATTTTTCTACATGGCAGCGTCCCAACGTCCAAAAAGTGCAGCCCTCACCATTCCAAGTGGGACAATTTTGAGAGTTAGCCAAGCTCTCATGGTCCAAATGTAAAACCAAAACCTAAAATAATCAAATGTCCTCTTGCTTGCCATTGGTTAATATGTTTTAGTGTGTGGGGGAGAGCTGAAAGACTGTTACCCCCTTCAGTAGGGGTGGTGGCATAACCAGGCCCATACTGGTTGGTAGCCAGCAACCCACTATTTTTTTTTAATGCCCTGGCATCTGGTAGACTTTCTGCACCCCCGAGGTGTGGATCGGGGTAATTGCCCCATCTGCCCACTGGTGGGCAGAACAACTTAGGCCCCATTTATTTGGGGTAGGGATATGGCCATATCCTCACCCTCTTATTTTGGAGAAAAAAAAACCTTCCCTGGTCTCTGGTGGGCTTTCTGCCTCCCTTGGGGCCAGATGGGCCTTCCAAAAATAGGCCGATCTGTCCCAAGGGGGGGCAGATGTGGCCAACAGTAATGTGCCCCCATGGGGAGCAAACCTTGCCCAAGGGGCTGCCTCCCCAAACCAAATACACACACGTACACATACCAATCCCTGGTGCCTTAGTGGTTCCTGCCCACCCCAGGGGCAGATTGGCCTAATAGAAATAGGCTGATCTGTCCTCAAGGGAGCAGAAATGGCCTAAAATAAATGTGTCCCCCCAAGGTAAGGACCATTGCCTAAGGGGTCACTCCACACATATGCAAAAATAAAATAAACAAATAAAACCTCCCTGGTCTCTAGGGTTTTCTGCCCCCCCCCCCACCCGGGAGGCAGATCGGCCTAATTACAATAGGTCAATCTGCCTCCAGGGGGGGCAGAAATGGCCTACAACAAATTTGCTCCCCAATGGAGCGACCCTTGCCTAAGGGGTTGCTCCCCTCAGGTGAAACTGAAAAAAAATCCCTAGAGTCAAGTGGGCCTAATAAAAATAGGCAAGGGGCCGCTCCCCGTATATATAAATATACATTTTTAAAAAATACCTGTGTCTAGTGGTTTCTGCCCCCCTTGAGGGAAGATTGGCCTAATAATAATAGGCCGATCTGCCCCCAAGGGGAGCAGAAAATGCCTAAAACTAATTTTGCCCCCAGGGGAGCGACCCTTCCCCCACATATAAAAAAAAAGAAACAAAAAAATATATCCCTGATGTCTAGCGGTTTCTGCCCCCCCTGGGGACAGATCGGCTTATTTATAATAGGCCGATCTGCCCCCAGGCGGGGTAGAAATGGCCTCAAAATAAATTTCCCCCCTGTGGTGTGGTCTTGCCCAAGGGGCCGCTCCCCTTATTCAATAAAAAAAACTAAAAAAATCCCTGGTGTCTAGTGGGCATTTCTGCTGCCCGATGACATTGCGATCGGGCAGCAGAAATGCAGAGAGAGACATCAAAGGAACGGAAAGGCCTTTCCTTTGATGCCTCTCTCTGTCCCCCACGTGATCGGAGGAGAAATGCTTTTGCATTTCTCCTCCGATCCGTGGTTAAATCTGAGCTTCCAACGTGGAGGGGTAGGCCTCTGATGAGGTCAGCATTCGATCGTGCGCTGACGTCAACAGAAGCCACGGGGGATGGGGTGGGGTTGGAAGGGGAAGCGATTCTCCATCCATCCCCGCCCAGGAGAGGGGGGTGCGAGGCCCCTGGGGGAACGCTAGCACTTCCCTTAAGGGCCCCTATTTGGACGTAACGGTTACGTCCTGGTCACCCAAGCGGTTAAAGAATAACCTGCAATAGAGGGCTTAGAAATCAAAAGTGCTTAAAGGTTACTTAAGGTCGCGCTGTACTGGGGCAAACCCAAAGTTCAGACCAACAGTGATAAAAGGCAGGCCAGCTACGGGACCCACGCATGACCTGGTGAAAAAGTACCTTGGATGGAGGTTTGCATTGACTGGAAGCAGACGATGAGAAATTGTTGCAACAGTTCCGATCTGCACAGTCAGAGAATGCGTCGTCTTCGAGCTGCACAGTCATTGATGCGATGTACTCGGGGTGCGGCGAAAAACCCTTTGCAATGAAGGTAATGCATAGTTGTCAAGCTGTGCAGACGGCAATGTGAAAGAGATGTGCTGGGGTTGGTGGTGATGTATCGATCCTGAGTTGCGCAGTCAGCGGTGCAAAGTCCTTATCCTTAGCATCAGTGGCGATATGCCGGTGTCGAGGAGGGATGTGGCGGTTCTGATTGGAGAAACGGCAACAATGTACCATTTTTGTAGGCAAGCATCTGCCAAACCCACCTTCAAGACCGCAGGACTAGATTGGCACCTCTTGCCAGGGCAGGACTCACAGTTGGCAGTGTCCAGCAGCTAAAGCAGAGTTGAAGGAAGTATTTGATGGCCCTTAGAGTTCAGAATAGGAGGCAAGCCAGCAAGCTCTTGCAGTCACCTAGGTTCTTGGAGGATATATAGAGGAAAGTCCAATCCATCTCACTCCCAGGCAAGAGGCAGCAGGCCAACACAGCACAGCAATTCAGCAGAGTGGCAGTCCCTCCTAGCAGCACAGCAGTCCTTCTTCCTGGAAGAATGTTCTCATATCTAGAAGTTTATGATATGGTGGGATTTGGGTTCTAGTACTTATACCAGTTGTGCCTTTGAAATGGGAAAGCCTTTAAAAAGAAGCCCTTTAAATACACAAGGTCCCTCCACTTTCTTCCCTAGCTCCAGACACTCTACCATGGGTTATGCAGCACTTTGTGTGGGGACAGGCATCAAGCTATTCAGGTGAGAGTTCCTCCCTCCCAAGAAAGCTCAAGGAGGCCGAAGAGCCTGTTGATGGGTGTAGGAAAGTACCATCTTGCCTGGCATGTTACCCCCAACTTTTCTTGTGTGTCAGCTTGTTTTTGCCTATCTCACTGGGATCCTGCTAGCCAGGACCCCAGTGCTCATAGTTTGTGTCCTGAATGTGTTCCCTGTGTGGTGCCTAACTGTGTCACTGAGGCTCTGCTAACCAGAACCTCAGTGCTTATTCTCTCTGCCTTTAAAATTGTCACTGCAGGCTAGTGACCATTTTTACCAATTCTGATTGGCACACTGGAACACCCTTATAATTCCCTAGTATATGGTACCTAGGTACCCAGGGTATTGTGGTTCCAGGAGATCCCTGTGGGCTGCAGCATTTCTTTTGCCACCCATAGGGAGCTCAGGCAATTCTTACACAGGACTGCGACTGCAGCATGAGTGAAATAACGTCCACGTTATTTCACAGCCATTTTACACTGCACTTAAGTAACTTAAAAGTCACCTATATGTCTAACCCTCACTTAGTGAAGGTTAGATGCAAAGCTACTAAGCGTGAGGGCACCCTGGCACTAGCCGGACTTTGTGAGTGCAGGGACACCATTACACGTGTGCACTACACATAGGCCAATACCTATATGTAGCTTCACAATGGTAACTGCGAATATGGCCATGTAAAATGTCTAAGATCATGGAATTGTTCCCCCATGCCAAATCTGGTATTGGGGTGCCAATCCCATGCATCCCCGGGGCTCCAGCATGGACCCGGGTACTGCCAAACTAGCTCTATGGGGTTTTCACTGCAGCTACCGCTGCTGCCATCCCACAGACAGGCTTCTGCCCTCCTGGGGTCTGGGCAGCCCAGTCCCAGGAAGGCAGAACAAAGAATTTCCACTGAGAGAAGGTGTTACACCCTCTCCCTTTGGAAATAGGTGTTGAGGGCTGGGGGAGAGTAGCCTCCCCCAGCCTCTGGAAATGCTTTGAAGAGCACAGATGGTTCCCTCCTTGCATAAGCCAGTCTACACTTGTTCAGGGATTCCCCCAGCCCCTGCTCTGGCGAGAAACTGGACAAAGGAAAGGGGAGCGACCACTCCCCTGTCCATCACCACCCCAGGGGTGGTGGCCAGAGCTCCTCCAGTGTGTCCCAGACCTCTGCCATCTTGAATGCAGAGGTGTGAGGGCACAATGGAGGCCTCTGAGTGGCCAGTGCCAGCAGGTGACGTCAGAGACCCCTCCTGATAGGTGCTTACCTGACTAGGTGGCCAATCCTCCTCTGAGGGCTATTTAGGGTCTCTCCTGTGGGCTTCTCTTCAGATAACGAATGCAAGAGCTCACCAGAGTTCCTTTGCATCTCCCTCTTCGACTTCTGCCAAGGATCGACCGCTGACTGCTCCAGGACGCCTGCAAAACTGCAACAAAGTAGCAAGAAGACTACCAGCGACATTGTAGTGCCTAATCCTGCTGGCTTTCTCAACTGTTTCCTGGTGGTGCATGCTCTGAGGGCTGTCTGCCTTCACCCTGCACTGGATGCCAAGAAGAAATCTCCTGTGGGTCGACGGAATCTTCCCGCTGCTAACGCAGGCACCAAACTTCTGCTTCACCAGTCCTCTGGGTCCCCTCTCGTAGTGACAAGCGTGGTCCCTGGAACACAGGAGCTGGATCCAAGTGACCCCAACAGTCCAGTGGTCCATCTGTCCAAATTTGGCGGAGGTAAGTCCTTGCCTCCCCACGCCAGACAGTAATCCTGTGTACTGTGTGAACTGCAGCTGCTAGGGCTTCTGTGCACTTTTGCAAGGAATCCTTCGTGCACAGCATAGCCCGGGTCCCCAGCACTCCGTCCTGCATTGCTCAACTCTCTGAGTTGACGACCGGCTTCGTGGGACCCTCCTTTGTAGTGTTGAGACGACCGCCGTGCTCAGTTGTCTTGAACCCGTGTTCATGTGCTTCTGCGGGTGCTGCCTGCTTCTGCGTGGGCTCTCTGTGTTGCTGAGCACCCCCTCTGTCTCCTCCTCCAAGGGTCGACCTCCTGGTCCTTCCTGGGCCCGGGTAGCACTCATTTTCTTCCACCGTGACCTTTGCAGCTAGCAAGGATTGTTTCCAGTCTTTCTGCATAGAACCAACTTTGCATCCTCCAGCACGCTGTGGGACATCTCTGCAAAGGAGAAGTTCCTGCATCTTCCATTGTTGCAGAATCTTTAGCTTCTTCCACCCAGAGGCAGCCATTCTGCACCTTCATCCGGGGTTTAGTGGGCTTCTGCCCCCCCTGGACACTTTTGTGACTCTTGGATTTGGTCCCCTTCCCTTGCAGGTCCTCAGGTCCAGGAATCTGTCTTCAGTGCTTTGCAGTCTGTTGTGGTCTTTACAGAATCTTCTATCACGACTTTAGTGCGTTTCTGGGGAAGTAGGGTAACTTTATTCCTACTTTTCAGGGTCTTGGGGTGGGGTATCTTAGACGCCCTTAGTGTGTTCTTACACTCCCAGTGACCCTCTACACACTACACTAGGCCTGGGGTCCCTTAGTGGTTCACATTCCACTTTCTTAGTATATGGTTTGTGTTGCCCCTAGACCTATTGCATCCTATTGTATTCTACAGTGCTTGCACTACTTTTCTGTTTACTTACCTGATTTTGGTTTGTGTGTATATTTTGTGTATTTTACTTACCTCCTAAGGGATTATATCCTCTGAGATATTTTTGGGCACATTGTCACTAAAATAAAGTACTTTTATTTTTAGTAACTCTGAGTATTGTGATTCTTGTGATATACTGCTATATGATATAAGTGGAATAGTAGGAGCTTTGCATGTCTCCTAGTTCAGCCTATGTTGCTCTGCTATAGGTACCTCTATCAGCCTAAGCTGCTAGAGCACTACTAATCTACTAATAAGGGATAACTGGACCTGGCACAAGGTGTAAGTACCATCAGGTACCCTTTATAAGCCAGGCCAGCCTCCTACAATGGGCCATCAAGATGTGGATGTCATACCCAGCTTCCTTTGTGTGTGACTGTCTAGAGGGAATGCACAAAGACCAGCTATTACCCTCTTCACAATTGTATTCAGAATCAGGCAGAGGCACAGTATGGTTAAAGTAAAAAGTGCGAACTTGGCATTTTGAGACTTACAATTTAAAATCTGACTTTGCCATGAATGTTTATTTTAAATTGTAAGTCCAGAGACACCAAACCCCAAATGTCCATCTTTTCCTAATTGGAAATTACACTTATAACTGTAGCAAGGTAATCCAAATGGTAGATATAGGTCTTGTAGTAGTGAAAAACAAGTTTAATAGTTTTCAACTACCAGGACATGTTAAACTTAAAAGTGCATGTCCCACTTTTTAAATACACCACACCCTTCCCTTGGGGCTATCTACGGTCTACCTTAGGGTTTCACTTATATCTAATAAGAAGGAAGGTTTAGGCCTGGCAAGTAAGTGAACTTGCCAGGTCGAAATGGCAGTTTAAAACTCATACTGGTTTTGCAGTGGCAGGTCTGATGCATGTTTAAAAGGCTACTGTAGTGGGTGGCACAATCAGTGCTGCAGGCCCACTAGCAATATTTAATTTACAGGCCACAGACAAATACAGTGCACTTTACTAGGTACTTACAGGTAAATTATATATGGATAAGATGGGGAGGTCCAACAGGGTCTAACTGTGCCCTCAAACAACAATATTGTAAGAACATTAGGGCCTGAAAAATGTCTCATCATGATTCTGATATCAGTGCAACAACCTTCAGCTAATCGGTTAATTACCAGGACCAAGAGTCAAATTATTTGGAAGAGGTGATATGTGTTCCAAAAGTGTTGGTTAGGCAATGGTGAGGGTTGGGCCTTGAACAAGGCTCACTACATTTTCAGCCTTTGAATGCCTCCAGGAGGTTTTCAGCTCGTTTGCAAAACATATATGATCAGTTTAGGTCTGATCATTTGGGCTGCATAAGCTACGTAGCTGCTGGTCAGTTCCTGAAGGCTCCATTAATATAGGCTTTAATCCGCTAGGTCTGGCTACACGGTCTGGTCTTTTTACAGCAGCAGACAGTACTTCCTCTTATTCCAGATCAGCTCACATAGGAATTGCTGTCTCCTGCTTTCTAGGCTTGCTTCTAGACTTGTGGAAAGCCACAATTTTGAGATTCCTGTTTTGGTCAGACACCTCGTTATGGTGGTGGGTGGTGTTTTTTAGATTTCGAGATAAATGCAACCTACTAGACCCATGAATCAGGTATACATTTAAAAGACAAGTGTCAGCTTCTCAAAGCATAGTCATAGCCGATCATGACAGCGAGTGTATTGTAAGCTTTCTTTCAAGGTGATGACAACCGACATGGGCATGTGCAAAACTCAAAACGTAAGCATTTCAGTTGCATGCATGGCTTTCACATGACACTCGTGGAGAAACACCGCACTGATACTCCATTGTGTATATCCAGCTAGCCTGCTGGTTGCATTCACGTGCTGTCATGGCGATACAGCTGCTCTACGGAATTCTCTGCAGGCCCACTCACAGTGAGGTTATGCTGTGTGTGGACAGGTCTTGCCCCACAATGAGGGGTGCTGAGTTGTTTGGTGGGAGACAGCATGTTTCGGAACCCGTTTGGTCATGAATAGCAGAAACTTTGGAGTTTTGAACCCGAGCTACCCACACAACTGGTGGAGTACTCCTAAATTACGATCTAAAATAATAGTTCGATACTGTCGAGATTTACGTTTGGATCGCTTTACGACCGGTTTTTCGTTTACGCCAGCTCCTAACACAGGCACTCGGTGCCAATAATGTGGTTACCTAACATTAGGTAAAAAACACACAGGCCCATATTTATACTTTTTGACGCTAAACTGCGCTAACGCAGTTTAGCGCCAAAAAATTTTGCGCCGTCTAACGCCATTCTGAAGCGCCATGCGGGCGCCGTATTTATGGAATGGCGTTAGCCGGCGCAAGCAGACCGGCGCTGCCTGGTTTGCGTGGAAAAAAAACACGTACACCAGACAGCGCCGGCGTAGGGGGAAAATGGCGTATGGGCGTCTTAAAATGGGGCAAGTCAGGTTACGTCGAAAAAATCGTCGTAACCCGACTTGCGCCATTTTTTTTCGACGCCCATCCCCCATCAACATGACTCCTATCATTGTAAAGATAGGAGTCATGCCCCCTTGCCCAATGGCCATGCCCAGGGGACTTATGTCCCCTGGGCATGGTCATTGGGCATAGTGGCATGTAGGGGGGCACAAATCAGGCCCCCCTATGCCACAAAAAATTAAAAAAAAAATACTTACCTGAACTTACCTTAATGTCCATGGGATGGGTCCCTCCGTCCTTGGGTGTCCTCCTGGGGTGGGCAAGGGTGGCAGGGGGGGTCCCTGGGGGCAGGGGAGGGCACTCTGGGCTCATTTTGAGCCCACTTGTCCCTTAACGCCATCCCTGACCCAGGCGTTAAAAAGCGGCGCAAATGCGCCGTTTTTGGCCACGCCCACTCCCGGGCGTCTCTTTTGCCCGGGAGTATAAATACCACGTAAAGGCCTGGGAGTCATTTTTTAAGACGGGAACGCCTCCCTTGCATATCATTAACGCAAGGAAGGGGTTCACGCTAAAAAATGACGCACACTCCGGGCACTTTGGCGCCCGAAGCGTCTAACGCCAGAGTATAAATATGGCGTTAGTTGGCGTTAGTTCTGCGTCGAATTTGCGTCGAAAAAAACGACGCAAATTCGGCGCAACCAGAGTATAAATATGGCCCACAATGGGGAAAATTAACTACTTACTGTTCTACGACAAATATATGAGCAAAATGAAGCTTCGATTTCATGACAGTTTAAAATGGCAAATAGCGTTTTCTACCATTAGCGATAAAGGTAATTGAACGCTTTGGGAGCTTTAAAAACTAGATTTGAGTGGCAGCTCCAGTGAACCAGAAAGAGCAGGACCTTCTAGCAGTAATGACAATCCTTGAAACACCAAATCTTAGTAACATTTTAGATCATGAGAATTTGAGGCCTTGGACGCTCGAGTTTATACGAAATGTGGTGTTTTTTCAGTGACTATCATCTCTTCAGAAAAAGCTGCACTGTAAAACGTAACCTCAATAAAGAGAGGGCATTTATATGAGAAAAAAAAACGAAGAATGTGCAGCTGCATCACGTTAGTGTCATTCCTCAAGAGACTGTGACTCGTCAGCCACACTGAGGGTTGTTTATTATGAAAAAAAACACATTTAATAGGAACAGGGAGGTTTCCTATAAACCAAAGGTGAAATATACTTCCAAGGTAGTGTTCAAGTGAAGCGAGTTTTGGAGACAGGTGAAAATGACGAAACGTGTTTTCTCTCAAGAGTAATAAAAACACTTGTACTTGGCAGTGAAAAACCAGCACTTAAATTGAGTTGTAACTAGAAGCGCATGAATTTCAGAAAATAGAATGCATCAAGCAGGGTAGTAGTAGGGCCAAGATTTACCAACACTTTGCATCATGTAGGAAAGTGCTACTGTTGGCATGGTTACTCCCCCACCCCCACTTTTTGCCTAGTGATGATGCCAACTTTGCTTGATAGTGTGCTGGGACCCTGCTAAGCAGGCCCCACCACCAGTGTTCTTTCCCTAAAACTGTACCTTTCACAATTGGCACAACCCTGGCACACAGTTAAGTCCCTTGTAAAAGGTACCCATGGTACCAAGTGCCCTGTGGCCAGGGAAGGTCTCTAAGGGCTGCAGCATATATTATGCCACCCTGCGGGGGCCCTCACTCAGCACATGCACACTGCCGGGCAGCTTGTGTGTGCTGGTGGGGAGAAAAAGACAAAGGGCCTGATTCTAACTTTGGAGGACGGTGTTAAACCGTCCCAAAAGTGGCGGATATACCACCTACCGTATTACGAGTTCCATAGGATATAATGGACTCGTAATACGGTAGGTGGTATATCCGCCACTTTTGGGACGGTTTAACACCGTCCTCCAAAGTTAGAATCAGGCCCAAAGTCACCATGGCATCCCTCTTAGGGTGCCATGCCCACAAACCACTGCCTGTGGCATAGATTAGTCACCCCTCTAGCAGGCCTTACAGCCCTAAGGCAGGGTGCACTATACCACAGGTGAGGGCATAGCTGCATGAGCAATATGCCCCAACAGTGCCCAAGTCCATTCTTAGACATTGTAAGTGCAGTGTAGCCATATTGAGTATATGGTCTGGGAGTTTGTCATTACGATCTCCACAGCACCATAATGGCTTCACTGAATACCGGGAAGTTTAGTATCAAACTTCTCAGCACAATAAATCCACACCGATGCCAGCGTAGGATTTATTGAAAAATGCACAAAGAGGGCATCTTAGAGATGCCCCCGTATGTTAGCCTTTCAGACACGTTTCTGACCACATGGGGTGAGTGTCTTTGTGCACTCTGTGGTCCGAAACAAAGACTGTCCTGGGTGGAGGTGCTTCACACCTCTCCCTACAGGAACCTCAAATGCTCAAGCCTCGGGTTACAGTGCCCCAGTGTAGGAGGCTGGACTGGCTTGTAGTGAGTACCAAGGGGTACTTGCACCTTGCACCAGGCCCAGTTATCCCTTATTAGTGTATAGGGTGTCTAGCAGCTTAGGCTGATAGATAGTGGTAGCTTAGCAGAGCAGCTTAGGCTGAACTAGGAGACGTGTGAAGCTACTACAGTACCACTTAGTGTCATATGCACAATATCATAAGAAAACACAATACACAGTTATACTAAAAATAAAGGTACTTTATTTTTATGACAATATGCCAAAGTATCTTAGAGTGTACCCTCAGTGAGAGGATAGGAAATATACACAAGATATATATACACAATAGCAAAAATATGCAGTATAGTCTTAGAAAACAGTGCAAACAATGTATAGTTAAAATAGGATGCAATGGGGAAACATAGGGATAGGGGCAACACAAACCATATACTCCAAAAGTGGAATGCGAACCACGAATGGACCCCAAACCTATGTGACCTTGTAGAGGGTCGCTGGGACTATTAGAAAATAGTGAGAGTTAGAAAAATAACCCTCCCCAAGACCCTGAAAAGTGAGTGCAAAGTGCACCAAAGTTCCCCTAAGGACAAAGAAGTCGTGTTAGAGGAATAATGCAGGAAAGACACAAACCAACAATGCAACAACTGTGGATTTCCAATCTAGGGTACCTGTGGAACAAGGGGACCAAGTCCAAAAGTCACAAGCAAGTCGGAGATGGGCATATGCCCAGGAAATGCCAGCTGTGGATGCAAAGAAGCTTCTACTGGACAGAAGAAGCTGAGGTTTCTGCAGGAACGAAAAGGGCTAAAGACTTCTCCTTTGGTGGAAGGATCCCTCTTGCCGTGGAGAGTTGTGCAGAAGTCTTTTCCCGCCGAAAGGACGCCAACAAGCCTTGCTAGCTGCAAATTGTGCGGTTAGCATTTTTGGACGCTGCTGTGGCCCTGGAGGGACCAGGAGGTCGCAAATTGGACCAGGAGAGAGAGGGGATGTCGCACAAGACAAGGAGCTCTCTCAGCAGCAGGTAGCACCCGGAGAACTGCCAGAAACAGGCACTACAAGGATGCGTGAAACGGTGCTCACCCGAAGTCGCACATAGGAGTCCCACGTCGCCGGAGACCAACTTAGAAAGTCGTGCAATGCAGGTTAGAGTGCCGTGGACCCAGGCTTGGCTGTGCACAAAGGATTTCCGCCGGAAGTGCACAGGGGCCGGAGTAGCTGCAAAAGCCGCGGTTCCCAGCAAGGCAGCCCAGCGAGGTGAGGCAAGGACTTACCTCCACCAAACTTGGACTGAAGAGTCACTGGACTGTGGGGGTCACTTGGACAGAGTCGCTGGATTCGAGGGACCTCGCTCGTCGTGCTGAGAGGAGACCCAAGGGACCGGTAATGCAGCTTTTTGGTGCCTGCGGTTGCAGGGGGAAGATTCCGTCGACCCACGGGAGATTTCTTCGGAGCTTCTGGTGCAGAGAGGAGGCAGACTACCCCCACAGCATGCACAAGCAGGAAAACAGTCGAGAAGGCGGCAGGATCAGCGTTACAGAGTTGCAGCAGTCGTCTTTGCTACTATGTTGCAGGTTTGCAGGCTTCCAGCGCGGTCAGCAGTCGATTCCTTGGCAGAAGGTGAAGAGAGAGATGCAGAGGAACTCGGATGAGCTCTTGCATTCGTTATCTAAAGTTTCCCCAGAGACAGAGACCCTAAATAGCCAGAAAAGAGGGTTTGGCTACCTAGGAGAGAGGATAGGCTAGCAACACCTGAAGGAGCCTATCACAAGGAGTCTCTGACGTCACCTGGTGGCACTGGCCACTCAGAGCAGTCCAGTGTGCCAGCACCACCTCTGTTTCCAAGATGGCAGAGGTCTGGAGCACACTGGAGGAGCTCTGGACACCTCCCAGGGGAGGTGCAGGTCAGGGGAGTGGTCACTCCCCTTTCCTTTGTCCAGTTTCGCGCCAGAGCAGGGCTAAGGGGTCCCCTGAACCGGTGTAGACTGGCTTATGCAGAATTGGGCACATCTGTGCCCAAGAAAGCATTTCCAGAGGCTGGGGGAGGCTACTCCTCCCCTGCCTTCACACCATTTTCCAAAGGGAGAGGGTGTCACACCCTGTCTCAGAGGAAGTTCTTTGTTCTGCCATCCTGGGCCAGGCCTGGCTGGACCCCAGGAGGGCAGATGCATGTCTGAGGTTTGGCAGCAGGAGCAGCTGCAGTGAAACCCCAGGAAGGGCAGTTTGGCAGTACCAGGGTCTGTGCTACAGACCACTGGGATCATGGGATTGTGCCAACTATGCCAGGATGGCATAGAGGGGGCAATTCCATGATCATAGACATGTTACATGGCCATATTCGGAGTTACAATTGTGAAGCTACATATAGGTAGTGACCTATATGTAGTGCACGCGTGTAATGGTGTCCCCGCACTCACAAAGTTCAGGGAATTGGCTCTGAACAATGTGGGGGCACCTTGGCTAGTGCCAGGGTGCCCTCACACTAAGTAACTTTGCACCTAACCTTTACCAGGTAAAGGTTAGACATATAGGTGACTTATAAGTTACTTAAGTGCAGTGTAAAATGGCTGTGAAATAACGTGGACGTTATTTCACTCAGGCTGCAGTGGCAGGCCTGTGTAAGAATTGTCAGAGCTCCCTATGGGTGGCAAAAGAAATGCTGCAGCCCATAGGGATCTCCTGGAACCCCAATACCCTGGGTACCTCAGTACCATATACTAGGGAATTATAAGGGTGTTCCAGTAAGCCAATGTAAATTGGTAAAAATGGTCACTAGCCTGTTAGTGACAATTTGGAAAGAAATGAGAGAGCATAACCACTGAGGTTCTGATTAGCAGAGCCTCAGTGAGACAGTTAGTCACTACACAGGTAACACATTCAGGCACACTTATGAGCACTGGGGCCCTGGGTTACCAGGGTCCCAGTGACACATACAACTAAAACAACATATATACAGTGAAAAATGGGGGTAACATGCCAGGCAAGATGGTACTTTCCTACACAACCCCCCCCCCCAAACGAAGGACAATAAGACTAGCCATGACCTGATGAGTCTTCATTGTCTAAGTAGAAATATCTGGAGAGTCCATCTGCATTTTAGTGGCTACTCCCAGGTCTATGTTCCACTGTATAGTCCATTCCCTGTAGGGATATGGACCACCTCAACAATTTTGGATTTTCACCTTTCATTTGTTTTAGCCAAAGTAGAGGTTTGTGGTCTGTCTGAACAATGAAGTGAGTGCCAAACAGGTATGGCCTCAACTTCTTCAGAGCCCAGACCACAGCAAAGGCCTCCCTCTCAATGGCAGACCAACGCTTTTCTCTAGGGGTCAACCTCCTACTAATAAAAGCAACAGGTTGATCCTGGCCCTCAGAATTAAGTTGTGATAGGACTGCCCCTACTCCTAATTCAGGTGCATCAGTTTGGACATAGAATTTTTTAGAGTAACAAGGGCTTTTCAGGACAGGTGCAGAGCACATGGCCTGCTTCAGCTCCTCAAAAGCTTTCTGACAGTTTGCTGTCCATAATACCTTTTTAGGCATTTTCTTGGAGGTGAGGTCATTAAGAGGGGCTGCAATGGAGCCATAGTTCTTAATGAACCTCCTGTAATACCCAGTGAGGCCTAGGAAGGCTCTCACCTGAGTCTGAGTGGTAGGGGGAACCCAATCAATAATTGTTTGGATTTTCCCCTGTAGTGGTGCAATCTGTTCCCCACCAACAAGGTGTCCCAGATAAACCACCTTACCCTGCCCTATCTGGCACTTTGAAGCCTTGATAGTGAGGCCTGCCTTTTGCAGGGCCTCCAAAACTTTCCATAGGTGGACCAGGTGATCATCCCAGCCGGAGCTAAAGACAGCTATATCGTCCAAATATGCTGCACTGAAAGCTTCCAGCCCTTGCAGGACTGTGTTCACCAACCTCTGAAAAGTGGCAGGTGCATTTTTCAAACCAAAAGGCATTACAGTAAACTGGTAATGTCCTCCAATGGTTGAAAATGCAGTCTTAGGTTTAGCATCTTCTGACAATTTGATCTGCCAATACCCTGCAGTCAAGTCAAAAGTGCTTAGATACTTGGCAGATGCCAGTGTATCTATGAGCTCATCTGCCCTGGGTATAGGGTGAGCATCAGTTTTGGTTACCAAGTTGAGACCTCTATAGTCTACACAAAACCGCATTTCCTTCTTTCCATCTTTGGAATGGGGTTTTGGTACCAGTACCACAGGAGAAGCCCATGGACTGTCAGAGTGCTCAACCACTCCTAGTTCTAACATTTCTGGACTTCTTGCTTTATGCAGTCCCTGACATGGTCAGGCTCCCTATAGATCTTACTTTTGACAGGCAAGCTGTCTCCAGTATCTATAGTGTGCTCACACCAAGAAGTGGTACCTGGCACAGTAGAGAAGAGTTCAGATAATTGATCTAGGAGATTTATGCAATTGTCTTTCTGCTCAGCAGTAAGACAATCAGCCAAAACTACACCTTCCACCAGAGCATCTTGTTCTGTGGAAGAGAAGAGATCAGGAGAGGATCACTGTCTTCTTCCTGTCCCTCATCTGTTGCCATGAGCAGGGTGAGATCAGCCCTGTCATAGTAGGGTTTCAGGCGGTTGACATGGAGCACCCTAAGGGGACTCCTGGCAGTGCCTAAGTCAACTAAATAGGTGACTTCTCCCTTCTTTTCAACAATTGTGTGGGGTCCACTCCATTTATCTTGGAGTGCTCTTGGGGCCACAGGCTCTAAGACCCACACTTTCTGCCCTGGTTGATACTGAACCAAAACAGCCTTCTGATCATGCCATTGCTTCTGGAGCTCTTGGCTGGCCTGAAGGTTTTTACTGGCCTTTTTCATGTACTCAGCCATCCTTGATCTGAGGCCAAGTACATAATCCACAATATCCTGCTTAGGAGCTTTTAAAGGTTGTTCCCAACCCTCCTTTACAAGTGTGAGTGGACCCCTAACAGGGTGTCCAAAAAGAAGTTCAAAGGGGCTGAAGCCCACTCCTTTCTGGGGTACCTCCCTGTAGGCAAAAAGGAGGCATGGTAGAAGGATATCCCATCTCCTGAGGAGTTTTTCAGGGAGACCCATAATCATGCCTTTGAGAGTTTTATTAAATCTCTCCACCAGTCCATTTGTTTGTGGATGATAGGGTGTTGTGAACTTGTACGTTACACCACACTCCTTCCACATGGCCTTTAAGTATGCAGACATGAAATTGCTTCCCCTGTCTGATACTACTTCCTTTGGGAAGCCCACCCTAGAAAATATTCCCAGGAGGGCCTTTGCCACTGCAGGTGCAGTAGTGGTCCTTAAAGGAATAGCTTCAGGGTATCTTGTGGCATGGTCCACTACCACCAAGATGAATCTATTGCCTGAAGCAGTAGGAGGGTCAAGGGGGCCAACTATGTCAACCCCTACCCTTTCAAAGGGAACCCCAACCACAGGCAGTGGAATAAGGGGTGCCTTTGGGGTGCCACCTGTCTTGCCACTGGCTTGACAGGTTTCACAGGACTTACAAAATTCCTTTGTGTCCTCAGACATTCTAGGCCAATGAAACAGGGGAACAAGCCTGTCCCAAGTTTTCATTTGTCCTAGATGCCCAGCTAGGGGAATGTCATGTGCCAGGGTTAGGAGGAACTTTCTGTACTCCTGAGGAATCACTAATCTCCTGGCAGCTCCAGGTTTAGGATCCCTATGCTCAGTGTACAAGAGGTTGTCCTCCCAGTAAACTCTGTGAGAGTCACTGACATCCCCATTAGCCTGTTTGACAGCTTGCTGTCTGAGACCCTCTAATGTGGGACAGGTTTGCTGTGCCACACTTAGCTCCTCTCTGGCAGGCCCCCCTTCACCCAAAAGCTCAGCAGTGTCTGCTTCCAGCTCCTCTGGTGTAGGTTCTGCACAGGGAGGGAATTCTTCTTCCTCAGAAGTTGAATCCACTGTAGAGGGAGGGATAGTAGGAAGTGGTTTGCTTCTACTAGCCCTAGCTTTAGGGAGCACTTGGTCCATTGTTCCAGGATCCAAGCTTCCCTGTCCTTTTTGCTTTTTGGCCTGAGCCCTTGTCAAAGCAAAAATATGCCCTGGGATGCCCAGCATTGCTGCATGGGCTTCCAACTCCACATCTGACCAAGCTGATGTCTCCAAATCATTCCCTAATAGACAGTCTACAGGTAAATCTGAAGCTACCACAACTTTCTTTGGACCAGTAACCCCCCCCAGTTGAGATTAACAACAGCCATGGGGTGGCTAAAGGGGTTATTCTAACTTTGGAGGAGTGTTAATCCGTCCCAAAAGTGACGGTAAAGTGACGGATATACCACCAGCCGTATTACGAGTTCCATAGGATATAATGGACTCGTAATACGGCTGGTGGTAAATCCGTCACTTTTCCGTCACTTTTGGGACGGATTAACACCTCCTCCAAAGTTAGAATAACCCCCTAAGTGTGTTGTTGTGAGCATCGGTTACTTGGTACTGGTGACCAAGTAGATGTTGTTCAGGGTGGACCAATTTCTCTATGACCATAGTCACACTGGCTCCAGTGTCCCTGTAGGCCTGAACCTCAACACCATTTATTAGGGGTAGCTGCTTGTACTTATCCATATTAAGGGGACAAGCAACTAAGGTGGCTAAATCAATAGCCCCCTCAGAGACTAACACAGCCTCTGTGGCGTCCCTAACAAGGCCAACCCCAACTAAGTTACCAATAGTGAGCCCAGCTACTCCCTTGGATTAGCTATTAGTAGGTTTGCTCCCACCACCGCTGCTATTAGTAGGGACACTAGGGGTAGCAGTAGGGGTTGTAGTGGTAGGAGCATTGGTGCTTTTCTTTGGACAACTGGGATCTGTTGTCCAATGGCCTTTTATTTTACATAAATAGCACCATGGTTTCTTTTCCTTGTTCTGATTAAAAGAAGATTTGGGCCCACCACCCCCACCAGAGTGTTTTTGTGGGCCTGATGAAGACTCATTTTTAGATTTGTCCCCACCCTTGTCAGAAGACTTACCATCCTTCTTTTTGTTGCCATCTTTGTCACCCCCTGTATGAACTTTTCTGTTCACCCTTGTTCTGACCCATTTGTCTGCCTTCTTTCCCAATTCTTGGGGAGAGGTCAGATCAGAGTCCACCAAGTACTGGTGCAACAAATCAGACACACAATTATTAAGAATATGCTCTCCCAGGATCAAGTTATACAGGCTGTCATAATCAGTAACTTTACTGCCATGTAACCACCCCTCCAAGGCCTTCACTGAATGGTCAATGAAATCAACCCAGTCTTGTGAAGACTCCTTTTTGGTCTCTCTGAACTTTATCCTGTATTGTTCAGTGGTTAAGCCATAACCATCCAGGAGTGCATTCTTAAGAACTTGGAAATTATTAGCATCATTTTCTTTCACAGTAAGGAGCCTATCCCTACCTTTTCCACTAAATGATAGCCATAGGATAGCAGCCCACTGACTTTGAGGGACATCCTGTACAACACAGGCCCTCTCAAGTGCAGCAAACCACTTGTTAATGTCATCCCCCTCCTTATAAGGGGGAACTATCTTGTGCAGATTCCTGGAATCATGCTCTTTTGCAGGATGACTATGGGGAATACTGCTGCTGCCACCATGGGTATCTAAACCCAACTTCTGTCTTTCCTTCTCTAGTTCAAAAGACTGTCTATCCAAATCCAGCTGTTGCTTTTTAAGCTTCAGTCTGGTTTGTTCCACCCTCAATTTATTGTCAAAGCCCAGCTCACCTGAGTTCTTGTTCAGTTCTGATGGAGGTTGAAGACAATCCGACCCCACCCTGAAACTGCTTGTTCCAGCACACTAGTTTTTAAAACAGTGCACTAAGAACAGAAGCTCAAGGGAAGGGGGGAAGTGGATAAAATAAAAAAGAGAGACAACACCGTTCTTTCGTTTCCACTCTTGAAGTGCTGCACAAATCTGCGGCCCTTTCTGACTTCTGTAGAAACTGGTGCCTAATGAAACATAAACAAAGAACAGATAAGTGCAACCTATTCCTAAATGGGTTCCTGACTATCCCTTTATTTATTAGAAATTCTCTTCTAAAAGTACCTCCTGGATCCTGGTCTCTAGTTTCCAGGTTTGGAATGTGTTACTGCTCTGGGATGTGTTTTCTATTACTGTAAAGCTTCTAAAACATTAAACAAATACCTTTATCAGAATTACCAATATCAAACATTCATCATAATATAACTAAAGCCTAAATTCCCAATAGCAGACTCACTTTTCCCATATTTCCAGAATCTTTTATAAAACAAATACTGTACTTTTACATCAAAATACAGCATGTAATTTGTGCAAGTCCTTGATTTACTGTTTGCCTTGCTGTTAATGGTTTCCACTGTTCGATTCTTAAAAGTTCCATGAGAAAAAACAATGTTTGCTTCACAAAGTTCTGCAAAATGTTCTTGTAACAAAGAGTTTGAATCACAATGTTCGTGGAAGGTATTTCGTTTCAAATTGTCTATACACGAATCCAGAAATTGTTGTCAAAGTTCTTTCAGGTAATAAAAGGTTTTGCACTTACTTGTTGCTGGCAAGAGATACTGATCAGTCTAACCTTGTCTTCTTTCTCTTTTGCAGGTTACTCATAGGAGAGAGGCTGAAGCAAGGAGGAACTGGAAACCGGAAGAAGGAAGAGCCAGAAGCTGCACCCATTGAAGTCAATGAAAGTCTGTAAAGATCAGGAGTGCCAGCGCCGAGGGATCTGTTCTCAGGTAAGCGGGAGGTAGACGAGCACAAGCACTGGGTGAGGCTCGGGGATGCCTTTTATAGACAGGGCTGGGTGTGGTTTGAAGGGCTGGGTGTGGTCCTCACATGCTGCACATGTTCTTGGAAGGTGTGCAGAGCTGGGTGTGGTTTGAAGAGCTGGGTGTGGTCCTCACATGCTGCACATGTTCTTGAAAGGTGTGCAGAGTTTCAGTTATTATGCAAATGAGTTGGATTAACAAATGGCCTAGGGAGGAGTGTTTTAAAGAAGCCTTGGTAAAAGCAAGGCCCAATGTGTAAACAAAACAGCACATTAAACAACATACACAGAAGCCTAAGGGGGGGAAGGTGAGATAACAGGAAAGGCTTTCAATAGTAAGTTTAAAAGGGAGCTATTACAGAACCCACTAGTGCAGTGAGAGGGGACATGCTCTTTGCTGTGTACAAACCCTAACATTTATTGAGTTCCCTCTCTAACATTCTGTCATCAGGGTTGGTGGGAGGGACATTCCTAGATACAGAGGTATGATGGGAATGAACAGAAGGAGACCTGTCCCTTACAGAAGCCACCCTAACAGCTTGGCTAACAGAAACATCACTACCAGTATGGTGAGAATAAATGCTTTTGCTATGATGTGAGACAACACTATTTGTATGGTGTGGCTCATCATCATTACCAACTATGCTAGACTGTCTAGTAATGGGCAGGCTAGGAATTTTCTTTCCAGAATCTGTTCCTGGGGGAGTCCCTGGATCAGATTGAGAACCATTAGCTACTTTTTCAACAGATGGGGCACTTTTAGCCTTATCCTGTTCTCTAAGCATGTTAATTAACAGTTCCAAGGAAGGATTCTTCCCTACACTCAAACCTCTCTTTATGCAGAGACTCCTTGCTCCTTTCCAGCTAAGGTGATCATATGCAAGTTTGGACAGATCAACATTTTGGCCTGTGCCAGACATTTTTAGAGAGAGTTAAAAGTGATAGAAAAAGAGAAAAAAGTTTTCAGAACTTTTTAGAAAGACAGAAAAAAACTTTTTAAACTTTTAAGAACTTTTTGAAAGTTTAGAAGTACTTTTCAGCACTTAGAAAAGAGTGAAAAGAGGAAATGCAAAACTTTTTGGCTATGTGTATATACACTGACCTTGTTTTGTATATTTTTCTCTTATGAAAAGTACAATGACAAGAGTGGTAAGTAGTCTCAAAGCACTTATCCCACCGCTGCACAACCAATGTAGGAGGCTGGACTGGCTTGTAGTGAGTACCAAGGGGTACTTGCACCTTGCACCAGGCCCAGTTATCCCTTATTAGTGTATAGGGTGTCTAGCAGCTTAGGCTGATAGATAATGGTAGCTTAGCAGAGCAGCTTAGGCTGAACTAGGAGACGTGTGAAGCTACTACAGTACCACTTAGTGTCATATGCACAATATCATAAGAAAACACAATACACAGTTATACTAAAAATAAAGGTACTTTATTTTTATGACAATATGCCAAAGTATCTTAGAGTGTACCCTCAGTGAGAGGATAGGAAATATACACAAGATATATATACACAATAGCAAAAATATGCAGTATAGTCTTAGAAAACAGTGCAAACAATGTATAGTTACAATAGGATGCAATGGGGAAACATAGGGATAGGGGCAACACAAACCATATACTCCAAAAGTGGAATGCGAACCACGAATGGACCCCAAACCTATGTGACCTTGTAGAGGGTTGCTGGGACTATTAGAAAATAGTGAGAGTTAGAAAAATAACCCTCCCCAAGACCCTGAAAAGTGAGTGCAAAGTGCACCAAAGTTCCCCTAAGGACAAAGAAGTCGTGTTAGAGGAATAATGCAGGAAAGACACAATGCAACAACTGTGGATTTCCAATCTAGGGTACCTGTGGAACAAGGAGACCAAGTCCAAAAGTCACAAGCAAGTCGGAGATGGGCATATGCCCAGGAAATGCCAGCTGTGGATGCAAAGAAGCTTCTACTGGACAGAAGAAGCTGAGGTTTCGGCAGGAACGAAAAGGGCTAGAGACTTCCCCTTTGGTGGACGGATCCCTCTCGCCGTGGAGAGTCGTGCAGAAGTGTTTCCCGCCGAAAGGACGCCAACAAGCCTTGCTAGCTGCAAATCATGTGGTTAGCATTTTTGGACGCTGCTGTGGCCCTGGAGGGACCAGGACGTCGCAAATTGGACCAGGAGAGAGAGGGGACGTCGAGCAAGACATGAAGTCCTCTCAGCAGCAGGTAGCACCCAGAGAAGTGCCAGAAACAGGCACTACAAGGATGCATGAAACGGTGCTCACCCGAAGTCGCACAAAGGAGTCCCACGTCGCCGGAGACCAACTTAGAAAGTCGTGCAATGCAGGTTAGAGTGCCGTGGACCCAGGCTTGGCTGTGCACAAAGGATTTCCGCCGGAAGTGCACAGGGGCCGGAGTAGCTGCAAAAGTCGCGTTTCCCAGCAAGGCAGCCCAGCGAGGTGAGGCAAGGACTTACCTCCACCAAACTTGGACTGAAGAGTCACTGGACTGTGGGTGTCACTTGGACAGAGTCGCTGGATTCGAGGGACCTCGCTCGGCGAGCTGAGAGGAGACCCAAGGGACCGGTAATGCAGCTTTTGGGTGCCTGCGGATGCAGGGGGAAGATTCCGTCGACCCACGGGAGATTTCTTCGGAGCTTCTGGTGCAGAGAGGAGGCAGACTACCCCCACAGCATGCACAAGCAGGAAAACTGTCGAGAAGGCGGCAGGATCAGCGTTACAGATTTGCAGTAGTCGTCTTTGCTACTATGTTGCAGGTTTGCAGGCTTCCAGCGCGGTCAGCAGTCGATTCCTTGGCAGAAGGTGAAGAGAGAGATGCAGAGGAACTCGGATGAGCTCTTGCATTCGTTATCTAAAGTTTCCCCAGGGACAGAGACCCTAAATAGCCAGAAAAGAGGGTTTGGCTACCTAGGAGAGAGGATAGGCTAGCAACACCTGAAGGAGCCTATCACAAGGAGTCTCTGACGTCACCTGGTGGCACTGGCCACTCAGAGCAGTCCAGTGTGCCAGCAGCACCTCTGTTTCCAAGATGGCAGAGGTCTGGAGCACACTGGAGGAGCTCTGGACACCTCCGAGGGGAGGTGCAGGTCAGGGGAGTGGTCACTCCCCTTTCCTTTGTCCAGTTTCGCGCCAGAGCAGGGCTAAGGGGTCCCCTGAACCGGTGTAGACTGGCTTATGCAGAATTGGGCACATCTGTGCCCAAGAAAGCATTTCCAGAGGCTGGGGGAGGCTACTCCTCCCCTGCCTTCACACCATTTTCCAAAGGGAGAGGGTGTCACACCCTCTCTCAGAGGAAGTTCTTTGTTCTGCCATCCTGGGCCAGGCCTGGCTGGACCCCAGGAGGGCAGATGCCTGTCTGAGGGGTTGGCGCAGCAGCAGCTGCAGTGAAACCCCAGGAAGGGCAGTTTGGCAGTACTAGGGTCTGTGCTACAGACCACTGGGATCATGGGATTGTGCCAACTATGCCAGGATGGCATAGAGGGGGCAATTCCATGATCATAGACATGTTACATGGCCATATTCCGAGTTACCATTGTGAAGCCACATATAGGTAGTGACCTATATGTAGTGCACGCGTGTAATGGTGTCCCCGCACTCACAAAGTTCAGGGAATTGGCTCTGAACAATGTGGGGGCACCTTGGCTAGTGCCAGGGTGCCCTCACACTAAGTAACTTTGCACCTAACCTTTACCAGGTAAAGGTTAGACATATAGGTGACTTATAAGTTACTTAAGTGCAGTGTAAAATGGCTGTGAAATAACGTGGACGTTATTTCACTCAGGCTGCAGTGGCAGGCCTGTGTAAGAATTGTCAGAGCTCCCTATGGGTGGCAAAAGAAATGCTGCAGCCCATAGGGATCTCCTGGAACCCCAATACCCTGGGTACCTCAGTACCATATACTAGGGAATTATAAGGGTGTTCCAGTAAGCCAATGTAAATTGGTAAAAATGGTCACTAGCCTGTTAGTGACAATTTGGAAAGAAATGAGAGAGCATAACCACTGAGGTTCTGATTAGCAGAGCCTCAGTGAGACAGTTAGTCACTACACAGGTAACACATTCAGGCACACTTATGAGCACTGGGGCCCTGGGTTACCAGGGTCCCAGTGACACATACAACTAAAACAACATATATACAGTGAAAAATGGGGGTAACATGCCAGGCAAGATGGTACTTTCCTACACCCAGGGAACTCCAGCTAGTGGAGATGCCCGCCACCCGGACAAAGCCCCACTTTTGGCGGCAGGTCAAGCAGGAAAATGTGAGAAAACAGGGAGAAGTGATCACCCCAGCCAGGACCACCCCCTAAGGTGTCCAGAGCTGAGGTGACCCCTCCTTGAATAATCCTCCATCTTGGTTTGGAGGACAGGGGCCAGTATGGATAGGAATGTGCCCCCTCCCAAAGGGAGTGGGCACAAGGAGGGTGTAGCCACCCTCAGGGACAGTAGCCCCTAAATATAGCATTTAAGGGCCACCCTGAACCCAGCTCACCAGATTCCTGGTGACCTACAAGAAAAAGAAGGACTGCTAAGCTGAAACCCCCAGCAGAGAAGAAGGAAGACGACAACTGCTCTTAACCAGCCCAACCAGCCTGTCTCCTGTTCCAAAGAACCTGCAAAAAGACCAGTGAAGCATCCAGTGGGCCCAGCGACCTCTGAAAACTTCAGAGGACTGCCCTGTACCTAAAAGGATCTAGAACTCCTGAGGACAGTGGCTTTATCTGAAGAAACCTACAACCAAGGACTCCCACCTTACTCCAGATGCGTGAGTCCTGACCCATGTGCACCCAACGTCCACGGCCTGTGTCCAGGTGGTCCACTCAGCAAGAAAGGGTCCCCAGGCGATTGTGAGCAAGAGCCCACACTGGGTTGACCCCTCCATGACGACGTCTGCAGAGGGAATCCCGAGGAACCCCCTGACTGCGAGCTCCAGATAAAGATAACCGACACCTGAAGAACCACTGTACCCGCAGCCCCCAGGCCTTGGAGAAACCGACCCCTGGTGCCTCATCCTTCAGCAGGCAGCCCTCCTCCTTATCCAACTGGCGTTGTATCTTGAGACACCCCCATGGACCCCACCTGCAGCCTCTGAGTGACCCCCCGGGTTTCCCCATAGACCTGCATTGAAAACCCGCTGTCCTGTTTGCACCATGCACCCGGCTGCACTTGAGCCGCTGAGAGTTTGTGTTTGGTGCCTATTTGTGGCCCCTCCAGTGCTCTTCTAATCCCCCCGGTCTTCACTCCGAGTCATGGGTACTTACTTGCTGGCTGACCAGATTCCGAGTACCCCCTGTCTCTATAGAAGCCCACGGTAATTTGGTTCCTCTTTGACCTCTGCACCCGACCACCCCTGTGTTGCTGGTGGCGGGTGTTTGGAGTTAACATGAACCCCCAACGATGGACTACCTACACCCCAGAGATAAGAACTGTAAGTTGTATACTTACCTGCAAAATTATACTATCTTTTCTTCCCCCTGGAACTGTTGAAAATTGCAGTGTCCACTTATAAAATAGCTTTTTGCCATTTTAAGAAAAACTGTATACATTGTTGATTCTATTCAAAGTCCTGATCATATATATCCAAAGTACCTTTTATTTTATGTACTTACCTGCAAACTGAATCTTGTGGTTCTAGAAATAAATTAACAAAACATATTTTTCTATATAAAATCCTATTGGTCTGGAGTTAAGTCATTGAGTGTGTGTTTCTTCTATTGCTTGTGTGTGTACAACAAATGCTTAACACTACCCTCTGATAAGCCTAACTGCTCGACCACACTACCACAAATAGAGCATTTGTATTATCTATTTCAGCCTCTGTCAAGCCTCTGGGGAACCCCTGGACTCTGTGCACACTGTGGGGGTCATTATGACCCCGGCGGTCGGCGTTAATGTGGCAGTAGTACCACCAACAGGCTGGCGGTACTAACCGCCTCATTATGACATTGGCGGGTTGGCTGAAGCCAACCTGCCAATGTACCACTCTGACCACCATGGCAGTAGCAGCCGCCGGGCTGGAGATAACCATCTCCAGCTTGGCGGCCGCCATTGTGCCACCTGCAGGATTATGACCCTGCCTACTGCCATGGTTTTCGTGGGACCCACAAGGGAACAGCTGTGCCAGGGACAAAAGACATCCCATTCTTGAAGGCCTGAGACAGCAATCTGCTGAAAAGGAGAAAGGAGATGTCAGTGGCGCCGACAGGGACTATTGGAGGACTGACTCCTTTACACTGAGGCCAGAGATCCCAAACCTGGTGCCACTAGGAGAGTGGTAGTGCCTCAGGCGTTTAGAGAGTTTATCCTCACATTGGCCCATGACACACCCCTAGCTGGGCATTTGGGACAGACCAAGACACAGGACTGACTTGTGAACCATTTGTATTGGCCCAACATGTCCCAGAAAGTAAGGGAGTTTTGTAGCTCCTGTGTCACCTGTCAAGCCTGTTGTAAGACAGGTGGCCATCCAAAGGCCCCTCTCATTCCACTTCCAGTGGTGTGGGCGCCCTTTGAGAGGGGTGGTGGGGACATTGTGGGTCCACTTGAACCTCCCACAGCCTCAGGGAATCAGTACATACTGGTAGTAGTGGATCATGCTACCAGATACCCTGAAGCAATTCCCCTTAGGTCAACTACTGCCCCTGCAGTAGCCAAAGCCCTAATTGGTATTTTTATCAGAGTGGGTTTCCCGAAGGAGGTGGTTTCTGACAGAGGTACAAACCTCATGTCAGCTTACCTGAAACATATGTGGAATAAGTGTGAGGTGACTTATAAGTTCACCACACCAAACCATCCACAAACCAATGGACTTGTTGAGAGATTCAACAATACATTTAGGGACATGATCATGGAGCTCACTGAAAAACTCAAAAGGAGATGGGATGTCCTCCAGCCAAGCTTGCTTTTCGCCTGCAGAGAGGTGCCTCAGAAGGGGGTAGGGTTCCCCCCTTTGAGTTTTTGTTTGCCCATCCTGTAAGAGGACCACTGGTACTTGTTAAAGAAGGCTAGGAGAGACCTCTCCATGAGCCTAAACAAGAAGTGATGGACTATGTACTTGGCCCTCGCTCCAGGATGGCTGAGTACATGGAAATGGCATCCAAAAACCTTGAGGCCAGCCAACAGCTCCAGAAGTTATAGTATGACCAAAAGGCTGCAATGGTGTAATTCCAGCCAGGGCAGAAAGTCTGGGTTCTGGAGCCTGTGGCTCCCAGGGCACTTCAGGACAGATGGATTGGCCCTTACCCAGTTCCAGAGAAAAAGAGTCAGGTCACTTACTTAGTGGACCTGGGCCCTAGCAGGACACCCATGTTAACCGCTTGAAACTCTAATGATAGGGCAGACATAACCATGCTGATGGTTACTGATGAGGATCAGGAAGCAGAGAGTGAACCTCTCACTGACCTCCTCTCAACTGACCCTAAGGATGGTTCAGTAGATGGAGCTGTCTATTCAAACACCCTCTCTGCCCAACAGCAAGCTGACTGCCGGCACGTCCTACAGCAGTATGCTGAGCTCTTCTCTTTGACCTTTGGTCAGACATACCTGTGTACCCATGGTTTGGACACAGGGGACAGTTTGCCTTTCAAAAACAAAATTTATAGACAGACTGACCAAGTCAAAGATAGCATCAAAGTGGAAGTCCACAAGATGCTGGAGTTGGGGGTAATAGAGCACTCTGAAAGTCCCTGGACTAACCCAGTGGTCTTGGTCCCCAAACCTCATACCAAAGATGGGAGGAGAAGCAATGAGGTTCTGTGTGGACTACAGAGGACTCAATTCTGTCACTAAGACAGATGCACACCCCATACCCAGAGCAGATGAATTGATTGATAAGTTTGGTGCAGCCACATTTTTAAGACAGTGAGACAAAGGGACAATAGGTGTGGCAGGAAGGCCACTCTGAGTTAACAAAGGGGAGAAGCTGTCACCTACCACACTTGCACATCACAAAGGCTCTGCCTGAGTATTCTCACAAAGGGTTTGACACTAGACTTTTGTGACCTCAGACAAACCGGGACAAGGATAGGGAGGGAGGGGATGCTTGACACCTAAGGGGGGTGGAAACCTCTAGAAGCTTCCTCTATTTTAAAGTGGGCATCAGGTATGAATATTGGACGTCAGACCCGAATTCTTCAGATCACTTCTGGACCTGTGGACTTTGCCAGGAAGAAGTACTGCCCAGTTGTGAAGTCTGCCCTGCTGACCTGCTTTACTGCCCAAGGACTGCTCTGCTGCTCATGGGCTGCTGCATCTGCACCAGGACTCTGCTGAAACTAGCCACCTGTGTGTCCCAGGCCTCCAATATCGCCAAGGGTCAGTCGGCTGACCTCCTGTTCTTAAGCCACAGGGACACAACAGGCTTCTGTGCACCACACATCTGTGACGCAGAACAGCGCATCACCTCAACAGCTCCGCAAGCTTGATCGAGCAAGAGGCATCTCAACACTGACAACCGGCTCAGCGCCCTGCAGCTTCTCGCAGCTCAGGCGCAGGGCTATGTGTCATCTCAGTGGCTACGCCACTCTGGCCCAGTGCAACACCAAAAAGCCGTGGCTCATCTCGATGCAAGTCCTCGCAAGCCCACAGTGGCTTTGCCAGCACCAGCCCAGCATGACGCACCTCAACTTCAGCACTGATGCATTGCTACACAGGCCTTCACAAGGCCCAGAGGCTTCATTGAAGACAATGCTGGGCTTTTCATCACAAGCTACCATCGAAGCCCACTGACTTTGTTGTGCAACGCATCTTGACACAAGACCTCATATTGCAAACTCCATGTTGACGGCTACATGACTACAGCCAGTTCAGCCCAGAGCAAGGACTTCATATCGCTCCACAATCAGGATTTAAGGTATTCTTGTTAAGTGGGCCCAACTGGGTCCATGTTGTCAGTCTGGGCTCCATTGCAGTTGGCCTAAACCTGTGACTTTTCCCCACTCCGGCGTGATCAGATAACCAAACTTGGCACTTTTCGCTTTTTGGAGCAATATTCATTGAAATCTTTGAACATGCATATCTCCAGTTCTAATGATTGAATTTTTGTCTTTTTGGTTTCAACTTATTTATTACATTTTACTCTATTTTTCCAAATGTGTGTGGAATTATTCTTATGTGGTGTTTTCACTTTAGTACTGTTTGATGTGCTGCATAAATACCTTATACTTTGCCTCTAAGGTAAGCCTGACTTCTCTGTGCTAAGCTACCATGGGATTGAGCACAGGTTCATTTGAGCAAAGCTTGTGACTTCACCCTGAGAAGGATTGTGGTTGCTGCTTGAGTAGAGCTTCACCCCCTCAATCATTAACCCAATTACATACAGTATTTATAACTGTACATATTGATGCCCACCATTTAATTTGTTGGGTTTTTGTTCTTTCTTTACATGCTATCCCTTCATTGGGCTGAAAAAGTCTGCCAATGCAGACATCTTATTAATCCATGCTACTATGTTTTCTTCCTGTTTGTTCAAAACATAAACATTTTTTTTTTAAACTGTAAAAATGCAATATCAACATTTGATATTTGTTGCATTTCCATTTTGTCAAACCTAATTTTTGTCGTGTTGACACTGTAATGCTTTATCTGACCTTCAAAAGACCACATTTATTCCCATTAAAAATGTATAAATTCAGACTTTTTAAATAAATGTGCAAAACGTTTACAACAAGCAGATATGATCCTTTTCAATGCCTTGTGCAAATGCACTCCAGTCTCTCTTAGGCAATGTGCTGAATATTAAAAAAAAACAAAAACATTTATTCATAGAATTATGCAGAAAAAAAACAGTGACCAAACCTTTCACTGCCTTTAAATCTCTGTTTACCAAACATTTTTGGAAGTTATCATTTCCTACTATCTGGAACATTGGTTTGCTAAATATTTGTTAAGTAATGCACAATGTCAGTTCTCGTATTTAGGGATATAGGGCCATATGTACGAAAGCTTTTTCCCATAGACACAGAATGGGTAAAATCCTTTGGTACATCTGGCCCATAGTCACTTTTAAATAAAGTACATTTGATATGCGCATTGATCATATGAATTCTAAATTTCTGCCAGTTTTTTCACCTTCCTTTTTAGCAGACCTGGCTGGCCAAAGATCTGCAGGGCACTTGGAAATAAGATGATCCTTGACTACAAGGCACGCACTAGAGCTATTTACCCACCAGCAAAGAGGAGGAAGCCCACAGATGCAGGAGTGGTGCCCCTGTCCAGAGCCAAGCACAGTCTGTCACAAAAAGACTGAAGGTGCTGACTGTCGGGAGGCAAGACCAACCAGCACTGGAGGCTGGTAACATTTCAAAGTAAAGGGACGTAAAAGTGGAGGATGAGAGTTACATTGCAAGCGAGTCTGACCGTTATAGGGAGGGTTTGGGGGCTTCTACCCTAAGAAAAGTTTTTTTTTTAAAGAGTGGACAAATGGTGCATTTTAAAGCAAATTTGAGAAAGCAAGAAGGTTTATAAAACAATTGTGGATGTGTATTCTTTAAATATTTAAACATTAAAACTGCCTCAAATCTTACTGGATTAAATATGTTTCTGTAGTATGCAAATTGTGCAGTGCGACATGTAAAGT